>NW_024070211.1:21546964-22200206 GCF_014754425.2 Oryx dammah
AAATGGAAAAAGAAAAAATAGCATTCAGGATCAGTAACTGCTTGATTTAACCCATTCTGGTTTATGACATGTTTCATAAGAACACTCTACTTTCAGATAGCAAGGAAATCCTATATCCCAAGGCTGAACTTTTCTTGAGACTACAAAGTGCTATTTTAAAAATTTAAAAGTACAGGCAAACCTTGGAGATATCACAAGTTCAATCCCAGATTACCACAGTAAAATGTTGCAAGAAAGTGAGTCACATCAAGTTCTTGGTTTCCCAGTACATGTAAAAGTCATGTTTATATTATACTGTAGTCTATTAAGTGTGCAATACTATTATGTCTAAAAATGTACATTCTTTATTTTAAAAATGCTTTATTGTTAAAATATGCTAGCTATCATCGGAACCTTCAGCAAGTTGTAGTAGTAACATCAAAGAGTACTGGTCACAGACCACCATAACAAATATAAAAGCAAGGAATAAGTTTGAAATACTGGGAGAGTTACCAGAACGTGACACAGAGACCCAAAGTGGGCAAAGAGTGTTGAAAAATGGGATCAGTAGATCTGCTTTATGCAGAGTTGCCACAGACCTTCAATCTGTAAAAAATACAGTACCTGTGAAGCACAAAAAGCAAAACACAGTAACACACAGATGCCAGGATTGGCTTTAAGTTTAGTTTCTAAAATTTTTAGTTTCAAACACAGACATAAAGAGTGTCATTCTCTTTTAACCAAATCATATTTAATCAAAATTTTAAGCACTAAATCATGAAATATACCAAGCTCTTTTGTCTAACTATCTGTTTGTACAGATATACAGGGCTTCCCAAGTGACTCAATGGTAAAGAATCCACCTGCCAATACAGGAAACGTGGGTTTAATCCCTGGGTCAGAAATATTCCCTGGAGTAGGAAATGGCAACCCACTCTAGTATTCTTGCTGGGAGAACCCTATGGACAGAGGAGCCTGGCGAGCTACAGTCCATGGGGGGGTCACAAAAAAGTCAGACATGGCTTAATGACTAAACAGCAACAATACTTATATACAAGATATTTATAATATCGCATATAAAATATTAATATATATTTATATATTATGTTTAAATTATCTAAAATACAAATATATACATCTATAATATACATGTGTTTTAAATAATTTTGACACATTAAAATTATAGGGACTTCCCTATAGATGGTAAAGAATCTGCCTGTAATGCAGGAAATCTGGGTTCAAACCCTGGGTCGGGAAGATCCCCTGGAGAAGGAAATGGCAATCCACTCCAGTATTCTTGCCTGAAGAATCCCATGGATAGAGGAGCCTGGTAGACTACAGTCCATGAGGTCACAAAGAGTCAGACACAACCAAGTAACTAACACACAACAAATTAATAACACTACAAGTGTTTCACTTTGACAAATTCTCTTGTTGGTGAAATAGAAATTTCCTTACCATTTAAAACATGGTAATAACAATTATACTTAATATAGTACAGCTTTTAAGAATCTAAATTCATGATACAGTAGCTTTGATTCTACTTTCATCTACCCCTTCATAATCAGATTTAATTTGGGGAGATTTACTATCACCTCTGTTAGTTACAGCACAAAAAGTCAAATGTTGGAAAGTGAAATATTTTCATTAAAACAGGTTTCTGCTGAAGAGAAAGCATTGAAACATTTAATTCACCACAGTCGTAAGTCTAGGGAGTCTCCACCTCAGGACTGGAGTAGCAATGCCCTGGGGTTATGAAGTTGCACTGAGGAATCTGGTGGCTTCTTGCTCCCCTGAAGGGCAGGGTGAAACATGCAAGTGACTTCTTGTTACACAGATGGTTTAAAACTTATATAAAGAATAATTGGGTTTATTTCTTCTCAACTTCCCAAATGCCAAACTTGGTGCTTTTGTTTGTTTTTAATGATAGCTATAATTTTTCCAAAGTACTGCTGGAGAGATTGAAGTCGACATCAACTCTGAGGAGTAAGTGTTTGGTCTTAAGCTTTTGGGAGTTGTTTTACAGAAACCAGAGAATTCCCCCATCCTCTACCCCAAAGGTTCTTATTGAGTCATCGGTATCTGATATTGGCAATAAAGGATTTTGTTTTACTTGTATAAATCTCATCAACGCAGTGACATCAAATCCCTCTTTGGTTAGGATAGGATTTTTCATACATAACTTACGATATCTCCCGGAGCCATAAAGAAAAAACTATAATTAACATTCCAACACAAAGGCTATGATTGATTTACCCTAGCTCAATGAATACATCTGTAAAGGTTGTGAGAAGAATTGATTATGTCATTGAGCAGAGTGTATGTAATAAATATATTTTACAGTTGATTTCACACAGAAAAGCAGTTCCTGGTATCACACGTTGAGGACAATACTAGTCCATCCATCAGAGAAGATGTTGTTATATGTGCCAGGGTCCCAGTCATACTTTGACCTATGCTATAATCATATCCATTGTTTTGTGTGTCATGTAAAATGCCCAATCTATTTACAAAACAGTGCAGCATTTGTCACTCTGCTGAAATTTTAGCTGTTTTGTCCAAATAACCAAACTTCAGACCCTTGAGACTTAAGAATTTTAATATGAATTTGTACAGTTGTTTTCTGCTTTTAATGTCATATGGCACCCCACTCCAGTACTCTTGCCTGGAAAATCCCATGGATGGAGGAGCCTGGAAGCCTGCAGTCCATGGGGTCCCTGAGGGTCGGACACGACTGAGTGACTTCACTTTCACTTTTCACTTTCCTGCATTGGAGAAGGAAATGGCAACCCATCCAGTGTCAGGGTTCTTGCCTGGAGAATCCCAGGGATGGAGGAGCCTGGTGGGCTGCCGTCTATGGGGTCGCAAAGAGTCAGACACGACTGAAGCGACTTAGCAGCAGCAGCAGCAAAAGCAGTTCAGTCTTCTGTGTATGTCTGTGTGTGTGTGCGCGCACACTAAGTCACTTCAGTTGTGTCTGACTCTGTGGGACCCTATGGACTGTAGCCTGCCAGGCTCCTCTCTGTCCATGGGATTCTCCAGGCAAGAACGCTGCAGTGGGTCTATATGCCCTCCTCCAAAGGATCTTCCTGACCCAGAAATCGAACCCATGTTTATTATGTCTCTGCATTGGCAGGTGGGTTCTTTACCACTAGCGCCACCTGGGAGGCCCTCAGTCTTCTAGCAAAATGTAAAACTTTATAATATCTAACAGAAGAGAACAGGAAATTCCTTGCTCATTCAGTGGTTAGGACTGTGCTTCCCCTACAGGGGGCACAAGATTCATGACTGGTCAGGGAACTGAAATAAAATCCAGCATGCAGCTCAGCACAGCCAAAAACAAAATAGATGTTTCTGATGGATGAACAAGTACCTTCCTCAAAGTGTGGTTCCAAAATAGAAAACAAAGTAAAACAAACAAATAAAACCAACAAAACAAAACAAAAATAGATTAGAGCAGAGCCCTTTTGGACACAGATCCAGTACTATGCTTGGTAGTCTAAAATGTGTTGGTGGTTTATTCTCTAAATTGTGTCTGACTCTTTATGAAGACTTAAATCTGAGGAGTTATGGTGGTCTATATTTTGAATCATTGCATTCAATGCCTTTAGAAAACAACCCTTTCTTAATCAAACATTTTTACACCACAAGTTATGGTGCTGTCAACCAGAAGCTTGGTCAGCATATCTTATAAGGATCTCTGTAGCATTAGATAACCAAAGGAAACATTCTTAGAAATATTTTCAAGTTGGAGTCTTTCCACTGGACAAATGATTGACTCTCTGTGTCTTGTTCTCATAGCTAGCTGCTTTCTTCTCAACCCAACCAACTCAAATTAACTGGAAACTTAATTCCTATCTATGCTTCCCTGGTGGCTCAGAGGTAAAGAATCCACGTTCAGTGCAGTAAACATGGGTTTGATTCCTGCGTCTCAAAGATCCCCTGGGGAAGGAAATGGCGACTAACTCCAGTATTCTTGCCTGGAAATTCCATTGACAGAGGAGCCTGGCGGACTACAGTCCATAAGGGGTGGCAAAAGAGTCAGACATGACATAGTGACTAAACAACAACAATAAGGTTCCACTGGCATTACTCAGAATCAATCTGAATTCTCCTTCTGCTCCCACCCTCTAGCAGAAAAAGTTTTGTTTGAGCTTTCCTTTCCTTTTTTGTTCTTTTTTTTCTTGCTTTATTCCACCCTCCCCTCACCCCGAATCTGCAAGGTGTTTTTTTGTTCTTGGAAGCACAAATGGCTTCATCCATCCAAGCCCAGGAATGTAAAATACAGCAGCTGTTTATTTACTCCATACTATTGTACAACCTTCTAGGAGGCCACCTGGAGAAGTTTTGAGCTACAGAGGGGACCCTATCTATTCTATACAGGAATTGAGGGCAACTAGATCTTGCTAAACACCAAGTCTCCTTTTTTCAACTCTGCTGCCTAATGGGGTCAACCTTTATTCAGCAGGCCCCCAAATAGGTATGGGGCAGCTCTCAAACTCCCAAATAGCTCAGTCTCCCAGAGATCAAAATATGGAAAGAAGAAAGACTATAACGATTTCAGAATCCTCCCATAAACCTGCCTCTAACTTGTCTGAGTTTTTACTAAATTCACTGTCTTCTTTGGATTTGTCCCTATCAAGCAATTAGCAGGTTGCTGAGGGTTAGAGTATGTGAAGTCAAGTGGGCCTTAGAAAGCATCACTACGAACAAAGCTAGTGGAGGTGATGGAATTCCAGTTGAGCTGTTTCAAATCCTGAAAGATGATACTGTGAAAGTGCTCCATTCAATATGCCAGCAAATTTGGAAAACTCAGCAGTGGCCATAGGACTGGAAAAGGTCAGTTTTCATTCCAATCCCAAAGAAAGGCAATGCAGAAGAATGCTCAAACTACCGCCCAATTGCACTCATCTCACACGCTAGTAAAGTAATGCTCAAATTTCTCCAAGCCAGGCTTCAGCAATATGTGAACTGTGAACTTCCAGATGGATTTAGAAAAGGCAGAGGAACCAGAGATCAAATTGCCAACATCTGCTGGATCATCAAAAAATCAAGAGAGTTTCAGAAAAACATCTAATTCTGCTTTATTGAGTACGCCAAAGCCTTTGACTGTGTGGATCACAATAAACTGTGGAAAATTCTGAAAGAGGTGGGAATACCAGACCACCTGACATGCCTCTTGAGAAATCTGTATGCAGGTCAGGAAGCAACAGTTAGAACTGGACATAGAACAACAGACTGGTTCCAAATAGGAAAAGGAGTACGTCAAGGCTGTATATTGTCACCCTGCTTATTTAACTTATATGCAGAATACATCATGAGAAATGCTGGGCTGGAAGAAACACAAGCTGGAATCAAGATTGCAGGGAGAAATATCAATAACCTCAGATATGCAGATGACACCACCCTTATGGCAGAAAGTGAAGAGGAACTAAAAAGCCTCTTGATGAAAGTGAAAGAGGAGAGTGAAAAAGTTGGCTTAAAGTTCAGCATTCAGAAAATGAAGATCATGGCATCTAGTCCCCTCATTTCATGGGAAATAGATGGGGAAACAGTGGAAACAGTGTCAGACTTTATTTTGGGGCTCTAAAATCACTGCAGATGGTGACTGCAGCCATGAAATTAAAGACGCTTACTCCTTGGAAGAAAACTTATGACCAACCTAAAGATAGCATATTAAAAAGCAGAGACATTACTTTGCCAACAAAGGTCTGTCTAGTCAAGGCTATGGTTTTTCCTGTAGTCATGTATGGATGTGACAGTTGGACTGTGAAGAAAGCTGAGTGCCGAAGAGTTGATGCTTTTGAACTGTGGTGTTGGAGAAGACTCTTGAGAGTCCCTTGGACTGCAAAGAGATCCAACCAGTCCATTCTGAAGGAGATCAGCCCTGGGATTTCTTTGGAAGGAATGATGCTAAAGCTGAAACTCCAGTACTTTGGCCACCTGATGCGAAGAGTTGACTCATTGGAAAAGACTCTGATGCTGAGAGGGATTGGGGGCAGGAGGAGAAGGGGACGACAGAGGATGAGATGGCTGGATGGCATCACGGACTCGATGGACGGGAGTCTGAGTGAACTCCGGGAGTTGGTGATGGACAGGGAGGCCTGGCGTGCTGCGATTCATGGGGTCGCAAAGAGTCGGACACGGCTGAGCGGCTGAACTGAACTGAACTGAGGGTAGGAGTAGAACCTTATGCTTCTTTCTTCCAGTCCCTAGGGGCTGGAAAGGATGAGCTTCTCCCTGCTATTCTTCCTATCTGGAACTACCTTAAGTAAACTCCATGGTCTAGTTAGCTAAGTCTGACATCATCTTTCTTCCAGACCTTCCCTGTGAACCCATTTTCCTGTTAAGTCTCTTAACAACCCTCTCACACTCTCAGGTGATAATCCACAGGGGTCTCTCTGTGAAGCAGAAGGATATAGATGTTCAGTGATTTAAAGGAGAAATAAAACTGCATAAACATAGTATAACATTTCAGCAATATCTTCTCTATTGCCTACTACAATTGACATGGATTCTGGTGTACAATATCATCTACTATCAATGTTGTAACTTCACTCCAGGTGGAGAAGAGATCAGCCTCCCCTTAGAGTCATATCAGAATATGGGCAACCACACAAGTGGCAGTATTTAATGGGAAAGATGAGGACAATCTTCTGACAAAGTGTATTTTCATATGGGGCAAGGGAATGATAAATGAGTTCAAATTTAGACTTTTGGCATTGTCTTCAAATAAAGTTTTACACATTCTTAGACTTTCTCCCAGCTTGAAAGATGTTCATCATCAACTTAAAGCTCTTGTCTCTAAAGCTAAGTAAAATACACTAAATGTTCAGTTCAGTTCAGTCCCTCAGTCATGTCTGACTCTTTGCATCCACATGGACTGCAGCAGAACAGGCTTCCCTGTCCATCACCAACTCCCGAGCTTGCTCAAACTCAAGTCCATCAAGTCGGTGATACCACCTAACCGTCTCATCCTCTGTCATCCCCTTCTCCTCCCACCTTCAACCTTTCCCAGCATCAGGGTCTTTTTCAATGAGTTAGTTCTTCACATCAGGTGGCCAAAGTATTGGAGTTTCAGCTTCAGCATCAGTCCTTCCAATGAATATTCAGAACTGATTTCCTTTAGGATTGACTGGTTGGATCTCCTTGCAGTCCAAGGGACTCTCAAGAGTCTTCTCCAATACCACAGTTCAAAAGCATCAGTTCTTCAGCACTCAACTTTCTTTATAGTCCAACTCTCACATCTATATATGACTACTGGAAAAACCATGACTTTGACTAGATGCAACTTTGTTGGTAAAGAAAAGTCTCTGCTTTTGAATATGCTGTCTAGGTTGGTCATAGCTTTTCTTCCAAGGAGCAAGCATCTTTTAATTTCATGGCTGCAGTCACCATCTGCAGTGATTTTGCCCCCTGCCCAAATAAATCTGTCACTATTTCCATCGTTTCCTCATCTATTTGCCATGAAGTGATGGGACCCAATGCCATGATCTTAGTTTTCTTAAGAGGCTCTTTAGTTCTTCTTCACTTTCTGCCATAAGGGTGGTGTCATCTGCGTATCTGAGGTTATAGATATTTCTCCCAGCAGTCTTGATTCCAGTTTGTGCTTCATCCAGCCTGGTATTTCACAAGAGGTACTCTGCATATAAGTTAAATAAGCAAGGTGACAATATACAGGCTTGACGAACTCCTCGTGACAGCCCATAAATGCAGCATACCATAAGGTGATAATTTTTATAATATTGAAATTTATCCTATGACTGAATATGCATATTGCATTATATATGTTAAAAAGTGTTAATGTATATTTTATATATATACTACAATTTCACAACTCTGTCACTTTTAAAATACATTTGGAACTTCAAAAACTATAAGTGACTCAGGCATTCTGAAACTCAGAGAAGACCTATTATCAGAAATCTTCAGATTGTAAAGGTGGATCAGTGACTTTGCCCTCAAATCCAAGTCACTTATATTTGACTTTTAAAATGTTTTAAAGGATAAATCATCAGGACCATTTCAGCTGAGTTATCTATTTTGATAGAGTGATAGGCACATAGAAAGTTATTAAAAAATGCATGTTGAGTAAATAATGTTAGGTTCATTTGCTTCTGCAATTTGTCTGGAACAACACTGAAGAGTGAATTTTATTTTATATCATCTACTTGTTTCTAAAGGTTCAATTAAACTTGTTACAATATTGCTTCTGTTTTAAGTTTGGGGAGAATTTTTTTGGCCTCAAGGCATGTTGAATCTTAGCTCCATGATCAGGAATTGAACACAAATCCCTGCCTTGGAAGGGGAGGACTGTCAGAGAAGTCCCAAGAGTGAATTTTAAAACATAAAAGGGCACTTTTTCATTCTAATAATGCAAATGTGACTTGAAAATGAGAAAAAGATTATATAATTTTACTTCTCTGTTTCTATTAAATCCAAGAAATCCACTTTCAAATACAGTGTAGTAAATGGAAGAATAAAAGTGGGTGCATTGCTGAAATTTTTTAAAATTTTAAAAATTTTAGATATTTGCCTCTTTGTCTTGGACATTAAAAAATTCAGCTGTGACCTTACTTAATATTGACTAAAGAAATGCCCATAAGGCTTATCAAGTTCAAGCAATCAGGTAGTCTTAAAAGCTTGCAACATCAAGTTCATTTTATATGTTCACTTGAATCTAAAATATTGAAAGATCTCAGATCTTTCTTCCCTAAAAAGACAGGAATAATAAAATAGTAAGAACTTTAGGTATGACAACAAAAGCGCAGTGATAAAAGAAAAACAATTGGAAAATTGAATTTAATCAGAATAAAAATGTTTGTGCTTCAAAAGACACCATTAAGAAAGTGAAAAAACAACCTACAGACAGGGAAAAGTACTCTCAACTCATAATTCTAATAAGAAGCTCATTGCAGAATATAAGAAGAACTGCTACAAGTCAATAATAAAAAATAATAACCCAATTAAAAAATGGACAAATGATTTAAACCACATTTCTTCCAAAAAGATGCACAAAAGTCTAAAAGCAGATGTAAAGACACACATCATTGGTCATTAGGAAATACTAATCAAAACCATGATAAAATTCTATTTTTCACCCATCAGAATGGCTCTAATAAAAAGGATATACAATGAAAAGTGTTGGTTACGATCTGGAGCAATTGAAACCCTCATACATTATTGGTAAGAAAGTAAAATAATACAGCCACTTAAAAAAAAACTGGCTATTCCTTTCAAAGTTAAGCATAGATTTACTAGATGATCCAATAATATCACACTTAAGTATCACCAAAAAGAAAAGAAAACATGTACACACAGAGACCTGTATATAAAGATGCACGGTAGCACTATTCACAGTAGCCCAGAAGTATAATCAACTCTTATGTCCATTACTGATGCATAAATAAAGTATGGTATATTTGTACAATGAAATACTAGGTCACTAAAAAGGAACAACATGATGGACCTCAAAAACATTATACTCAGTGAAAGCAACCACACACACACACACACTGTACAATCCCATTTATATAGTATGTCCCTAAATGGTACATGTACAAAGACAGAAACTAGATTGCATTCATTTACGTCAGAAGTGGGAATGGACAGTGATTGTAAATGATTGCAATATTTCTTTTTAGAGGGATGAAAGTGTTTTAAAAATAAAATTGTAAACAACAGTTGTACAAATCTAAATATATTAAGAACCATTGAATGAACAGTTAAAAAGTGAAATTTATGGTCTATGTATTATATCTCAATAAAGCTCTTTTAAGTTTTTAAAAGACAAACTGGACTGTTCGAAAGGACAAGAACATCTACATTTAACATATCATTTTCGTCCATCAATTATCAGCATTACTTTGGCAATCAGATGTAGTTTAATAACTGCCCCTGAATGAAACAGTTGTTGCCATTTACATACCCAAGTAAACCTGAAATGCAAGGAGATACAGTACTTGAACTATATAAGAAATACGGATTTATTCCTTAGGTTTGTCAGCAGGTGAAATTTGACCATATACATTTAGTAATCTGTGATTTTGAATTAAAATAACAAGGACTTCTTTGGTTGGAACAGTGGATAAGAATCTGCCTGCCAATGCAGGGGACACGGGTTCGATCTCTGCTCAAGAAGATTCCACATGCTGTGGGCAATAATTAAAATAAATAAGTAAATTAGCTTAAAAATGGCAGAGTTGGCATAAATATTTTTCAATATAATTCAACAGTCAGTTAATTCTCAGACTATTATGGTCAGGGATTGTATTAAAAGTACCACCCAACACCCTCCTCCCACAACATACCCCACAGCCATAAAAGCAAAACAAGGTTTTTCAGGCTGTCAGTATGTTGTAGGTCCAATAGAGAAAGGATTAGCATAGCAAACGAAGATCATTTGGACTGCTTTGTGTGTGCACACATAGATCTTTCCATGCATTTTCCCCCCTTTCATTCTAACAGAAGCTTTGCGAAACAATCAAAATGATGACTTCTGATTTGCCTCCGTTTTCCTCTACCAGGATAGGTTTAGATGACACAAAATATAATTCTAGTGACAGGTATAGGAAGATGCCTTCACATCACCTCTTAAATGTGTTCCCTCTTGCCTCTGCTCCCTTAACTACCAGCGCTTCCTGATCCAATCCAAGTTATCCTTTGAAGAAACCCCACTAACTTCTTAGAGAGACCAGCCCTGACTAGTAAAATCCAGTGGACTCCCCTTGGGTGCTGAGGTTCTCTCTGTTCAAAAAAAGAAATGGAACCTAAACTGAAATCCTCAAGGTGCCACCATCATTTTAGTATTCAGCATGCAAAGTTAGCATGTGCCTGAGCACACATGTCCTCACACACAGGCTCCTCAGTCCTGCTCCTCTACCCTCACCAGTACCTAAAATATCATCTCTTTCCTCTCAGGAGGCCTGGGGGACCACGCAGGGAGAGCTGAGATTCAGCCTCTAAGTGAACGTGTAGCTCAGCCTTGTTATTCAAGGACAAGCACTATAAGAATGTGGTATGTTGGCTGAAACAATTTGTTTGCTTAATTTCTCAGAGTTCAGTGAGGTCATTTTGTCATCTTCCCTGTGTTTTCTGTATTTTCCAAAGAATTGCCAGCTTCCAACAACACCCTCTTTCTTCCCATTGGAAATGGAAACACGTCCTCCGCAGGAATTTTCCACTTAGCAGATCCAACTTCCCTCACTGGGGCCTCCGCACACCAGTCTGCAATGCTGTATTTCTTTCCACTGCAGTTTGACGTTTTTTGAGCCAGCACAATGAGTTGTATTCAGTCATTCTGAGTCCTCCCTCCCCTTTCTACATCATCTTTTTTTTTTTTTTTAAATAATGCATACTTTCGAGCAATTTCAGAAACAGAGCAAAGGCTTTTAAGCAACATTAAGTTTAATTAGTTATGTCACTGTCGCAAAATCTGAATCCCTCGGAGTCCCCCTCCCCCCGTAATTTCCCCCACGTTCCAGCCCCCTTTCTTCTGGTAAACACATTAGGACAAACCTCACGGTCCATATACTCTGTGCTTGTAATTCTTTGCCTTCGCAAATTATTTCCTTTGAATAATATTTACAAACGACATATCACTGCCTGACACGATGATAAGAGGGGACCCAGATTGCTTATAATCGCAGCTGTAAACAAGAGATGGGAACACGCGCAGGAAAGTGTTCACTGCGTCGTCTGGAAGCTGCCGGCTTAGCAAATGCTCGCAGCTGAGCACAAGCTGGGGCGCTGCCTCCCCAACACGCAGCCGGAGACCCAAAAGCCGGCCAGGGGGAGTCCGCGGGGCCATCCCAAGTCCCAGGCGGGGGAAGGAAAAGGGAGGAATTTCGGGGGTCAGAGAAAGGCCGCCTCCATCGGAAAACAATGCGTGCCTTCCAGAAAGCAAAAAAAAAAGGCAGCGCACGCGAACGCAGCTGCCTGCGGGAGCCTGTTCCGCGCGGGCGGGGCGGGGGCGGGGCGGAGCCTCCCCCGTCTGGCCGGGTGGTAGCGTCTCAGACAACCGGGGTCCCCGGGGGTCACCCCCGGCGCAGGGGAGGGTGTCTCCAAAGGAACCGGGCTTCTGCTGAGAAGGGAAGGAGGGAGGAAGAGGGGGAATTTGTTCGAGCTGGGAGGGTGGGCCTCAGGAAGAAAGAAGCAAAAGCAGAAATAGATTGATGCTTTGCAGGACACCTAGGGTATTTCTTTCAGGGGGTATTACTTCCACTTTTAGGCAGGAACAAGAGCTGGGAGGAAAACAGCGGCACGGGCTGACAGCTCCGAGGTGATCAAAGGAGAGAGCGTGAATGGCTTGCTCTGCCAGCCTTTTATTAAAAAAAAAAAAAGAGGGTGCTCCCGGGCTACTTGAGGCGGAGGAGAGGGGATTAGGATCAAATGGAGAGAGATCGGCTTCACTTCCTTTATTCAGAAGAGAAAAATGCATATATATGCATACATATATATATATACACACACATACATATATTTCTTTTTTTTTTTTTTTAAGAATGTCATCCATTACAGGACCCATTCCTTCCCAGAGACACAGTACACATCTCTCTCTTTCCCCTCCTAACTCGCCCCCGCCCCCCGAAACGCACACACACATAAAGAAAGAAAATTCCGCTCTTTCTGTTTCCAAATGTCTCTACCTCTGACTTGTATTATCAACGCTGGATGGTCCATTGGAGGGTATTTTTATGCGGAGACGCCCCCCTTTGGGGAAGGTAGCAAACTTTGTGTGAGTTTAATTAACCTCGGAAATAAAGTTTACAGCCCTCCTGGGATTTGGGTAGAACTTCCCTTTCCAGGGATAACAGGGCAAACGGTTAAAATGAGCTTCACTGATGCAAGCGATCTCCTGTAGTAAAAGTGACGACCCCCAGCAGCTCAGGGGAGGATTGCAGGGGGTTTCTAACATGGAAAGGACCACAGATGCTTAATTAGCATTAATGTGGCTGTTGATCTCCCAGCAAAGATGAGAATGATAGGCTCCAACCCAGTATAGAAAGTGCACTCTCTTTAGTTAGAGAAGTATGATGTATCTAGAGATGCAGTGAAGCTGGGGGGCACACATGAAGTGGGAAATACCTTCTTAAAGGATAATGATTTTATTTTGCCTGAGAATCAGTTACATATATACTCAACCTTACAACAGCTTTTATCAGCTAATGCTTTGGGAAATGGGGGAATTGAACATGCAAACTAGTTTTTACTAAAATTCCCTTTTTGACATATACACACCTTAAACCCTTTATTTGATTGTAGATTAGTTACATTTTATTATTTTTTAAGAGAAAGATGCTTTTGAATTGTGGTACTGGATAAGACTCTTGAGAGTCCCTTGGACATTAAGATCAAACCAGTCAATCCTAAAGGAGACCAACCCTGAATACTCATTGGAAGGACAGGTGCTGAAGCTGAAGCTCCAGTACTTTGACCACCTGATTGCGGTTCATTGGAAAAGACCCAGTTGCTGGGAAAGATTGAAGATAAAGGAGAAGAGGGTGGCAGAGGATGAGATGGTTGGACAGCATCAGGGATTCAATGGAAATGGACTTGGGCAAACTTTGGGAGAGAGTGAGGGAAGGGAGGGCTGGCATACTGCAGTCCATGGGTGGCAAAGGGACGGACACTACTTAGCAAATGAACAACATCATCATGTGCTTTTTATTTTAATTTATTTTTAATTGGGGGAAAATTGCTTTACAATGCTGTGTTGGTTTCTGCCCTACAGTGTTAACCAGTCATAATTAGACATATATCACCTCTCTCTTGAGCCTCCCTCCACTCCCCCCAACCTACCCCTCTAGTTCATCACAGAGCAGACTGGGCTCCCTACAATATATCGCAACTTTTCACTAGCTATCTTTCTCACCAGTGTCTTTGTCCATTCGACCCATTCTCTCCTTCCCCTTCTATGTCCACAAGTTCATTCTCCATATCTGAGTCTCCATTCCATCCTTGCAAATAGGTTCAACAATATGGTTTTTCTAGATTCTATATTTATGCATTAACATGTGATATTTGTTTTTCTCTTCCGACTTCACTCTGTATAACATGCTTTAGGTTCATCCACCTCACTAGAACTGGCTCATTCTTTTTTAATGGCTGAGTAATATTCCACTGCATATTTGTACCACATCTTCTTTATCAATTCATTTGCCTATGGACATCGAGGTTGCTTCCATGTCCTAGCTATTGTAAATAATGCTGCTATGAACATTAGGGTACATGTGTCTTCTTCAGTTATGGTTTTCTCAGGGTATATGCCCCATAGTGGGATTTCTGGGTCATATGGTAGTTCCTTTCTGTGTTTTTTTAAGGAATCCTCATGTTGTTCTTCATAGTGGCTGTATCAATTTACATTCCCACCACCAGTGCAAGAGGGTTCCCTTCTCTCCACATCCTTTCCAGCATTTATTATTCACAGATTTTTTGATGATGGCCATTCTGACGGGTGTGAGCTAATATTTCGTTGTAGTTTTAATTTACATTTCTCTACTAAGTGGTGATGTTGAATATCTTTTCGCATGCTTATTGGCCATTTGTAAATAGTTACATTATAATATACCTTTTTAAACATAATACTAGGATTCAATCAAAGATAAGTACAGCAGGGCAGTTCAGGGTTCTTTTTTTTAGTATTAGAATAGTGATAGTCAAGATGAGCTTTTTGGTTAAGAGTTCCTTAACTTAATAGCTTTGCTCCAATATTAGGAAGATTAATAAATATATTTTTTTTACTTTTCAGTCATACAAGGATATGTTTATATTATAAAAATATTTATACAGATTAAATTATGAAAACTTTCCATGAATTCCCACTTATTCCCTTCCCCTGAAGCAGCCACTGCTGTTATATTCATCTAGACTATGTAAAATATTTTTCCATGCATATATGCATACATGCAACCATATAAATTTAAAAATAAATTCAATCATACTATATGTATTATTGTATGAATTTATTTCTTTTTCACTTAATATAGCAAGGAGATATTTCTTAATTAGGACCTATACATCTATCTCATTCTTCGAACTACTGGAAAGCATTTCATGGTTTATTATTATTCTATTGATACATAATTAAGTTATTTCCACTTTTTCTTAGTATTATAAATAAACCTGAAACTGGCAATCTCAAAAATCTTTGATCATATATGCTAGAATTTTTGTAGGCTAGATTGTATTGGAATTGTCAGGCCAAAGGATATGGCAATTTAAAATTTAGAGATACTACCATATTATATTCAAAAAGGACACGAAACAATTTATATTCCCATAAGTTGACTACCATTTTCACACATTCTCAGTCACTGTTTATTGTGATTTTTTTTTAAAGTTTTATCAATAACCTAAACAAAAATAATGTTCAATTGATTCCTCATTTGCCGTCTGTGATTACTTATGAGTCAGGACAAGTCTTACCTTCCTTGGTTATTTGTACTGTTTCCTGTTACTTGTCTGCTGAGATCCTTTGCCATCTCTCTTTGGATCTTTTTCTTATGATTCCTAGAAATTCTTTTTAATGAGAGGCTTTGTTTCTTTTATGCAGTGTAGTAAATGCTTCTTCCAGACTTCTGTTTATCTTTTAACTTTAATTATGGAGACTTAATCCTAAAGATGTCTGAAATCTTCTGTAGCCAAATCTGTCAACCAATCCTTTTATGAACTCCAGGTGGTATCCTGATTAAAACTGAATAAAGAATATCTACCTATGTTTTGTATATTAGACAGCAGACTCTCTAAAATAGCTTGTATTTCTTTAGGACCATGCTAGATTGAAATAAATGTACACTGTATCAACAAATCAAAAGGACTCTGCATTCATTTGTTCCCTCTACCAAAGCACTGTGTGTATTTTCTAGTGCATTTAAATGAAGACCTTTCCAATAAATGGGTCCACGGAGCTCTGTGGCATGGAGGGTAAGGAAAAAACATCAGAATAATTAGCTATTAAATAAAATTCATCAGGCCTCATTGGGGTTTTTGGAAAAGTTAATGTATACAAGATTGGTTTTCTCATGGGATTCTATGAGATAAGCTATTTGTTTTGGTGAATAAATGAAAATGTTATTTTTCTTTCTTCCAATGTAGTACACATCTTCTCTATAAAACTGGGAACAGAGGTGCCCTTTGGTAGATTGGAGCTTGCCTGGCGGCTCAGATAGTAAAGAATATGCCTGCAATGTAGGAGATGCAGGTTCAATCCCTGGATTGGGAAGATCCCCTGGGGAAGGGAATGGAAAATCCACTCCAGTATTCTTGCCTGGAAAGTTCCTTGGACAGAGGAACCTGGTGGGCTACAGTCATGGGGTCACAAAGAATTGGTTATGACTGAGTGACTAACACACTTTGATGGAATACACTAGTGTCAACAACATCACTTGACATTTACTAGACCTACTGCAGGGATTGAAACAGGGAGGAATTACCAAAAATAAATAGCACATATATAAATAAACATTCTGGCATCACCCCAGATATCATGAATAACAATTGTGGAAACTGAGGCTCTGGAATTTCTATTTTGGGAATCTTGCCAGAGTGATTCTAATGCCTACAGAGTAACACTGGGAACTAGATTCTCTGACTTATCTGGAGAATGTAGACTTTTTTGGTTTCTCTCTGCCATAATGGTCTTCTAAATTATTTTCTAAATCTTTGTTGCTTGCTATATTATTCTATTTTTCTCAGATTTAATAATACCACCACTACCTGAAAACCATCATCTGAATATCCACCCTCTCATGAATTGTGTGACCATGTTTTGATCTCAGCCTAAGGACTTTCCTCGTGGCTCAGACAGTAAAGAATCTGCCTGCAATGTGTATGACCCTAACTCGATCCCTCGGAGAAGGAAATGGCAACCCACTCCAATATTCTTGCCTGGAGAATTCCATGGACAGAGGATCTTGGTGGGCTACAGTCTATGGGATCACAAAACGTTGCACACAACTGGTTGGCTAACACTTTCACACTTTCACTTTGTCTTTACCGAATCATCATCCACTCTAACCTTCTTTTCCTCTGATTTGTTAGCCGCAGCTTATAGCTCAGGATCTCCATTCTAGTTTCCTATTACAGAAACTGTTATAGTTTTCCCACCGACTAAAATTTGCCTTTCTTTTCATATATCTTCTTGCTCTTCACAATCGTTTCTGCAGGGCTCTGAGTTTCTGAATTTCTACAAAGCTCTCAGGTCGTACCAGTGTTGCTGGCCTGCGGACCATACTTTCTGAGTATGATAATGCTAGGGTGTTTCACAAGCTTTTCAGGCAAATATGAAGTTACCAGAGATAGTGCCAAGATTCAGGGGATAGAATTATACCATCAAGCAGGGCCAGCATCTTTGAAAAATGTGAGACAGTGACCAAGACATCATTAGTTGTTAGAAAGGAGGAAGAGTTTCAAAAGGAGTCCAGAAGAAAAATTTTGGCAGTGGGGATGGAGGAGCATGTTAATCCATCTGAACTAACACATTCTGTTTGAGTGAAGGAAGATAAGTGGTGTCACTAGAGAAGAAAGCCACAGCGTAGAGTTGGGTCAGGTTTCAGTGAAACCAAGGAAAAAGACAGAATGTTCTATAGGAAGTTTTGAGGATATTGGTAAGCTTGTGGAGGGAAGGTAGAGGCAGTGGTAGCTGAGTCTTGGAAACAGAAGCATACAGCAGAATGCTGATGAAAGTTTGGAAGAAATGGAGAATCTAGAGGTTTACGTATATAAGAAGTCACCTAACAAGGTCAGTGTAGTGGATACTGTGGTGTATCTCCCAGATGTACTCTACCTCTTAGGACGTAGGCCCTGTATCTTCTCTGCCTATCATCTATATTTTTGCTTATTGCAGGGAGAGGATGAAGCCTCCAATACAGTGAATATAAAGAGATTTCAGGGCACACATAGGTCTTCTTTGCAAGGGAAAAAAAAGGAAAGAACTGTACACTTCTTAAAGATTCAAATGAGAAAGCAATGTAGCAATAGAGACTGGGGACTAATAGCAACAGTTAATATTTATTAACCCTTTATCAAATGTGAGGTACTATTGACAAGTGCTTTAGGTTCTTTAGTCTGTGTGATAACCGTTTGTAGTATGCTCTATTTTCCTAATACTTACTTCTAGATGAAGCTACATAAAGCGATTAAGTAGATTAACACCTAGTAGATAGGATAGCCAGGATTAAGCTTAGATTATCTTGCTTCTTGAGTCTGCATTCTTGATCTGGAGAGTACAGTCTCTGAAGGCCTTTGCCTAAAAGTCAACATCAGAGAGATGATTCTGGCACCAATTTTGCCCCAATCAAGATGCTTGTGATATTGCCAAAGTTCTTAATATTTCCCAGTCCCCCATTTCTCTGTTCAGGAAGAGAATGAAATTTATTTGCTTACTTTTTTGTCTGTGCCTTTTGTTTTATAATAGTGAACCCAGAGTTGTATGTATTGCTATAGAAAGTCCTAGAGAAATTAAGAGGCTGCATAAACTGGGGTTAGATAGAATGTTTTTAACCAGTGCATTTTAATAATTTTTGTAATTTTTAATCTAGTCTGTCTCTCATTTATAGTTTGACAATACTAGCTCAATCAGAGGCGTGAACTTGACATTATTCATTTTTAAACTTAAAGTAGGCAAGTGAACTTAATCAGATTATTGTTAAGATGTACATTTTCTGAAAGCAAACATAGTTATGAATCAAGTAATAATGTAACTGATTCAGTAGGGACAAAAAAGAGTTTGTACTGGTTTTAATTTAACTGGGGATCCATATCTGAGGGCTTCCTGGTGGTTGAGAGGGTAAAGTGTCTGCCTGTAATGGGAGACCAGGGTTTGATCCCTGGGTCAGGATGATCCCCTGGAGAAGGAAATGGCAACCCACTCCAGTACTCTTGCCTGGAGAATACCATGGATAGAGGAGCCTGGTGGGCTACAGTCCATGGGGTCGCAAAAAGTCGGACACGACTGAGCAACTTCACTTATACTTTCACTTTCCATATCTGAAAGTAAAGCATATAGACAGGATGAAAAAAGTTCACGTATATTAATCTTATAGTTGCAAACCTGAAAAATTTGATGGTAATATCAAATAATGCTCACTTACTAATGTTATATTTGGTAAATTGAGAGGAATTATGTAGTTCCTCTCCCTTAGTTTACATATCCAAATCTATATCTATCTTTGTATTTTTTTTTACTATGTGGTGTGTATTAAAAATGAAAAAATAAACATGTTCATATCCAGATTTTGATAATTTTGATAGAATATAGGCAGATATTTTAAAATGTGAATTATTAAAAATAATTCTGAGTCATTAGAAAAGATCTTCAAAACTATTCTTTATTTAATCAACTATGCATGAAAAATTATGAAATCTATTTTATAAAGATTTTAAGAGCTTCCACTTTACAGTTTAAATTATTTCAGCGAGTGCAGACAACAGATTGTATAAAAGTGAAAACCAAGTCATGAAGACATTTACTGAACAATATAGTTTACATTTGGGATATAAAAAAAGTATCTGGATCCAGAAAAAGTAAGAGAATAGGCAGATATTTTACAATAAGAAAGATGATAAACAGACATAAAGAAGAACTGGCAAAACAGAGACAGATAATCACAAGCCAAGTGGCTTCAGTTGAATAAATTCCTGCCTTAACCAATTGTAAAAATAATAAATAAAATTTAAAGAGTTAAGTTTTATAATGAGAACAAAGAATCATAAGAAAAACAGACATAAAGAAAAACAAACCAATGTTGGGAACAGGGGTTGCAACATATAATCAAATGAAAGAATAATGTATAAATAAATACCAAGAACAGCAATGAAGCTGACATAAGGGATATTCATGATGGATAAGGCACTGTTTGGGGGTATCAGGTATGTTCTGTGTGACACGGGCAGCATTTGGGCAGAAACAGGAATGAAAGGAAGATGAAAAGCATGTTGATTTCTGGGAAAGATCATGTGCTGAGAGAGCTGTAAGTTCAACCTTCCTCAGTCAGGTGTGTCCTAATGCCTGGTGCTTTCATAGAGCAAATCAAGAAACCCATGGGTCTGATGTGGAGACCCTAATAAAAAGAGTTGTCAAGCATGAGATGGGAGATGAGACTGAGGGTAGACACTGGGAGATAATGATAGGACTTCTTATTTTATTCTCATGAACTGGAAAACAACTGGAGGGCTTTCAGGAGTGAAAAGACATTATCTGAAGTAGGTTTTAACGGAAGTATCCTATTTCTAATGTGGAAAATGAAGCTTAGGGGATGAGGGCAAAGGCAGAGTGGGGAGGGATCAAGAAGTTAATGGAATTATCCAGAGAAAAGATGATAGCCATGTGGCTGGGGTAGTAGTTGCAGAGGTGGTGGGAAGAAGTGAGATTAGGATGTACATTTGCAAGTAGAATGGTCAAGTTTGGCTACTGGTTGTCTGAGTTGGACACCACCGAATGACTAACACTTTCACTTTCATTGTCTGTCTCCTGGACCAAATTGTTCACTTCATGAGAATATGGATTTCTTTATTGCTTATTCCTGAATCAAAGCACCTAGACCAGTGCCTGGCATATAGTAGATTTTCAATAAATACCTTAAATCTAAGAATTGAATCCACGATGAGTATAAATGAGTGATTAAGTAGAATTATTCTCAGTTCATTCAGTTAGAAAAATAACTCAGCTGTGTTACTTGTATAATCTATAAATGGAAGCCAGTCTACCTTGTTTATAGCCTTACTTTAACATTAAAATAACTTCGATGATTCTTTTGCTGGAGAATTTGTATAAAAGTTGTAAAGATTAGTTGAAAATATCAACATTATAAAATAAAATATATAGTATTCTAAATAGAATATGTATATATTTATAGTATATGTGTATATATATATATATACATACACATAGAGAGAGAGACATGTATATGTATATGAGAGAGAGACATGTTGTGTGTGTGTTATTTGCTCAGTTGTATCCAACTCTTTGCAACCCCCATGGACTGTAGCTCGCCAGGCTCCTCTGTCCATGGAATTCTCCAGGCAAGCTTAGTGCAATGGGTTTCTATTCCCCTCTCCAGGGGATCTTCCCAACCCAGGGATTGAACCTGGGTCTCCTGAATTGCACGCAGGTTATTTACAGTCTGAGCCACCAGGGAAGCCCATATATATACATACACATTTTTTTTCCCCCTCACTCACAATTAATATACAGGTATAATTTTCTGGTAAATCCATATTAATGACTATAGTTT
This sequence comes from Oryx dammah, assembly GCF_014754425.2. Lineage (NCBI taxonomy): Eukaryota > Metazoa > Chordata > Mammalia > Artiodactyla > Bovidae > Oryx > Oryx dammah. Next base: position 21,568,177 of record NW_024070211.1, read on the forward strand.
CTTCTAATAGCTAACAGGACAGTTTTCTATTCTTATCCATTCTGAATTAAGATCTTGGCCTTTGATTTTCCTATTACTGATTCTGCTGTTTCTGCACACCTGTTTGCAGGTCTCAGTCTGATTTGTATTATAATGATGCAAAGGATATCTGTCTGTATATATACAATTACTTAAACATCAATTGTTTGATTAGAGATTTTTTTCTGTTCCAATTGAAAGTTTTCATTGATGGTTATGTTTTTTTTTAACATTGCTTGACATTTTAAATAATATTTATTACTTTTACAACATGTCTAGGTAGGCGTTTATTCAACTGAAGGCACTTGGCTTATGACTATCTGTCTCTATACAGGGACATATCTTAGTTCATCTCTTGATTTATAATTAAGAGGAGTTTTAAAGCACTCTTATATTTTAGGTGAAGAAAAAGCATGGAGGATTTTCTGGAAGTTTTGTTTCCTGTTTCTCTGACACCTCTGATTTACAGTGTGCCTTAGTTTCCAATATGTACAGCTTCCTCATCACTAATAGCTATTCTGCTTACAGCTGTGCTAGGCCTTTGTTTGGTACTTTGTTTCATACTTGTCTGTATGAAAGTTGGATGTATATCCTTGAAAGATTTTTTTTTTTAACTAAAGTCATAACGATTCAGGAAAAATTAATGAAAGAATCCTATTTTTCTTTAAATGAAGATTATAAAGAACTGGATAATAATGTTTGGAGCTTTGAGGACTATACAGCTGCTATTAAAACTACTAAACTCTGCCATTCCATCAGGAAAGCAAACAGACAAAATAGAAATGAATGGCGTGATGGTGTTCCAGTAGGAGGACAAGATTTGGTTCACGAGCCATAGATTGTTGACCAGTTATGGTTATAGGCTAATAACTTTGACATAGGTATTTTCACTTATTTAAATCATGTTCTATACTGTGAAATATGTTTTTATAATCCACATGTCACTCTTTTAATAAAAACTTTTTCAATGCATAACTTGATAAGAAAATTGTGAATTTTCTCTTTGAGTCAATGAATCTCATGTGACATGTAGAACACCTTTTGAATCTGAGAGTTGTAAGTTACAACTGCACCCCTGGTGGCAGACAATATCCTTATAGAGACAGAACACTCAAGAGGAAGTCATTCATCCCTGTGCTACTGACCCTCACAGGTCTAAGCAGTAAAAGCCATGAGGTATCTTGAAAGACATCTGCAAGCTGAGCTTCTGTTCCTGTTAGGGATTCTTTTGTGTCAGTTATCCTAGTAATTGGTTTGGAACATCTCAGAAAGGTCATGCTAACAGTGAAAAAGGTCCCTACTGTTCTTCTGCATTTTTGTTTATTTGTTATATTTCTTCCTGTTTCCTAGGAGATCAATTGCCCCATGGATATCTTCATTCAAATTTAGTCTTCAGATATAATTTGGATATATATATGGATATATTTTATTAAAAACATCAGTGGTGAAAAATTGTTGAATATTGGCAACTTCATACAGTTAATTTACAAAAAATAATTATAAGTGTTGGATTTCAGTTGCATGTGTTATAATTTCTCTAATGCTGAAAACATCCTCACTTGTATTATTGATATAAAGTAGAAATTCTCTCTTCACTTTGCCCAAAGCAGGAAAGGAAAGGAAAGGAAAATAATATAAGAGGGAAAAAAAGAAGAATTTTTAGATGATGTGGTATAGATGTGATGAGATACTTACCCTGAGCTCTCAATACCTGAAAAGACTTAAGGACAAGGATAGTTAGCCATGTAGAAGCTATAGCAACATGCCCTTAGACAACAGTTGCATCCAGCTCAAGTCTCTTTTAACCCTTTCACATTCATATTTTCTGGTTCAATGATGGCTACTCATTTTGTAAGTGCTACTGCTAATTGAAACCACGTCAAGGTCAGATCAAAAATAAGCCAGTTGGGCATCCCTGCTGAAAATGTACCCAGCAGGACAATTTCTTTGTTCGCCTTAAAAATTCAAGAAAGGCATTGCCTCCAGATTCCTAGTCATTAATGTATGCACCATACCCTCTATCTCACTCCTTCTTCTTTCTCCCTTCACCCTTCACTATAATTTTCTTGCGGAAAAATAAAAGAAAGCCAATTCTCTCGTAAACTGCATAATTGGCTTTAATATACAGACTTGCCATTTCTAGGCATGTACATTTTCTTCATTAATGGGAGTTATAAGGCAGCGTTTAGAGATCACCTGTGGATAGGCTTGTTAATTAACAGAGTTAGAGCCCTATTTTATTCCATTTAAACCAGAGTAATTGAAATCAGGGTAATCACCACTGCAGTATTCAGTGCTTTCATCCCTTTTCAAGGTTATTTTAGCAATTATATTCTTGGCTGAGCGTATTAGTAAATGCTGAGATTATGTGCTGTACCAACTGACTTTTCTCAATCCTGTGATCTATAGCGTATCTTTTTCATGATTACATTAATTGAAAAAGCTTGAAATAGCCCATGCCATTCTTTAGTCCTTTAAAGAAATGATTAAATCTAGTAGAATCTAGTCATTTTCCAGGAAAAATGAATCAGAAAATTAGGCTACACTTAATCCCAAGATAGATCATATGTCACCTTGTTAAGGACTAAAAGAAAACGTATATGCTATCCAATTCAATATTAGTTGGATGCTAGGACATCTTCTGAGGTTCCTGAATAACCATGATTCTATGATATAGAATCATGGTACAAAGTTTTTGATTTTTTTATATCTGAAAATTAGCAGAAATATTATCAGTTTTATCAGAAGCAAGGAACTAAACCACTTCAATCTACAGCAAAATAACAAAAAGGAAAGCTACCTGAAATTATGTTTTAGAACAGAGTTAGGTTCTTATATTCTATACTTTTCACTACTGATGGGGAAAAAAAAGATAATTCCTATTGCTGTTTTGCATCATCCTAGGAAATTCAAACTATTATTATGAGGATTCTGTACCACTGACTTAGTAATAAATAAGTTCTTTTATCCAAAGTTACATTGCTTAGTAGCCCAGAGACTTTCCCCCCACTTATCCATTTTCCTGGGTAAAATAAAGGCCACCATAACATTTCCTTGTAATAGCAGATTAATATTAGAAGCTTGTAATGTGCATATAGTAATTTATCGTCACAAATTTAGTTCCTTTCCATTTGTGCTTGGCAAAATTAAAAAAAACTAATATTCACTAATGTTTTCTATTTGCATATCTGTATAGACCTCTTCTCTGAAGACTGGTGACACTAGCAGTATATTTATATAGTGAATAATTTTGCCAGTTGAACATGTTCTCAGTCTCACAGTTTCATCATAAAGCCGATATACGTGTTGTGCTGCCAAGTATGTTTAAGGGATAAAAGAATGTTGTGTACTTAGCTCTTTAAGATGGCAATGTGAATGTGTGCATATTCTATTCAGTGCTGTTGTTTGAATTGTCTTTTTATGACAAGCATATAAAAGCTACTAGAAATATAATTATCTTCAGATGTTCATATATCCTGGCCAAATGTATTTGAAGAAAATGTTGACATTTACATACATATTGAAACATTTTCCAATAGGTTAGCAAAACTTACAATTTCTATGTGCATTTTCTATCTATATTTAAGTAAATTTTCCTTTGGGGAATTCCTCAATGCTCTACTTTCTAATTAAAATTGTCTTCATCAACAGTTAAGAGCATTTTGAATCAGCTCAAGTCTATGAATTGCTGACATTAATACATTAATGAGAGACAGAGAGAGCAGAGAGAGAAACCCTCAGTATTAAAGATAATTTAAATTCACTGTGTTTCTCAGTATAAATAAATTAAAATCAACCATCAGAAATGAGACATCCTTGGTATCTTCTGTGCAATTCTACACAGAAATGCTCAGCAATAAGCTACTTCAGCAATTCTAGCTCATCTTGCCTTGCAGATTTACCCAAACACATTTCTGTTTCATAGTCTATCCTGATTTGGTAATATGCAATTAGAGAAAATGACCATTTTAATATAGAACAATTTTCTTGTAAATTATACAGTAAAAAATATTTGAAACATATTAAAATCAAATGGATTTAGAATGATTATAGTTATGAATTACTGTAATTTGGTCTTACACAGCTAATTCCAAAGACTGCACAGCTGTTTAGCAATTTCCATTCTGTAAATTTCTCATAATGGGATTTAAGGAAAAAAAGGGGAATCATCATCTTTTCCTCAAGTCTCCTCCTTCTTCTTTTATATCCTATTTCAATAAATGAGCCACCACCCTTCCAGTCATCCCCGTCAAGGAGACCCAGGAATCACCCCAAACGTTTTATTCATTACTTCAACAGTATGACCATAGAATCCTATCCCTTGTAGATATCTAGGTGACTCAGTGCAGGGCTACCCATTTTCTCTGCCAACTGATCTTAACTGAGAGCCTTACTACTCAACCATGTCTGAGCTTTCTTGGCTAGGCATGCATCCCACTAAGCACTCATCATTAAATTCTTGCTCAGCACAGCTGCCACCATGATCTTTCTAGAATGAAAATCCATCAGTGTCACAGTTATACTTAAAATCCTTTACTGCATAAAATAAAAATGTCATTTAGGGTAAATACAAGTTCCTTGGCTGGATAGACAAGCTTCTTCATGCAAACACAGTCCCTGGCCAACTCCAGCCTCAACTCACAGCACAAGGTCAGTTACATCCTCTTCTCCAGCCACACCCAAATCCATGCCACTCTAAACTGATCAGATTCTCAAAGTAGTCTGCTCTTACACATTCCTTTCCTCTGCTTGTTTAGAAGAAAGAGTAAGGAATTTTCTTCACTGCTTTTTTTTCCCCTGGTCTGCTCTTTCTTGTCCATGGTTTAGGTCTACTGTAACCTCTTCCGCAAACACTTCTGTTAAAGAAAAAGTAGTCTATCACATGTTAGAATGGTAAGGTTTTATTCAAAACTACTGCAAGAGATGTATTGCAATAAGAGAGAAAGATTAGGCTCAACTCTCACTGCAAGGGCAAATGGAGATTTATAGTTAATGAGCAGGATGAGGGGGTCAGTGGATAGATAATTACTAATACTAGGGGACATCAAGGGTCAGGGAACTTTTGCTAAGATTCTTGCTAAAGAGTAGTCAAGGACTTAGGCATCAAAGATGGGAGATGAGGAATTTGATCAGGTATCAAGTGTAAGCTTTTAGCAATATTCTTTGCTAAGACTGGACTGGGCAGACCAACAACCACATGGAACCAAGGTTAGGGTTAATGGAGAAGAGAGCTCAGAGGAACCGAAATAAAGGGAGAGTCTTTGTCCTTCCCTAAGTCCAAAATAAGTTTAGATCTCCATTCCCTTCCTGTCCCGCCCCCCTGCAATTTTCAAGGTTCCTACAGCACTCTCAGTATCTACATAAGCCACTTGTCACTTTGTGTTGAATTAGGAATGTTTGCCTTTCCCTGGATCTAATGTGAGGTTTCTCTGAAAGGAAGAACCCTTACTTTCACCTCTAGTTACTCCAGTGCATCACCTGTCACCTAGATGTTCAATAGTGCTTGCTAACTAAGAGCTGTGAAATAAAGTGAAAATTTTAAGTTATCACCTAACTCTGTATCTCCTCTTTTCTTTCTCCCTTTTCCTCCAGAGACCAGTTTGCTCTTGATAAAGTATTTTGATACTCAGCACAAGTTCTTTGGATAGTTCAGTTCCGATCAGTTCAGTCACTCAGTCGTGTCCAACTCTTTGCGACCCCATAAACCGCAGCACGCCAGGCCTCCCTGTCCACCACCAACTCCTGGAGTTTACACAAACTTATGTCCATGGAGTTGGTGATGCCATCCAACCATCTCATCCTCTGTCATCCCTTTCTCTTCCTGCCTTCAATCTTTCCCAACATCAGGGTCTTTTCAAATGAGTCAGCTCTTCGCATCAGGTGGCCAGAATATTGGAGTTTCAACTTCAACTTCAGTCCTTCCAATGAACACCCAGGACTGATTTCCTTTAGGATGGACTGGTTGGATCTCCTTGCAGTCCAAGGGACCCTCAAGAGTCTTCTCCAACACCACAGTTCAAAAGCATCAATTCTTTGGTACTCAGCTTTTGTTATAGTCCAACTCTCACATCCATACTCCTGCTGCTGCTAAGTCGCTTCAGTCGTGTCTGACTCTGCGACCACATAGATGGCAGCCCACCAGGCTCCCACCATCCCTGGGATTCTCCAGGCAAGAACACTGGAGTGGGTTGCCATTTCCTTTTCCAATGCATGAAAGTGAAAAGTGAAAGTGAACTTGCTCAATCATGTCCGACTCTTAGCGATGCTATGGACTGCAGCCCACCAGGCTCCTCTGTCCATGGGATTTTCCAGGCAAGAGTATTGGAGTGGGGTGCCACTGCCTTCTCCTCAAATCCATACATGACTACGGAAAAAACCATAGCCTTGACTAGATGGACCTTTGTTAGCAAAGTAATGTCTCTGCTTTTTAATATGCTGTCTAGGTTGGTCATAACTTTCCTTCCAAGGAGCAAGTGTCTTTTAATTTCATGGCTGCAATCACCATCTGCAGTGATTTGGGAGCCCCCCAAAATAAAGTCTGACACTCTTTCCACTGTTTCCCCATTTTTTGCCATGAAGTAATGGGACCAAATGCCATGATCTTAGTTTTGTGAATGTTGAGCTTTAAGCTAACTTTTTCACTCTCCTCTTTCACTTTCAAGAGATTCTTTAGTTCTTCACTTTCTGCCATAAGGGTGGTGTCATCTGCATATCTGAGGGTATTGATATTTCTCCCAGCAATCTTGATTCCAGCTTGTGTTTCTTCCAGCCCAGTGTTTCTCATGATGTATTCTGCATAGAAGTTATATAAGCAGGGTGACAATATACAGCCTTGACATACTCCTTTTCCTATTTGGAATCAGTCTGTTGTTCCATGTCCAGTTCTAACTGTTGCTTCCTGACCTGCATATAGGTTTCTCAAGAGGCAGGTCAGGTGGTCTGGTATTCCCATATCTTTCAGAACTTTCCACAGTTTTATTGTGATCCACACAGTCAAAGGCTTTGGCATACTCAATAAAGCAGAATTTGATGTTTTTCTGAAACTCTCTTGCTTTTTTGATGATCCAGCAGATGTTGGCAATTTGATCTCTGGTTCCTCTGCCTTTTCTAAAACCGGCTTGAACATCTGGAAGTTCACGGTTCACATATTGCTGAAGCCTGGCTTGGAGAATTTTGAGCATTCCTTTACTAGCGTGTGAAATGAGTGCAATTGTGCAGTAGTTTGATCATTCTTTGGCATTGCCTTTCTTTGGGATTGGAATTAAAACTGACCTTTTCCAGTCCTATGGCCACTACTGAGTTTTCCAAATTTGCTGGCATATTGAGTGCAGCACTTTCACAGCATCATCTTTCAGGATTTGAAATAGTTCCACTGGAATTCCATTACCTCCACTAGCTTTGCTCGTAGTGATACTTTCTAAGGCCCGCTTGACTTCACATTCCAGGATGTCTGGCTCTAGGTGAGTGATCACACCATCGTGTGGAAATTTGATCTTTGCTTCCTCTGCCTTTTCTAAAACCAGCTTGAACATCTGAAAGTTCATGGTTCACGTATTGCTGAAGCCTGGGTTGGACGTGAAACTCACTAAACTGAATTCAATATTATTCATTCTCATTATTCTCTTTATATTCTTAGATGTATTGTCTCGTATAGAGCTCTAGACAGGTCAAATCTTATTACAGCATATTCCACTAAGATGAAATCTCTGGGGATATCCCTGGTTGTAAAGTGGTTAAGATTCTGCCCTTCCAATGGATGGGGCACAGATTCAATCCCTGGTTGGGAAATAAGATCCCACATGTTGTTTGATGTGGCCAAAAAATAACTAACTTTTCTTTAGAAAATGAAATTTCTGAATCTCATATATATATTTAAGACCCTTTAAATGGTCTGTTTACTGTAATAGTTAATATAACTGTGACAATAGAGTCTCAGTTTCTTAGAGGTCTGTAGGAGTGAATAATGAATTACATCCTGAATAATACATCTAGAACAGTTTCTTTGTTCTTTACTTTTCTTATGACTTGATAGCTCTATTAAAAATTAAGCACATCTTAAGGCAAAGTCTGTGACAAAACATTATTCTGTAAAAACTAAGCAATTATTCTATAACAATAATCACTTCTTCCTGTGTGTGAAAATGAGTAAAGTGCCCACATTTTATTAATCATTTAATCTTCAAGTGTGTGTGTTAAATCATTTACACTTTTCCTTGAAAAATATATCTCAGGTTTGAAGGAGTGGTAAATTTAATTTACATATTCTAAACTCAGAGTTTGTTTATTTCTTTGGAAAAATGATGACAGTTATTGTGGTTGGTAGATTTATCATAATCACACAAGTAATATGTGCTCATTATACAAATAATTTTAAATGAACATAAAGAAAGTCATCCATAATCTCATCAATCAGAAATACTTCTTATAGATGGATAAGAAATTGTTATAAAATAACAATTATTAATTTCAGTATTTTATGAGAAAATAATTATTTTACACATCATTTATAAGCACTATAAATAATCTTTGAGGCAAAGAATTGTCTTTATTTAGTAAAATACCCTTATAGACCACTTTGAATAAAAAAGGGAGGCTCAGAAGGCATGATATCAAGAAAGCAGACAAAGAAACTAAGCAGCTCTGTTTAAATAATAGCAGGAAGATAAATATGGTCAAGTCTAGTGATAAGAGAAACTGGAAGTGAGAAGCCATGAAGCTATTAGATTCTAGAAATCAACAGAAAATTCAGGGAGCATACTCCTCTTCCCAGGGTGCAAACAAAGTTACTTAAGCCAAATTTATTTAAATATTCCAGGCCAGGGTAAATTCACCTGATGGAGAAATTTAGCATGAGATTCAAGAGAGTGGCTTCTAGAGTAAGTCTACCTAGAAATCAGCAGAGGTATCAGCACTTTCTCTGTGTGTTTGTGTGTGTGAGGGTGTATTTCCACTAAGCAGCTCCCATCAGCACTATAGGCATGCTTAGGAAATAAAACCAGAGTAGCTGAATGTTGTTTCCACTGGTGATAGAAGAATCCCAAAGCCAAACAGGAAACAATATGACAACCAGATAAAGCTATCGCCAACTTAGGCTAAAAGAACAAAGGGAGGAGAAAGAATTTGCAGGGCTCAAGGGTGAGAGTCTGTGTCAGAAGCTAGAATCAAGCCAAGGAAAAATGAGATTATGCTGGGCCTCTCTGATGGAAACTGGAGCCATCCAGAAAGTAGAACAGCTGTCAGAAACCCTGTCCCATGAGAACATCTGAAATTCTGCCTGGAAAAGACAGTTTGTCCATACACATGTATAAACTAGATGAAAGAGAAAGAAAATAATTCAGGAAATGTGAGTCAAGGATCTGAAAACAAAGAGACTCAAACCTGCTAATATATATGTATGCATGTATATTGTCAAATATACATATATATGCATAGGTATGTACATATATATGTATTAATACATATCACACAAGCGAATAAAACCATCATGCACACGTTTTGTAATCTGACTTAATACTAAATATAACATGGATATTTTCTCATGGTACTAAGCATAAATTTTAATCCATATATATATCTAGTTTCATGGCTACTTACTTTGTAGTCTGTTACTTAGCTACAAAATTTATTTATTTGGTGCCATATTGGCCTTTCACATTTGTTTTAAGTTGTCTATTTTACATTTCTATTGAAAAAAGTAGAAATCCTTTTAAAAACCTCAGTGCTTGGGTGTTGGAAATTGTGTGTAATATGTTTGCAAATGTGGCTTTTTTATTGAAACCTTATTGCTGTATTGCTTTCTTTCATCAAAACCTCTTAAAAAACAGATTGTGTAATGTGTGTCAATAGCTTCAAAATAAATAATTAGCATCAGAGTTGGGATTTCATCACTTAGCATCTTTCATAGGCATCCAGAACCCTATTTTCTTTGAAGTTTCTTTTTTTTTTTTTTTTTGCTGAAAATGATATATGCCATCTTGCTAAATCAAGACTAGTTAGTAATCAGAGCATGGCTAAGGTCACTTGAAGGTTTCTTTGATGTAGGCATTCCTCAATTCAGAGGTAAAATAATCCTGACCTTCCTAAGTGTGCTTTACCTTACTGACAAGTAGAGGAAGCTGCATAATTGACTTATTTAGGTTTGCAGAATTGTTATCACAAATAGGAAATTTAGACACTAAATAATGTGAACTGTAAACCAAATGCAAATGGAGCATATTGAAGTGTGATAAATTTCATTGCACAATAGTTTAAACTGTTTCTCTTTTTTAATTTGTATTTTTTACTTTCATTTATTTTTTAATTGGTAGATAATTGCTTTACAATAGTGAGGTAGTTTCTGCCTTACAACAATGTGAACCAGCCATAATGTGAACCAACCACATATATATTTGTGTATATATATCTCCCCTCAGTCTTGAGCCACCTTCTCACCTCCTATCCTACCCCTGTAATTCTTCCCAAAGCGCCAGGCTGGGCTCCTGTGTTATAGAGCAGCTTCTTGGTGGCTATCTGTTTTTCACATGACTGTCTATATATGTCAATGCTACTTCCTCAATTCATCCTATCCTCTCCTCTCTTGCTTATGATGATCCAAGACAAAGCTGTGGTAATATACACACCAGAAATTTAACATTTATTAAGTTAGGAGCTGGCAATAATGGAAAGGAACTAATATGATTAGGTTTTCTTTTTTGTGTGTAATATTTCATTTGCTTAAAAAAATACTCAAATGTCTAGAAAATTAAAAAATCAAATATAGAAAGTTTGAAATAAATGAAACAGCTCAGTTAAAAAGATTATGTACAGAGTTATGAGGAAAAACTCACTTTCTTGGTGGCTGAGACAGTACAGAATCTGCCTGAAACATGGGAGACCCAGATTCGATCCCTGGGTCAGAAAAATCCCTTGGAGAAGGAACTGGCAACTCAGTTCAGTATTCTTGCCTGGAGAATTCCGTGGAGAGAGGAGCCTGGCGTGCTACAGTCCATGGGGTAACAGAGTCGAACACGACTGAGTGACCAACACACACACACCCAAGAGGAAAACTTATGTGAAGAAATATTATATGAGTTTTCATAAATGATGTATATTTATTGATATTTTAGTTTAGTTGGCTTTAGTGAAAACTTTTTGAAGATTTTGGAAAATGGGTACCAACCAAAAACACAGGTATGCAGAAACCTCAATCAGAATATGCTTTAGAAACAAGAGTTATATTTTTATAGAAATATATAGCCTTGTCTCAGATATTTGTTACTTAGAAACACACATTTTATTCAAATATCCATGAGTATTACCAAATTTGGCCTAAGTCTTGGGCTACAAAGACAATCTCAAGCAATTCTCTAAATTACACATTCAACAGGGCACATTATCCAGAAAGCTAAAAATATACTTTTATATAACCTTTGGTTTAAAGCAAAAGTCAAAACCAAAATTAGAGATTATTTGTAAATAGATGACAATTGAAATGTAATACTATGAAGCCAGTGGAAAGTAAAAAAGATGGTACAAAGTGGAACATTTGTAGCTCTAATATACTTGTTTAAAAACAAAAAATAAAAGAAACCGGTGAAGGCAAAGAATAAACAACAAAGTAAGCTTCAGGTTCGTAGAAGAAAAGAATTAGTGAAGATAAAAGCAGAAATTAATCAATACAAACATGAGTATGTGAAAGTCACTCAGTCAGGTACGACTCTTTCTGGCCCCATGGACTATATAGTCTATGGAATTCTCCAGGCAAGAATACTGGAGTGTGTAGTCTTTCCCTTCTCCAGGGGATCTTTCCACCCCAGGGATTGAACCCAAGACTCCCGCATTGCAGGTGGATTCTTTATATCAGCTGAGCTATGAGGGAAGCCCTAAAATATAAGCATAAGAACTTATTAATAAATCTTTATGGGATTAACAGGTAAACTACCTACCTAAAATACATAAGCAACAAGGACTTACTGCATAGCCCAGGGAACTATATTCAATATCATACAACCACAGTAGAAAAGAATCTGAAATATATATAATAATCACTTTACACCTGAAACTAACACAATAGTGTAAATGAAGTACACTTAGATAAAATTTTTAAAATTTATTAATGAACACAAAAGTAGTTCTTTAAAACCTTCAGTGAATGGGAAAATCTTGGAAAAACCTGATCAAACAATAAAAGAAAAAAGAAAGAAACCATATTATTGATGAGAAAGAAGTCTTAGCTAAAACTATTAATACAGTACACAAAAGTTATAAGAAATCAATTCTACACATGTATATAGATCTATTTAGACATCTGAGGTTAAGTTGATACTTCTAAGAAAATACAAATTATCAAACGTGACTCAAGAAGACATTTGAAAGATAAGAATTAAAAAGCTAGTTTAAATCAAGCTTTATCAAAGAAGCACCAGACATCACTAATAAGAATTAAAGAAAAAACATACTAAAACCAGAGAAATTTTTAGAAAAGTTTGGGAGAGGAGAGGGGATAGAAAGAATAGTGGCTGTGGAGCAAGAAGAGATTTCCAGAATGAGTGCTGTGTGTGTTTTACTGAAGAAATGTGAGCATGTTTTAGGCTAATGAGAAGGCTACTGTGAAAAGGTAAAAGTGCACGTGAACTGCGGTGATAATTAGTGGTAAGCATGTGTGCATACTCAGTCACTCAATCATGTGAGCCCATCAGGCTCTTCTGTTCATTAAATTTTCCAAGCAAGATTACTGGAGTGGGTTGACTTTTCCTTCTCCAGAGGTTCTTTCTGGTCCAGGGATCCAACCCATATCTCCTGTGTCTCCTGCAAAGGCAGGCAGATTCTTTACCACTGAGTCACCTGGGAAGCCCAATTAGTAGTATTAGTTCAGTTCAGTCACTCAGTCCTCTCCGACTCTTTGCGACCCCATGAATCACAGCACGCCAGGCCTCCCTGCTGTCCATCACCAACTCCCAGAGTCCACCCAAACTCATGTGCATCGAGTCGGTGATACCATCCAGCTATCTCATCCTCTGTCGTCCCTTTCTCCTGCTGTCCTCAATCCTTCCCAGCATCAGGGTCTTTTCCAATGAGTCAACTCTTCCCATGAGGTGGCCAAAGTATTGTAGTTTCAGCCTCAGCATCAGTCCTTCCAATGAACACCCAGGACTGGTTGGATCTCCTTGCAGTCCAAGAGACTTGCAAGAGTCTTCTCCAGCACCACAGTTGAAAAGCATCAGTTCTTTGGCACTCAGCTTTCTTCACAGTCCAACTCTCACATCCATCTATGACCACTGGAGAAACCATAGCCTTGACTATTGGACCTTTGTTAGCAAAGTAATGTCTCTGCTTTTTAATATGCTATCTAGGTTGGTCATAACTTTTTTTCCAAGGAGTAAGTGTCTTTTAACTTCATGGCTGCAATCACCATTTGCAGTGATTTTGGAGCCCCCAAAAATAAAGTCTGACACTGTTTCCACTGTTTCCCCATCTATTTCCCATGAAGTGATGGGACCAGATGCCATGTCTTAGTTTTCTGAATGTTGAGCCTTAAACCAACTGTTTCACTCTCCTCTCACTTTCATCAAGAGGCTTTTTAGTTCCTCTTCACTTTCTGCCATAAGGGTGGTGTCATCTGCATATCTGATTGATATTGATTGATTGATATTTCTCCCGGCAATGTTGATTCCAGCTTGTGCTTCTTCCAGCCCAGCGTTTCTCATGATGTACTCTGCATATAAGTTAAATAAGCAGGGTGACAATATACAGCCTTGACATACTCCTTTTCCTATTTGGAACCGGCACTGTTCCATGTCCAGTGCTAACTGTTGCTTCCTGACCTGCATACAGGTTTCTCAAGAGGCAGGTCAGTTGGTCTGGTATTCCCGTCTCTTTCAGAATTTTCCACAGTTTACTGTGATCCACACAGTCAAAGGCTTTGGCATAGTCAATTAAGTGAAATAGATGTTTTTCTGGAACTCTCTTGCTTTTATGATGATCCAGCAGATGTTGGCAATTTGATCTCTGGTTCCTCTGCCTTTTCTAAAACTAGATTGAACATTTGCAAGTTCACGGTTCATGTATTGCTGAAGCCTGGCTTGGAGAATTTTGAGCATTACTTTACTAGCATGTGAGATGACTGCAACTGTGTAGTAGTTTGAGCATTATTTTGCATTGCCTTTCTTTGGGATTGGAATGAAAACTGACCTTTTTCAGTCCTGTGGCCACTGCCGAGTTTTCCAAATTTGCTGGCATATTGATTGCAGCACTTTCACAGCATCATCTTTCAGGATTTGAAATAGTTCCACTGGAATTCCATTACCTCCACTAGCTTTGTTCATAGTGATGCTTCCTAAGGCCCACTTGACTTCACATTCCAGGATGTCTGGCTCTAGGTGAGTGATCACACCATCGTGATTATCCGGGTCATGAAGATCTTTTTTGTACAGTTCTTCTGTGTATTGTTGCCACCTCTTCTTAATATCTTCTGCTTCTGTTAGGTCCATACCATTTCTGTCCTTTATTGAGCCCATCTTTGCATGAAATGTTCCCTTAGTATCTCTAATTTTCTTGAAGAGATCTCTAGTCTTTCCCATTCTGTTGTTTTCCTCTATTTCTCTGCATTGATCGCTGAAGAAGGCTTTCTTATCTCCCCTTGCTATTCTTTGGAACTTTGCATTCAAAAGGGAATATCTTTCCTTTTCTCCTTTACTTTTTGCTTCTCTTCTTTTCACAGCTATGTATAAGACCTCCCCAGACAGCCATTTTGCTTCTTTACATTTCTTTTCCATGGGGATGGTCTTGATCCCTGTCTCCTGTACAATGTCACAAACCTCCATCCATAGTTCATCAGGTACTCTGTCTATCAGATCTAGTCCCTTAAATCTATTTCTCACTTCCACTGTATCATAAGGGATTTGATTTAGGTCATACCTGAATGGTCTAATGGTTTTCCCTACTTTTTTATGAGATGTCTGAAAAAGTGAGGATAAAGACCCAAAGCATGGCTATTGGATTGGCTTCAAATGGCAGGCAGTTCTATTCTTCATCATAATAACAGGGAAGAAAGAAAAGATTCATACAAATTGTAGGTAGATTTGTATGCATTTTCGTGGGAAGATGAGAACATTTCCTCTGAATGCTTCCATTTTCTGTATGGAGAGAAAGCAAGAGGAGATGGGGGCACTGGAGATCTGACAGCAACAGAAAGGATTCAAAAAAGTCACTGTGGAGTATTCAAGACTGAGTGCAAGGGAAAATTAAATTGTTATCTAGGGAATATGGAGGTCCTACTTGAGTTTGTAATCATAAACTAAACAATTATTTTGAGACATTCTCCACCAGAATTCAGCAGTTTCGGTTGGGAAGAAGGGAATGGCAATCCACGGCAATATCTTTGCCTGGAGAATTCCCAGGGACAGAGAAGTCTGGTGAGCTACAGTCCATAGGGTCACAAAGAGTCTGACATGGCTGAGCAACTAAGCACACACAAGTAGAAATGTAGTTACAATTCATCCAGAGTGGGGATGTATCCTATGAATAACAAGAAATGCAACAAGGGAGTTTAGAATGCTGTCAAGTGGCAAACCAGAATTCTCAAATCATTCATGAACCCTAAGTTGGATGAGGAGCAAAGCAAAGAAAGAAAAAGATTGAGGGACTGGAAGAACGGGACCTTCGACTGAAGTCAAAGCATAGGGTTGTAGTGGCTTTGTTGACTGAATCAGCATATTCCCTCCTTACAGGCAAATCTGCATTGGAAGTCAAACTATAATAGAAGATTGCTGTATAAGCAGACTTTCAGGATCACAGGAGATAACTGAATGACTCAGAAAGAATAATCTTCCCCAAAGTGCAGTGAACAGAGTTTGAGCACCAGGTCACCATTTCCTTAGGTAGTATTTGAATGGGCTTTGCTGATTTCTGCCTTTGGTGGTTTCTTTTTCTTATGTACCAGGTTACCTTCTCCCTAAGTCTGTTCCTCAATTGTCTTAGGTGCTCTGCAGAAAAGGATTTTTGTGAAATAATTGTGGGGGAAAAAGTACACACTGTATTCTTTTCTGAGAGTACATTCCTGGGTTTTTCTTCAAGCATAAGGTAGCAGTGATTGTGTGGTGGATCAAAGGCAAGAGTTTGCCCTTTAAGTGAAGTCGCTCAGTCGTGTCGGACTCTTTGCAACCCTGTGGACTGTAGCCCACCAGGCTGCTCTGTCCATGGGATTCTCCAGGCAAGAATACAGGAGTGGGTTTCCATTTCCCTCTCCAGGGGATCTTCCAGACCCAGGGATCGAACCCAGGTCTCCCACATTGCAGGCAGACGCTTTAACCTCTGAGCCACCAGGGCAGACCCCATTGCTATTGACTGGCTTTAACAAGATGGTGGTAAAACACCAACAAAATTTGCCAATTTATTTTTGATGAATTACTCATTTGGCAAAATTATTTTTGAACTGATTTTTCATCATATTGGTCTGCTTCTGAAAGAAGTGTGAGGCAGGTCTATGATTCTGATAAAATAAATCTGCTAAATCTGATGAATAAATCTGTTTTCAGACATAACTCTTCCCACAGTTTTAGCCAAAATTTTAGAAGTCTACTCTAAATCATATTGTCATATCAAGCTTTGTAAGTGTGTCCTGCACTTTAGACTTACATGGATAGTTGTCTGATCTACTCAGTAAGCTGGTCCTCAGCTCTTGGGGACTCCTTCCATAGCTCAGTACTCTGATATGGAGAAAGGGCAAACGGTCAGCATCACAAATCTCAGTAGAACTATTTTATCATATAATCTTACCCATAACTGATTTTTCAATCACATATTTGTACGCAACTGCTTCAATTACTTCCACAGATGGCTAATGATCTATTATATCAAACGGCAAAAGATATGATCATCAATTTGAAAGTCTCTGAGAAGGACTATTTCACTTATGAACTAAAAAGGAACAAAATATAGAATTTTAATAGTAGACTTGGATTTCATTTTATTTTGTTTCCAATAAAGCAATTTTCTTTTAAAAAACAGCTGACCAGTATCACTACATGTATTCTTTTCAGGAATCTCTCTGGTGACTCATAGACTGTGCCACATTTGCAAAATTCTTATTCTAAAATTGCATGCTATCCAAATTTTGCAGGCATTTTAACATTCACTTGCCCATTCTTAGATAAGGTGAAAGATATTCAAAATGTATCCATAATTTTTACTAATATATGTATTTGTCAAAATTAAAATAAATGAAAGAAAACAACAGTTACAGTTTTAATAATTTCATCCTAAGTAAAATTTACAAAGTGCAATGTAACAAATAATGTAAAAACCAATATAATATATATATGTATGCATTTATATCCTAGATTTCAAATGCAACTATTCTGGTTAGAAATGAAGCTTTAATTAAAATCTCACATTTTTGCAAAAAAATTCATGTTTTAATGTACACAGGCATATCTCTCTTTATATATGTATGCATATGTGTGTATGTATATCTTGTATGTGTGTATATATAGCATATATATATGTATATCTGTATGTATACAGTATATGTATATATGTGTGTATATCTTCAGTTCAGTCACTCAGTCATGTCTGATTCTTTGCGACCCCATGAACCGCAGCACAACAGGCTCCCTGTCCAACACCAACTCCCGGAGCCTACCCAAACTCAAGTCCATTGAGTCGGTGATGCTATCCAAACGTTTCATCCTCTGTCGACCCTTCTCCTCCTGGCCTCAATTTTTCCCAGCATCAGGGTCTTTTGAAATGAGTCAGCTCTTCGCATCAGGTGGCCAAAGTAGTGGAGTTTCAGTTTCAACATCAGTCCTTCCAATGAACACCCAGAACTGGTCTCCTTTAGGATGGACTGGTTGTATCTCTGCAGTCCAAGGGACTCTCAAGAGTGTTCTCCAACATCACAGTTCAAAAGCATCAATTCTTTGGTGCTCAGCTTTCTTTATAGTCCAACACTTACATCCATACATGACTACTGGAAAAACCATAGCCTTGACTAGACAGACCTTTGTTGGCAAAGTAATGTCTGTGCTTTTAAATATGCTGTCTAGGTTGGTCATAACTTTCCTTCCAAGGAGTAAGTGTCTTTTAATTTCATGGCTGCAATCATCATCTTCAGTGATTTTAGACCCCCCCTCAAAATAAAGTCTGACACTATTTCCACTATTTCCCCATCTATTTGCCATGAAGTGATGGGACCGGATGCCATGATCTTCGTTTTCTGAATGTTGAACCTTAAGCCAACTCTTTCACTCTCCTCTTTCACTCTCCTCTTTCACTTTCATCAAGAGGCTTTTTAGTTCCTCTTCACTTTCTGCCATAAGGGTGGTATCATCTGCATATCTGAGATTATTGATATTTCTCCCTGCAATTTTGATCCCAGCTTGTGCTTCTTCCAGCCCAGCCTTTCTCATGATGTATTCTGCATAGAAGTTAAATAAGCAAGGTGACAATATACAGCCTTGACGTACTCCATTTCCTATTTGGAACCAGTCTGTTGTTCCATGTCCAGTTCTAACTGTTGCTTCCTGACCTGCATATAGGTTTCTCAAGAGGCAGATCAGGTGGTCTTGTATTCCCATCTCTTGAAGAATTTTCCACAGTTTCTTGTGATCCACACAGTCAAAGGCTTTGGCATAGTCAAGAAAGCAGAAATAGATGTTTTTCCGGAACTCTCTTGCTTTTTCCATGATCCAGCAGATGTTGGCAATTTAATCTCTGGTTCCTCTGCCTTTTCTAAAACCAGCTTAAACATCTGGAAGTTCACAGTTCACATATTGAGGAAGCCTGGCTTGGAGAATTTTGAGCATTCCTTTACTAGTGTGTGAAATGAGTGCAATTGTGCGGTAGTTTGATCATTCTTTGGCATTGCCTTTCTTTGGGATTGGAAGGAAAACTGACCTTTTCCAGTCCTATGGCCACTACTGAGTTCTCCAAATTTGCTGGCATATTGAGTGCAGCACTTTCACAGCATCATCTTTCAGGATTTGAAATAGTTCCACTGGAATTCCATTACCTCCACTAGCTTTGCTCGTAGTGATGCTTTCCAAGGCCCTCTTGACTTCACATTCCAGGATGTCTGGCTCTAGGTGAGTGATCACACCATCATGATTATCCGGGTCATGAAGATCTTTTTTGTACAGTTCTTCTGTGTATTGTTGCCACCTCTTCTTAATATCTTCTGCTTCTGTTAGGTCCATACCATTTCTGTCCTTTATTGAGCCCGTCTTTGCATGAAATGTTTCCTTAGTATCTCTAATTTTCTTGAAGAGATCTCTAGTCTTTCCCATTCTGTTATTTGCCCCTATTTCTTTGCACTGATTTTTGATGAAGGCCTTCTTATCTCTCCTTGCTATTCTTTGGAACTCTGCATTCAAAAGGGAATATCTTTCCTTTTCTCCTTTGCCTTTTGCTCCTCTTCTTTTCACAACTATGTATAAGGCCTCCCCAGACAGCCATTTTGCTTCTTTACATTTCTTTTCCATGAGGATGGTCTTGATCCTTGTCTCCTGTACAATGTCACAAACCTCCATCCATAGTTCATCAGGTACTCTGTCTATCAGATATAGTCCCTTAAATTTATTTCTCACTTCCAGTGTATTATCATAAGGGATTTGATTTAGGTCATACCTCTATGGTCTAGTGGTTTTCCCTACTTTCTCCAATTTAAATCTGAATTTGGCAATAAGGAGTTCATGATCTGAACCACAGTCAGCTCCCATTATTTAGTCATAAAAGGGAGTGAAATATGGATCCATGCTACAACATGTGTGAATGCTGAAAATATTGTGCTATTTAAAAAACCAAGACACATAGGCTATATTTTATATGATTCTATTTATATGAAATGTTCAGAATAGGCAAATCCCTATGAACAGAAAGTCGTTTTCAGGGATATTGTTATTATTTAGTTGCTTAGTTGTGAACCACTTTCGTGACCCCATGAAATAGCTCACCAGGTTCCTCTTTCTGTGGGATCTCCCAGGCAACAATACCACAGTGGGTTGCCATTTTCTTCTCAACACAAAGCAGGGGTGAGGAAGAAAGAATAATGATTGCTATTAATAATAGAGTTTGTCTATGGACTTTCCAGGTGGCTGCAAAGGCAGAAGATGCAAGAGATACAAGTTCAGTCTCTGACTCACGAAGATCCTGTGGAGTAGATGATGACAACGCACTCCAGTATTCTTGCCTGGAAAATTCTATGTACAGAGGAAGCTGGTGATTTACAGTCCATGGGTTACAAGAGTCAAACATGACTGAGCATGCATGTATAGAATTCAATATCAAAAAAACAAGCCAATTTAAAAGATAGGCAGAAGACTTGAATAGACATTTTTCCAAACAAGACTCACAGATGGCTAACAAGCACATTAAAAGAATATTCAACATTGCTAATTCTTACAGAAATGAAAATCAAAACCACAATGAGGTATCACTGCATACCTGTGAGAATGGCTATAATAAAAAATTGCACAATTAGCAGATGTTGGCAAGAATGTGTAGAAAAAGGAACTCTAGCATATCACTAGAGGAGAGTGAAAAGTTGGCTTAAAGCTCAATTCAGAAAACGAAGATCATGGCATCTGGTCCCATCACTTCATGGGAAATAGATGGAGAAACAGTGGAAACAGTGTCAGACTTTATTTTCGGGGGCTCCAAAATCACTGCAGATGGTGACTGCAGCCATGAAATTAAAAGACACTTGCTCCTTGAAAGAAAAGTTATGACCAACCTAGATAGCATATTGAAAAGCAGAGACATTACTTTGCCAATAAATGTCCATCTAGTCAAGGCTATGATTTTTCCTGTGGTCATGTATGGATGTGAGAGTTGGACTGTGAAGAAAGCTGAGCACTGAAGAATTGATGCTTTTGAACTGTGGTGTTGAGGAATACTCTTGAGAGTCCCTTGGACTGCAAGGAGATCCAACCAGTCCATTCTGAAGGAGATCAGCCCTGGGATTTCTTTGGAAGGAATGATGCTAAAGCTGAAGCTCCAGTACTTTGGCCACCTCATGCGAAGAGTGGACTCCTTGGAAAAGACTCTGATGCTGGGAGGGATTGGGGGCAGGAGGAGAAGGGGACGCCCAAGGATGAGATGGCTGGATGGCGTCACGGACTCGATGGACGTGAGTCTGAGTGAACTCCGGGAGTTGGTGATGGACAGGGAGGCCTGGCATGCTATGATTCATGGTGTCACAAAGAGTCAGACACGACTCAGTGACTGAACTGAACTGAACTGAATATACCACTGGTGATATTGTAAATTAATGTAACCACTATGGAAAACAGTTTGGAGATTCCTCAAAACACTAAAATTAGAAGTGCTGTAAAATCCAGCAATTTCACTCCTGGGCATAACGCTGCAGAAAATACAAACCTGAATTTGAAAAAATGCATGCACACCAATGTTCACAGCAGCATTATTTACAATAGGAAAATAACCTAACCTAAGCGTCCATCAACATGTGAATGGATAAATAAGATGATGCATACACACACACGCACACACACACACACACACACACACACATACACACAAACACCAGAATATTACTCAGCCCTAAAAAAAGAATGCAATTCTGTCATTTGCAACAGTATAGTGCTTAGTGAAATAAGTCAGATGGAGGACAAATACTCTATGTTGTCACTTATATGTGGAATCTAAAAAATAAAACAAGTGAATGTATATAGCAAAGCAAAAACAGACAACGGATTCAGAGAGCAAACTAACTAGTGGTCACCAGTGTGAAACAGAAGGGCAGATGGGCAAGATAGAGGTATAAGATTAAGAGATACAAACAGCTACAAATGGAAAAGATGGCCAAACAATAACCAGTCAGGATAGTATATTAAAAACAGGCGATGGAAATGTTTTATAAACGATGGGAAGGTTATAAGATGTAAATAAGTCTTACCAGGGCCAGGAACTGAAGAGAAGGTGAGTACTGTGATGACTTTATAAAAGAACTCTTTTCTTTTATGTGCTTGACAATCTCCAAAAGATAAAAGTTTTAGTGGAGTTAGAATAGAATAAAAAATTGATGGGGAAGAAGGCAATTAGCAGCTGTAGTCAGTAAGGGAAGGTCATGCTTCTGAGTAGAGGTGGTAAAAGAGCAGAAATGGGAGCTATCTCCAGGGAATACGAAGGCTGAAAGACTGTTTACTTCTGAGATGGATTAACAGGCTTTTTGCAACAAGAATACATCTCTGCCAAGAGACTGATGTCTGATAAAAGAGAGAAAAGAACATCAAGAGGACAAATACTGAGAAAAATGAAGAGAGAAGGGACTCTGACATTGGAAGATGAATTAGCTTTGGACTTGTATTAGCTAATATCATAGAAGCAACAAAAAATAGAGCAAGCCAGATTTGAAACTTGACTTTAATTAAAATTAAATGTCTTTATTTATTTAAATGATGGGTCTAGCTTCTTTTGAATCCTTCATGTACATCAAAAAGCTCTTAGTGTTTACTTCATGGAAATAAAAGATAACATTTAAAATGTAGTTTCATGTATTAATATTATAAAGGTCTCCTGATGGTAGCTTTTAATTATTAAAAAGAGTAAGCAGAGAAACTTATTTTTTTTACTATTTTGGGATATTATATAAATAACAATAATTTTCCTATAAAAACTCTATGGGATTCATTCATTCAGTTAAAAATTCACTAAAGACTAGTATATATCCTTGCTTTCTGTGTTTTTACATATCTTAAAACAATCAGACAAGGCCCTATAATCCTGGAGCTTACATCCTAGTCCAGAAATGAAGCAAAAATAAACAAATAGATGTTTCAATATTTTAAATGAAGAGGAAATATCAGAGTGATGAGTGCTATGCAGAGAAATAGAAAGTGATGGTGTGATAGAGAGTGAGTGACTAGTTGACTATACTACCTGGAGAGTTGTATGACTTAGGAAAGTTTTATGGCTGCGACAAGTAAATATACAAATTTTACTGGTTTGACATTTACATTCTAATCCAGTTAAGTTCCAGTACAGAGAAAGGGCCCCATTAAGAGACACAGGCTGATGCCAGTGCTGCCATAACCAGTGCTTGCCTTCCAAGCTTGCTCTGGATGATCATATACATGGAAAAGAACACAGAAGATGGTACATAGGAGGCTTTCACATTTCTATTCAGGGAACCACATATATCACTTCTGCTGATATTCTGTGGCTCATGCTTAGTTGTATGGTTGCCCTAGCTCCCCACCTCAAAGCTACAAGAGACTATAAAACATAGCATAGCCATGTGCCAGGGAAAATACAAAACCAACTTTTGATGAAGAGTTAGTAGCCCTTTTGCAAACTGTCAGATCCCATAGGCCACGATTAGAAGCTGGTAGAGAGTCTTAGGAATAGAATGGTAAAATTTAATCGGCATATTTCAAAGAAACTTCTGACTGTGAATAATGGATCAGGAAATGACAAGAATGGGAATGTGGAGGCCAGTTTGAAGGCTTTCACAGTGAGAGAGAATGGTGGAGATGGTGACTTGAAGCAGAGAGAAATTCTAGTGGAGACGGAGAGAAGCAGGAAGACATAGAGAATGAGCTGGAAGCTCTTCAAAAGAGAGAGATAGAGATTGGAAAAGGGACTAGGCACATTTCATGAATATAAGGCTTCCACACACTTCTTGGCTGCTTCTTCTTACTTCTCATTCCTTATCACAAATGTGTGCCTTCACTTTAAAATGTTTTATTAATTTTATACCAAAATAACCTCATTGGCCAGCTTTAGTTTTACTCAACAATACTGTGTTTTTTTTTTTCCCCAGCTGTCATTACTGGATGCTTGAATGACACGCCCTCTGTAAACAAAAAAAAAGAAGGATTTCAAAGAGCTCACACAAGTCAAATCCACTCTCTTCAACCTCTGCAATAAGGTTGAAGCAACATCCAGAAGTGAGAACCTCTAGCAGCTGGGAGAGGGCAGAGGGAAAGGGAGTCTATTTCAAGCACATGTGACAATCATGATTCATAATGGGAATCTGGGTCAGAATCTGCAGCTGGGGAAGCCCTAGGAAGAGATTAGTTTTATTATAAAATATGTACATAATTAAAACTCAGATCTAAGGTGGGGGTGAATTGCACAGGGAAAAGCAAAGGGGAAGGCAAATTAATTTGTTGACTTTTAAAGCCCTCTTACACTGTAATATGCCCCCCTCCTGTTTTAGCATGAGTTAAAGCTAAAGAATTTTCAGAATAGTCACAGAGGAAGAGTGGGTGTGATACAAATAGCTTATATTAAGTTCTTCCTCAGCCTTGTCTATTGCAAAAGCTTTGGGCTGTGGTTTCTGTATACAAAGTAAATAAAACTTGACCAGGATTATTTTCCCTAACAGGCAATATCACCTCCAGAGAGGTCGATGTCCTTATAAACAATGTCCTTGATCTTATGCTACAGTCACTATTGACCATTGGACCTCTAGAGAAACCCTGTTGACAGGAGCAGGCACCCAAGTACAAGGAAAAAAAGACATTCAAATACACAATAAGTCAATATGTTAAAAAATGGTGGGAGTTGGATTAAAGTTTTCAGGACATTGCATGTGAAATATAAAATAACCCTAGTGACATGAAAATCTTTGCAAATTTCACAATAACAAGGCTGTCCAGAGAAGGCAATGGCAACCCATTCCTATACTCTTGCCTGGAATATCCCATGGATGGAGGAGCCTGGTAGGCTGCAGTCCATGGGGTTGCAAAGAGTTGGACATGACTGAATGACTTCACCTTCACTTTTCACTTCCATGCACTGGAGAAGGAAATGGCAACCCACTCCAGTGTTCTTGCCTGGAGAATCCCAGGGACGGGGGAGTCTGGTGGGCTGCTGTCTCTGGGGTTGCACAGAGTGAGACAGGACTGAAGCGACTTAGCAGCAGCAGCAGCAGGCTGTATCTTTCTTGACCATGCATTGAGCAAGGGGATGAAGTGCTAAATCAGACTTCTGTCATCAAAAGACCAGCAATCTAGGTGGAGCTAAAGGAAATGGATACATTAACAAATAATTAATAAGTCATCTACAGGAAAAAAGAGAAAATAAGGGATGATAAGCATCTTAAAGGGAGTAGTATCTGATAGGAAAAGGCCAAGAGCCTGAAACCATAAGCAAGAGATTAGTTGAAAGCAAGAGTGCAAAAGCAGTAGACACAAAACTTATCAATGGTATTTTCTTTAAACAGGAAGATTTAGAGGATCTTAGGCCTATCAAAAATTATAAATTAGAGTGCTATCACTGAATATATATGCACATTCAGAAAATATTTCAAAGAAAGTTAAAGTAATGCATTTGAAACTACTGTGATAAGCCACTTAATGCTACCTGAAATACACTTTGAATAGCTCTTTAAAATTTGGAACAATTGTAAAAGAGAATATAAATAGGATAAAGGTTTTAAATTTAATTGTATTAAATTATACTAACTTTATCTTATTTGATATTAGGGGCACTCAAACAGTATTCAAATTATTATTATTCCTTTATGAGCATGCATTGAGAACTTGGTATACAAAAAACACTCAGCTAAATGTTACAGCTGAATTCATACATGTCAGTACTTTATTGTAAGTGCTATATCATTAATTCAAAAGCACAGTATCTTTAAAAAAGCCTTAAGTAATTATTAATCATTTATATTTGGATTATCTGATGATTGATTCTGATATCTTAGATTTATTAAATTGCTAATACATTATAATTATTTCAAATTAGTTACAAATATTTACAACATGAGACTCTTTGGTGTTGGTGTGAAATAATAATTCTGGAATAACAGAATTGACAATGACTGAGCAGTCAGACAATTCCTTTCTGGACTTACTTCTCCTTCTAAACTGTCTGTGTAAATTTTCACAATGGACTTGGTGTCTGGGTCTTTCTAGTCTAGAAAATGGGTCAATGCACTAGATTATTTTTTTCTTTCCATCTCTAAAATCTGTGATTTCTATGTGTTCCAAAATGGTAGTCTCATCACATATGCAAGCCATTGCATCCTGGGGAAGAATTCTTCCTGCAAATATGACATTATACTTCTACTTCTAGATGTGAACAATGACAGACTCAGAGCTCTCAGACAATCACAGAAGTAGGCTCAGCTTTCGTTTTCAACCAGGACCCAGTGTCAGACTTCTACCAGGTAAGAAAGAAAACAAAAAATCCAACAGTAATTTTAACTCCACCTTGTATGACCACCATCATCTCTAAA
The DNA here is from genome assembly GCF_014754425.2 of Oryx dammah. NCBI lineage: Eukaryota > Metazoa > Chordata > Mammalia > Artiodactyla > Bovidae > Oryx > Oryx dammah. Next base: position 21,594,383 of record NW_024070211.1, read on the forward strand.
GCTAGGCACAGAGCTTGAAAAAAACGGTTTGGACATAAAGACTTTCCATATATGAGATATAATTAATTTCCAAGTTTAATATCTTCAACTTGGCTGGAATAAGCAAAACAAAAACCAAAAAACAGACAATTATTCAATTCATACTGGATTGGAATCTAGTTTTAAAATCTAATACTTAAGTTTCATCAAGAAGGTATATTTTTAAAAATATCAGTACCAGGGAATAGTCTGAAATATCACAAATCACAAAGACTGCAGTAAATGAATAACAAAATAATTAGAGTTACATTACATTTATACATATTGTATCTGGCCTTATTATAAGCATTTCACATATGTGAACTCATTTAATTCATGCACTTGTCCCAAAAACTATGAGGAAGGTGCTATTATTTTCCATATTTTGCAAACAATAGAAGAAACAGTTTAAATAACTTTCTCAGGATCATACTGTTGAAAAAAGGCAAGAAGCAGTTTTCAAATTAAACCAAACTGGCTATGGAACCTGGACTCTTAAAATCATTTACTATACTACTCCTTTATGACTGTTGAGAAGAAAGAAAACAAAAACAAAACAACAAACGGCCTGGGTAGTCAATGGGTTTTTGTTTGTTTATTTGTTTGTTTATTCTTTTGGCCCTGCTGCAGGGCATGCAAAATGTGGTCCACTGGAGAAGGGAATGGCAAACCACTTCAGTTTTCCTGCCTTGAGAACCCCTGAACAGTATGAAAAGGCAAAAAGATAGGACACTGAAAGATGAACTCCCCAGGTTGGTAGGTGCCCAATTTCTATAGGAAATCAGTGGAGAAATAACTCCAGAAAGAATGAAGAGATCAAGCCAAAGCAAAAACAACTCCCAGTTGTGGATGTAACTGGTGATGAAAGCAAGGTCTGATGCTGTAAAAAGCAATAGTGCATAGGAACCTGGAATATTAAGTCCATGAATCAAGGCAAATTGGAAGTGATCAGACAGGAAATGGTAAGAGTGAACGTCAACATTTTAAGAATCAGTAAACTAAAAGGAACTGGAATGGGTGAGTTTAACTCAGATGTCCATTATATCTACTAATGTGGGCAAGAACCCCTTAGAAGAAATGGAGTAGCCATCATAGTCAACAAAAGAGTCCAAAATGCAATACTTGGATGCAGTCTCAAAAACAACAGAATCATCTCTGTTCATCTCCAAAGCAAATCATTCAATATCACAGTAATCCAAGTCTATGTCCCTACCAGTAATGCTGAAGAAGCTGAAGTTGAACGGTTCTATGAAGAGCTATAAGCCCTTCTAGAATTAACACCCCCCAAAAATGTCCTTTTCATTATAGGGAACTAGAATGCAAAAGTAGAAAGTCAAGAAAAACCTGGAGCAACAGGCAGATTTGGCCTTGGAGTACAGAATGGAGCAGGGCAAAGGCTAATAGAGTTCTGCCAAGAGAACTCACTGGTCATAGCAAATACTCTTTTTCCACAACACAAGAGAAAACTCTACACATGGACATCACCAGATGGTCAACACCAAAATCAGATTGATTATATTCTTTGCAGCCGAAGATGGAGAAGCTCTATACTTTCAGCAAAAACAAGACCAGGAGCTGTCTGTGGCTCAGATCATGAACTCCTTATTGGGCAATTCAGACTTAAATTGAAGAAAGTGGGGAAAACCGCTAGACCATTCAGGTATAACCTAAATCAAATCCCTTATGATTGTACAGTGGAAGTGAGAAATAGATTTAAGGGACTAGATCTGATAGACAGAGTGCCTGATGAACCATGAATGGAGGTTTGTGACATTGTAGAGGAGACAGGAATCAAGACCATCCCCAAGAAAAAGAAATGCAAAAAAGCAAAATGGCTGTCTGAGGAGGCCTTTCAAATAGCTGTGAAAAGAAGAGAAGCTAAAAGCAAAGAAGAAAAAGAAAGATACCCATTTGAATGCAGAGTTCCAAAGAATAGCAAGGAGAGATAAGGAATCCTTTAGTGATCCATGCAAAGAAATAGAGGAGAACAATAGAATGGGAAAGACTAGACATCTCTTCAAGAATATTAGAGATACAAATGGAACATTTCGTGCAAAGATGGGCTTAATATAGGAAAGAAATGGTATGGACTTAACAGAAGCAGAAGATGTTAAGAAGAGGTGGCAAGAATATACAGAAGAACTATACAAAAAAAGATCTTCACAACCCAGATAATCACGATGGTGTGATCGCTCACCTAGAGCCAGACATCCTGGAATGTGAAGTCAAGTGGGCCTTAGGAAACATCACTACAAACAAAGGTAGTGGAAGTGATACACTTGAGCTCTTTCAAAAAAGGAGAGGGAAGAGTACAAATATTTTCATCATTGTCTCTGAGATGGTGCTTGAAAACCTTGAACGTGTCACTCTTTTGACTTAAGACACTATATAAAAATACAAATATTGTACAGCGATACTGTTATACTGAATTAGCATTGGGGATTTGTCAGCTTATTTAGGATGATTTTTTATCTACCCATCATAGGTTGTCATATTATCAGACTTGGTGTTTCCATGGAAGATCAACAGAGGTGAGTTTTCATGGACATAGACCCACAGAAAAGCATGCACACCTGGCAAGAGTGTGAAAGGAAGATAAGCAAAATGGGCTAAACATTATTATGGATTTTACAACTCATGCAGTACTCTTTTTCATTAATAATCAGGAAAAGACTCTTTGGGAATGCAGTGATTATGCAGTGCTACCTTTAGATTTGCTGATTCCAAACAAAATAGTTAAGATTTTATCTATTGTTTATTCTCTCTAAATGGAAAGTAAGAGCTCTCAATGCACAGAAGAGCAAAGGCTTCTCCATTTCTTATTTTGTTTCCTCCTTCAGTAAAATACCTTTTGGATATCTAGGCATGAATGTTCATTCTCTCAGACGTGTCCAACTCTTTGCAACCCTGTGGACAGTAGCCCGCCAGGCTCCTTTGTCCATGGGATTCTCCCGGCAAGAATACTGGAATATCTCCACCCTGGGGTGGAACCCACATCTCCTGTGTCTCCTGCATTGCAGACAGATTCTTTACCCACTGAGCCGCTAGGGAAGTGCTTGGGTATCTAGAAACCCTTATGAAATACTTCAAAGAGCATCACTGATCTTCTTGGCTACACTATTATCACAATTTCTCAGACTTAATTCCTTGTTTGTAGAGGTTCAGTGGATACCTAATGACCTGTTTTAGAAATCTGTCCTGTTTAAACAAATCTGTTCTGTCTAGATTTCCATTTGCTGGTTTCCTTTGCTATGTCTGAACTTATTCTAAGCAGTCTGACTTCCAGAAAGCAGATGACTGAGGTCTCTGAGAAAAAAAAACCTCATTGGTTAAGTGAATAACTTGCAGGTCTATTGTGCATTGTCTCAACAAACTGCTTTTGTGGGGTCATTTTTACATTTCCCCCATGCATTACTAAATGAGTGAATTTTAGGAAGAGTAGAAGCTGAAATGGTCCTTGCAATTCATTATTTGGAAAAAACTTGTTTCTGATTTTCAAATGCAACTCTTCTGCTTAGAACTATAGCTTTAACAAAATTATAGATAAATTCTGTACACAGATCTCTCTCTCTCTCTCTCTCTCTATATATATATATATATATATATATATATATATAGTTTAAGCAAGAAGTGTAAGACTTTACACTAAAAAATATGAAATATTGTTGGAAATGATTTTCAAAAGGTCTAAGTAGAAGAAATAAAGGAAAGACGTTGGTTTTCATAGACTGGAAAGCATAATACTGTTAAGATGCTAAAAGTCCTCAAAATGATCTAGAGATATAACAAAACTTCTATTAAAATTTTCAATGCTTTTTTTTATAGAAATAGACAAACTTATCCTAACATTTTAGTGGAATAGCAAGAAATATTATTTTAACATTTTAAAATAATAGATAAAGCATCTTGAAAAAGATGAACAAATTCAGAGGTCTTACACTTTCTGATTTTAAAATGTATTACAAAGCTACAACAATCAAATCTATGGTACTAATATAAAGATAGACAGAAATCAGGGTAATAGAACTGAAAATCCACCAGCGTATCCCTCCATTTATGGTCAGTTTTTGCAAGGGGCTAGAAGTTCTATGGGCAAAAAAATCTGAAATCAAGTTATCAGCAGAGTCATAATCTTTCTGAAAAGTGTATGAATATCCTTTCTAGTTTCTTTCTAGTTTTTGGTGGTTTTTCTGGCAATGTTAGGCTTTTCTTGGTTTGCAAATTCATAACTGCACTCTCTGTCTTCATCATCAAAGGACATTTTCCCTATATGTGTCTGTCTACATACAGACACTTTACTATGAGGACATCAGTCATATTGGATTAGGGGCCCAAACTGCTTTAGTAAGAGTGCATTCTCATTAGTTATATATAAACCAATTGTATTTCCAGGTAAAATTATATTCTGAGGTACTGGGAGTTAAGGTTTCAGCACGTTTGGGGAGGGTAGAGACACGGTACAACCCATAACAGGTTTCAAGAGAATTTAATGGGAAATGAATAGGTCCTTTTAACAAAAGATGCTAAGATAATTGGATGTTTATATACACTTAAAAACTAAGTTGAACCCATTACTTCACACTAAACACAAAATTAATTCAAAGTTGATCAAATTATAAAATTCTTAAAAGGAAACATAGATATAAGTATGATTTGGATTAGTTAACAGTTTCATATATATGACACCAAAAGCACAAGTAATCAAGGAAAACAGATAAATGTGACTTTACCAAAACTAAAATTCTTTGTCTATTGTTGTTGTTGTTCAGTTTCTCAGTTATGTCTGACTTTTTGTGACCCCATTGACTGCAGCATGCCAGGCTTCCCTGTCCAAAACAAACTCCCGGAGCTAACTGAAACTCATGTACATTGAGTCAGTGATGCTATCCAACCATCTCATCCTCTGTCGTCCCCTTCTCCTTCTGCCTTCAATCTTTCCTGGCATCAGGGTCTTTTCCAATGAGTCAGTTCTTTGCAACAGGTGGCCAAAAGTATTGGAGCTTCAGCTTCAGCATCAGTCCTTCCAATGAATATTCAGGACTGATTTCCTTTAGGATTGACTGGTTGGATCTCCTTGCAGTTCAAGGGACTTTTAGGAGTCTTCTCCAACACCACAGTTCAAAAGCATCAATTCTTCAGGTTCTAAGCTTTCTTTACAGTCCAACTCTCACATCCATTCAAGACTGCTGGAAAAATCATAGCTCTGACTAGATGGACATTTGTTGGCAAAGTAATGTCTCTGCTTTTAAATATGCTGCCTAGGTTGGTCATGGCTTTTCTCCAAGGAAAAAGCGTCTTTTAATTTCATGGCTGCAATCACCATCTGCAGTGATTTTGGAGCCCAAGATAATAAAGTCTGTCACTGTTTCCATTGTTCCTCCATCTATTTCTTATGAAGTGATACCATTAATTTTCTTAATATTGAGTTTTAAGACATCATTTTGCTCTCCTCTTTCATTTTATCAAGAGGCTTTTTAGTTATTCTTCACTTTCTGCCATAAGGGTGGTGTCATCTGCATATCTGAAATATTTACATATCTTGTCATCTGCATATCTTGGTATTTCTTCTGGCAATCTTGATTCCAGCTTGCACTTCATCCAGCCCAGCGTTTCTTATGATGTACTCTGCATATAAATTAAATAAGCAGGGTGACAATATACAGCCTTGATGTACTCCTTTTCCTGTTTGGCACCAGTCTGTTGTTCCATGTCCAGTTCTAATGGTTGCTTCTTGATCTGCATACAGATTTTTCAGGAGGCAGGTCAAGTGGTCTGGTATTCCCATCAATTTTAGAATTTTCTAGTTTTTTTCTGATCCACACAGTCAAAGGCTTTGTTGTAGTCAGTAAAGCAAAAGTAGATATTTTTCTGGAACCCTCCTGCTTTTTTGATGATCCAGTGGATGTTGTCAATTTGATCTCTGGTTCCTCTGCCTTTTCTTAAACCAGCTTGAACATCTAGAAATTCACAGTTCACATACTGTTGAAGCCTGGCTTGGAGAATTTTGAGCATTACTTTATGAGCCTGTGAGATGTGTACAATTGTGTGGTAGTTTAAGCATTCTTTGGCATTGCCTTCTTTTCAATTGGAATGAAAACTGACCTTTTCCAGTCTTGTGGCCACTGCTGAATTTTCCAAATTCACTTGCATATTTAGTGCAACACTTTTTCAGCATCATCTTTTAGGATTTGGAAGAGCTCAACTGGAATTTCATCACTTCCACTAGCTTTGTTCGTAGGGATGCTTCCTAAGGCCAACTTGACTTCACATTTCACGATGTCTGGCTCTAGGTGATGATCACACCATCGTGGTTATCTGGATCATGAAGATCTTTTTTGTATTGTTCTTCTTTGTATTTGCCACCTCTTCTTAATATCTTCTGCCTCTGTTAGGTCCATACTATTTATGTCCTTTATTGTTCCCATCTTTATATGAAATGTTCCCTTGGTATCTCTAATTTTCTTGAAGAGATCTCTAGTCTTTCCGGTTCTATTGTTTTCCTCTATTTCTTTGCATTGATCACTGAGGAAGGATTTCTTATCTCTCCTTTCCATTCTTTGGAACTCTGCATTCAAATGGGTATATCTTTCCTAATCTCTTTTGCCTTTAGCTTCTCTTCTTTTCTCGTCTATTTGTAAGACCTCCTCAGACCACCGTTTTGCCTTTTTGCATTTCTTTTCTTGGGGATAGTATTGATCACTGCCTCTTGTACAGTGTCATGAACCTCCATCCATAGTTCTTCAGGCTCTCTGTCTATCATATCTAATGCCTTGAATCTATTTGTCACTTCCACTGTATAATCGTAAGGGATTTTATTTAGGTCATACCTGAATGGTCTAGTGGTTTTCCCCACTTTCTTCAATTTAAGTCTGAGTTTTGCAATAAGGAATTCATGATCTGAGCCACAGTCAGCTCCTGGTCTTGTTTTTGCTGACTGTATAGAGCTTCTCCATCTTTGGCTGCAAAGAATATAATCAATCTGATTTCAGTATTGACCATCTGGTGATGTACATGTGTAGAGTCTTGTCTTGTGCTGTTGGAAGAAGTTGTTTGCTATGACCAGTGTGTTCTCTTGGCAAAACTCTGTTAGCCTTTGACCTGATTTGTTTTGTACTCCAAGGCCAAATCTGCCTGTTACTCCAGGTATCGCTTGACTTTGTACTTTTGCATCTCAGTCCCCTGTATTGAAAAGGACATCCTTTTGGGGTGTTAGTTCTAGAATGTCTTGTAGGTCTGAATAGAACTGTTCAACTTCAGCTTCTTCAGCATTACTGGTCAAGGCATAGACTTGAATTACTGTGGTCCTGAATGGTTTGCCTTGGAAATGAACAATGATCATTCTGTCATTTTTGAGATTGCATCCAAGTATTGTATTTCAGACTCTCCTGTTGACTATGATGGCTACTCCATTTCTTCTAAGGGATTCTTGCCCTCAGTAGTAGATGTAATGGTTATTTGAGTGAAATTTACCCATTTCAGTCCATTTTAGTTAGCTGATTCCTAAAGTATTGATGTTCCCTCTTGCCATCTCCTGTTTGACCCCTTTCAATTTGCCTTGATTCATGGACCTAACATTCCAAGTTCCTATGTAGTATTGCTCTTTACAACATCAGACTTTACTTCCATCACCAGTCACACCCACAACTGGGATGATAATGGCCTAATCTAGTTTCATCACATATTTTTTACAGTATTCTGTTAAGTCCTTTTCATTTATATAATATCAGTAGTTATGTCTTCTATACTGATATGATACAAATGTAAAGGAAATCTAATTGTTAGACCAAGACATGGAACAATGGGCTGGTTCAAAATTGGGAATGGAGCATGACAAGGTTGTATATAGTCACCCTGATTATTTAACCTATGTGCAGACTACTTCATGCAAAATACTAGGTTGGATGACTCACAAGCTGTACTCAAGATTTCTGAGAGAAATATCAACAGTCTCAGATATGCAGATGATGCCACTCTAATGGCAGGGAAAAAGAGAAACTAAAGATCCTCTTGTTGGGAGTGAAAAAAGAGAGTGAAAATTCTGGCCTGAAACTCAGACACAAAATACTAAGATCATGACATCTGGTGCCATCACTTCTTGACAAATCAGTTCAGTTCAGTAGCTCAGTCGTGTCCGACTCTTTGCGACCCTATGAATCGCAGCACGCCAGGCCTCCCTGTCCATCACCAACTCCCGGAGTTCACTCAGACTCACGTCATCCAGCCATTCAGCCATTCAGCCATCCAGCCATCTCATTCTCTGTCGTCCCCTTTTCCTCCTGCCCCTAATCCCTCCCAACATCAGAGTCTTTTCCAGTGAGTCAAATCTTCGCATGAGATGGCCAAAGTACTGGAGTTTCAGCTTTAGCATCATTCCTTCCAAAGAAATCCCCAGGTTGATCTTCTTCAGAATGGACTGGTTGGATCTCCTTGCAGTCCAAGGGACTCTCAATAGTCTTCTCCAACACCACTGTTCAAAAGCATCAATTCTTCAGTGCTCAGCCTTCTTCACAGTCCAACTCTCACATCCATACATGACTACTGGAAAAACCATAGCCTTGACTAGATGGACCTTAGTCGGCAAAGTAATGTCTCTGCTTTTGAATATGCTATCTAGGTTGGTCATAATTTTTCTTCCAAGGAGTAAGCCTCTTTTAATATCATGGCTGCAGTCACCATCTGCAGTGATTCTGGAGCCCCAAAAAATAAAGTGTGACACTTTTTCCACTGTTTCCCCATCTATTTCCCATGAAGTGATGGGACATGATCCCATGATCTTAGTTTTCTGAATGTTGAGCTTTAAGCCAACTTTTTCTATCTCCCCTTTACTTTCATCAAGAGGCTTTTTAGTTGCTCTTCACTTTCTGCCATAGGGTGGTGTCATCTGCCTATCTGAGGTTGTTGATATTTCTCCCAGCAATCTTGATTCCAGCTTGTTTCTTCCAGTCCAGAATTTCTCATGATGTACTCTGCATATAAGTTAAACAAGCAGGGTGACAATATACAGCCTTGACGTACTCCTTTTCCTATTTGGAACCAGTCTGTTGTTCCATGTCCAGTTCTAACTGTTGCTTCCTGACCGGCATACAGATTTCTCAAGAGGCAGGTCAGGTGGTCTGGTATTCCCATAGCTCTCAGAATTTTCCACAGTTTATTGTGATCAACACAGTCAAAGGCTTTGGCATAGTCAATCAAGCAGAAATAGATGTTTTTCTGGAACTCTCTTGCTTTTACCACGATCCAGCGGATTTTGGCAATTTGATCTCTGGTTCCTTTGCCTTTTCTAAAACCAGCTTGAACATCAGGAAGTTCATGGTTCATGTGTTGCTGAAGCCTGGCTTGGAGAATTTTGAGCATTACTTCACTAGCATGTGAGATGAGTGCAATTGTGCGGTAGTTTGATCATTCTTTGGCATTGCCTTTCTTTGGGATTGGAATGAAAACTGACCTTTTTCAGTCCTGTGGCCACTGCTGTTTTCCAAATTTGCTGGCATATTGAGTGCAGGACTTTCACAGCATCATCTGTCAGGATTTGAAACAGCTCAACTGGAATTCTGTCACCTCCATTAGCTTTGTTTGTAGCAATGCTTTCCAAGGCCCACTTGACTTCACATTCCAGGATGTCTGGCTCTAGATTAGTGATCACATCATCATGATTATCTGGGTCGTGAAGATCTTTTTTGTACAGTTCTTCCTTGTATTCTTGCCACCTCTTCTTAATATCTTCTGCTTCTGTTAGGTCCAGACCATTTCTGTCCTTTATTGCATGAAATGTTCCCTTGGTATCTCTAATTGTCTTGAAGAGATCTCTAGTCTTTCCCATTCTGTTCTTGTCCTCTATTTCTTTGCATTGATCACTGAAGAAGGCTTTCTTATCTCTCCTTGCTATTCTTTGGAACTCTGCATTCAGGTGCTTATATCTTTCCTTTTCTCCTTTGCTTTTCGCTTCTCTTCTTTTCACAGCTATTTGTAAGGCCTCCCCAGACAGCCATTTTGCTTCTTTACATTTCTTTTCCATGGGGATGGTCTTGATCCCTGTCTCCTGTACAATGTCATGAACCTCAGTCCATAGTTCATCAGTCACTGTATCTATCAGATCTAAGCCCTTAAATCTATTTCTCATTTCCACTGTATAATCATAAGGGATTTGATTTAGGTCATACCTGAATGGTCTAGCGGTTTTCCCTACTTTCTTCAATTTGAGTCTGAATTTGGTAATAAGGAGTTCATGATCTGAGCCACAGTCAGCTCCTGGTCTTGTTTTTGTTGACTATATAGAGCTTCTCCATCTTTGGCTGCAAAGAATATAATCAGTCTGATTTTGGTGTTGACCATCTGGTGATGTCCATGTGTAGAGTCTTCTCTTGTGTTGTTGGAAGAGGGTGTTTGCTATGACCAGTGCATTTTCTTGGCAAAACTCTATTACTCTATGCCCTGCTTCATTCTGTATTCCAAGGCCAAATTTGACCTTTACTCCAGGTGTTTCTTGACTTCCTACTTTTACATTCCAGTCCCCTATAATGAAAAGGACATCTTTTTTGGGTGTTAGTTCTAAAAGGTCTTGTAGGTCTTCATAGAACCATTCAACTTCAGCTTCTTCAGTGTTACTGGTTGGGGCATAGACTTGGATTACTGTGATATTGAATGGTTTGCCTTGGAGACGAACAGAGATCATTTTGTTGTTTTTGAGATTGCATCTGAGTACTGCATTTTGGACTCTTTTGTTGCCCATGATGGCTACTCCATTTCTTCTGAGGGATTCCTGCCTGCAGTAGTAGATATAATGGTCATCTGACAAATAGAAGGAGAAAAAGTGGAGACAGTGTCAGATTTTATATTCTTGGGCTCCAAAATCGCTGCAGATTGTGACTGCAGCCATGAAATTAATAAACATCTGCTCCTTGGAAGGAAAGCTATGACAAACCTAGACAGAGTATTAAAAATCAGAGACATCACTTTGCCCACAAAGTGGGCATATGGTCAAAGATGTGGTTTTTCCAGTAATCAAGTATGGTTGTGAGAGTTAGGCCATAAAGAAGACTGAGCACTGAAGAACTGATGTTTTCAAATTGTGGTCAAGGAGATCAAACCAGTCAATCTTAAAGGAAATCATCCCTGAATATTCATTGGAAGGACTGATGCTGAAGCTCCAATACTTTGGCCATCTTATGTGAAGAACTGACTCATTGGAAAAGACCCTGATGCTGGGAAAGATTGAAGGCAAAAGGAGAAGGGAGAGGATGAGGATGAGATGGTAAGATAGCATCACCGACTCAATGGACATGAATCTCAGCAAAATAAGAAGAGGTGAACCTGATGTCCTGCAGTCCATGGGGTTACAAAGACTTGGGTAAGACTTAGTGACTGAACAACAACAATAACAAATATCCTCTACAGCATTCTGAATTTGGTAATTGGAATATTCCTCTCTTCATTTTTTTATTCTAGGTAAATAAATGTCTGTCATTTTTTTTTTTCTCAAATCAACATTTCGGTTTTGTTAATTCTATTGTTTATCTATTCTCAATCTTCATTTCCACTTTAATTTTTACTGTTTTTTTCCTCCTACTTGCCTTTGGTTTATTTTCTTTTTCCTTTTATAATTTTTTAAGGTGAATTTCTAGTTTTTTGATCTAAGATTGTTTACCTCTGGAAAGTATACATTTAGTGATATAAATTCTCTTTAAGTACCATTTGGCTGTATCCCATGAATTTCAACTTTTTTTTTTCAATTAAATTACATTAGTGTATAATTTAATGTCTATATTTTTATACATTTCCTTTCATTATTGATTTCTAACTTCATATCATTATGTATATAGAACATAATTTGTATAACTCTATTTCTTTCAAATATATTTCAGTTGTTTTGTAACTTAAAAACTATATTAAGAATGTTCCCTGTGCATTTGAAGACAACATACCAAAATTTGCTGCAGTTGAATAAATTTTTATTTTTTTTTTTTTGTTCAGTCACTCAATTCTAAATTCATTTGTCCCTCCTTTTCTTCATGTTCTCTAAAATTTTTGTTTTAAGTTCTTTATTCTCTTCTTTGTAAAACTCTTACTACAGGTCAAATGTGTTGAATGGGATGACTGCCAGCCATGTACAGAATTCTCTATTAAGTACAGAAGCAGAATAGGAAGGTGTCAGGGATAAACAAACCCTATCCAGAGGAACAAAATATACTAGTACTGACCACTAAAGGCTTTAGTGAAACTACCTATGAATGTATGTGGTCAATTTTATATTAAATCCACACTGCAACATTTGCCTAAATCTATTTCATGGATCCCATGCCTTCCTCACTCTTGTGTGCTTTTGAAGTATATCTTTAATTGGTTTTCCAAAGAAGTCAGCAGTTCAGTTCAGTTTAGTCCCTCAGTCATGTCCGACTTTTTGTGACCCCATGAACTGCAGCATGTCAGGCTTCCCTGTCCATCATCAACTCCTGGAGCTTGCTCAAACTCATGTCCATCAGGTTGGTGATGCCATCCAGCCGTTTCATCCCCTGTCATCCTCCTCTGCTCCTGCCTTCACTCTTTCCCAGGTTCAGAGTCTTTTCACCTACCAATCTGAGGAGTTCATCTTTCAATGTCATATCTTTGTGCCTTTTCATACAGTTTATGGGGTTCCCAAGGGAAGAATACTGAAGTGGTTTGCCATTCCCTTCTCCAGTGGACCATGTTTTGTCAGCACTCTTCACCATTCCTTCTATCTTGGGTGGCCCTACATGGCCTGGCTCATAGTTTGATTGAGTTAGACAAGGCTGTGATCCATATGATCAGTTTGGTTAGTTTTCTGTGATTGTGATTTTCATGCTATCTGCACTCTGATGGGTAAGAAAGAAGTTAGCAAGGAAGACAAAATTTCTGAGATTTTGTATATCTTTAGAATCTTACATTATGATCCTTTATCTCTCTGCTTTATATTCTGGGAGATATTCCTGACATTTTCTCCTTTTTAAACTTTCAATGAAAATCATATTTCAAGTTAAGATACATGTTCATATTTTATGCTAATTTTTCATAGCTCACTCTTCTTGTTTTATCAATATAACATCTTGAATTTGACTATAGTTGTGAAAAAATTTTGTAATTAGGTTCTGTTCTTTATCACTATTTATTTTGTCATTTATTTTGTATTCCTGTTTCATATTACTGGCATTCTTTAAAGATCTTGTAGTCATTTGTTGAATGCTATCATGTAAGAATATGGCTATAAGAATGTTCCTTACAATCAGTATGGGTAAGGAGAGGGATTGTTGTCCAGTATGTTTTATGTTAAAATGACTGGACAGTGAATCAAGTATTACGTTAGTAAGAGCAAATTCAACAATGTTAAAATTTATCTTGTAGATACCTCGATATCTCTGGTTGCAATAGAGATTTGGAAACTAAAAACCCAACTTTCTAGTTTCTGTAGCAAAAATTAATTTAAAAAAATAAAATAGCTGGCAGTGGCTGTTGTGTTAGCCAATCACTTTTGTCTGTTACAGTCTCTTCTCTCTTCAAATTTATTCAATAACTCCCTATTAACTAAGTGCCTCAATTCTTACTTTTTAAACTAAGCAACAGTTAGAACTGGGCATGGAACAACAGACTGGTTCCAAATAGGAAAAGGAGTACGTCAAGGCTGTATATTGTCACCCTGCTTATTTAACTTATATGCATTGTACATCATGAGAAATGCTGGGCTGGAAGAAACACAGCTGGAATCAAGATTGCCGGGAGAAATACCAATAACCTCAGATATGTAGATGACACCACCCTTATGGCAGAAAGTGAAGAGGAACTCAAAAGCCTCTTGATGAAAGAAAAAGAGGAGAGTGAAAAAGTTGGCTTAAAGCTCAACATTCAGAAAACGAAGATCATGGCATCTGGTCCCATCACTTCATGGGAAATAGATGGAGAAACAGTGGTAACAGTGTCAGACTTTATTTTTCTGGGCTCCAAAATCACTGCAGATGGTGATTGCAGCCATGAAATTAAAAGAGGCTTACTCCTTGGAAGAAAAGTTATGGCCAACCTAGATAGCATATTCAAAAGCAGAGACATTACTTTGCCGACTAAGGTCTGTCTAGTCAAGGCTATGGTTTTTCCAGTGGTCATGTATGGATGTGAGAGTTGGACTGTGAAGAAGGCTGAGTGCCAAAGAATTGATGCTTTTGAACAGTGGTGTTGGAGAAGACTCTTGAGAGTCCCTTGGAAGGAGATCTCCCTTGCAAGGAGATCCAACCAGTCCATTCTGAAGGAGATTAGCCCTGGGATTTCTTTGGAAGGAATGATGCTAAAGCTGAAACTCCAGTACTTTGGCCACCTCATGAGAAGAGTTGACTCATTGGAAAAGACTCTGATGCTGGGAGGGATTAGGGGCAGGAGGAGAAGGGGACGGCAGAAGATGAGATGGCTGGATGGCATCACAGACTCGATGGACGTGAGTCTGAGTGAACTCCAGGAGATGGTGATGGACAGGGAGGCCTGGTGTGCTGTGATTCATGAGGTCGCAAAGAGTCAGACACGACTGAGCTATTGAACTGAATTGAAATGAACTGAAACTTCTAATGAAATCAATTTTGTTCAATGAATGAAAAACATATTATAGGGGTATTACTTACCTTAATCGCGACAGGAAACCAAAAATTGGAAGATTCTAAGGTGCAAAGAGGTGAAAAATGGAGCTGGGATATGAACCCAGACAGCCTGGTACCAGATCCAAAGCTTAGTTCTACATTATGAATTAATAAATAAAATGGCTTCTTAAAAACTTTTTCCTTTGGCTTCTGTAGTATTGTCTTTCTTTGGCATTTCTTTCACCTTATTGGCCTTTTTCATACCTTTTTTTTCTAAATGTGGGAGTGCTCCAGGCCTTGTAAATGAGCCTTCTTCTGTTCTTATTTTAAACTTCCCCATCCCTATAGTTTTGTTTTAAGATTTTTGATGTGGACCATTTTAAAAGTCTTTATTGAATTTGCTACAATGTTGTTTCTGTTTTTATATTTTGAGTTTTTCTGACCATCAGGCATACAGGATGTTAGTTTCCCAGATAAGGATCAAGCCCTCAGCCCTGCATTGGAAAGTGAAGTCTTAACCACTACACTTCCAGGGAAGTCTCTCTATTGTTTCTAATAACATCCATATTCTGATGACTTCCAAATGTAATCCTCTCTTTTGAATTCCAGACATCCAAATTCGAATGTTTCACATTTCCTCTCCATCTGATTTAAATTTCTCTTAAATGAAAAATTGCTCTGTTTCTCTGGCTTTGCTCGTTGTCTATCCAGCTTATTCTCAGTGTTTGTTACTGTTTTCCTTCCAGCTCAATTCCACAACCTAGGAGTCAGTTTTAACACATCTCTCATGACTGTCACATTCATTCATTCATTTATATGTCTTACTTACTCTAACTATGAAGCATACCTCATATCTGTCCACCTCGTTCCATGGCCAATGTCCATCCCTGCCTGGACACTTATCCACCCAATACTAGGATTTTTGCCCACTCTTTAAGACATTGGTCTCACTTTTAAGGAACATAACATTTAATTGAGGAGTTACACATGTGTGCCCCTATTATATAATGCTAAAAAAACCTGTAACAGAAGTATTTTCACAGATTAATGACAAACAAAAAAAGGATATATGAATTTAGCCCTTTGTGGGGTTAGAAGGAAAAGCATCACAGTGTAGTGGACAGTTTAGTAGCAAAGAGACTTGGAACTCATGTAAGGGATATATTTTAAAAGACTCATCATTTGAAAACTGCAAATCTCTGCTTCCATCTTGAACACTGCACTGTTTTTCCTTTATTAGAAGATAAAGAATATGTTGTTTTTTCCAGTTAATATTTAGATAGAAAAGACAAGTACACCATGCCTCATTCAGAGACCATGAAGTATTATGGAATTCCAGGACAATGGTATTGAAAGAGAGGTTATGATATTACATAGCTTTTGTTTTCAGCTTTTGTATTAGTTCTTATTTGCGTCCACATATCCAAGCTCATCCAAACTAACTCTGCATTAGCAGCTCAGCTTACATTATACTACCTCAGAACAAACAATTTGTTTTATGGCTAGCTGTTCAGGACACTCTGCTTCAGAGAAAAATTGAGAAAAGATTAAAAGCTCTTGAACGATAGAATCTACTAATAAAATAACAAAATTAAAAGATTAGGTGGAGATAAGTAAGATAGTTTCATGTAATTTTAGGCTTACGTTCTTCATCATCCCACAGTGATTTCTAAACTTATTTTGTCCCTCAATAAAGTATCAATAATAGTTTCTAGTCTACTGTGAGGTATTGTTGGCAGTGTGAGTTTGGTATAAAGTTTTAAAACATTTCCTAATTGTAATTAAAATCAGTTTTTCAGTCATTACAATAATTCTCTGCTGTGTTTAGTTGCTCAGCTGTGTCTGCAGAGGACCATAGCCGAGGCTCCTTGGTCCACAGGGATTCTCCAGGCAAGAATACTGGAGCGGTTTGCCATGCCTTCCTCCAGGGGATCTTCACAACCCAAGGATTGAACCCAGGTCTCCTGTATTGCAGGCGAATTCTTTACTATATGAACTACCTGGGAAGCAGCATTGGGATCTAAATCACTTGTAGTTAAAGCCTTCCTACAGGAAGGTCTTTCTGCTCTTTTAAAATATTTCCAGGTAATGAACATAATCTATTTTACAGTAAGCAATGCTAGATAATTTCCAATATTTATGTCAAAAAATACTGGTTGCATATAGATGCTGAACTTGAGCTGTCAGAAACTGGAATATACCAAACTTATGAGCAAACACAGCAATTCAGGACAGATAGCTTCACACATATAGTGTAAACACCTATTTTTTCACAATGATGACTCCTTAAATTATTAAAGTAATGCTTACAGTGAATGCAATATGATTATGTGTCATAAAATATAGGGTATCATCTAGTATTCATGGAAATGGGGATTTAGTCCCATTACTTCATGGAAAATAGATGGGGGAAAAATGGAAACAGTGACATTATTTTGGGGGGCTCCAAAATCACTGTGGATGGTAACTGTAGCCATGAAATTAGACACTTGCTCCTTGGAAGAAAAACTATGACAAACCTAGACAGTATATTAAAAAGCAGAGATATCATTTTGCCAACAAAAGTCCGTCTAGTCAAAGCTATGGTTTTTCCAGTAGTCATGTACAGATATGAAAGTTGGACCATAAAGAAGGCTGAGCACCACAGAATTGATGCCTTCAAACAGTGGTGCTGGAGAAGACTCAAGAGTCCCTTGGACAGCAAGAAGATCAAACCAGTAAATCCTAAAGAAAATCCATTCTAAATATTCCTTGGAAGGACTAATGCTGAAGCTGAAGCTCCAATACTTTAGCAACCTGATGCAAAGAGCCAACTCATTGGAAAAGTCCCTGATGCTTGGAAAGATTGAGGGCAGAAGGAGAAGGGGGCAAAAGATGATGAGATGGTAGGATGGCATCACTGACTCAATAGATATGAGTTTGAACAAACTCCAGGAGATAGTGAAGGACAGGGAAGCCTGCTGTGATGCATTCCATGGGATCACAAAGAGTCGGATATTACCAAGTGACTGAAAAACAAGGAACAACAAAACCTCCGAAAGAGTACCTCCTTTGTAAATGTAACAGTAATAACAACAACAACAACAACAAAAAAAAAAAACTCACAAAAAATTGTCAGAACCATTTTTTTTTTTTCAAAATTATGAGAATTAACCAAAGGCTTGCCACAACTAGGGGAGTATTTAATTAAGAGAAATTTTTGGATCTCAGTAGGAACAGAAAGTTCTGTGGAATTTTGACTTTAGTCTTATCCCAATCTCCCAAACTCAGTAGTAGCCTTGGAAACTAACAGCTCGTATTTGGGGAATCAAGGCTGTATATTATCACCTTGCTTATTTAAATTATATGCAGAGTACATCATGAAAAATGCTGGGCTGGAAGAAGCACAAGCTGGAATCAATATTTCCGGGCGAAATATCAATAACCTCAGATATGCAGATGACACCACCCTTATGGCAGAAAGTGAAGAAGAACTAAAAAGCCTCTTGATGAAAGTGAAAGAGGAGAGTGAAAAAGTTGGCTTAAAGCTCAACATTCAGAAAACGAAGATCATGGCATCCAGTCCCATCACTTCATAGGAAATAGATGGGGAAACAGTGGAAACAGTGTCAGACTTTATTTTTCTGGGCTCCAAAATCACTGCAGATGGTGATTGCAGCCATGAAATTAAAAGAGGCTTACTCCTTGGAAGGAAAGTTATGACCAGCCTAGACAGCATATTAAAAAGCGGAGGCATTACTTTGCCAACAAATGTCCATCTAGTCAAGGCGATGGTTTTTCCAGTGGTCATGTATGGATGTGAGAGTTAGACTGTGAAGAAAGCTGAGTGCCGAAGAATTGATGCTTTTGACCTGTGTTGTTAGAGAAGACTGTTGAGAGTCCCTTGGACTGCAAGGTTATCCAACTAGTCCATCCTAAAGGAGATCAGTCCTGGGTGTCCATTGGAAGGATTGATGTTGAAGCTGAAACTCCAGTAGTTTGGCCACCTCATGCGAAGAGTTGACTCATTGGAAAAGACCCTGATGCTGGGAGGGATTGGGGGCAGGAGGAGAAGGGAACGACAGAGGATGAGATGGCTGGATGGCATCACTGACTCAATGGACATGAGTCTGAGTGAACTCCGGGAGTTGGTGATGGACAGGGTGGCCTGGCGTGCTGCGATTCATGGGGTTGCAAAGAGTCGGACGTGACTGAGCTACTGAACTGAACTGAACTGAAGAGAAAAAAGATCTCATTTCCAAACAATTGCCATTTTTGACCTGTCTGGTGGTTCCCTAGAAAACTTCTTTCAAAAGGCTTGTTTTTATTCAAACTTGAACTCTCCCAGTTCTAAACGCCTGGAGTGAGGAGGCTTCTGTCTAGTGTTTTAAAATTACAGCTGTTTGAGGCAGTGGATAAAAATTGCAGCAAATTATATATCAGCTAAAAATTTTAACATGGAAAGCTGCAGAATGAGATGCCCCTAGGGTGTTTGGAAAGCTTCAACATATTCCTAAAAATCTAGAATGCAATAGACATGTACAGGCCATATGCAGCTGGATGCATTCTCACAGACAGGAGAAGCCTTAAGTTCTCATCCTGCCTGACCTTGAGGTTCAGTTAAAGGACCTTGGACCATAATACAAATCTGCATAAAAAATTAAAAGTACTAATAAATGATAACATATAGGTAAATATAAAATATAGCATAAGTGTTTTTGTTTGTATTTCCTTTTGATTTCACTTTCTGATTTAAATCACAGCTTCATAACATAATAACTATAAATCTAAGGTAAAGGGCACACAATGAGTAAGGATGCATTACATTTTGATTGTAGCATAAAGGAAGGGGATGAAGCTATATAAGACAAATTTTTGTATACTGTTGAAATTAGGCTGATAGGAATTTGGATGTTAATGGCAACTCCAAGGGCAATCTCTGATAATTCAAAAATATAATACAAGAAACTACCAGAGTATTAAAATGGCACACTGGAGCATATTTATTTAACAGAAAACAAAGCAGTAAAGGAAGAACTGAGGAACAAAAATAATACCTAAGACATATAGAAAACAACAAAAGATCAGAGGCAAATCACAGCTTATTAGTAAGCATATTATACATAACTGATTAAACTCTTTAATTAAATGTCACACGTTGGAAGAATGCTAAAAAAAATGAAACAAAGCAGAATCCAACTATATACTGTATATGAGGCTTCCCAGGTAGTTCAGTGGTAAAGAATCTGCATGCCAATGCAAGAGACTTGGGTTTGATCCCTGGCTCAGGAAGATATCCTGCAAAAGGAAATGGCAACCCACTCCAATATTCTTAAAAGCTTGCAAAATCCCAGAGACAGAGGAACTTGGTAGGCTATTGTCCATGGGGTCACAGAAGAGTCATACACAATTTAGCAACTAAATCAACACATATGCTATATATAAGAGAAACACTTTAGATTCAAATACACAAATAGGTTGAAAGGAAGAAGATGAAAAGACATACCATGTAACCAGTAACTAAAAAGAAGCTAGAGTAGATATATTAATGTCATACAAAGTAGATTTTATGGTATACATTGTTACCAGAAGCAAAGAAAGAGATTTTATAATGATAAAAGTCAATCCACCAAGTTCAGCTCAGTTCAGTCGCTCAATCGTGTCTGACTCTTTGCGACCCCATGAATCGCAGCACGCCAGGCCTCCCTGTCCATCACAATCTCCCGGAGTTCACTCAGACTCATGTCCATTGAGTCCATGATGCCATCCAGCCATCTCATCTTCTGCCATCCCCTTCTCCTCCTGCCCCCAATCCCTCCCAGCATCAGAGTCTTTTCCAATGAGTCAACTCTTCTCATGAGGTGGCCAAAGTACTGGAGTTTCAGCTTTAGCATCATTCCTTCCAAAGAACACCCAGAGCTGATCTCCTTCAGAATGGATTGGTTGGATCTCCTTGCAGTCCAAGGGACTCTCAAGAGTCTTCTCCAACACCACAGTTCAAAAGCATCAATTCTTTGGTGCTCAGCCTTCTTCACAGTCCAACTCTTACATCCATACATGACCACAGGAAAAACCATAGCCTTGACTAGACGGACCTTAGTCGGCAAAGTAATGTCTCTGCTTTTGAATATACTATCTAGGTGGTTATTATAAACGTGTACATAACAACAGAAATTCAAAATAAATGAAGTAAATATTGATTGAGTTAAAAGGAGAAAAAGGAAATTTAAAAAAGTAGACTAAATTTTGAGTGCGTGCATGCATGCTAAGTCGCTTCATTCACGCCCTACTTTTGGCAACTCTATGGACTATGGCCCACCA
Source organism: Oryx dammah (assembly GCF_014754425.2). Classification (NCBI taxonomy): domain Eukaryota; kingdom Metazoa; phylum Chordata; class Mammalia; order Artiodactyla; family Bovidae; genus Oryx; species Oryx dammah. The sequence continues at coordinate 21,615,271 of NW_024070211.1, forward strand.
GGCTCCTCTGTCCTTGGGATTCTCCAAGCCAGAATACTGGAATGGGTTGAAAGAATGAAATTAAATTTTAAAAAATGGAATAATTACAGATTTATACTAGTGTCTAAGGGCTTCCCTTGTGGCTCAGATGGTAGAGAATCTGCCTGCAATCCAGGAAACCTGGGTTTGATCCCTGGGTCAGGAAGTTACCCTGGAGAATGGGATGGCCACCCACTCCAGTATTCTTGCCTGGAGAATGCTATGAACAGAGGAGCCTGGCCAGCATGGCATTGCAAAGAGTCGGACAAAACTGAGGAACTAACATACACACACACACACACACACACATATTACTGCCTAAAGGAAGTTTAAGTAAGTTGTCCTGATTGCAGTAGCTATGTCACTCTTGAAATCAGGTAAATTTACTCTCATTTTAATTTTTCCTTTTCAAAATTGCTTTTCCTTGTATAGTGTCTTTGTCCTCCATATAAACTTTAGGATAATCTTGTCTATATCTATAAAAATCTTGTGAGGGTTTTGATAGAAATTTCACTAATTCTATAGAACACTTTGGAAAGAGCTGACATCTTTACTCTGTTGAGTCTTTCAATATATGGACATGATAAGACTCTCCACTTAATTTATATATTTTATATTTTCATAGTGTTTCACAGTTTTTAGTATAGAAGTCCTGTAAATGTTGTTAAACATACATTATTGCATTTTTATGCAACTGTAAGTGGTATGGTATTTTCAATTTCAGTGTCAATTGCTACCGAAATAAAATAGATTTTTGTATAGCTCTCTTGTATGCTTGCAATATTGCTGAGCTAGTTAGCTTCAGGAATGTTTTTGTTTGTTTTGTAAAATAATCGGAATTATTTTACATAGATACTTATTTCATTTAAGAATAAGGAGAGTTTTATTTCTTCTTTGGGTTCTCTGTGTTTTTATCTTTCTTTTCCTGCCTTAATATGCTAGATAGAATTTCTAGCACTATGTCAAATAAAAGTAACATAGTGGACACCCTTACCTTTTTCTTAATCTCAAGGGGAAGCATTCACTCTTTCACCATTAATTATGTTGAAAGCATAGGTTTTTGTGGTGCTCTTTATAAAATTTAGGAAATTTTCCTCTAGTCCTATATTTTAGGGTGTTTTTAGTCATTTATGGGTTTTTAAAATTTTTCAAATGTATTTTCTGCATCAACTGCTATGATCATGTGATTTTTCTTCTCAGCTTGTTACTGTGTTTTATACTGGTTGCTTTATGAGTATTGAATGATTCTTGGAATAAACTACCTATTGACAATAAACTATCATTAACAAAATTGTACTGTTATTGCATTGGATTATAGTCCAGTGAGAATAATCTGAATATTGTCATATTATCTTTTTTTATATTGATGGATTTATGTAGTTAATATTTCTTCATGGCATGTTACAGCTGTGTTTTTGTGTGGGATTGCCTCGCAATTTTCCTTTTAAAATTTATTGGATGTCAGATATTTTTATCAAGGTTATGCTGACCTTATAAAATGTGTTGGAAACCATTCCAACTATTTCTAGTCTCTGAAAGAATCTGTGCTTGTTGCTCTTTCTTCCTGATATGTTTGTCAGAATTCACTGGTGAATTATCTTCAGTCTTGGTAATCTGTATTTTTAAGGAATTTGCCATTTTTCTAGATTTTCATTGCTTTAAAGTTGATCATGATAACTTTATGTTATCTTTTTCATGTCTGAGATACTAATAGTGATGTTACTGTTTTCAGTCCTAGCTATATAATTTCTCTCTCTATCTCTCTCTGTTTCATTCTCTCCCTCTTTGTTTATCAATATTGTAGGGGATTTATTAACTGAATTAGCCTTTTAGAAGTGCTAACTTTTGGTTTTGTTAATTCACTATATTGTACATTTGCTCTCTTTCCATCATTTTTATTCTTTATTTTATTTTCTTTCTACTTTTTCTTTGATGTTAACACAATTTTTTTTGAAAAGGATTTTTAGATAATTGCGTTTGTCTTTAAAAAATCTAGTTGATTAATTTAAGGGCAAATTTTCCCTGTAAGCACTGGTGTGCTTCAGGTCACTGTTGACATATATAATTATTTTATTAATATTGAGTTTAATATGCTTTCTAATTCTCAAGGAATTTATTTTATGAAGTATAGTACTCTATTTGGAAAAGTGCTTCTTAATTTCCAGATATATGGATATTTTCAGATTTTTTTTTTGTTTTAATTGATTTCTAGATTAGTTCTATTCTGAATTGGGAATTAATTATACATCATTTAATACTATAATGTATTGAGATAGCTTTATTGCTAGTAAATAATCAATTTCGCTAAGTACTTCATGGTTACTTATAAATTAAAAAAATTATTTTGCAATTATTAGGTGGAGTGTCTTTATATGTTAAGCCAAGTCTAGAGCTCTGTTTTCAGATTTTCTATTTGATTATTACCTATTAACCTTCTAACTCTATCAATTACTAAGATGTTTATTAAAGTTTCAATTTTTAAAAGTTGGGTGATTTTTCTTTTAGTTTTGTTAATTTTTTTCTTGAAGTATTTTAATCTAGATTGTTGGTGAGCTTATAGTTGTTCTATTTTTGCTTGATGACTCTGTAATAATGAAATATCCCTTTAATTTAGATTAATTTTCTTGTGAAAGCATTTTTTAATGTTCATTTAACAACTTCTTTTTGGTTCATTTAACAACTTCATTTACATGGTATCCCTACATAATATCCATCCTTAAATTTCACCATTTTAATCTTTATATTAAAGATTATATATTTAAAAGACTATGTTTTTAAATTTATTTTATTATAGGAAAGTATACAAATTACCAATATAAAGAATAAAGGCAGAAATATTACTGTAGATCTTACAGACACTTAAAGGATGATAAGAGGATATGCCAAACTATTTATGTTAATAAATTATATCGCTTAGATGCCATACACAAATGACTTGAAAGACCCAAAGTGCCAGAGCACACTCAAGGAGAAATAAATAACTTAAATAGCATCACATTTCCAACAGAATTTGAACTCTAATAAATAACAATCCAAGATTAAATAGCTTCGTTGCCTTCTTCTATCAGGCAGAATGTTGTCAGATGAAGTGTTCTGTGGATGTCAGTTATAACCATTTGACTGATGATAGTGTTAAGTTCAGCCTTCCCTGGTGGCTCAGAGGTAAAGAAGCCGCCTGCAATACGGGAGACCTGGTTTCAACCCCTGGGTTGTGAAGATCCCCTGGACGAGGGCATGGCAATCCATTGCAGTACTCTTGCCTGGAGAATTCCATGGATAGAGGAGCCTGGGGTCTCATAGAGTCCAATACGACTGAGAGACTAAGCAGAAGCAGGAGGGTATTGTTCAATTATGCCCTTACTGGATTTTCTGCCTAATCGATTTGTCCATTTCTTAAAGAGACATGTTAATTTCTTCAGCTAAAATTGTGGATTCATATATTTCATCTTGAAGTTCTATCACATTTTGCCTCACTTATTTTGATACTCTGATGTTCAGTTTGGTTCAGTCACTCAGTCCTGTCCAACTCTTTGCAACCTCATGGACTGCAGCATACCGGGCTTCCCTGTCCAACATCAACTCCTGTAGCTTACTCAAACTCATGCCCATTGAGTCGGTGATACCATCCAACCATCTCATCCTCTGTCATCCCTTTCTCCTCCCACCTTCAATCTTTCCCAGAATCAGTGTCTTTACCAATGAGTCAGTTATTCAAATCAGGTGACCAAAGTATAGGAGTTTCAGCTTCAGCATCAGTCCTTGCAATGAATATCTAGTACTGATTTCCTTTAGGATGGACTGGTTGGATCTTCTTGCTGTCCAAGGGACTCTCAAGAGTCTTCTCCAACACCACAGTTCAAAAGCATCAGTTCTTTGGTGCTCAGATTTATTTACTGCCCAACTCTTACATCTGTACATGACTACTGGAAAAACCAAAGTTTTGACTAGGTGGACCTTTGTTGGCAAAGTACTGTCTCTGCTTTTTAATATGCTGTCTAGGTTTTCTTCCAAGGAGTAAGCATCTTTTAATTTCATGGCTGCAGTCACTGCCTGCAGTGATTTTGGAGCCCAGGAAAATAAAGTATGTCACTGTTTCCATTGTTTCCCCATCCATTTGTCATGAAGTGATGGGACCAGATGCCATGATCTTAGTTTTTTGAAGGTTGAGTTTTAAGCCAGCTCTTTCACTCTCCTCTTTCACTTAAGAGGCTTTTTAGTTCTTCTTCATTTTCTGCCATAAGGGTGGGGTCATCTACATATCTGAGGTTATTGATATTTCTCCCAGAAATCTTGATCCCAGCTTTGCTTCATCCAGCCTGGCATTTCACATGATGTACTCTGCATAAAATTAAACAAGCAGGGTGACAATATACAGCCTTGACATATTCCTTTCCTGATTTGGACCCAGTCTGTTGTTCCATGTCCAGTTCTAACTGTTGCTTCCTGACCTGCATAAGATTTCTCAAGAAGCAGGTCAGGTGGTCTGGTAGTCCCCCCTCTTTCAGAATTTTCCTCACTTTTTTTGTGATCCACACAGTCAAAGGTTTTGGCATAGTCAATAAAGCAAAAGTAGGTGTTTTCCTGGAACACTCTTGCTTTTTTGATGATCAAATGGATGTTGACAGTTTGATCTCTGGTTACTCTGCCTTTTCTAAATCCAGCTTGAACATCTGGAAATTCCACGTTTCTGAACTCTGATGTTAGGCTAATACATATTAACTGTTATTTTGTCTTCTTGGGGTACTAGCCACATTATCAATATGTAATACCTCTCTTTATCTCTAATAACTTTCCTTGGCCTGAAGTCTACTCTGTCTGAAATTAATATAGCTACTCTTTCTTTTCATTAGTGCTACTGTGGTATAGCTTTCTCCATCCCTTTAGTTTTAGTCAATATGCAAAGTCATCTCAGTCATGTAAGACTCTTTGCAACCCTATGGATCATAGCCCACCATAAGATTCTCCAGGCAAGAACCATTCATGTTTAAGGAGACCATTATTGTTTATGAAGATTATTGATTAAATATAATTCCAATAGCATACACCTTATTTGATAATTTTTATTTGTCATAGTTCCTTTTATCTATTTTTATTCCATCTTTTTTTTTGCCTTTTATGCAAACTGAAAATTTTATGTGATTCAGCTTTCTCTCCTTTCTTATATCAACAATGTTGTTGTTGCTACTGTTCAGTCGCTAAGTCATGCCTGACTCTTTATAATCCCATAGACTGCAGCAGTATTCTGTTCATCAGTCTCCCAGAATTTGCTTAAGTTCATGTCTGTTGACTCATTGATGCTATCTAACCATCTCATCCTCTGCCTTCCACTTCTCTTTTTGCCTTCAGTCTTTCCCAGCATCACGTTCTTTTCCACTGAGTCAGCTCTTCACAATAGGTGGCTGAAGTGATTATTACCATTATTCTATCTTTTGAAGTGATTGCCCTTGAGTTTGCAATACACATTTATAACTAACCCAGGCCCACTTTTGAAAAATAATGCACCTTCATCATTGTTACCATTCATTTCACTTTACATAAGTTTACATAACCAAATATACTTTTGTCATTATTTTAAAACTATTATCTTTTAGATTAACTAGCTTTTATATTACCTTCACTTATACATTTTTGATGCTCTCTCTCTCTTCTTTTTCTTTTTAACAAAATACTAGTTTTTTTTTAAATTTGTCATTGGTCTTTCTGATGAGCTGCCTTTAAGATTTCTTTCAAGGCAATATGGTCCCTGCTCTCATTTTGCATTTATATTTCTTGAACTCTAAATCTAAAACTAATGGGCATCACTTTGTCAACAAAGGTCCGTCTAGTCAAGGCTATGGTTTTTCCAGTGGTCATGTATGGATGTGAGAGTTGGACATAAAGAAACCTGAGTGCCAAAGAATTGATGCTTTTGACCTGTGGTGTTGGAGAAGACTCTTGAGAATCCCTTGAACTGCAAGGAGATCCAACCAGTCCATCCTACAGGAGATCAGTCCTGGGTGTTCATTAGAAGGACTGATGTTGAAGCTGAAAGTCCAACACTTAGGCCACCTGATGTGAAGAGCTACTCATTTGAAAAGACCTTGATGCTGGGAAAGATGGAGGGCAGGAGGAGAAGGGGACGAGAGGATAAGATGGTTGGATGGCATCACTGACTCAATGGACATGGGTTTGGGTGGACTCCAGGAGTTGGTGGTGGACGGGGAGGCCTGGCGTGCTGTGGTTCATGGGGTCATGAAGAGTCAGACATGACTGAGCGACTGAACTGAATTGAACGGATGAGCTGCTTTTAACACTTCTTTCAAGACAATATGGTCCCTGTTCTCATTTTGCATTTTATTTCTTGAACTCTTTGAATCTAAAAATAATATCTTTAAAAATATATGATTATTAGGCTGTCAATTCTTCAAATATTGTGTGTTCTTCTTTCTCTATATCCTCTCTTTCTAGAACTGTAATTACACATATCTTGGATTTTTTTTGTACTGACTCACAGGTTCTTGAAATCATGTTAATTTTTTTTTAATCATGGATTTCTACTAATATTTCTATATGTTCATTGATTTTCTTCCATTATCTTTATTCTGTGTTTATATAAACCCAATGATTCTAAACATTTCTTATATTGTAGTTTTTTACTAAACATTTCTTATACTGTAGTAATTTCTTATATTGTAGTAAATTTCCCATTTAATTTTAAAATTGATTTTACTTTACTGATTGATTGATTGATTTACTTTATTGATTTTATGCAACTGTCTATAATTTTATTTATTGTAAGGAGATTCTCTTTATGATTTTTACATAGTTCTGTTAAAGGTGGTTTTTTCCTGATAAATCCTGCATCAACTTAGCAGTTGCTTTCTATTGTCTTTTCTCCTATAAGTGGTCACATTTTCCTGAATCTTCAAATATCTATTAATATTTGATTTAATCATGAGTATTGTGAAAGTTATATTAGATATCCTTTTAATGTAGTTAAGAGCATGTGATTTAGTTTATTTATTTTCTTTCTTTAACATATAATTAACTTGAATAGACTCAAACTATAAACTCTTTTTTTTTTTTTGACTGGCAAACTCAAACTCAGACAAAGTTATTTTATATTTTGAAAGATGTCTTCTACATGACTATTTAGAGATCAGCTTGAGACTGTAAAAAATTTGCTAACAAATTGTGGATTTTATCTCTTTGATTCACTCCTTTCTAGAACCCCTTCCAAAACTTACCAGCAGCTATAGCTTACCAAATCTTTGTCCTGTGGTTCTTCAAGCCAGAAATTCTGTAGGTTTTTCAATGAGGATTTTAGACAACGCATGTACAGGTTTTACCTGCCCTGAGTTAAAAGCTATAAAAATTGGTAATTCACTTATCTTCATTCTTCTATTAATGAATGTCAACTTCCATCCAAAATTATGTGCTTTAGTTCAATCTCCAATACCTTCAGGTCATTATGGAGTTTTTTTGCTTATGTTTATTTGTTTATATTTTTCAAAATATTAAGTGTCAGGGTAGGATCCTCTAATCATCAGAAATAAAAATCTCTTGTCAAACTACTTTACCCAGTTTTCTTGAGGTAAGTGAAAATAACAATGATTCCAATGATTAATTTACTTAACTGTATAAAATATTTTAGAATCAATTTATATCATTTTATGTTTGACTTTATAAGTATAATATCCTTTAGAAAAAAAGTTAAATCAAAATGACAAGTGCTAATAGCTTAATTCTTTCTAGTATGTTATCTAATTTTGCCATTAACTAACAGTGTTTGTCTAATCATAATTGATATTTCAGTCTAGCTATGAATTATCAGTCATTATAAGTAAAAAGTACACATGGTTTTGCTACTTACTCATAATTAGTCTTTGAAGCTCTTGTAATTAAATCCAATGTTATTAGGGTTTTTTTGTTTGTTTGTTTGATTTGTTTTCTTTTGTTCTGTTTAATGGAATTTAACTCAGATGACCATTATATCTACTACTGTGTGCAGGAATTCCTCAGAAGAAATGGAGTAGCCATCATGGTCAACAAAAGAGTCCAAAATGCAGTACTTGGATGCAATCTCAAATATGACAGAATAATCTCTGTTCGTTTCCAAGGCAAACCATTCAATATCATGGTAATCCAAGTCTATGCCCCAACCAGTAATGCTGAAGAAGCTGAAGTCGAACAGTTCTGTGAAGACCTACAAGACCTTTTAGAACTAACACCCAAAAAAGATGTCCTTTTCATTACAGGGGACTGGAATGCAAAAGTAGGAAGTCAAGAAACACCTGGAGTAACAGACAAATTTGGCCTTGGAGTACAGAATGAATTAGGGCAAAGGCTAATAGAGTTCTGACAAGAGAACGCACTTGTCATAGCAAACACCCTTTTCCAACACACAAGAGAAGACTCTACACATGGATATCACCAGATGGCCGACACCAAAATCAGATTAATTATATTCTTTGCAGCCAAAGATGGAGAAGCTCTCTACAGTCTGCAAAAACAAGACCAGGAGCTGACCGTGGTTCAGACCATGAACTTCTTATTGCCAAATTCAGACTGAAATTGAAGAAAGTGGAGAAAACCACTAGACGATTAAGGTATGACCTAATCAAATCCCTTATGACTATACATAAGGGAAGTGAGAAATTTATTTAAGGGACTAGATCTAATAGAGTGCCTGATGAACTATGGATGGAGGTTAATGGCATTGTATAGGACTTAATCAAGACCATCCCCATGGAAAAGAAATGCAAAAAAGCAAACTGGCTGTCTGAGGATGCCATACAAATAACGGTGAAAAGAAGGGAAGCAAAAGCAAAGGAGATAAAGGAAAGATATACCCATCTGAATGCAGAGTTCCAAAGAATAGCAAGGAGAGATAAGAAAGCCTTTCTCAGTGATTAATGCAAAGAAATAGAGGAAAACAATAGAATGGCAAAGACTAGAGATCTCTTCAAGAAAATTAGAGATACCAAGGGAACATTTCATGCAAAGATGGTCTCAATAAAGGACAGAAATTAGAGGTACTTAACAGAAGCAGGAGATATTAAGAAGAGGTGGCAAGAATACACAGAAGAACTGTACAAAAAAGATCTTCACGACGCAGATAATCACCATGGTGTGATCACTCACCTAGAGCCAGACATCCTGGAATGTGAAGTCAAGTGGGCCTTAGGACATCACTACAAACAAAGCTAGTGGAAGTGATGGAATTCCAGTGGAGCTATTTCAAATCCTGAAAGATGATGCTGTGAAAGTGCTGCACTCATTATGCCATCACATTTGGAAAACTCAGCAGTGGCCACAGGACTGGAAAAGGTCAGTTTTCATTCCAATCCCAAAGAAAGGCAATGCCAAAGAATGCTCAAACCACCGCACAATTGCACTCATCTCACATGCTAGTAAAGTGATGCTTAAAATTCCCCAGCCAGGCTTCAGCAATACATGAACAGTGAACTTCCAGATGTTCAAGCTGGTTTTAGAAAAGGCAGAGGAACCAGAGATCAAATTGCCAACATCCACTGGATCATCGAAAAAGCAAGAAAGTTCCAGAAAAAGTCTATTTCTGCTTTATTGACTATGCCAAAGCCTTTGACTGTGTGGATCACAATAAACTGAAAACCTCTGAAAGAGATGGGAATACCACACCACCTGATCTGCCTTTTGAGAAACCTGTATGCAGGTCAGGAAGCAACAGTTAGAACTGGACTTGGAACAAGAGACTGGTTCCAAATAGGAAAAGGAGTACATCAAGGCTGTTTATTGTCAGCCTGCTTATTTAGCTTATATGCAGAGTACATAATGAGAAACGCTGGGCTGGAGGAAGCATAAGCTGGAATCAATATTGCAGGGAGAAATATCAATAACCTCAGATATACAGATGACACCACCTTTATGGCAGAAAGTGAAGAGGAACTAAAGAGCCTTTTGATGAAAGTGAAAGAGGAGAGTGAAAAAGTTGGCTTAAAGCTCAACATTCAGAAAACTAAGATCATGGCATCCAGTTCCATCACTTCATGGCAATCAGTCCATCCTAAAGAAGATCAGTCCTGGGAGTTCATTGGAAGGACTGATGTTGAAGCTGAAACTCCAATACTTTGGCCACCTGATGCGAAGAGTTGACTCATTGGAGAAGACCCTGATGCTGGGAAAGATTGAAGGCAGGAGGAGAAGGGGACGACAGAGGATGAGATGGTTGGATGGCATCACCAACTCGATGGACATGAGTTTGGGTAGACTCTGGGAATTGGTGATGGGCAGGGAGGTCTGGCGTGCTGTCTGTAGTTCATGGGGTACAAAGAGTCGGACACAGCTGAGCGACTGAACTGAACTGAACTGAATACCATTACATAAATGAGAATGGATGGCTGCACCATCACACAAGGATGAAAATTGAAAACATTTAAGTAAACATTAATTACTGTTTACATAATAGGCATATGTTATTTATGATTTGAGAAATGAATAGGGTGTTTATCCTTCAGAAGTGCAGAAGTGCCCTGGAGACATATTAAGGGTCTTTATGAGGTGCCAGCAATATTTTGTTTTTTGATCTGGGTTTTGGCTGAGCAGTTGGGTTCAATTTATAAAAAATTTATTGAGCTCTACACTTATGATTTATGTACTTTTCTGTAAGTGTGTTGTATATGAATGAGAAATTTACTTGAAAAAACTGAGATACAAACTGAAAAGGCCTGACTGTTCTCTCATCTAAATGACTTCTCACATGGATATTAATACCAAATTATATTTGATTTTGCTTTTCTTAAGAATATCATGTAAACAGTTTACTTGCTTACAGAAGTTTCTCTTTCATTGTCACATTGCTATCAATGATTTTTCCATGTGTTTTTAATTACATTTAAATAATAATTCATTCATTTTTTTACAGAATGTCAAAATAGCTTCTAGTACAAAACAAAGTTACAAGACATATGGCAAACAATAAAATTACAAACAAGAAACAGGTGAGGAAGAAAAGTGACTGCCCTAGAAAATTTTTCTCAAATACTTAAATTCTATTTTAAATTGTTAGTAACAGTATTTCTACATATAAATCAATATTCCATTAAATGTTGACCCTGCTAAATCACTCTCATATTGTGCTACACATTAAGAGTATAATTTAATGACCCTTCATTACTTTTATGAATGGCTAGTTAAGCATTTTTACTTTTTAAACTCAGATTGAAAGGTTCATTAGGGCAGCAATTTTGTGTGTGTAACTTTTGTGTTTGTTTTTTTTTTTTTTTTTTGGTTTACTCAGATTTAGCACAATGTTGTTCAAATAGTGGACTCATTCTCAAATTCAGTAATTTGTATTTATCTCATTCTGTTAGGTTTATGAGACAATTTCAGGAATCAAATGGGATATCCTTAGGTTGGAAAAAAAAATGAGTGTTTGGAATCCATCTTCATGATTTCCCCTCTCTCTGAATACTGTTCTTGGCCTATCACCCTGTCTACCCTATCCATCTTTATAGATTTATAGCTGCTCAGCCATCATGGTCAACAAGAGTCCATAATGCACTACTTGGATACAATCTCAAAAATGACAGAATGATCTCTGTGCATTTCAAAGGCAAACCATTCAATATCACAGTTATCCAAGTCTATGCCCCAACCAGTAACACTGAAGAAGCTGAAGTTGAACTCTGTGAAGACCTATAAGACCTTTTAGAACTAACATCCAAAAAAGATGTCCTTTTCATTATAGGGAACTGGAATGCAAAAGTAGGAAGCCAAGAAACACCTGGAGCAACAGGCAAATTTGGCCTTGGAATGTGGAATGAAGCAGGGCAAAGATGAATAGAGTTCTGCCAAGAGAACTCACTGGTCATAGCAAATACCCTCTTCCAACAACACAAGAGAAGACTCTACACATGGACATCACCAGATGGTCAACACTGAAACCAGATTGATTATATTCTTTACAGCCAAAGATGGAGAAGCTCTATACAGTAAGCAAAAACAAGACCGGAAGCTGACTGTGGTTCAGATCATGAACTTCTTGTTGCCAAATTCAGACTTAAACTGAAGAAAGTAGGGAAAACCACTAGACCATTCAGGTATGACCTAAATCAAATCCATTATGATTATTTAGTGGAAGTGAGAAATAGATTTAAGGGACTAGATCTGATAGAGTACCTGATGAACTATGGATGGAGGTTCGTGACATTGTACAGGAGACAGGGATCAAGACCATCCCCATGGAAAAGAAATGCAAAAAAGCAAAATGGCTGTCTGGGGTGGCCTTACAAATAGCTGTGAAAAGAAGAGAAGTGAAAAAGCAAAGGAGAAAAGGAAAGACATAAGCATCTGAATGCAGATGCTTTCAGATGAAAGAAAGCAAGGAGAGATAGTTCCAAAGAATAGCAAGGAGAGATAAGAAGGCCTTCATCAAAAATCAGTGCAAAGAAATAGAGGAAAAGAACAGAATGGGAAAGACTAGAGATTTCTTTGAGAAAATTAGAGATACCAAGGGAACATTTCATGAAAAGATGGGCTCAATAAAGGACAGAAATGGTATGGACCTAACAGAAGCAGAAGATATTAAGAAGAGGTGGCAAGAATACACAGAAGAACTGTACAAAAAAGATCTTCACGACCCAGATAATTTTGATGGTGTGATCTCTAATCTAGAGCCAGACATCCTGGAATGTGAAGTCAAATGGGCCTTAGAAAGCATCACTATGAACAAAGCTAGTGGAGGTGATGGAATTCCAGTAGAGTTCTTTCAAATCCTGAAAGATGATGCTGTGAAAGTGCTGCACTCAATATGCCAGCACATTTGGAAAACTCAGCAGTGGCCACAGGACTGGAAAAGGTCAGTTTTCATTCCAATCCCAAAGAAAGGCAATGCAAAAGAATGCTCAAACTACCCCACAATTGCACTCATCTCACAGGCTAGTAAAGTAATGCTCAAAATTCTCCAAGCCAGGCTTCAGCAATACATGAACTGTGAAATTCCAGATGTTCAAGCTGGTTTTAGAAAAAGCAGAGGAACCAGAGATCAACTTGCCAACATCCACTGGATCATGGAAAAAGGAAAAGAGTTCCAGAAAACTATCTATTTCTGCTTGATTGACTATGCCAAAGCCTTTGACTGTGTGGATCACAATAAACTGTGGAAAATTCTTCAAGAGATGGGAATACAAGACCACCTGATCTGCCTCTTGAGAAACCTATATTCAGGTCAGGAAGCAACAGTTAGAACTGGACATGGAACAACAGACTGGCTCCAAATAGGAAAAGGAGTATGTCAAGGCTGTATATTGTCACCCTGCTTATTTAACTTATATGCAGAGTGCATCATGAGAAACGCTGGACTGGAAGAAGCACAAGCTAGAATCAAGATTGCAGGGAGAAATATCAATAACCCCAGATATGCAGATGACACCACCCTTATGGCAGAAAATGAAGAGGAACTAAAAAGCCTCTTGATGAAAGTGAAAGAGGAGAGTGAAAAAGTTGGCTTCAAGCTCAACATTCAGAAAACGAAGATCATGGCATCTGGTCCCATCACTTCATGGCAAATAGATGGGGAAACAGTGGAAACAGTTTCTGACTTTATTTTTTGGGGCTCCAAAATCACTGCAGATGGTGACTGCAGCCATGAAATTAAAAGACGCTTACTCCTTGGAAGAAAAGATATGACCAACATAGATAGCATATTAAAAAGCAGACCAACCTAGATAGCATATTAAAAAGCAGAGACATGACTTTGCCAACTAAGGTTTGTTTAGTCAAGGCGTTGGTTTTTCCTGTGGTCATGTATGGATGTGAGAGTTGGACTGTGAAGAAAGCTGAGCACCGAAGAATTGATGCTGTTGAACTGTGGTATTGGAGAAGACTCTTGAGAGTCCCTTGGACTGCAAGGAGATCCAACCAGTCCATTCTGAAGGAGGTCAACCCTGGGATTTCTTTGGAAGGAATGATGCTAAAGCTGAAACTCCAGTACTTTGGCCACCTCATGGGAAGGGTTGACTCATTGGAAAAGACTCTGATGCTGGGAGGGATTGGGGGCAGGAGGAGAAGGGATGGCAGAGGATGAGATGGTTGGATGGCATCACTGACTCAGTGGACGTGCATTTGAGTGAACTCCGGGAATTAGTGATGGACAGGGAGGCCTGGTATGCTGCGATTCATGAGGTCGCAAAGAGTCGGACATGACTGAGCGACTGAACTGAACAGCTACATATGGACAGTAGTTGCATAGATGAACAGCCGTCGAAGTGTTAATGAATAAAGAATTCATAGTTTAATAACTTCCAGGTGAGGAGAGTAGAAGGATGATAAAGTTAATTTTATATTGACATCCTTAACATTCTACACTCTCGGCACAGTCTGGTCACCTGTGGCTATTTGGGAAAACCATGCTTTGTCACTGGGTATCTTCCGTCCCTACTGCTCTCCCTTTAATTGGTGTTCACATGTCCTCATACATGGATAAGAGCTGACCTCCATGACAACAGTTTCTTCTCTCTGTAATCAATGGTGCAGATGTCCACTCAAAAACTTTCTATAAACATATTTTTTCTTACCACCATGTCACTTATTTCACTATCAAGTATCTAATAAGTCCAGCAAAAAAGCCTGCACTTGAATGAACTTGGTTTTTTCCTCCATCATGCTTATCTTAATGCTTCTTGGGCTTCCTTTGTGACTCAGGTGGTAAAGAATCCGCCTGCAATGAAGACCTGGGTTCTATCTGGGGGTTGGGAACAGCTACCCACTCTAGTATTTTGGCCTGGAGAATATTCCATGGACTGTATAGTCCATGGATCACAAACAGTCGACCAGACATAGTGACTTTCACTTTAACTAATTCTTCTTAGGCTTCCCTGATGGCTCAGATGGTAAAGAATCTGCGTGCAATGCAGGAGATGGGGGTTCAATCCCCGGATGGGGAAGATCCCTTGGAGGAGGACATGGCAACCCACTCCAGTATTCTTCCCTGGAGAATCCCATGGACAGAGGAGCTTGGCAGGCTACAGTCCATGAGGTCGCAAAAAGTCAGACATGACTGAACAACTAACACTAATGCTTTTTAAATATCCAGTATTCTGTTTTCCATGCTTTAGCCCATGTTTTTCTGTCTCCTTAAATGACCTCACACTCTCAAATCACCTCTTATGCCTATCCCAATCTTATCTTAATCTTTCGAAGTCCCTACTCCTCCAAAGGCATTCACAGAATATGGTATTATTCCTGAGTATCTCTTGAGTATCATGGTGGTAATGGTGACTCTATTAGTTATCTATATTGCTGCATAACAGATTACATGAAATATAGTGATTTAAAAAACAATAGGCATTTATTATATCATAGTTGCTGCAGATCACAATGCACAATCAATATATCAACCAAGTCTGTATTTTAACTGAAGGCTTGATTGGAGATCT
Source organism: Oryx dammah (assembly GCF_014754425.2). Taxonomy (NCBI): domain Eukaryota; kingdom Metazoa; phylum Chordata; class Mammalia; order Artiodactyla; family Bovidae; genus Oryx; species Oryx dammah. The sequence continues at coordinate 21,630,684 of NW_024070211.1, forward strand.
GCTTCCAAGCCTACCTACATAATTTTTGAATATACTTTCTCATGGAGCCTCTGTTTGGTCAGAGGCTTTAACATTTCCTTACCTCTCCATAGAACACCTTAAGGCCTTGTAGGTCATTCCTTCAGAGCAAGCAAGTAGAAGGGCAAGAGAGATTAACAGCAAGAGAGGAAGCGCTAGCAAAATAGAACTCATGGTCTTGCTTATCCTATCATATTTCATCACTTTGCCTGTATTCTGTCTATTAGAAGCAGGCAGCTAGATACAGCCAGTACTCAAGAGGAAGGGATTATACAAAGGCTTAATAAATCCTAAGATGCAGAATCATTGAGATCCTTGTTACAAGCTGCCTACCAAAATGATAATAATAATGACAGTACCAATTATAATTATAGTTAATATTGAGAAATAACTATTTGGCAACATCGTGTCTTATGCTTTGTATATACTATTAATTTAATGTTTGAGCAATTTTATAAGAGATACAATCACATATCCTTTTTCATTGAAAACTGTAAAAAGATTATGTAGCTTGTCAAATGTCCTACTTATTAGAGCATGTAAGATCCTGTTTCTAATGAATGTGGCCTATATAAATGAGCACAAAGTGATTTATAAACTATCAATTTAGTAATTAATTCTATATTCTACCATCATATTATTTCATGCAATCTGGTTACATTTTTCTGAAGGTAATGTAATCTTTTGGAAAGAAGCAAATTAGGTGGCTCAGATGGTAAAGCATCTGCCTGCAATGCAGGAGACCCAGGTTCGATCCCTGGGTGGGGAAGATCTCCTGGAGAAGGAAATGGCAACCCACTCCAGTACTCTTGCCTGGAAAATTCCATGGACAGAGGAGCCTTGTAGGCTACAGTCCATGGGGTCACAAGGAGTCGGACACAACTGAGCGACTTCACTTCACTTCATTCTTCATTTCATGTAGGCACTGTCCTGTGCTAATCAAATCTTTTTGGTTGTGCCTAGCTTTGTCCAACTCTTTGTGACCCCCATGACTGCAGCCCACCAGGTTCCTCGGTCCATGGGAATTTCCAGCAAGAATATTAGAGTGGGTTTCCATTTCCTCCTCCAGAGGGTCTTCCAGACCCAGGGATTGAGCCTGCATCTCCTGTGTCTCCTGAATTGGCAGGTGGATTCTTTACCACTGAGCCACCTGTTGAGCCCTTTATTGGGTTGCCAGTAACAAAAATTCAACTCAAAATTATTTAAGTAAAAAGGAAATTTTGTGACTCATGTAACATATTCTCCATACCTCAGATCACTCTGCTTTCTTCATTGTTTGCTTCATTCTTAAACAAGATCTCCAGAGTTAACTGAGATGCTAATTTGTGGTCTAAATTTGTATACACTGGGTTAGTCATTTGCAGCCTCATTTGAGTCTGGGATATAATCCTGCAGCTGAAAGATCACTTGTATAGATACTAATGGGAAAGATTAGGTCATATTTTAAACACTGAAATGAGCTAAACAAGATGAATAATTCTATTATTAAGTCTTAATAAGACTTGTCTTTATTATAATAGTATGATATTATTGTCATTTAGGTTAAAATATCTTAACTGTATTCATACTACTGATCTTTTGGTATTAATGTTGACCTTTCATATGAGTATTTGCAATCTCTTGTATTAAGATGTGTTCATTTAATACAGTCAGGTTCCTCACTTGGTGCATCATTTGGAATGCAAGACAAGATAAATTTAAGGGCTGCACCTGTTATGAAATTTTTAGTCACCACTGACTCATAATTTGGTTTCAGTTTCACAGCTACATTTCTATTTGTGAATATGTAAATACTAAAATTCAACTAGGCTTTCGATAAGGCTTATATAAAATGAACCATGTATGACTTATAATTTACTCCCTAGGTTATTACATTTCCCTGTGTCATAATCTGTAAAATAAAGGGGTATGGATCCTCTCCATCTTAGATCCTCTCCATCTAAGATTCTCTGGATTTATTAAGCAATGAATTAAATTATTAGCTACAAGAGTAATTGACAAATTGGTGACAATAAAGTTCATTCTTCTTTTCTTTTTTTTTTTGAGTAGTTGCTCTTGTATATTGGGAAATTATTACCACAGTAGAGTAAGTTAACAGCTCCATCATCTCCCAAAATAACCATCTCTTTTGTGATGAGATTTCAGAATCACTCTCTTAGCCACTTTCCAAGTGTACAACGGAGTATTGTTAACTACTGTTATCATGCTGTACATTATATCTCTAGCACTTATTTATTTTATAACTTGGTATTTTTGAATGGATCTCCCCACTTCCCCCACTGCTAGTGCCTGAAAACCAGTATTCTCCTCTCTGTTTCTTTTTTAGATACACATATAAGTGATGTCATGCTATATTCTTTTTTCTGTATCTAACTGCCTTATTTCACTTAGCAAAATGTGCTCAAATTTCATCTACCACAAATGGCAAGATCTTCCTTTTTTCTTGTGACTGAATATTTCATTTAAATATATAATCGTTTTATGTTGTATATCATATATGCATCATACATTCTTTACCCATTCACCCATATATGAACACTTAAGTCACACATTTAGGCTATTGTGAATAACACTTCAATTAACATGCAGGTGTAGATATCTCTTTGAGATTCTGTTTCATTTTCTTCAAATACATACCCAGAAGTGAGATTTCTGCATCATATAGTAATTCTATTTTCAGTTTTCTGAGAACCTTCCATGCTGTTTTCTACAGTGTATTTACCAATTTTTAGTCCTGACGACAGTGCACGAGTTCCCTTTTCTCCACATCTTCACCAACACTTATTATCTCTCTTTTTTTCTTTTGTTGGAATATAGTTTATTCACAATGTTGTGAATATTCTGCTGTAGAACAAACTGAATCATTTATATATATACATACATTCACTTTTTTTAGATTATATCCCCATATAGGTCATTGCCAACTATTGAATAGGGTTTTTGTGCTATACAGTAGGTTCTTATTAGTTATCACACACACACACACACACACACACACACATACATATAGTAGTGTGTATGTCAATCTCAGTTTCCCAATTTATCCCTCTCCATCTCTTTCTCTGTTTGATGCTAGCCATTCTGACAGGGTGTTAACCCATTATGGTTTTGATTTGAATTTCCCTGATGCTTAGTGATGTGAACACCATTTCTTGCACTTGCTGGCTATTTATTTTCAGAATAATGTCTAAGTAGTTCCTATGCCTATTTTTAAATCAATTTTTTTGCTATTAATTTTTATGAGTTCTTTATAATTTGTGATATTAACCCCTATCAGATATATGGTTTGCAAATATTGCCCACATTCTTTAAATTGCCTTTTAATTCTGTCAATCGCTTCTTTTTCTATGCAGAAGATATTTAGTTTGATTTAGTCCCACTTGTGTTCCCTGGTAGCTCAGTTGGTAAAGAATCTGTCTGCAATGCAGGAGACCCTGGTTTGGTTCCTGGGTCAGGAAGTTCACATGGAGAAGGGATAGGCTACCCATTCCAGTATTCTTGGGCTTCACTGTTGGCTCAGATGGTAAAGAATCCACCTGCAGTATGGGAGACCTGGGTTCAATCCCTGGGTTGGGAAGATCACGTGGAGGAGACCATGGCAACCCACTCCAATATTCTTGCCTGGAGACTCCCACGGACAGCGGTGCCTGGTGGGCTACAGTTCATGGGGTTCCAAAGAGTTGGACACAACTAACAGACTAAGCACAGCACAGCACATTCCCACGTACCGACTTTTTAAATTTTGTTGTTTGTGCCTTTGGTGTCATATACAAAAACACATTGCCAAAACCAAGCTAAAGGAGGCTTTTTCCTTATGTTTTCCTTCAAGAAGTTTAAAATTTCAGGTCTTACATTTAGTCTTTAATCCATTTTTTTTTAAATTCCAAAAGTTAAGTGTCCAGTTTCATATTTCTGCAAATGATTATTCAGGTTGGCAACGTAATTTATAGAAGAGACTATCTTATCTGCATTGAGTACTCTTAACTCTCTTGCCAAATGTTCAGTTCAGTTCAGTTCAGTTCAGTCGCTCAGTCGTGTCTGAATCTTTGCGACCCCATGAATTACAGCACGCCAGGCCTCCCTGTCCATCACAATCTCCCGGAGTTCACTCAGACTCACGTCCATCAAGCCATCTCATCCTCTGTCGTCCCCTTCTTCTCCTGCCCCTAATCCCTCCCATAATCAGAGTCTTTTCCAATGAGTCAACTCTTCCCATGAGGTGGCCAAAGTACTGGACCTTCAGCTTTAGCATCATTCCTTCCAAAGAAATCCCAGGGCTAATCTCCTTCAGAATGGACTGGTTGGATCTCCTCGCAGTCCAAGGGACTCTCAAGAGTCTTCTCCAACACCACAGTTCAAAAGCATCAATTCTTCGGCTCTCAGCCTTCTTCACAGTCCAACTCTCACATCCATACATGACCACTGGAAAAACCATAGCCTTGACTAGATGGACCTTAGTCGACAAAGTAACGACTCTGCTTTTGAATATACTATCTAGGTTGGTCATAAATTTTCTTCCAAGGAGTAAGCGTCTTTTAATTTCATGGCTGCAGTCACCATCTGCAGTGATTTTGGAGCCCCCCAAAATAAAGTCTGACACTGTTTCCACTGTTTCCCCATCTATTTCCCATGAAGTGATGGGACCGGATGCCATGATCTTCGTTTTCTGAATGTTGAGCTTGAAGCCAACTTTTTCACTCTCCTCTTTCACTTTCATCAGGAGGCTTTTTAGCTCCTCTTCACTTTCTGCCATAGGGGTGGTGTCATGTGCATATCTGAGGTTATTGATATTTCTCCCGGCAATCTTGATTCCAGCTGTGTTTCTTCCAGTCCAGCATTTCTCATGATGTACTCTGCATATTAGTTAAATAAGCAGGGTGACAATATACAGCCTTGACGTACTCCTTTTCCTATTTGGAGCCAGTCTGTTGTTCCATGTCAAGTTCTAACTGTTGCTTCCTGACCTGCATACAGATTTCTCAAGAGGCAGGTCAGGTGGTCTGGTATTCCCATCTTTTTCAGAATTTTCCACAGTTTCTTGTGATCCACACAGTCAAAGGCTTTGGCATAGTCAATAAAGCAGAAATAGATGTTTTTCTGGAACTTTCTTGCTTTTTCCATGATCCAGAGGATGTTGGCAATTTGATCTCTGGTTCCTCTGCCTTTTCTAAAACCAGCTTGAAATTCAGGAAGTTCATGGTTCACATATTGCTGAAGCCTGGCTTGGAGAATTTTGAGCATTACTTTACTAGCATGTGAGATGAGTGCAATTGTGGGGTAGTTTGAGCATTCTTTGTCATTGCCTTTCTTTGGGATTGGAATGAAAACTGACCTTTTCCAGTCCTGTGGCCACTGCTGAGTTTTCCAAATTTGCTGGCATATTGAGTGCAGCACTTTCAGAGCATCATCTTTCAGGATCTGAAACAGCTCCACTGGAATTCCATCACCTCCACTAGGTTTGTTCATAAAGATGCTTTCTAAGGCCCACTTGACTTCACATTCCAGGATGTCTGGCTCTAGATTAGTGATCACACCATCGTGATTATCCGGGTCATGAAGATCTTTTTTGTACAGTTCTTCTGTATATTCTTGCCACCTCTTCTTAATATCTTCTGCTTCTGTTAGGTCCATACCATTTCTGTCCTTTATCGAGCCCATCTTTGCATGAAATGTTCCCTTGGTATCTCTATGTTTCTTGAAGAGATCTCTAGTCTGTCCCATTCTGTTGTTTTCCTCGATTTCTTTGCATTGATCGCTGAAGAAGGCTTTCTTATCTCTCCTTGCTATTCTTTGGAACTCTGCATTCAGATGCTTATATCTTTCCTTTTCTCCTTTGCTTTTCACCTTTCTTCTTTTCACAGCTATTTGTAAGGCCTCCCCAGACAGCCATTTTGCTTTTTTGCATTTCTTTTCCATGGGGATGGTCTTGATCCCTGTCTCCTGTACAATGTCACGAACCTCATTCCATAGTTCATCAGGCACTCTATCTATCAGATCTAGGCCTTTAAATCTATTTCTCATTTCCACTGTATAATCATAAGGGATTTGATTTAGGTCATAGCTGAATAATCTAGCGGTTTCCCCTACTTTCTTCAATTTAAGTCTGAATTTGGCAATAAGGAGTTTATGATCTGAGCCACAGTCAGCTTCCGGTCTTGTTTTTGTTGACTGTATAGAGCTTCTCCATCTTTGGCTGCAAAAAATATAATCAATCTGATTTCGGTGTTGACCATCTGATGATGTCCATGTGTAGAGTCTTCTCTTGTGTTGTTGGAAGAGGGTGTTTGCTATGACCAGTGCATTTTCTTGGCAAAACTCTATTAGTCTTTACCCTGCTTCATTCTGCATTCCAAGGCCAAACTTGCCTGTTACTCCAGGTGTTTCTTGACTTCCTACTTTTGCATTCCAGTCCCCTATAATGAAAAGGACATCTTTTTGGAGTGTTAGTTCTACAAGGTCTTTAGGTCTTCATAGCACCGTTCAGCTTCAGCTTCTTCCGCATTACTGGTTGCAGCATAGATTTGGTGATATTGAATGGTTTGCCTTGGAAATGAACAGAGTTCATTCTGTCATTTTTGAGATTGCATCAGAGTACTGCATTTTGGACTCTTTTGTTGCCCATGATGGCTACTCCATTTCTTCTGAGGGATTCCTGCCCATAGTAGTAGATATAATGGTCATCTGAGGTAAATTCACCCATTCCAGTCCATTTTAGTTCACTGATTCCTAGAATGTCGATGTTCACTCTTGCCATCTCTTGTTTGACCACTTCCAATTTGCCTTGATTCATGGACCTGACATTCCAGGTTCCTATGCAATATTGCTCTTTACAGCAACAGACTTTGTTTCTATCACCAGTCACATCCACACCTGGGTATTGTTTTTGCTTTGGCTCCATCCCTCCATTCTTTCTGGAGTTATTTCTCCACTGATCTCCAGTAGCATATTGGACACCTACTGACCTGGGGAGTTCCTCATTCAGTATCCTATTATTTTGCCTTTTCATACTGTTCATGGGGTTCTCAAGGTAAGAATACTGAAGTGGTTTGCCATTCCCTTCTCCAGTGGACCACATTCTGTCAGACCTCTCCACCATGACCCGCCCATCTTGAGTTGCCCCGCCAGCATGGCTTGGTTTCATTGAGTTAGACAAGGCTGTGGTCCTAGTGTGATTAGATCGACTAGTTTTCTGTGAGTATGGTTTCAGTGTGTCTGCCTTCTGTGGCCCTCTTGCAACACCTACCATCTTACTTGGGTTTCTCCTACCTTGGGCATGGGGTATCTCTTCATGGCTGCTCCAGCAAAGCATGGCTGCTGCTCCTTACCTTGGACTAAGGGTACCTCCTCACTGCCACCCTTCCTGACCTTCAACGTGGGCTAGCTCCTCTAGGCCCTCCTGAGCCAGCGCAGCCACCGCTCCTTGGACGTGGGTTGATCTTCCTGGCTGCCATCCCTGGCCTTGTACGTGGGGTGGCTCCTCCAGACCGTTGCCCCTGACCTTGGACGCAGAGTGGCTCCTCCCGGCCGCCGCCCCTGACCTCAGACGTGGGGTGGCTCGTCTCGGCCGTTCCTGTGCCATAGCAGCCTGGCACTCTTGGCCACTGCCCCTGACCTCGGACGTGGGGTAGCTCCTCTCGGCCATGCTGAGTGCGCCGGCCGTCGCAGCCACTTGCTTAGTTAACCATATACATGAAGGTTTATTTGGGGGCTTCTAATTTATTTCATTGGGGTGTGCTGCAGTCCATGGGGTCATAAAGAGTCAGACACGACTGAGTGACTGAACTGAACTGAATGCTGGTAACATTGTTTTGCTTACTGTAGCTTTGTAATATAGTTTAATGTGTGTTGCCTCCAGCTTTGTTCTTTGTCAGCATTATTTTGTATATTCAGAATCTTTGTGATTCCATACGCATTTTAGGATTCTTTTTTCCTGTGAAAATTGCCATTGGAATTTTGATAGTGACTGCATTGAATCTATAAATGACCTTGAGTGGCACAAACATTTTAAAAATATTAATTCTTCTGATCCATGAAGAGGGGACAGTTTTTCATTTATTTGAGTCTTCTTCAATTTCTTTTATCAAAGTCTGTAGTTTCAATGTGTAGATCTTTTAGCTCTTGAATTAAATTTGTTTCTATGTATTTTATTGGTTTTAATAAATGCTATTTTAAAATGCTATTGTGAATGGGAATTTAAAAATTTCTTTTTCAGATATTTCATCATTAGTGTAGAGAAATGCAATTAATTTCTGTATGCAGATTTTTTACTCTGCAACTTTACTGAATTCGTTCATTTGTTCTAACAGTTTTTGGGGGGAGGTGGAGTCTTTAGAATTTTCTATATTTAGTATACTGTGTTATTACATAGTTGAAATCATACACAATTTTACTTCTTTTTGTTGTTCATTTTTTCCCCTAGTTGCTCTAAGAATTTTAGTATCATGTTGAATGTGAGTGGTGAGAGTGACACTCTTGTCTTATAACTAATCTTACTGGAAAACTTTTCAGACTTTCAATGTTGAGTATGGTATTATCTATGGGCTTGCCATATTTGACCTGTATTATGTTGAAGTATGTTCCTTCTATATCCAATTTTTTGAGTGTTTTCATCATGAACGGATGTTTTATTTTGTCAAATGCTCTTTCTGCATCTAAAAAGAAATTAAGAAATCACATAATTTTTATCTTTCTGTTAATGCACATATCATTTTTATTGATTTATATTTGTTGAAACTTCCTTGTATCACCAGCATAAATCTCACTTGATCTTGGTGTATGATCCTTTTAACATACTGTTGAACTCAACATGCTAATAGGTGGCTGAGAAATTCTACATCTATTTTCATCAGGAATATTGGCCTATAGTTTTCTTTTCCTGTAGTGTCCTCATATTGCTTTGTTATGAGGGTAATGTTAGCCTTGTAAAATGAGTTTGGAGATATTTCTTCTTAAACGCTTTTTTGAAGAGTTTAAGAACTATTGGCATTAATTCTTCTTTGAACATTTGATCCAATTCACTGGTGAAACTAATCTCATCCTGGACTTTTCTTTGTTGAGATGTTTTTCATTATTGATTCAATCCCCTCATTTTTTATTGGCCTGCTCATATAAATATATTTTTTTATTTCTTCATGATTCAGTCTTGATAGGCTGTGTTTTTTAGGAATTTATTCATTTCTTCTAAATTATTCAACATTCTAGTGTTCATAACAGTAACTTATGAACCTTTATATTTATTTCTGTAGTTTGCATTGTAATATCTTCTTTCTTATTTCTGATTTACTTGAGTCTTTTCTCTTTTTTTTCCTTTGTTTAGTCAATTTTATTCACCTTTTACCTTTTTAAAAAACAGGTCTTAGTTTTTTGATCTTTCTATTTTATTTATTTTTTGATTCTTATCTATTTCAGCTCTAATCTTTATTCCCTTCTCTCTTCTAACTTTGGTTTCCAATTGCTCTTCTGTTCACAATACTGGAGATGTAAAGTTGCTTACTTGAGAACTTTATTTTTTTTTTTTTCTTACTGCAGACATTTATCACAAGTTTCTGCTTTAGAACTGCTTTTGCTTTGTCCCATAAGTTTTAATATGTTGTATTTCCATTTTTACTTTTCTGTGATTTTGAAAACTTTTCTTTTTAGATTTTTTTAAAAATTCATTAATTACTTCACACATTTGTGAATTTTCAGGTGTTCCTCCTGTTACTGGTTTTAGTTTTAAACTACTGTGGCCAGAAAAGATATATGGTGTGATCTCAGCCTTCTTATATTTGCTAGGATTTGTTTTGTGACTTGTCATATGATCTATCCTGGAGAATGTTCCAAGTTCACTGAGGAATAATGTGTATTCTTCTGTTGTTGGATGGAATGTTCTGTATGTGTCTGTTAGGTTCAGTTCGTCTAAAGTATAGTACAAGTTTAAAGTTTCTTAATTGATTTACTGTCTGGATAATCTATATATAGCTGAGAGTGGAGCATTGAAGTCTTCTACTATTACTGTATTGTATTGTTTTCTATTTCTCCCTTCAGATATGTCAGTATTTCCTTAATAGTTTTAAAATTTCTGATGTTGGATATGTTGTTGATGAATTTACCCTTGATCATCATATAATAATCTTAGTCTCCTGTTACAAATTTGAAATAAAGTCTATTTTATCCATTGGGTCTATAGATACCCCTGTTCTCTTCTGGTTTATACTTGTATGAAATATCTTTTTCCATCCCTCACCTTGCACTTATATGTGCCTTTAAAGCTGAAGTGAGTCTCTTATAAACAGCATATAGCTAGCTATGTCTTGTTGTTATTGTTGTTGCTGTTCATTTATTTTTTTTTCCATTCAGCCATTCTGTCTTTTCATTAGAAAATTCAAGTCATCTAAATTTACAATAAATATTGATAGGTAAGGACTTATCAAGGTCATTTAATAGTCTCTGGATATGTTACAGTTCCCTTGTCCTTTTTTCTCTCTTGCTGTTTTTCTTCATGAAATGTTGACATTTTATAAGTCATGCTTTGATTTCATTAGTCAAAGTATGGTTTGATTCTTTCCCTTTATTTTTGTGTATCTACTGCAGGTTTTTGTTTTATGATTACCATAAGGCTTGCACAAAGCTTCTTTATAACCATTTTGCTCTTTTTAATGATTTCTTTTTAAAATATTTCTCATTTTTTTACTGTATTGTTTTCATGATTTCTCTGAATTGTCTGTGTTTTCTTGTAGCTCATCAAGCTTCTTTAAAACAGCTATTTAGAATTCTTTACCAGGAATACCACTTATCTCCATGTTTTTTGAATGATTAGTGTCATCCCATAGGTATTTATGTTTTCTAGATTTTCAATGTTGATTCAAATTTTGTATGGTGGTCATCACATTTGAAATATCAGTCATCTCTTCCAGTCTTTACTAATTGACTTTGGGGGAGAAATACTTTCTATAAGCCTTACTAGGGATTCTGAAACTTTCTCAGGCCTTATACCATGTGCTTGCCCCATGCATCTTGCTCCCTCCTGTGGTAGAATTCTTAAGCTTGTATGGCTTTTCTTCATCCTGGCAATGTACCTGGATGGGTCCTGACAGCCTCTCTTTTGTGTTTCTAAGTGTGGACTAATGTTGAAATGTGGTCTTTCCTTGACCTGCAGAAGCAGACTGACTTTCTATGCATGTTCACTATTTGCCTGCTAAAGGTCACTCTCATCAGCACTGGGAGCCACAGGAAGCCAGCTACAGGTTGGGATGTGAGGGTGTGGATGAGTTATGCAGAGCACTGAAAGTGCCCATGGGACGGTAAACAGATCTACATGCCAGGCATCCCAAGTGACTCATGGATGGACTTCCTGATTGAATCTGAAATGCAATTAGTGGATCCTTTTCCCTTTACTATCCTCTGAGAATCCTATTTGCCACTCTCCCAGCTTCCTTCTGCTCCCCAGTCATGCAGCACATTACTTGGTACTCTGAATGAGGTGAGAGATAAATAAGCCTCTTCGGAAACCTCCCACACAGCTGAGGAAGCTAGACACTCACTCATACTTTCTCACTTTCCCTCTCAAGAGAAATCATGAACCAAGAGGGCTTCTTGGCACTGAGCTGTGCTGTCCAGTGAGAGGCACAATATGGGTAAAGCAAAGATGTGCCTCTTACCCTCTTGCATGTGTCCAAACTCATCTTTATTTCCTTCAACATTGTGCCAGACACTTGTCTCAAAAAATCTAAATTTCCACAACTGCTCTAACATCTGTCATGGTTGTTTTAGATAATGTTTCTCTGGGGCTTCCAGACTGTGGCCAAGAGAGGTCAGAGCTGATTTACAGTCCACTGCTGGGGCCATGGTCAAAACAATTATTCAATGCATGGATGGGAATGAGTCTTTCTGGATCCATTGACATTTGATGCTGGATTTCACAGCTTCCATAAAGGTGTCTTTGTCCATGGATAGATGCCAAATTGTTGTTGTTGAGAGGGAAATATAAGCAAGGGTATCTTTTATTTAGCCACATTTTTATATCATCTGATATTTTTAAGTCATTACTAATAACTCAATCTATCACTAGATGCTTTTAATAAGTTAGTCATGCTAAAATGACTGGAATTCATATATACTAAAAACAATACTTTTTATCCTTTTCCAGATTAGCAAACTATATAAAATTTGTAACAAATTATACTATCAAAAATTGAAATGCTCATTAATTATTGATAATTAATTATATTTGTATATACAATTACATTATAATTGATAATTGTGATACAGATACTACATTTCTTTTGGAAAAATATATCAAGGACTTCAGAGTTCTTTCAATTTTAAGAAAAAGAAAACCAGTCCCAACTGACATAAGAAAAAAAAGAGGAGGTAAGGTCATCATACTTCTCATCATGTCTGTGTTGGACTATTGATTAGGCTGACTTCTTCATGGGTCTCATTGCTTTGATTTGTGCAGTTTTTCCTGTAGTGTCACACACAGATTTATTGTGAGAATATATCACTTGTTTGATGTAGGTTTCATGGCCATTCTTGAAGCATCACTTTGGCTAGGAATGATGATATGATAGAACAGATAAACCTAGGTCATAAGTCAACATTTGTATCTGAATGATGGGACCGTTCTTCCATTCTTTCTCCCTTCAGGAATTTACTTAACACTTATTTATTGTACAATAGCAATGTGTCAGGTACTGTCCTGGGTGCTGAAACATGGCATTGAACAAAATCTTTATTGTCAAGTAACTCACATGTTATGAGTAAGGAGAAAATAAACTGCTGGGGTCCAGCCCCGGTGGATCCAGGGTAATTCAAAGGTGGGGACAGAATCGGCATCCTAGGAAAAAACTTATTTAATTACAGATATAGAGAGAGATTAGAAATGGATAGTGTAGTAGGAAATATTAGTGGAGAAAAAGAGGCTGAATAACTTGGTTTATGTGGGGTACCAATAAAATTCCAGTACAAGGAATTTGCACCATCTATGTTGGGCCACCGGTGCCACTTGAATATCGGAAAGTGCCCCTCCTTGGGCTCCTTCTTGAATGGAACTTAAAAGCCGGGGCAAGTAAGTAGATGTGGTGAACACCCACGCTCCAGATGGGAATTCAGCCAGAAAAACGGGGAGCAAGAAAGAAACGACATGGGGGAATCAGTCTTTCCAGAAACTGATCTGATTTCTTTATTTTTGAGGTTTGCTTATATACCTTTTGTTATACATAGGGATGAATACAGAGTCACGTGGGGGTCTGCAGTCCTGACCTTTATCAAAATCAGGTGCTTCACATAAATGTATAAAAAAAGGTCTTAGGGGTTTTACATCATCTTATGGCCATGAGGCCTGCTGACATTTTATGATCCTTTCTTTCTGATAACCAAAAAACTTATTTTTTCCAAGGGTGTTTTTTCTTAAACCAGGCGCCACCCTCTGAAGGTAGCAGATAAAGTTGCATTCCTATAGGGTGAGGGTGTAGCGGGTTATAACTAAGAAAGGAATTTATTTAACCTAAGGTTAACATGATTAATCCTAAAGGTTAATACTTATTTCTCCTATATGCTAGTTATATTCATTATAAGGGCAGGGAATATGGAGATTTAGCAGCAAACATCAGCCCAACAAATGAAAACCCTTCACCAATGTTCCCCTTAAGATTTATTTAGTCTTTAGATAATGATAAAGTTACATTTTTGCATAGCAAGGACACAGTGATTTATAACAAAGTACAGTGATCTATAACAAAAGAGAAAATTCATTAACTCAAAAGGTCTAGTATTGCTAACATCAAAAAATACTATATTTCCCTTTTCTATATTCCAAATACATTAATATATTCCCAGGTGCCTAAGGATATGGAGGCCTGGTGGCAATCATTGACTCAACAATGAGAAAAGTGCTATGCTAATTAAGACTTTCAAAATACTCCAAACTCTCTGTGCTGCTTATGGTTGAGAGGTTGTCACACAAGCTAGTCTATCAGCAGAGAGGTTTGACCTGAGACAACCTTGTCACACCCAGGGCAGGGAATTAGCAGCAATTATTGGCACAACAAATGAAAAACCCTTCACCAATATAATTCCTAACCAACCCACTATACTAATAATTTCTAACTTCCCCAAAAGAATCTGCCTTTAGTAAGTCCAAAATATCTTGTACCTCTAATGGCTGGGAGGCTGTGGCCAGCGGAAGCTGTACAGGCAGGCTAGATAACCTTCAGAGGAGTTCGTAAGTTGAAACACTCTTGTCATGCCCAGGAATTTTTATTGACTTGGAGCTGTAAGTTAACTCCTTCTCCAAGAGAACCGGTGGGGAACAGCCCCCCATAAAGGCAGAGGTGTAGGTGAGAGCATGAAACAGTAAAGTAGGTAGATTCTGGTTTTAGGGGTAGATGCTCGGGAACAGGGGGTTTCCTGAGGCTCGATCTGCCTTTGTGTATGCCAAAGCCTCCTTCCTCATGACCTTTGCCACGGGCGGAGTTCCTCACGCTGGCTCCTGGCAATAAACAAACAGAAATATAACAAGCTGGTTGGTAAACAGTGCTCTGAAGAAAATTAGAGTTGTTAATGGGATATAGAAGGTTTTATTTATTTGTTTTAAAGAGACTAATATAGTACTCCCTGAAAAGGAGACAGTTAAGTAAATAAATTATGTGAAGAAGTAAGCCATGTGTCAAAGGGAGGTGAGTGTTCCATGAAGATGATAAAGATATGCAAAAACCCTGAGATGAGAGTGTACTCGGCAAGTTTGAGGACTATAAGAAAAGGCCAGTGTGACTTGGAGTAGAGTAAGTGGATTATGACCAATCTAGATAGCATATTCAAAAGCAGAGACATTACTTTGCCGACTAAGGTTCTTCTAGTCAAGGCGTTGGTTTTTCCTGTGGTCATGTATGGATGTGAGAGTTGGACTGTGAAGAAAGCTGAGCACCGAAGAATTGATGCTTTTGAACTGTGGTGTTGGAGAAGACTCTTGAGAATCCCTTGGACTGCAAGGAGATCCAACCAGTCCATTTTGAAGGAGATCAATCCTGGGATTTCTTTGGAAGGAATGATGTTAAAGTGAAGCTCCAGTACTTTGGCCACCTCATGCGAAGTGTTGACTCATTGGAAAAGACTCTGATGCTGGGAGGGATTGGGGGCAGGAGAAGAAGGGGACGATAGAGGATGAGATGGCTGGATGGCATCACGGACTCGATGGACGTGAGTCTGAGTGAACTCTGGGAGATGGTGATGGACAGGGATGCCTGGCGTGCTGCGATTCACGGGATCGCAGAGTCGGACACGACTGAGCGACTGAACTGAACTGAACTGATAGATATTTTTAAGGGTTTCAAATTTCATTCTCAGTGAATTGAGTCACCCTGGGCAGGAGATGTTAAAGATTAAAGTTTAGACTGAAAATTGTATCAAAGTGGTATCCCAGAAGAGAATTTATGTACTAGAAGAGAACGAATAAATGTTAGGAAGGAAAAAACAAACCATAAAACTCACAACTTTTGATCCACTAATAGATGTGAACTTATTCTTAAACACATGTGATGTGAGAACCAATACAATACTGTAAAGTAATTAGCCTCCAATTAAAATAAATGAATTTAAATAAAAAAAATAAAACTATGGCAATTGCTGTTTAATTTAAGTGCCATCAAAATTTGGCACATTCTCAAAGGGTTAGTTACATTAGTTATGCAGTCTATACATACTTTTCCTATTTGTTGGAATTTAAGTGGTTTTCTGAAATTTTCAGATATCTGTCATAGTTGTTTTTTGAGTTTACAAGGCCACACCCCAGAACTGTATAATTTTTTAAAAGTCTGAAGTTTGGACTTTTCTAAATATAATTGTTTCCTCTTAAGAATGATTTCCCATCTCCGTTTGGAACTATTTCCTCCATTTCATATAGTTTGCAAAGGGACCTCAATCAAGGCACTGTACCCTAATCTTCCATCTCTTTTAGTTCTACCACTGTTGCAGTATTTTAGTTAGACTGGGCCACACAGAAAACTATAGCTTCTTTTCTTTATAAAAGATAGGAATAAATCCAAGGGAGATTTTCTCTCTTCAAATTTCTGTTGGAAATAAAAAACATAACTTTTGGATTTTAAGTTTATAGAATATTGTCTAGGAATCATTATAATGCAGAAATTTAGTCTATGTGACAGGGAAGCAGATAAGTAGGCCAGCACAGAAAAGATGCAATGCTGAGACACTATGAGTGAGGCAAAGAATGAACACAGTGTGATTATATCATCACTGCTCAGGATCTAACTAGTGCTGAAGATAATGATCCTTTCAGCTCCTAGTTGCGGTAACACTTTTCCCTTTATATGGTTTTACAAGCCTGAGTGGATTTCTTACTTTCAATGAAGAAAGTTTTGACTAATATAAGCCACCAGAAAGCAAACTAAAGGATTTATTGTAGGTAGTTTCCAAAATTTAAAAGGAGTATATTAGTTATCAAGGGCTTCCCTGGTAGCTCAGCTGGTAAAGAATCTGCCTGCAAAGCAGGAGACTGGGTTCAGTCCTTGGGTTGGGAAGATGCCCTGGAAGAGGGTATGGCAATCCACTCCAGTATGCTTGCCTGGAGACTCCCCATGGACAGAGAAGCCTAGGGGGCTACAGTCCATGGGGTCACAGTCAGATGTGACTGAACAACTTTCACTTATATTAGTTATCACTGAGAGAAGATGCCAAAGAGTAAAAGTGTATTTCTTAACTAGTGCTCATGTTTCTAATTATTTGGAAATAGCCAAAATTATAGCCAGATACACGCTGGAAACATTAATAAGCAGAACCCAACAGCATCTGAGGGGTTGGAACAAAACTCTTTGGGGATATGGAATGGGATTGAGAGATCATTTCCTTACAATGTAAACTATCAGGGCCTGATGATGGTTTGGAAGAAGGATAGGCAATAGTGACAACTTGGAGGTGAAGGTGACAACTGAGCTATCAAGAATGGGATAAGACATTTGTTAAATCTTCTTTATCCATTTTCTGTCATTGGACATTTAGGTTCTTCCATGTCTTGACTATTGAAAATAGTGCTTTCAGAGAGTCGAAAGAAAAGTGGCTATATGTATACATATATGTGTGTGTGTGTGTGTGTGTGTGATTTAAGTTACTACATACTTGAAACTAATACAACATTATAAATCAACTATACTCCAATAAAAAGTTTTAAAAAAGAATGGGATAGGATGAATCATGAGTATCTTATCAAGATTTTTTAAGACTTTAATAAGGAGAAGAAAAGTGGCCCATTCTCTTGTCAATGGTAGTTTTTTGATGGTGATCAAAAACATTAGTAAATAATAATTAAGAGAAAAATGGGGAATAGGGTGATTGGAGAGAAAATGAGGGAGAAAGGGATCTAAAGGAGGAAATAGGATTTAAAAGGGAGAATGTGTAATACAGGGGAAATACAAGATGATATGTATTTTAAAAGGTTTAATGAAACAGCTAAACTAAGAGAAATTGTGGGTTGAAGGAGAAGACAGATAATGGGAATAAAAGTTTTGATAAAGTCAGTTTTACACATTTTTTAAAAAGTGCTTTAACTCTAAATATTTGGGGAACTCAAAACTATTCTCTCTTCTTATCTTCCATCTAGGTCTAATTATGGCTTGTCCTACACTGTCAGTTTAAAAAAAATTTTCAGATAAACATTTTTAAATGAATTTTCTCTTTGCTTCAAACCTTGTCTCATAAATTTAAAAAAAAAAATCCATGCATATTTTTTAAATTCACTATAAAAAGTTGTTTGGCAGTCCTGTTCATTAAAGCATTTACTTAATAAATTCATTTTTTACAATTATTTTTTCAACTCTGACTTTTACTAAAAACATTTTGATCATTTTATGTTAAAATTGTTTTTAAAAAATCTTCATTAGCTGTATATTCTTAGGATATTAAAGAATATTTAAAGAAGTTCTGATTTTTTTATTATAGGAACTTAAATTTTGAAATCCTAGAATGCCAATTTTGTAGGTGCAGAACATACAACTGTCAATATTCAACTGCCTCAAACATAACTTGTAATGATTTCTAGCAGATAGATAAATGCTATTTATACAGGAAGAGATAGCAAATTATAAATTCTGCATTTATTCTGTTTAATCTGTGTATCCCAGTTGCCCATACAAAAGACTTCTCAGTATTTTTCCTTAATGACTAAATTTATTCCAATATTTCATTTTATACTTATGGAAATTGAGGCCCAGGAAATAAAATAATTAGTCCAATATAACACTCCTTTAGGGAAAAAGTAATCATACGATTTGAAATTTTTTGACTCTCCATCAAATTCTATTACAGTTCCTTCTCTCTACCTTGGTTAAGAAGGGAAAAAATCTAAAAGTATCAAAATCCCTGTTTCTTTAACACCAAAATATGTATTTTAATCATGAAAAATTCTGAGACCATTTTGATTTTTCAAATGTTCAAAG
The DNA here is from genome assembly GCF_014754425.2 of Oryx dammah. Lineage (NCBI taxonomy): Eukaryota > Metazoa > Chordata > Mammalia > Artiodactyla > Bovidae > Oryx > Oryx dammah. Next base: position 21,649,127 of record NW_024070211.1, read on the forward strand.
TTTTCAAATGTTAATTAAGTAGATTATGCATTGAAGAAAACCAGGATTAAGTGTTTAGAACCTCTTATGATCTATTCCAATTAGTTAGCAATGAACACAGTCTCAAAAGGCTAGATAATTAAATTTTATAGAGAATCCTATTTATCATTACTTAACACTTGTCACAGTGTTAGTACTTTACTCAAAGTTCTTTAATTGTCTTTGTTATTCTAATAAGGTTTTAAGACTGAAATGGATACTTTGCATTGTTTACTTTTTCCCCCACCAGTTTTTAGTAACTTGAAAAAAAAAAAAATGTCTTCATTGTCCCTCCTAAGCATTTGAAATCACTACAATGTCCTCTATGCTGGAAAAAATTTCCCGTCTACACTTACATAAGTGTTGTTTTTAGTCCCTAAATTATGTTCCACTCTTTTGTGACCTCATAAGGAGCCCACCAGGCTTCTAGTCTATGGGATTTCCCAGGCAAGAATACTGGAGTGGGATTCCACTGGAATCCCTGGAAAAAATCCCTTCTCCAAGGGATCTTCCTGACCTCAAGAATCAAACCCAGGTCTCTGGCATTGACAGGTGGATTCTTTACCACGGAGCCCCCATGGAAGCCTAGATAAATGTTACTACTCCAAAAAATAAAATTTAAAATGTGCATGTCATTTTCATGACTGTTTGTCAGTCATCTGAAGCTCCTATTAGTCTTGGTGACTGAGGCTGTTATTCTTAACACAGTGTTGGTGTGTTAAAGGATGAAACTTTATACAACAATGGAGCTGAAATTGGAAACAAGTGATGGCGGAAGCTTGCAGATTAACTTGAATTAATGTGTTGCCTAAGCCGGATGCAGAAATACCAATTCCAAGAATTTCATACATGGGAGTAAAGGAAAATACATGTGAAAATAAATATAAACTGCTATAAATCAGAACCTGCAAAGCAAGAAGCATAACATGAAAATAGAATCTGATTGGTTTGGCAAGTTTACCATCTCCTCAGTGTTAAATAACACTCTCAGCTTGTGACCCAATCCAAATCTGTGTCAGACTTTAACTTGACCTTTCAAGAGACTGGCTGGTTATGATTTATTCTGCAATCACAGGCTTGAGAGTATAGAAGTATAGGCATATAGAAGGACTTCCCAAGAGAATCTAGTTCATTTCTCAGTTTCCTGGCAAAATTGTATTCAAGCAAACCCAAGTACAGGAGACGCCTGTCTTATTCAATTTTTTTTTCTTTAAGGAATTTTATTCTGTTTCCTCAAATCCTTATATTCTGGAGACTGAGTCTCATTTCCAATAAAATTCCCATGTCCTTTTATTCAGGCGTGATTATAGTCTTCTTTTCTTTTTCTTTTTTCGGTTGTTGGTTGAAATTAAGAACAGCTGATTACTATGATATTTTTACAGTACTTTCTCAAAGACTTAAATAATAGTGGCTTTCAGGTCTTTTCTGATCATACAGCAAATCAGATGATGATCAATACACAACAGATATATTAGTTTTGTGTTATATCTGTAGAAAATTACTGCAAACATATGGTTTAAAACACAAATTTACTATCTTCGTTCTCTAAGTGAGAAATCTATCATGGGTCTCACTATGCTACAATCATTGTGTCATTGCAGCTGTGTTCCTTTTTGGAGACTCCAGTTGTGAATCCATTTCCTTGGCTTTCTCAGCTTCTGAAGATCATTCACATCCCTTGGGTTATGGCCCCCTTCCTCTCTCTTCAGCGCTGGTAGAAGTGGTTGAGTCTTTCTCACATCAGAACACTTTGACACTGACTCTTCTTCCACCCATTTCTACAGTTGAGGATCTTTGTGTATACCTTTGGACCATCCAGAAAATCCAGGATAATCTTTCCTATTTTAAGGTCAATGGATTACCAACCTTAATTCCATGAGCAATCATAATTTCCCTTTGCCATGTAACATAATATACTCATAATTTCTAAGGTCTGGGAGATGGCAACCCACTCCAGTGTTCTTGCCTGGAGAATCCCAGGGATGGCGGAGACTGGTGGGCTGCTGTCTATGGGGTCGCACAGAGTCGAACACAACTGAAGTGACTTAGCAGCAGCAGCAGCAGCAGCAGGATGTGGGCAATTTGTGAGAGGCGTATTCTGCCTTCCTAACACACGACTGAAAAATGTGTGTTCCTCTTTTCTATCCTGGGCCTTCCCTGGTGGCTCAGGCAGTAAAGAACCCACCAGCAATGCAGGAGATTCAAGCTCAATCCCTGGGTCAAGAAGATCCCCTGGGAAGGAAATGTCAACTTTTGCCTGGAGAGTCCCATGGACAGTCGAGTCTGATGGGGTACAGTCCATGGGGTTGCAAAAGAGTCAAACACCACTTAGTGACTGAACCAACACCACCACTTCCCTGTTCTACACTTAAACACACACACTCAGGCATTTGAGGAAAATAAGGTAAAACAAGGTAAAAATAGTCCCTGCTTTTATGTAGTCAATTTCAGAATGTCATTATTCCCACTTAACAAGATCTGATGAAGGGTAGAGATAAAAGGTCAAGAGTTAAAGATGATTCGAATGCAGATAAAATGTCAATTAGAGTTTCTCAGTTATATCATTACCTCGGAACTTTCCAACAAATAAGTTTTTAACAAGACATTAAGAGAGTCAACCAAAAATATTTTCTTCTTCAGACAAAATAACTCAAAGTAATAAGCAAGTTTGGTATTTAAAATTCCTCTCCTATGGCTTTTGTAATTTGCCAGATTCCCTAAAGTTATCATAAGTGTAAATGCTCACAAATGAAGAAAAATTCTATAAAAAACTCTTCTTTGAGAAATGTGTCATTCTCAGGAAAGGAAAATTTATTTTTCAAAATTTGCTATTTTAAAAAGTACTAAAAAGTGACTTGAACATAAAAAATCAAATTCTGCAAAAATTCCCAAGGATTGCTGGCATGGAATGGGTTTCCTTTGGCTGTATTTGTTACTTCCTGCCCTCCAGAAATAAGACACACAAACATTGCCCTCAGGGTTTTTATTCAAATCCCTTTGCCAACTATAAAACCCTGTAAATCAGAGATGCTGGCTGCTATAGAATATTGACATAGTAAAGTATACTGCTCACAAAAGCTCTGTTTAAATGAGAAGGAGATTTTCACTAAGAGAAAGATAGCTGCCAACATAATATTTGTAGAAATAACCCTCGGGCACCATCTTTATAACCCTCCAAATTGTTGCAGCAAGGTAAGACTCCTATGTTTGGCTAATTTTAGTCATGTTGTTCACTTTTATTATTTAATTTTATCTCAGCTTCTGACAAGCTTTGGAAAATTAAATTTAATACCATATCAAAACACAAACACTTTTACATTAGATTCTACATGGAAATATCATGAAACAAAAAGTTCTATGTAAAGTGGTATTTGTTACTACATGCTAAGTGGTGCTGAAATCTTGTGACTGCAAATTACAGAGGTGTATTTCTAGCTCATGTTAAGTCCCCTGTGCATCCAGATAACTCTCTCAGGCAACTGTTCTCCAAATAGCGATCTGCTGATCCATGACCCTTCAAATGGTTTTTCTAGCATTAGAACATTTTTTTTTTCCATGACTGTCATAGACAAGAAAAAGAGTACTGGGGAATTCATATCAACAATTCAATTAAATGCTTTAATCTGGAAGTGACCCATGGTCACCACTCCTCAACCAAAATCAGTTGCACAGTGATACCTAGTGTAAAGATGTGTGTGTGTGCTCAGTGTTGTCCAGCTTTTTGTGATCCCACAGACCCTAGACTCCTCTGTCCATGGAAATTCCCAGGCAAGAATATTGGAGCGGTTGCCACTTCCTACTCCAAGGGTTCTTCCTGACCCAGGATTGAACCCACATCTCTTGTGTCTCCTGCATTGGCAGGTGGATTCCTTACCACTGTGCCACTTTGGAAAGCCCATTGCAAAGATAATGAAAACTAATCCTTTCAGAAATCTAAAAAGAGAGGAGAAACTCATATGTGTGAATACTCAATCTCTCTACCACAGCTGTCAAAGGACAAATAAAAATAACTCATCTCTGTTTTAGTTCCTTTAAATGTCATCTTTTTTTTTTGTTTGTTTTCACATAGAATAGAATTGTTATATTGAAGACAAACTTCCAGTAATCCCATTGAAAAGAATCCTTTTCCTCAAATGTCGTAAACCACTCTTAGGTGCTTTGCAGAAGTGTAGCTCAATGTCATTTACAACCAATAAAACATGCTTTTGATTTAGTGAGACAAAAATTGCTATTCAATTTCCATTTAATCTGGCAAAACAACAACCAGCATTGACAAGGATATATATAAACTGATTCCTCCAAACTTACAACTCCAGTAGCCACTATGGGCAAAGGAGCATAACTTTTGCTGAATACTATCTTTCACAAAAGCTATAAAGAATTTGAACTTTCCAGAGAGAGTTCATGTTATAACCCAAATCTGTCTATTTGTATGATGAACATTATTTTCATATTAAAATATTTTGTTTGAAACATCTCATATTTAGGCTTATACTTGCTCCTGTAAAATGGCTCACATAAACTATATGTCCTGGGTGGAGGCCCTCGAACACCATAATCACTCTATGATACAAGTAATTTTTTCTAATATTAAGCTTAAATGCATCATACAAAAAGGTTAATTAAACTATTTCTCTTTTCTTCCAGGAAGTGCAATCTGCTCTATAGCATTGTGCTAAGTTGCTTCAGTTGTGTCTGATTCTTTGTGACCCCAGGGACTGTAGCCCATGAGGCTCCTCTGTCCATGGGATTCTTCAGGCAAGAATACTAGAGTGGGTTGCCATGCCTTCCTGCAGGGAATTTCCTGACCCAGGGATGAAACCCATGTCTCTTGAGTCTCCTGTGTTGGCAGGCAGATTCTTTACTACTGCACCACCTGGGAACCCTGAGTTTAAAATACTCTAGAGACAATTTTTTCTTTTTTCTTTTAATAGATATTTCCTCACAGGTTTTTTTTAAATTATTTATTTTTTATTTTTTGGCAGTGCAGCATGTGGGATGTTAGTTCCCCAACCAGGGATTGAACCCATGCTACTCACAGGGAGAAATGAGTCTTAACCACTGGACAGTCAGGAAAGTCTCTCACAAAATTTTGTTTGTTTGTTCTTTAAGATAATTTCCTCCTGTGTTCTAGTTCCTGGGCCTATATTCAGTTTGCAGAATATTAGCTTAATCACTCAGTCTTTGTTTTAATCTACTATAGGGGAATTGGTGACATAAATCTGGGTAGCAGGGAGTGTTTTCTTAGAGAAAGGGATGGAAAGCCTGATTGAGACTGTGTACTAGTATTTCATTTCACTCCCTCCAGTGGCTGTCTTCTCCTAGCTCATTCCATGGTCCAGTTTCATTGAGTGAACAGGTTACACTCATGCCTTCTAACTGGTCTCCATTATTCTCTGCTGATTATTAGATCTTCTGAGTTACAGTATATTGCATTTTTCCTAAAACCAGATAGAGATTGGGGCTTAGAAAAACACTATCAGAGTCCCCGTCTCTGTAGGCTATACTTTCCCATCTGAATGAAACAGGCATAGAAACGAAGTTAAGCCTAACTATTGGGGCACTCCACACAGAAGCCTTGTTCCCAGTACCAAGCATGTTTTGTAAACATTTTAAATCATCCTCACCATAAAAAAAAATGAGGACTTATGGTAACAAAGTACTTGTTTGTCCTCTTAAGTGTTTGTCTGTAATTTAGTTTAATGATGCTACACTTTCTTATAGTCTCTTTAGACCTGAAGGGCCATTTGTATTGATTTAGCCATTCTGTTTGTCTCAGTAACAAACAGCCACATAAAACACAGACTTGAAAAAGGAACTTTCCTGAAGTGGAAAATCACATTTATCAGTGTAATAAAACTTTGAATTCTGGGTTACCTCTGGGAAATAATTCTGATTCTTTATATATAAATCTTGGACATGCATTTAAGACAACCGCATTTTAGGATTGCCAATTTTACATTTTTAAGATCATTAAAACATCAATTCATAATAAATTTTGTTGAGTTATTTGCCCTAGCAATCTAGGTTTGTTCCAAATGTTGTATGATTTTGGTTAGTATATAAGAGAATAAGTGAAAGCTGAGTCAAGACAAAAAGAAATAAGCTGACCAAAGGAGAGAAGAAATTAGGAAAAGAAGGAGACTGAAGATTATACTCCATGGTTTCTGGTGCAGTTGTCTAAAAAATAGTATTATTTTAGTATTTTAAGATAAAACAAAGTGATGATTTCAGTTTTGATGCTGATCATGATATCTACTAAAATTATTATCATTTATTTTTCTTAATGCATACCATCCTTAGCTTAGTTAACTATGTAATTCAAATCCAGGAGAAATGAAGTCTTAAATCATAGAGAGCCTGCCATTTTAGGATCTCAAGCACATTATTGCAACTTATTACCCATGATAGATTTTCCATTACATTTTTTTTTTAATTTTTATTTTTACATAATTTTACTTTACAATACTGTATTGGTTTTGCCATACATTGACATGAATCCGCCACGGGTGTACATGAGTTCCCAATCCTGAACCCCCTCCCACCTCCCACCCTATATCATCTCTCTGGATCATCCCCGTGCACCAGCCCCAAGCATCCTATATCTTGTATCAAACATAGACTGGCAATTCGTTTCCATTACATTTTTAAGGTATTGAAATATTAAAACATTCATTTGAATCCAGGTATCTAGCTGGAAAATGAATCCAACTATTAATCATGGACAGTTGCTACCAGGCTATTGCATTACAAAGAAAACATGATATCAGAAAATAGTATTCTTTCAAAATGTATAGTACATTATGAATATATGTGCCATATGGAAATACATGCTTGCTTGAAAAAAATCACCTCGTGCTTATTTTCAAATAGCCAGAGAACCATTTTTAGTCATTTTAAGTCATTAAGACTATTAACCATGACTTTAATTAAGAACATGGAATTCAACAATCATTCATGGTATGCCTGCTATGTACCAAGAACTATGCCAAGAAACTGAAAATAACAAAATATGGCATCCTCACTCCCATCAGCTAACAGTCTATTGGGATAGACAGACATGGTGAGTACTTAATACACTCTTGTCTTCATGGGAACTGACAGAGCTCACCTGTATTTTGCCAACTCAGTGTTCTGTGTGGCTCACCAACACAGCCAGTTGATTTCCCTTGCCATTATCAACATCCCTTAAAATTGTGTGCTGCAGATTCTGGACAAAAAAGAGTTTCCAAAAGGTTTTTCACATTAGCAGCAAACTTGGATTCACAGACAAGCAAGATTGCTCTTCAGTACCTATAGTTCATTTCAATGTGTGCATTCTGTGAGTTGTCTCTTTTAAAAAAATAAGAAAAAAAAAAAACCAAAACTACCAAGTCCTGTTATCAAAAATAGCATGGTCCAAAAAAGAAAATTAAAATTTCAATAAGTAGATCTGCATCATGTTTTTCTCTAACAATGGCTTTCTGTGCAATAGTGAGAAGACTTCTTAATATTTTGCCTGTTTATAGCCAATGTATTTTACATCCTTCTTTTAAGATATTAAAGCTGAGGTACTTGTCATTAGTCCATGAAAATAATTTTTTTTAATGTTAGCAGGATTCTTTAAGGCAGGCACCAATAAATATATGGGATTTCATCTAACCCAAAGTTAGGCTCTAAAACCAGAATGTGAGGCAATTATCGGGTGTGCTTAGATCACCCTTGAAAAGTTATTAAAGATTGGTTTGTGTTTCATATGGTTGCTATAATTTTGTAATTTATTCATTTTTTTAACCCAGAAGTGGAATACATAGATATTTTTCCGGAGGTGACTTCTCATGTGATGCTAGTGGTAAAGAATCTGCTTGCCAATGCTGGAGATGCAAGAGACATGGGTTTGATCCCTGGTGTAGGAAGATCCTCTGGTGAAGGAAATGGCAACCCACTCCAGCATTCTTGCCTGAAAAATTCCAAGGACAGAGGAGCCTGGTGGGCTGCTGTTCAGCTACTGTTCATGGGGTCCCAAAGAATTGGACAAGATTGAGCAACTGAGCATGCGATAGATAAGAACTTGGGAAAAAAAATGTATCTTTAAGTATTAAAATTGCTTACTAAGAGCAGCACAAAAGGGAAAAGCAACTCAGAAAACACTCCAGTCTTTGTATGTATCTCTTCGCATCCTACTTCCAGTCACAGAGGAGGAAGTGTATACATGTAAGTTCAAGATTATCCTTTCCACTTCCTTCAAGAAATTGTTTAATCAGTCTTCACTCTCTGTATGTGTATTGTATGTTACCTCTGTTTCTCTATGGAATTTTCCTCTGTAGTACATGAACATAAGACTCCTCTAGCAAAGCTTATGATCTTGGTTTCAGAAATTTTTCTTAATATAAGAAAAGAATCTGTAAAGAAAACTTTCAGAAATAGCAGAGAAATGTGTTATCACTTGTAATTCAAAGAGAAGTTGTCAATCGAGGAATTGAAGTCCAGTAATGATATTCGTGGGCTTCCCTGGTGGCTGAGAGGTTAAAGCATCTGCCTGCAATGTGGGAGACCCGGGTTCAATCTCTGGATCGGGAAGATCCCCTGGAGAAGGAAAGGGCAACCCACTCCAGTATTCTTGCCTGGAGAATCCCATGGACGGAGGAGCCTGGTAGCCTACTGTCCACGGGGTCGCAAAGAGTCAGACATGACTGAGCGACTTCATTTTCACTTTTTTTTTCAATGATATTCTTCAGGAATTAAGCAGAAATCAAGACATTCATGGAAGAAGAAAAACAATTTTTTTTTTTTACCAGCAAACCAGTCTCTAAAGAATGACTGAAGAAAGTTCTCTAAACAGAAAATAAATGAAAATAGAAGGATACTTGGAACTTAAAAAAAGGAAAGAAGAACATAGAAATTTATAAAATAGGGAAGAGAGTCTATCTTTCTCATTAGCTTCTTAAATCATAGTTGATGGCTGGGAAAAAGTATAGCATTGTCTGATGGAATACTCAGTGTGAATATAGAGGAAATACTTGAGACAGTTATATTTTTTAACTGTTGAGAAAATTAAAGTATTGAACAAAAGTAAGTTTTCTACACTTTAGTCAAAGTGGTATGATGTTGATGTTAGTAAAATATGATGTTATAAAAGTATAGAAAAATCATGAATAAAACTATACAATATGACATACTCAAAAATCCTATGTATTAATTAGAGATTGCTAAAATATGTTTAAGAAGCACACTGGAAGACAATAAAGGAGAAACAAAGCAATTAGAAAGAGAGGAAACAGAAAAAAATGACAAAATATAGGCTTATTCCTTGCTCTATGAGAAATTGGCTAAATATAAATAATTTAAATACACTGATCAAAAGATAGACTTCAGATCAAAGAAAATAGCTAGAGGTAAAGAGGGACATGTGTGTGTGTATGTGTGTGTGTGTGTGTGTGTGTGTGTGTGTGTGTGTGTGTGCGAGTGTGCACATGCGCATTCAGTCATGTGTGACTCTTTGTGAACACGTGGACATAGACCTCCAGGCTGCTCTATCCATGGGATTATCCAGGCAAGAATACTGGAGGGGGTTGCCATTTCCTCCTTCATGGGCTATTTCCAACCCAAAAATCAAACCCACATTTCTTGTGTTGCTGCATTAGCAGGTGAAATTTTTATCACTGAGCCACCTGGAAAACTCATAAAAGGGACATTAAGTGACAGTTAAAGGACCAGTCCAGCAGAAATATATAAAGATCCTGAATGTGTCTACAACAAGCTTATTAGGCAAGAGAACTGTTACTATTGTAAGAAAGAAAAAAAAAGCATTATAAAATAATTAATACAATTTTATATTATGCTCCAATAGTCAACAATGTTATACTGCATCTAGCACGGTATCTAAAAAAGTAGATTTGAGTCACCTGAATTAGAGTTATCTGAGTGCTTGTCAAAAATGCTAAGATTTCATCCACATTTTGAAAAGGTTCCCAGATAATCCCTTTGCAAGCTAAAGTTTTAAGAGTGAAGAATCAAGTATTTCACTCATTACTGAATAGGACTTATCACCTGTGAAAAGATAGTTGCTTTAAAGAAAGAAAATCAGTGTATTCGTGGCTGAGGTCATGAAGACCTGAGTGTAGATTCCAGCTGAAACAGGCTTTTTTGGGTCATATTGGACATATTTATGAACAGGGAAGGACAGAGAGAAGCTGGTGAGCAAAGAAGGTTGTACCAGGAGCCTTGGTACACGGGAGGATCCTTCAAGGAGAGACCACTCATCAGCTGCAGAAGGAAAAATCAGTGGACTTGGATGTGCCATGCCTTTGCTGTTTTTGTGCCTCCTTGTGATGAGCACGACAATGATATAGACCAGAACTGACCCAGTGAGACAGGAGGCAGCAAAGGGGCTTTCACTCTTAAGGTCTGTTTTGTAAACCCTGGTAAATGTTATCCTTGGCATGCTCATCACCAACGTCACAGAGGCCCATAGAAGTGATGAGAAAAAAAGGAGCCGTCATAGGCAAAGAAAACCTCTGATGATAGGCCAGGGAAATTATTTTTAAAAGACAAGATTACTCCTTAAATCATATAGGGGGGTTGGTTTGTGGGATCACAAAATTAATGTGATATATGTAGGTTAAGACCTGTAATATTTGGCTCACTTGTTAATGTGGACTCTTGTTTATTGACAGATACAGACATCTGGTCATCAAATGACAGGAAAAAAATGAAGTCTAATGTGATAGAAATGATTTGTGAAACCTTACAGCCTATCTTACAGAAGACTCTGTATTCTAATTCACAAAATTCAGCAAATGAAGTGTATCATGTGTCTGGAAGGTGAGCATTTCTTTTTTTTTTTCAGATTTTATCTTATTTTATTTTACTTTACAATACTGTATTGGTTTTGCCAGACATCAACATGAATCCTCCATGGGTGTACACGTGTTCCCAATCCTGAACCCCCCTCCTACCTCCTTCCCCATACCATCTCTCTGGGTCATCCCAGTGCACCAGTCCCAAGCATCCTGTATCCTGCATCGAACCTAGACTGGTGATTCATTTCTGATATGATATTATACATGTTTTAATGCTATTCTCCCAAATCATCCCACCCTCTCCCTCTCCCACAGAGTCCAAAAGACTGTTCTATACATCTATGTCTCTTTTGCTGTCTCACATACAGGGTTATTGTTACCATCTTTCTAAATTCCATATATATGTGTTAGTATACTGTATTGGTGTTTTTCTTTCTGGCTTACTTCACTCTGTATAATAGGCTCCAGTTTCATCCACCTCATTAGAACTGATTCAAATGTATTCTTTTTAATGGATGCGTAATACTCCATTCTGTATATGTACCACAGCTTTCTTATCCATTCATCTGCTGCTGATGGACATCTAGGTTGCTTCCATGTCCTGGCTATTATAAACAGTGCTGCAAAGCATTTCTTAATGAAGAAACAAAAGAAACTATATTTTTAGAGCACACAAATGTACTGAGGAGTTATCTGTTTTATAAAACAGTATAAAGTTAAAAAATATTGAAAATAATGAAAAGTATTATGTTTTTTAAGCTCTCTTCATAGTCTCTGAGCAAAGTCAGTGACTTCAAAAATGGTCTCAAGTGTAAAGATCCAAATCCCCAAAATTGCGATAAGAGACTAGATGATAAAGCCTCTGCGGCCCTGCTCTGCTTTTGAATATACTTTTCTTCCAAGGAGTAAGCATCTTTTAATTTCCCCATCTGCAGTGATTTTAGAGCCCCCCAAAATAAAGTCTGACACTGTTTCCATTGTTTCCCCATCTGTTTCCCATGAAGTGATGGGACCCAATGCCATGATCTTCGTTTTCTGAATGTTGAGCTTGAAGCCAAGTTTTTCACTCTCCTCTTTCACTTTCATCAAGAGGCTTTTTAGCTCCTCTTCGCTTTCTGCCATAAGGGTGGTGTCATCTGTATATCTGAGTGAACTCTAGGAGTTGGTGATGGACAGGGAGGCCTGCTGCTGCTGCTACTGCTAAGTCGCTTCAGTCATGTCCAACTCTGTGTGACCCCAGAGACGGCAGCCCACCAGGCTCCCTCGTCCCTGGGATTCTCCAGGCAAGAACACTGGAGTGGGTTGCCATTTCCTTCTCCAATGCGTGAAAGTGAAAAGGGAAAGTGAAGCCACTCAGTCGTGTCCGACTCTAAGCAACCTTAAGGGCTGCAGTCTACCGGGCTCCTCCATCCATGGGATTTTCCAGGCACTAGTACTGGAGTGGGTTGCCATTGCCTTCTCCAAAATGGCAATGGAGCCAGTCATTTAAGATTTCTAAAATAATTTTAGGAATGAATCTTATGGAGTACACAAAAATATGCCCCCATCTGTATAATCATGTTTCTAGGATTTAATTTCCAAAGTTGTTCGCTTTTTGCAACATGAGTAGTACATATTCATTTAGATAAACAGTTAAACCACTGCAACTAACTTGTCAACAGTCTTTTTTTCTGCAACTTTGCTTTAACAAGTATAGCTATTTGGCTTCGGTCAGTCCAACTGTTTGAGCCATGTATGAATTTTAAACTAGTTACGATTCTACAGTTCTGTATTTAACAAATTCTCCGTATTTGATAACTCTTATGGCCGATAATACTTAAAATTCAGAAGAACAATGCATTTGATCTTCAAAAGTATCCAAAATCATTTATTTAAATACATAATCTTTCTACATTATCTACCTTAGTAAGAAGACAAATTAACTGGATTTTTTTTCCTCTCAAAATTATACAACATCTCTCTTTTAGGAATATATATATATTAATAGAAGGGCTGTGCCAAATAGTGTAGATAAATGCCACTCACGGCTTTGCTTGAATCAGAGGTGGGGTAGAAAGTGAAAGTTCAAGTCACGCAGTCATGTCCGACTCTTTGCAACCCCATGGACTATAATGTCTGTGGAATTCTCCAGGCCAGAATACTGGAGTGGGTAGCCATTCCCTCCTCCAAAGGATCGTCCCAACCCAGGGATCGAACCCAGGTCTACCACATTGCAGGCAGATTCTTTACCAGTGGAGCCACCAGAGAAACCAAAGAATCATTTATGTGCCTGCATAAACATATATTCATTTAGTGTGTTTGTGCATAGACTATGTCTATCCCTACCTCCAAAGAGAAGATCAAACACTCAGACAGAACAGATTGCATGTTGTACAAAAACTGCACCCATCTAAATCCATTTTTACTAGTGGTAGGTTAAATTGACTTTGCCTTAATGTATAATGCATTATCTGATTCATTTTAGTGACTGATCTACCCAGTGAGTCTCCAGATCAGATTTATAGTAATATAGAGGAAATATTTAGAATGAATCAATTTAAATGCAATATTGAAGAAAAAGCAACCTTTGTGCAAAATTCAGATTTTATGAATGTGCCTTGTTTCATGGGAGCAGAAATACCAGCAATAAATAGAACATTAACATAAGGAGTCACACTGAACATTAAAAGCTTTAACAGGAAGAGCACTTGAAATAATTTAGTGCTGATAAACAGCACTGCAGGCAAGTTTTGGGCAATTTGTGATAAACCACAAATTTTAAAGGAGTCACAGAAATCCTTCTAAATGTGCATTATGCTGGAGTGCCAGTGAGTTCATGGGGGTTCTCAGAAGAGTATTTTCAGGACTGAACATTTTGCTACGGTTAACAAGAAAGTCATTTCAGTAAACAGTGGGAAGTCTACACACTTGAACAGTGTTCTAAGTGTGGATGGTGGTAAACCAAGACAGTGACAGCTCAGTCAAGCAAGGTTCTGATTCTTGATCATGGCAAACTATGACAAGTAGCAATTCTCTTTGCTATAAAAAGGTGGGAGATGAGTTTAAGTAATAAAAAAGAAAAAAATTGTTAAATGATGGATATTATTGATTATTTTTCTCAACACTCTTGTTCTCTTGTGTATGTGTGTTTACTGCTTACCTTGAACAAATACAAGACATATTTTTATTCCATGTGTTAAAAATAGTTCTTAAGATAATAATTGAAAATTATTAGAAAATGAGAAGTATTCATAAATACCTTTGGATGATGAATACTATTGAGCTTTTTGATTTTTTTTTCTTTTTTTTAATATTGGAGTATGGTGGTTTGGTGGTATTTAGTTACCAAGTCGTGTCTGACTCTTGCAACTGCAAGGGCTGTAGCTCTCCAGGTTCCTCTGTCCATAGGATTTTCCAGGCAACTATATTGGAGTATTCGGAGAAGGCAATGGCTAGTTGATTAACAATATTGTGTTAGTTTCAGCTGTGCAGTATGTAAACAGTGCTGTATTTTTTTTTTTTTTTTAAGAACTGCTTTATTTGAAAACTGGGGGATATGTCTTAATCCAGTGGTTGGTTCTCAAATGTCAGTGTGTGTCAGGAACACTTGGTTTTTGCTGTTGTTTAGTCTTTCAGTTGTGTCTGACTATTTTGTGGCCCCATGGATTGTACTTTGCCAGGCTCTCAGACAGTAAAGCGTCTGCCTGCAATGCGGGAGACCCGGGTTCGATTTCTGGGTCGAGAAGATCCCCTGGAGAAGGAAATGGCAATCCACTCCAGCACTCTTGCCTGGAAAATCCCATGGACGGAGGAGCCTGATAGGCTACAGTCCATGGGGTCGCAAAGAGTCAGACACGACTGAGTGACTTCACTTCACTTCTGTCCATGAGATTTCCCAGTCAAGGATACTGGAGTGGGTTGGCATTTCCTTCTCCAGGGCATCTTCCAACTCAGGGATCGAACTTTAGTCTCCTGCCCAGCAGGCAGATTCTTCACTACTGAGCCCCACACTGCTGTATTTAAAATAAATAGATAACCAAGAAGAACCTACTGTATAGCACAGGGGATTCTACTACTGAGTTTTTGTGTGAGGAATTTGCCATGAAAACCTGAATATAATATGGCTATTAGGTAAATGGCCAGGAATAGCCCTTTTCAAATTTGATGACAAGGTTTCCAAGATACATAGCATTTTCATTCTATTAGGACAACACAGAAAATAACAATTCATGGTCCTAAAAAGAATAGGTAATGTCTAACAATTTTAGATCTTTCTCTCTTCTTTTTTTTTTCTTTAATCTTTAAAAATATTTTTCTTATGGGAAAGATAAGATGAAATTAATTGCATTGAGACTTTGGCACATTTGGACTTGTGCCTGTTTTTGCAGCAATGACTAGGTTAACATTTTCTCTGGCTACACATTTAACAATATAGACAAAATTCAATTTACTGAAATTCAAGGAAAGCCATGAAAATAGAGTCAGCCAGTTCACACTGATCCCCAAAGAGGAGAAGAAAACAGATCAAGAAATGTGGATAGGCACTCTTTTCAGGGGATAGTACAAATTAACGAGGACGATCCATTGCCAGCACAGCTCTGAGAAGGTGGTAGAACATGAGTAGAAACCTAGAAGGCTAACAATAGGATCCAAAAGAGAGAACTCAGTTATCAGAGAGATGTTGGGATTAACCAAAATGTTTAATGGAGTTTTTGTTCCATGTTTTGATGATTTGGCTTCCTACTCTTTGATCACTTCTTAAGATAAACTTATAATATCTTTTTCTATAAAGAGAATAGAAAGAAAACCCAGCAATCTTTGTGGGTGGGCAAAGTTTCTTTTTATTTTTAACTATCATGCAAATTTTAAAACTGTTTTCAGATTCAGATTAAACTGTCAAGTTTCTGTCATATCTGTACAATTTCAGGAATTTTCAAGTTTTCCTTTTCAGTGTCCAGTGTTACTTACTCTTTGCTTATTATATTAATGTTCATTTTTAGCAGTATTTTGTGTAAAATCAGCAAAGTTTAAGTCTTCTTATAGTGTTTATAATGATTCAATTCTCTTCATTAACTAGTCTATCAAAAATTCTAAGAAGTGACTACTAATTATATTAAAATATAACTTTTCCTTTTAATAAATTATCATATTTGGTATAATCTGTATGTGTTTTGGCTATAATTTGGTTCTCAATATAGGAATCATTTCTATTAATTTTCATTGCTCATCTTTATCACTTTTGTTTCATATTTCATTGATTTTTCAACAGAATGTTCTTTTAACTCTTTAATCAATATATTTAAATTTGACAAAAAAGATATCCATCGTACATGTTCACACCAAATGCCTGTAATTTCACCATAAAATTCTTATAAATATTTCAAAATGGAAATAAAATTATATATTAATTATATATATTATATATACACACACACACACATATATATATATGTATATACAAGCTTAAGTTCATGTTCCATTTCTATTAAAAGGTATTGTGGATTTTAACTGAATATGCTACCTTAACTAAGAACATTACTGAAAGCAGAAAATTTTACTCTCTCGTTAAACTCGCGTTTAATGAGAAATTCTCTGCATATAATTTTACCTTTCTGATTTCATAAAATGCTTTCCACACACTAGCTTCTAGCTCCATATATCTTAAATCTACTTTTTTCTTCTTCTCTTCTCCCACATTTCCAGTAGTAGGCCTCATGGGTCCCATTCATAAAGTGCTACAGCCCTAGCTTTACACCTTTGTGTTGTGGCAAGTGTGTATGCATGGCAAATAGCAGAAGAATCAAACAGGCTTTTCCCAGAAGTGCTTGCACAGAAGTGACTGGGCACCACATAAAAATTCCCCAGTATAAGAAATTCAAAGTATTTGTAACTTCCCCTTAGCTGGATTTCCAAAATACCATGGCCAAACAAAATCAAAGTAATTTAAAGTGAAAAGTGTCTGTTGTCTTAATTGTGGGCAAAATATATTACTTTTGGGAAAATTATATAAATATATGTCTATGTAAAGATGCAAAGAGAAGCAAAGGACTCTCTCCTAGAAGCCCTGGAGAAAGCCATGCAAGTCAGGGATCTTTAAATTATTTTTTATTCACTTCACTGTAACTGTGTCTGTGGTACACAGAATTCTAAGACGGTCCTGCTAAGTTTCCCAACCACCAGGGTGTTCACCTTCTTCCAGTTAATTCCTGCAGTAATTTGGATACTGAAGTTAAGGGACTATATATATATATATATATACACACAGTGCACACACACACACACACACACACACACACACACATATATATATATCTATCCTTATGAGCATTTTAGGGTGAAATTACAGACATTCAGCTAAAACCAATACAATATTGTAAAGTAATTAACCTCCAATTAAAATAAATACATTAAAAAAGAAAAAATACATATATGTGGAGTATACATATATATATATACTCCAATATTTTGACCACCTGATGTAAAGAGCGGACTCACTGGAAAAGACCCTGATGCTGGGAAAGACGGAGGGCAAAAGGAGAAGGAGGTGGCAGAGGATGAGATGTCTAGAAAGCCTCACCAAATCAATGTCCATGAGTCTGAGCAAACTCCGGGAGATAGTGCGGGACAGAGAAGCCTAGCGTGCTGCAGTCTATGGGGTTGCTAAGAGTCGGACATGACTTAGCGACCTAACGGTAACAAAATGAAACGACTTAAATCAGTAGAGCTTGAGGTAGGGCAGTTATCCAAGTGGGACTGACCTTATTTCATGGGCTCTTTAAAAAAGCAGAGGTTTCTCTGGTAAGCCACAGGAAAGAAACTCTGAGAGACACGCACTGGGTTGCCTGGAAGAAAGCAAGCATCCGTTGTAAACTACCTGTGAGAAACATGAGGACAGGAAATACAGGCAGCCTCTGCTTCGCAGGAGCTCTCTCTAGCCATTAGCTAGGAAGGACAATGGAATCTCCATGCCACAGCTTTAGCAAAATAAATTCTACTAATAGCAGTGATTTCAGAATAGAACCCTGAACCCAGGTGAGACTGCAAAATCAACTGACACCTTCATTTCAACCCAGTGAGATCTGGAGAAGAGGACCCAGTCATGCTGTACTCAAATCCTAGACCTACAGAAACTGGGAGATGATAAATTTAAGCTGTCAGGTCTGTGGCGATGTGTCATGCAACAGTAGAAAGCTATTAAAATGCCTCTCTTCATAGGAGTTAGATATACGAGGTAGATTGTGAATTGGGGAAATCCCAATTCATGAAAGCAAACCCTGGATGTGAGAGAGGGTATGCACAGCAAGATGACACAGAGACGGTCTTATTCATCACAAACACATTTGGTCTAGGTGACGCTGACAGGTCTGAAGGGACACACAAGAGCACGGGACTCACCTTCCCAGGGATGTGGGAACAGCTCAAGGGTAGCAAGTCAGGAGTGCTTATTTTCAAAAGAGGACCATTGTGAGGACTGAATCCAAGGAGAAGGTATCTTGGGCATGGTGAAGTGGTCACAAATAATGACCAGGCCCAAATAAGTGTTTTCTTCTATGTGGTTTCACATAGACCCTCCAACTTTCCTCTACAAAATCTCTGCAAAAATATACATTATTTGAAGATGATTTTGCTGTAAGTGGATGCTTCATGGTGAGAGTGAAGACTGAATTTGGTTTCAAGGCAGAAAGAGCCAGCTTCACCTGGGAAAGAACTGTTCTTAGATAAGGATGCTCTATGATTCTGCTGACTTCAATCACGACTTCAGATGAAGAGTGTAAGAGAACCGTGAGTAAAATATTTATGATAATCACATATAACTATAGATGTCTAAAAAAGGACACGCTGTGAGATCAGAGGTGCCATTGGAGAAACAAGGTGGCATTTCCTTTGATGAATTCTCCAAGGTTTAGGGTCTGAAACTCTGCTTTCGCGGCTTTTATCTCAGGAGCTTGATTTATTCAGCAGCTGAAAAAGGGATGTATTTCTGGGAAGGAGCAGGGGAAGGCATACAGAATAATTAGACCCTCTGGAAATATATTTACACAAGAATGCAAATTTAAAATAAGAAATATAATGTCAGGAATACCGGGATGTTTCTGTTAACATGGCCAGCATTACTTTTTCTTTTACCCTATAAGCAGATCTACACAAGAATTTGAACTGAAAAGCAAGGTACCATGATAAGTCTGGAATTAGAGAAAAGAAAACCAAGGTGATATTTCCAGTGTTTAATAGCATTAGGATCTGACAGCTATTTATGGTCATCTTCACATCAGCAGTACACCTGGAGTTATACATTATTGTTTCAAATAGTTCTCATGCTTAAATAGTTATACACTGGCATTGGAAATATACCTCCAATGTGAATTTCTTTCTCAATGTCATTATTCATCTAGCATAATTTATCACATCATATTATTGTATATTTATATATTTTGCTTATTTAGACCATAAATTCTTTGAGAAACTTGATAGGTTAAGCAGCAAAATGGTAATGAAAATATAGAAGTTTCAAACAACACAATTAATAAGCTTCATTGAAAGGAAATACACCAAATTTGCACATAGGTTTTAAAGAACACAAATTATTTTTAAAAGTGCATGGAAACTTTAGCCAAAAAAAAAAAAGGATTTTAATATGCTCTCTCAGATACTTAACAAATCAAGCAGTAACCAAGCTAAGGATATAGAAATTTTGAATAACATCATCAATAAACTTGATTTAAAAGAAAGATAAAGGTCAATTCATCTGACTGTTAGGGAACCCTGATTATTTTCAAAGACATGTGGAGCCTTTACAAGATCTTACCATACCTAATCTAACCAGTGACCACTGATTTCTACAATTTCTACCCTTGCAGACTCATATTAAAAGACCTTTGCCTACAAAGTATGGCCATTTGGAGATCCCACTGTCAATGATAATCCAGAATCAATAATTTGTTATTTGGTCGACACAAATCATTTCTTATACTTAGCTTCCCATATTCTGTTTGTTTTGTAATAGTCCTTCCAGTTGTTGTAACTTCTTTGCCTATTCCTTTCCCTTACCATGTATCTCCAGCTATAATTCCCATTGGTTTTTAATATTTTATTATATTTCACAATGCATATAAACATTCCTTTTTATTTCAACTACCTCTACCCTGCTTATGGAATTTCAACAGGTTACTCACGTCTCCCTCCAGACTTTGTCTAGTCAACCAATCTTGCATTAAGCTGCCAACTACATCTTGGTAGAACTTTTTCATCATGCCACTTGCCTGCTCAAAACAGGCAGTGGTTTTCAGGGCTTATGAGTCAGACATTGGACACTAGCATTCAAAAACATCCAATAATCCCACAAATGACCCCTTAATGCTCATACTTCATGATGTTCCTATAAGAATAAAAGTGAAAGTGAAAGTTGTTCAGTCATGTCTGACTCTTTGTGACCCCATGGACTATACAGTCTATGGAATTCCCCAGGCCAGAATACTGTATGAATAGCCTTTCCCTTCTCCAGGGGATCTTCCCAACCCAGGAATTGAACCGGGGTCTCCTGCATTGCAGGCAGATTCTTTACCAACTGAGCTATGAGGGAAGCCCATCTAGAAGAATATTTTCTCTAAAATGGAATAACCATATAGAACTACCCCTGTTATTTGCAGAACATCTATTTTTCTCTTGGATTTTTTTCATGCTATTTTTTTCTCTATTCCTCTCTGCATCTGTTTTTCCAGACTCGAATTTCTACTTGACTATCCTCTAAAAAATTACCAAGGGATCATCCTACCCACTCAACTTTTATGGCACTTATCATTTATGTTTTATCTATGATTTCATCTGAGCCTGGTATTTGATTTCTTACATTGTGTTAACTGCAATCTTATTCCATAAGTTTTCTTATTGATTATCTATTCAAGAAGACCCTGTAAATGATAGTGTTAGAGCTAAAAGTGGATCCTTCCTTCATTTAACAAATACTTATACCAGCTACTCTATAAACCTATAATGATGAAGTTGATAGACATTGTTCATGCTTTTATGGATCTTACAGACTGGTGGCAGAGAAATATAAAACTATACTGAAATATAAAACATAACAGCTCGGAGTGAAAGCTCTGAAAGTCTAGTGTGATCAGAGAGTGCAAAGGAGAAGGCTATTTTATTTTGAAAAGGAGATGAGGTGATAAGAAAAGATCTCTGAGAATACGGCATTTAAAGATGATTTGAGCATGTGTAAATCTCCTAAAATCTAACTTTTTCAAACCCAAGAATAAGAAATATGTTATCAGAAAGACAGACGATACAACCAATTTAAGAACTCTGAATTTGTGTGATTTTGAATAGAATGCTATTAAAAAGAGATTAATAGTTATTTGTTTCAATTATTTATCTTATCTAAATATGACAAAGTATAGGAAACAATATTTTTCTCTTCTGGGATTAGTAACCAGCTATTACAGGTAATTATTACCTAATAGTTCTTGCATTTTTTCCAGAAGAGATGAACAGTCATATTGGAAGTAGGTGTTCGGTAACAAGTTTATCAATGCTGATCTTTGTTTTGGGTCAGGAACTAGTCAGAGGAACATGAAGGGGATTTCCACAGGTGACCAGCAGAGATGGACCACTTCAATTTCTTCTTTTCCTACTCCTCAACCTTTTGTGGAATACTCAGATGTCACGTAGTCATCTATGCAAAGGCTGTTCATTGCGTATCCATCAAGTCAGTTGGCAACTCTGAAGTCAGACAGCACTGACAGTCCAGTGCCCAGGTTACAATTAAAGTCAGGCCCCTGGGAATGCTTTAAATCTCAAATTTCCTCTGTCACAACATTTGGGATTTAGGTCAAGATGATCATTAAAGTCTTATTCAGCCCTAATATATTATCTTGTGGTCAACCAAGTACTCACAATAAACTATGGTCTAGAAGATAAAACAAAAAAGAAAAGCATTAAAAAATTAGACATAAAGAATGAGAAAAACAAGCTTCAGAAAAGTAACACTTATAACAAAATTCACTGCAATAAAAATTATCAGAAATATTTGTTGAAATTGGTTTTGTATTTTTTTCCTCCACAGAGATTATTCAGAAGAGGGTCCTCTGTAAGAATAGATGATTCTTTTCCCCTTACATTTCAAGTGATCTCTAATAGTTCCTGATCTCTAAGATGATTCAAAATTGACACTAGTATTTAGGATGCTGTGACATTCTTTGCCAACACTTGCAAATAGCATAGGAGTTTGCAGTTCAATCACTCTTCTAGACCTAGGAAGTCTAAGTAATTTGCTTATATTTCCTTGCAAATAAATATTAAATTAACCTCCTTTCCTGAAATTGCAGTTCATCTCTAGGGCTTCTTTACTCTCATATGTGGGTCTTAAACTGAATGACTTGAAGAGTTCTGGGCTGGAAGAGCTAGAATGCCTTGGACAGAATTTCTCATCTCTGTGTTGTTTCTCTATGCATTCTCTCCAGCATGACTCCTGCAGGATGGTTGAATTTCTTATGTGTTGGCATTGTTGTTGCTTAGTCTCTAAGCTGTGTCCAACTCTTTTACAACCCCATGGCTTATAGCCCACCAGGCTCCTCTGTCCATGGGATTTCCCAGGCAAGAATACTGGAATGGGTGGCCATTTCCTTTTTCAAAGGGATCTTCCTGACCCAGAGATTGAACCTTCATCTTCTGCATTTGGAGGTGGATTTTTTATCAGTGAACCACCAGGGAAGTATATCTGTTGGTATAAGAGTCATAAAAGTGCAAGAAGAGAGATAAAAACAGATTAACTGAGGGGGGCAGGCAAAAGCTAACATCTGAAGTCATACTCTCCTACAAAGCCCATCTGTACTGTTCAAGGGGAGGAAAGCTAGACCTAGTCTTCTAATAGAGGAATATGAGTGTCATATTTTAGAAAAAGCCTTCTTTTGAAAAGATAAACTGCCATACTCACAGCTCTTTGGCCATACCTGGACACATGGCCTCATTCATTCATAAAAAGCTGGAAAGGAAAACTAGAAATAGACACTGAGTCATAGTAATTCTGTCCATAGAAGCCACCTCATCCCATAGCCTTTTTTATGCTCTGTTCAAGGGCTAGCCACAGAATGTGTCTTATTTGTTAGCTTGGGAAATTGTGCATCAATAGTTTGCTTTTGGATTTGTGAGTAATAGTCACAAAGAAAAGTAGCCAGCTAAATAAAATCTGTGCTTGCTTTTGCTATAGAAATGTTAGCTCAGAATGTTAACCATTATCCCAATATGGTCTGTGTAAAACTTTTTCTGAGTTATTTCTTTTAAATTTAACATCAGCAGAAAAAAGTTCTTTTCACTGAAGAACTGGCAGGCATCCTGTTTTCTAATAATGAGTGCTATTCCATTTATCATGTTTTCCTTTTCACCCTGGATGCTAGGAATTTCATAATCAGTTCTGAAGCTTAAACTGAGAGACTATGTTATCATTCACAAAGCTTAACTTGCTTTGTCTTTCTACTTTGTATGCTCCCAATTTTGTGTTTGTGTTTCTTCAGCTTCATTATTGCATGTATCTTGATAGTGGTGGTGACTATACCTCTCTACATGTGATAAAATAACATCGAATGATATACACATTTCATAGTAACACAGTTTTCCTGATATAATTCTTTAAGATGTAACAACTGAGGGCACTTGGATGAACAGTAAATGGGACACTCTGTACTACCATTGCATCTTTTTTTTGTGTGTATCTATTATTCTTCCATAGCCTGGCTCAAAATTGGGAAGGGAATAATTCAAGGGTGTATATTGTCACCCTGATTATTTAACTTATATACTCAGATGGTAAAGAATCCACCTGCAATGTGGGAGACCTGGCTTTGATCCCTGGGTTGGGAAGATCCCCTGGAGCAGGGCATGGCAACCCACTCCAGTATTTTTGCCTGGAGAATCCCCATGGACAGAGGAGCCCGGTGGGCTACAATCCATGGGGTCCCAAAGAGTCAGACACAACTGAGCGACTAAGCAGCAGCAGCGCAGAGTACATCATGCAAAATGCTGGGCTGGATGAATCACAAGCTGGAATCAAGATTGCCAGGAGAAATATTTGCAACCTCAGATATAGATACCACCCTAATGCACATGATACCACCCTAATGGCAGAAAGTGAAGAGGAATTAAAGTGCCTCTTGATGAAGGCGAAAGAGGAGAGTGGAAAAACTGGCTTAAAGCTCAACGTTCAAAAACTAAGATCACAGCATCCATTCTCATCACTTCGTGGCCAGCCAATTAGATGATGGGGAAAAAATAGAAATAGTGGCAGACTTTACTTTCTTGGGCTCCAAAATCACTGTAGACAGTGATTGTTATTCTTTCAAAATGAGAACTTGTCACCAACCTGTACATTTCGCATGGGGATGTTTTGTATGCAAATTACACCTTAAATAATGTTGATTACAAAAAATAAGCATCATATTTATTAAATATAATGAATAAGCATACAAAGTGATCCCAGGTTTGAGTTCCCTAAAGAAACAACAAATAGAAATAAATAACATGCCATTTGGTTGGTGAAGCCATCTCAGGAAATGACCTCAGAATATTTACACTCAGCCCACTTGTATAAATGAATATAGTGCTGACAGCATAGAGTTGTAAGCAGTCAGTCTGAATCAGATGGGGTTTATCATCAGGGTACACAGTGATAGAACTGCAAATAAGCAGAAAGGAAAGCTCTCAGAGTGAAAACAAAGTGCTTTATCTGCCCAGGCAGCCACACCAAGGCCAGGAGCCAAGCAGAAATGTGGGTAGACACAGGTCATCGAGACCCACAGACCATGGAAGCATGCAGATACTTCTGAAATAAGAGAGGCACTATGGAATCTTGTCCCAACCTTCATCCTCCCATATCTTTGGTTGTTCCCAAGGCATGAGGGCACAGCATGAGAAAGATCAAGTGAAGTCTGTCATCTATCTGGGCCACAGGTTTGGGGCGGGGGATGCTCATAACCAGGGTTTTCTCTACATTGGTATCATCAAGCCAGCCAAATGAAGAGATGGTATTAATATGTAATTTGTAAGTCACCCCTCTTCACTTCTTTAGATCATTAATTGTTAATAGGCTTTTAGAGGGATTACTTGGAACTCTTGAGGGCCAGAGCTATACCAGCAGCTTTGACGAGACTGAATCACTGAGCAGCAGTGAAATGATGCTTCTAGAAATTTCTCAGTTAGCATAGATGAAAATCTACTGGCTTGACTTGATGTCTAAAGATCAGGCTTCTGATAGAGGAACATTGTAGTGCTGGGTTCCTCAAAGTATAACCCTCAGACCCACAGATTCCCAATAAAAATTAGAGATCTCAAAGGTACCACAGCTGGAGCTCAGGAAGCAGGACCCAGGAATCTGCATTTTAATAGGCACCAGGGTATGGCTTATGCTGAGACTCACAGGTAGAGTATAGCTGAAAGCAGTGGCTTAATCAAAAACTCCTTTTTTTCCCCAGTAGTGTTTTTATCATCTTTTGTAGAAAGTTGTAAATGTCTGGCAGAACAAACCAGACAGATTTGCCCTCCTTCTCCTGTATCCCATATTGCAGAGCCCTCAATCAGAAATAATCAGGAGATACCAAGATGAGAAGAGGAGGAATATCAGGAAGCCTGGAGCTTCCACCCGCGGGGTAATTGGCCCCTGCATAACATAGCATTACTAGATTCTGAAAAATCTCTGAAGTGCACACGGCTCTAAAGAAACTAATAATGTAATACTAGAAGTCCACACTTGTTCCCTTAGATACATAACACTGCACAAACAATTTGGTTGCAATTTCAAGGCAGTGGTTTCACAGTTATTTGATTAAACTATGATGCCTTTTCCAAAGAAGGAGATGGACTGATAGCACTTCAAGGTTCTGCAAGTGCCACAATTTAAAATTATAACTTGGCCTGCTCGTAATGATATTTTTAGCTGATTCCTCCTGCTTATAAATGCATTTCCATAACATTTTCCTTATGATCATAGAAGCTTCTTTTTCAAGGAAGTCAGCACACAGCCTTTCTGAGACCAAATAATAATAATAATGAGGAAAAGAAGCAAAGATAATAACATTTAGCTCCTGAGAAAGACACTACCTCTAAATTATTGACAAGAAGTACTTTCACAAACTATGGGCTTTCCTTAAATTTTAACATCCTTCTCAAACCCCAGGACCTTCAGTTTAGTGATCCAACCCTGGGGGCAAAAGAGAAAGGGACAGAACTGTCAAAGCAAGCAGGCAAGAAAGCTGGAAAACGCTGATGAATCACTGGGTATTCTGAAAGAGTGAGGTCATGCATTTTTCCCATGAATAGTTATCTCCCTTTTTACTATGGGCTACATCATTCATTTTATTTGGGATTATTTTGTTTGGGTGTCAGGGATATTTGTTCCTGTGATCATCCTCCCCCCATAGAAACCAACATTTCATCTATAAACACTAGACACTGTATCCTTTGAAACAGGTAGCCCCACGGCTGTTCAGCTGTTGCCCTTGACCTTAAGAGAACTTTTATTTTTCTCTCTATTCTCAGCCCAGATTCTATTTCCAAGCCAATGTGACATCGTGGCCTTTTTTTATGAAGGGTTTGCCAGTTGTGCTAATCTCACCAAGTCGTACCAAAACATTTGGTATATGTTTAACATATATTATGTTGAACTGCAAGGAACTGCTTTTGCCAAATACATTCCCCTTGATAGAGCAGGCAGTTTTATCTAAGCCAGATTATGTGTTAAAAGTGTGTGTGCTTTGACGTTAAAAACAATTGATAAACTAGAAGTCTCTACCTAATTCTTTCAGCTGTACCTTTAGATTTAAAATAGAAGCAACGCAAAACAAAGAAATTGATTCAATAAAAATTAGTAGTTATTCTGTATTATCAGAAAGACAGCACCTTTTCTAAAAAAATGTAGAATACTTAGATTTTTTCCATTTTAATTTGGGGATAATAGATAAATCAAATAAATAAAATGAACATGATCATAATTATCTGTTTCTGAGGAGAAATACAGACCATAGATTCTGCTTATAATCACAGATAACAATATGAAGTAGTATTGTTTTCTTTTGGTTTGCTTTTAGAGGGGGTGTACTTTTAATGTTATAAAAATTAAAGTATCTATTTATTTCTATGAATTAAAATGAACCAAATTGAAACACTTGTGATTAGGGTTTTACATGAATATAGTTTTTTTTTCTTCCTCCGTGCTATTATGAAATTAATTTTTAAGTGGGTACTGAATGTTATTAATATGTAACATTTAAAGCTGAGAAATACCTCCATTATTACTAAATAATTCTAAAGGTTAACAGTTTTATTTTACTAATTTTGGAGAAGACACTATCATCTTTGTGATATATAAATAATGTTCTACACAAATGAGTAATTAGAATATTAATTTGAATTTTGAAAATGAAATAAAAATGAATAAACTTTTCTGTTATGTAAGTAATTTTTCCATGTTAAACTAGAAAGATCATCAAGATGTGATTTTAATCATTTCTAATTACCATATAGTTTTGCATGCCCTCCATAATCTTATGCACGTTCATGTAGCAGTCTTCTTGATTCTGCTCTAGGCTACAGAAGGTTGAGCTCTATGGATCCTGCCAGTGAGCTACCTTGCTCTCTGGGTTGGACTGAGCCAATAAGAAGCAGCTGTAGATTGAATTAGAAGAGGAGAATGTGACCAGGATGTCTATTACAATGTAACTCTCCTTGCCGGGTGAACACGGATTGGCTGTGTCACTCTGCCAAAGGCCACAGTGTTTCTGAGGCTATCTTACCCATACATCTAACATCTCCATGTTCTGAAACCCATCTCTCTACTTCTGATGAAGGGATGGTCATGGAGCCCCAGAGTTGCTAACCTCATGTGTCCTGATTCTTCCCTTACTGGTTTCTCTAAACCCTGCCCATACTACTCGCTAAGAAGAAAGTATCTTTATTAAAAACTCATCAATTATATCATTTAAAAGATCCACCTATTTCTGTCAGACCTCTTACATGACATTCATCTGGACTATTAGAATTAAATTCAAGTTGCCTTCTTACAGAGTTTTGTAAACAAATCACAAACTTTGCACCAACTCCAATGTACTTTTTTCTATATCCTCAACAGTGCACATGCATTTATCAAGACTTACCTTCATGTATAAGTGTTCTAATAAAAATATGTTTGCTATCATTAGCATCATCATAATAGTTTTTAAAGGCAGAGTTGATTGTTTTGGTTAAAAATGTTAAATGCATATTAATCAAAATTTTAAAAGCTGTGATATACAAAAGATATAATTTAATTAGACCTACTAGTCTTTTAGTGAGTTCAAGTATCTGCTTCATGTGCAGAGCAAGAAGTGTTCTCCTCATTGGCATAACCCAAGCACCTGGCCGAGGCCGTCCCATGACAGATTGTCAATAAATTTTTGTGAATTGAACTTATAAAAAATTATTTTTTTCATTTCCTAATTAACTTAAAAGGGACTCTAAAAGTTTAAAGTTCTAAAACTACTTTTAATAGACAAAATATTTAATTGACATGTTAGGATTAGGGGATTAGATTTTAAAACCTATACTTTAATTTCTGGAACAGCAAAACAGAATCTTAAACCTGGAAGAGTTCTCTGAGAACTCTAGCTTGACAATCATCCTTCAGAATGTGAAAATTGAGACCAAAATAATCTAAGTGAATCATCCACAATAGACAAACAACTGATTATAAATTTAAATATTTCCCAATTTTACAGGTAAATGTAAGCCTCTGTATTTGGATAGATGATGTCTAGGGAATTCCAGCTGCTCCATAGCCGAAGCACTCAGAATTTGCTCTGAAGAGTAGGTACCATTTTGGGGAAAAAGTACCTCTGAATCTTCTAGAACATCCTCCTGTGATCAGGGAATTGGCTTAACCTCCTCATTTCTCAGGAGTTGCACAGACTGGTTGATCCCTCGCTGGACTCCTAGACTTTAAAGGATGATTGATTCCCACTAAACTGCCATCAATAAAATTGGGAGTTTCAAGATGAGGTGGAGCTAAGACAGAAGATTTTAGAAATAGTACCATTCAGGGCTATGAGACTGACTTAACTTTCCTTGCTGCTCATTCTGTTTCTCTTCTTCTTGTTCCTCCCTTTCTCTTGTATCTCTCTCATATTTTTGTCTTTTTCCACAAACTTCTCTCAGTTCTTCTCTTTCCCTCTTCTCATGCTGTATTCTCAACAGTAAGGTATCATCGCCATAGTATCCCTCCTCCCACAGATAATGTTGACTGTATCAATTCCTTTAACTGGAAAATTGACAAATAGAATTCAATTTATTTCAACCAGTTACTGTTGGAGGTCAAGCAATGCTCTTAGGAATAAGTTACATTGCTGACATCAACTTAAAAATCTTGACAGAGTCTTGTGTTGGAGAAAGTTATCATAACCTTCAGCTGACCTGAGAGCAAGAGGAATGCAGTCACCCATGAGCTTAGAGGCTTCTTATCTCCTCCCTCTCATTGCAATATATAGCTTGTCATTTCCATACTAGCAGGGGTTTCGAGGACTTACCCATGAGAGAGAAAGTATTGTTGAGACCGCCTGAACTGAATCCATGACTGAACCCAGTTAAGGTCTCTGTACAAACTATTAAGATTCTAGAGGCTGGTGCAAAGATCTAGTTATCTTGCAGCTGCCCAAGAAAAGCCTCACAAGTAAGTTCCCTTGCTTATTTTTTAAAATAATTCTATTTGTTTATTGGTTGTGCTGAATCTTCATTGCTGCAGGCTTTTCTCTAGTTGTAGAGAGAGAGTGGAGGCTACTCTCTAATGGTAATGCATGGGCTTCTCATTGCAGTGGTTTCTTTTCTAGAGGAACGTGGAATCTAGGGTTCCGTGGGTTCAGTAGCTGCGGTATGTGGGCCCAGTGGCTGTGGAGCACAGGCTCAGTATTTGTGGTGCATGGGCTTGGTTGTCTGTGGCATGCATGAGGGATCTTTCTGGACCAGGGACTGAACCTGTGTCTCCTGTGTTGGCAGGCAGATTCTTCACCATTAAACCACCAAGGAAGCCCTCCCTTGCTTATTAAAACCACCACTTACTGATCTGGAGTGATCTGCTTCTTTCTTGGGTCTCTCCCTACCCACCCTATAAGGGAGCCAGTTTTGCATTTCACTCCAGCAACTACGACTGACTTTACAAATCAATATCTAGAGATAAGTAAGTACATAATGGTTCTTCAATTTCCCTAAGTAGAGACAGATTGAATCATGTCTACCTGAAGGAACCAAAATAGGCATCGTGAAATAAAAAAAATATTTGAGTTGAACAATTTACTATAATAGATACATATAAAAAGAGATCTTAGATTACTTTGTACTAATTAGGAGAAAATCTGGAAAAGGAAGCTAGAACTAGCCCAAGGAGAGCTTGCATGTCAAACCCAAAAGTTCATCAGTAATTAGGAAGTTTGCAAAAATTCTTTGAAAAGTGCTTTTAAATATGAAAGTGACATATTTGTAAATGTAAACTAAATGATCAAATTACCTGAACCAATGGAACAAAGTAAATTCATCAAACTTGAAATAGTACAGATAGAAAATGAGGCACGCTGAGGTTTTTGTAATCATTTTGTTTCTGGTTCTGCAAAGTGAGTGGTTACAGCAACTATTTTGAGACCCATACATTTTACCAGGGCTTCCCTGGTGGCTCAGATGGTAGAGAGTCCGCTTCCAGTGCAGGAAACCTGGGTTCCATCCCTGGGTGGGGAAGACCCCTAGTGAAGGCAATGGCAACCCACTCCAATACTCTGGGAAATCCCATGGACAGAGGAGTCCCTGGGGTCGCATAGTTGCACATGAATGAGCGATTATTAACACACACATTTTACTAACTTTATTGGTGTCCAATTTAAATCAAAATCAAAATGATCAGCAAAAACCATTCTAAATTTTTCTTTAGATCTGCAGGACTTAAAATAAAACACAGCAAACAAAATAAAGATATAGAAACTGAAGCATAGTACAATGACAATCTACAAAGAAAGCATTTCTTTAGTAAATTGGCCAAAAAAAATCAGACTTTGCTCACCTTCTTTCATTCATTTTTTTCCTATAGATAAATATTGGTAATTGGCTCTTGCTAGCCTATTTTAGGGACAGGAGGAGATTCCCACCCACCTGACCGCCTCCCTCACTTTAGAGAAATAAATCTAGATTTTGTGCTAGAAGCCCAAGTTTGTTCAATTGTGCTTTGAAGTATTTTGAATATTACCTGAAATGTAATATTATTTCTAAATCACTGTGGGTCATCTATCTTTCACATTCCCCTAATAAACTAAATATTATCATAACATTTGCATATATACTATATATGAATCTATATAACACTTGGATCTGGGAACACATTTTACCAATTGAAATATCTGCAAGAGTATTATTTCACATTTATTTATGTTAAAAATATCTTAATAAATAAACTGTTTTTGCCCAATTCCAAAATGTTTCTTAATGTTTCAAGAAATAAAACTATTAGTTAAGCTTCCGACTTAACTTACAGAAGCAGGTTTCCTAGGTTAAACTCATGTTTTCTCTATAATTCATATTCTAAAAACATTAATATATTGGATTTCCATCCCATGCCTATTGTTATATATGCTATGAATTATTTTTGAAGTGGACAAAAAGCTGTTAAGATGGTCCGATGATGATTGTCTTAAATATCAGTTTCCCAGCATCAAGAGTTACACCTGGAAACTGTTTATCATAGCCAAAAAGGCAAGGCCTACTTGGGATGTGGTTCATCAGAATGACTAATACAAAGTCATTTTTCTCATAAATCTGTCTATTCTCCCACCATCTGTTATTTGCATTTTTAGAGAAAGTTTAAAAAAAAAAAAAGTACTGATGGAATGTTTTGACCCAACTGCAGTTAAATTCACATGGTTCCCTCTTTTAGTTCCCAAGCTGACATTTCAGCCCAGCCTACAGTGAGGTATTGCATCAGAATAATCCTCTGCAATGGGAGTCCCAAGTGAGACATCTAGAGGCCAAAGGGGGAATTGCTAAAGAATTAAACCATCATTAGTATGTTATAGTATTTTGTTATGTAAAAGCACTTTATTTCAAATCCAGGTTGATTTTTTTAAATGTCGAATTAAAAAGAATCTTAACAGTCTGTGTACACATCCCTGAATATCAGCTCCTAAATTCACTCCTTGCTTTAATGTCCAGAATGCCAGACCTGTGGGTTTAACCACTTTCTTGGCTTGACAATGATTTACTAGGATGATTTGTATGGTTTCATACTGATAACAGCAAAGAAGATGCAGATTTCTGATTCTATGAAAATATGCACTTCTAGAATGCATTTTACACATTATTTCTAGATATGTACATAGACATTTGTCTTGGACACCTGCCAAATAATGCCTACCTAAAGCTATTAATCTAGATAATGTTTCATTCCAGCTGAGACTCATATAACATTTCTAAGAAAATTGATAGCAACATTATCCATCCTATGATACACAAGACATTCTGCTAGGCACTGAGTGTACAATGGTGAAAAAGGCAGAGATAGTCTCTACCCTCCTGGAGCTTATAGTCCTAGTGTGGAGAGAATAAAGAGTAAAAAGCAATACAAAAGCGTATTTACTTACAAATTATAGTAGGTACTAGAAAGGAAAGAAGAGCATGAACTCATGAAACCATAGGTATTCATTGACAGAAGTAATTTGGAGAGTCACCTAGTGATTAAACACAATATTTCACAGTTAAAAGAATATAAGATCTAGAGAGATAAAGATATTTGTCCAAAGTCACAGAACTTATCTGTGGCACATTTCAGATTAGAGATAGAACAAACTAAAAGGAGTTAGTTTTACCAAAAGCTAAAATAATTTTGCATCAAATTAAAATAGCAACCAGCTCCAATATTTTTGCCTGGAGAATCCCATGGACAGGGGAGCCTGGTGTACTACAGCTCATGGGGTCACAAGAGTCGGACACAACTTAGCTACTAAACCACCACCAAAATGATTTTTCTAGCTTAGCTGGGGAACAAGAAGATTAGAAAGAGCAGTAGAAGAAAAGATTCTTCTTTGTTTATAAATGCCAAAACAGAAAGGCAATTGGTGATTCTTTTTAGGAAGTTGTATCAATCAGGCTAACATCTTATGATGATAACTAACAATCCTAAAGTTTTAGTCTATTACAGCAGAAAAGATCTAATCTTCTTTCACGTCTAAGTCCTTCATGCATTGCTGTGGCTCTGCTCCAGTTAATCTTCACTTCTGAAAATCAAACTAGCAGAGAAGTCTTGTAGCTGAAGCACCATTGGTTATGATGACAGAAGGAAACACAAACTTGTTGAATCCCATTTTGGCTCTTGAATCAATGCATACTGTTTTTGCTCACAAAGCAAATCCAGGGTTTCATCTGAGTATAATCCTGCTGGGAGGAGTAGTACATATGGGTGTAGAATAAATACAACCCACAACATACATGGATTATATGTTTTTCATATGAAGACTTTAAGGGATGCAATTTTAGTGAATAACTCTGATAGCCCATGTAGATTAATTTTTGACCTAATAGTTCTTTACTATAGCAGTGTGTACATGTCACGTTGCTCTATTTAAAATAGATAATCAACAAGGACATACTGTATAGCACAGGGAATGCTGCTCAATATTACGTTAACAACCTAAATGGGATAAGGATTTGTAAAAGACTAGGCATGTGTGTGTATATATACATATATATGTATCTATACACATAACTAACTCACTTTGCTATACAACTGAAACTAAAACTAACACAATATTGTTAATCAACTAAACTTCAATATAAAAAAGTTTTTTAAAATAGTATTTTACTATCTCAGCTTGTATCTACTTTTTTCTGGTAATACTTCACTTCTTATCTTTTGTGAGGGACTCTTCACTTCTCCTCTTGGTTCATGGAACCTGCAATCCTAACTTCATTTTTAAAAATGAAATACCCTTTTACATCAGACCTAAGCCCATCAGTGCTTCAGATTGTCCTGGCCACAATGATGGAGTCACAAGTGGGAACTTAATCTATGGCCGGTCTAATTAAGACAGTGCTCCATGCTTGTGTGGGAGGGACAAGTGGATGGTAACACAGAGGGAAAATTCCTTTCCTCCTAGACTTGGACCTCAGAGGATGTGAAGCAGAAGATGTTGGTCACCTTGTTCACAGTCAGAGCTTGAGAGTGAAGCCCAGCAAGATGAAGGGGAGTGTGCTGATCTGAGACCTGCAGAAAAATCAAGTCTCTTGTGATATTATTTGAGCTCTTGAATGGAGCTGTTCATGGAGACAGCTCTCTCTTTTGACTTTCCAGTTATTGAGATAATTTTGTTGCTGTTGTTACACTTGATTTGTTTCAGGCTTTCAACACTCACAACTTGTGGGAGTTCCCCGGCAGTCCAGAAGTTAGGACTCTGCGCTTTCTCTGCCACAACCCCGGTTCAATCCCTGATTGGGGAACTAATATCTGATTTGGCTGCACGGAACAGCCAAAAATGAATTTTAAAAAACACACACTTGCAATTCAAAATACGTAATAAATATTTTGAACAAATTACTCTGGATTTACAGTTTCTCCTCTGTTTAAAATAAGGAAGCAATCAGACTAGATGGTATCCAGATACAGCTTTCTGTGATTCCATCATCTAGGACACTGTATGTCATGATTGAGGCTCTAGTATAAGGGCATTAAGTTTACATCTAAGTGGGACTGGACTCCAGCACTTCTTCTACTGTCAGTGCCCAGAAATGCTCTTCTCCTGAGCACTGCAACTTTATTCTATGACATAGATACTCTACATCACTGCTTTCAGACTGACCAAATAAATCTACTGATATAATTTAGCTGTATTTTAATCATTAATTCACAAGGTCCCAGGGCCCAGGCCCTTCAAATGCCGTCTCTTCAACTAGCAGGGTTCTAGGTGGTGGACAGACTGCCACCTGTCAGAAGCATTTCTGCTGCAACTTGGATCCTTCTCTGTTTTCTCGTTTTGTTGTTTCAGTCAGTTAAGGCTCAGACCTTTATGGCATTTTCATCATTCTCATTTTTCCTTTAGGTACCTAAGGAGTGATCTACTTGACTCTGATTTTTCCATAAATTTCACCTTTCCTGTTTGGTCTAATTCTAGAAAACCTGAGAACATATGAGAAATTGAAGGTATTTCTTACCAATTTTAATTCTAAATTCAGAATCAAAATTAGTTTGATGAGTCCCCCAGATTATTCCCAAAACTTTAGAGTAGCTTTACTCTTCATGAAAGAGGCCTAAGTCCCCTGAATCCTTGAAGACATAGGATCAAGAGCAAGGAAACAAGGCTCCTACAGCCTTCATCATTGTAAGTATCCAACAGATGTC
The DNA here is from genome assembly GCF_014754425.2 of Oryx dammah. Classification (NCBI taxonomy): domain Eukaryota; kingdom Metazoa; phylum Chordata; class Mammalia; order Artiodactyla; family Bovidae; genus Oryx; species Oryx dammah. The sequence goes on from NW_024070211.1 coordinate 21,684,287, forward strand.
TGAGTTATTAGGAACTGACCAAATAAAAATTTTTTTTTTTTTTTTGCTGGTAGGATTCCTAAAATAAATTACTCTGTGATCTCTCTCTGAGTGTACTTTACCGAAACCTCACTTTCAACTTCATAACAAAACTTCATAATTTGCAATTGGAAGAGGAAAGTTTTCATAACTCTTTAGGGGGAAATTAGATTGGGAAATTCTGAGATTATGTGGGGGGAGTTGGATTATCTTTTTTTTTTTTTTAAATCTAAATCATAATGACTCATTTATGGGTTCAAAAACAATGTTTTGAATCTGTAATAAAAGACTTCCAATTGCAAACAGTGGGTTTTGCAACAATACATGAAGAAACACTAAAACCCAAATTGGGTAGTAATTCAATTCCACAACCAATATTTAACTTCTAATGCATACAAAGCATCTTGCTAAATACGATGGTGGCAAATAGACAGGTGCAATCAAGTCTTCACACTCAGTGAGCTGGCACTGTCTCAGAAAATAAGACAAGCACAGGTAAATATGGATAGCCTACAAGGTGTTATAGGTTCTTCACGGTAAGGGAAAGTCAAAAAGTATTTCCTGGAGGGAAAAACACGGAAGCAGTTTTTATGGTCTTTGAAGCCACAAATTCAAAATGACAACGATGATGTTAATGATAAGTAGAACATAGAAACAGCCAAAACAAAGGAATGTTTGTTAATGTGTTACTCACAAATTCTATTAGTAAGCGTATGAAGATTATGTGAGTTAATCCTCATAGTGACATTAAGACACGAGAGTCTCCTCGTTTTAGGGATAAACACAGCTGTAGCTTAGAGTGTTTAAATATTTACCTACAGAGTCAGACATGACTGAAGCGACTTAGCATGCATGCACAGACAGCTGATAGGGGAGGAGTCAGAAATCAAGCCCAGGTTTATCTCACACCAGAGCTTGAACATTCACTTTGTGACTTATTTCCTTGTCTCAGACTAATACTTCTTCCTTCTCTCTGTGACTGACTGTTTTGGGTTTTAGGATCTTTATAAAGAGAATCTGGCATGGTTTACTCTGTCCTAGGACTGTCATCCCCAAAGTCAGAACCCAATTACATTAATACTGACAATGATCGTAAACTGGAGATGACCCAACAAGGACCTAGGTAATTCCAGAAGGATCTGATCCAATCACAGAGGCAAAGAGTGATCCTAAGGTTTTCTGATGCCCATTGCAAGTGAGAAATATCTTCCATACTTGACAGGATTTCTATGTTCCTTGACCTCCACACTTACTGCTACTAAGTGTGTCTTTCACTTTATTGTGCATTGCACATGAGGGCTCGGTGGTGTCTGATTCTTTGTGACTCCATGGACTAGAGCCTGCCAGGCTCCTGTCCATGGAATTCCCCAGGCAAGAATACTGGAGTGGGTTGCCATTTCCAACTCTTCCCAGCCCAGGGATCAACCCCGAGTCTCTTGTATCTGCTCCACTGGCAGTCGGATTCTTTACCACCATGTGCCTGGGAAGCCATCTTTCAGTTAAAACCAGGTAAATTGAGAGTCAACCCATGATCATCCCACAGATGATGCTGACTCAATTTGTTTCAGAGTTAAGAGGAAGAACTAGAAAAAGTTACCATATTCTTTAAAGTAATACAACTTTGGACTCTGAGGGAGAGGGAGAGGGTGGGATGATTTGGGAGAATGGCATTGAAACATGTATACTATCATGTAAGAAACGAATCGCCAGTCTATGTTCAATGCAGGATGCAGGATGCTTGAGGCTGGTGCACGGGGATGATCCGGAGAGATGATGTGGGATGGGAGGAGGGAGGGGGGTTCATGTTTGGGAGCTCATGTACACCCGTGGCGGATTCATGTCAATGTATGCCAAAACCAATAGAGTATTGTAAAGTAAAATAAAGTAAAAATAAAAATTAAAAAAATAATTAAAAAATAAAGTAATACAACTTGTATTAGAATGTAAATTCCATAGAAAGAGTCATGTTTTGAATTTTAACTAGAATTTTGATGTACTAACCATAAAATCCTCAAAGAGTACAGATTGCAAATTGTGACTATGATAATTTAGGTATTTCTTTTGTATAATTCAATTCATTGTACTGTAGCATTTTGATTGGAATTTTAAAAGAAAATTAGATTCATTAGCCAAAAATTAGTCAAAATAAAATCTAGAAACTTTGAAAAATCACAGCATTTGATTTTGTTCTTTGAAGATGCTGAAAGTAAGTAAGTCTCCTCACATTTTTACTGTGATGGACACTTCTCCGTGGGTATTCACCTTTTTTATTGATTGCTGAAACCTGTTCTTTTGATATTAGGTGCTATTTTTATGTGATTCTATCTCTTTATTGTTTAATTGTTTTCCTCAGTATTTGCCTCTGGGCCCTTTGAATTGTGACAAAACAGCTGGTACATGACAAGTTGCCAGAGTTAACAGCCGCCTGTCACACTCCATTTCCATCTATGACACCAATGATGAGCGCAATGCCAATTTTAAATGGACTCATTCCTTTAAACCCAGAAAATTGTGTTCATGCCTTTGAGCTGTCAAGAGGATAAAAACACATCCACAATAACCTATACCTAATTCAAAATCTCTGTAATGTTTGAGTCATATTACCTTTTAGTGATTACCAAAAGAACATATAAATTAAAAATAAAAATCTGAGAAGCACATGAAGAATAAAGCACATTCTTAAGAATGACATAAAAGATAAGACACATTTTAAAGGTAAAATGATGGACACCTTATCCCCATAAAAGGCAGATAGCCATGGACATTTCAATTCCGAGTAATATAAAATCAAAATGAATGGTCTAGATCAGAGCACATAAATTATAGAACAAGAAATTAACTACATTTCCTACAGTTAAAATCCAAGGTTCTTTCCATGTTGATCAAGTTTTCAAAATACAGCTAGTGCTGGGTACCTGAAAATTATGTAAATACCATTAACATGAATTTATGTATTTACCCTTTAGAGGCTTCAGGTTTAACAGTTCTGGCAACTTTGCTATACTTTTCAAAGATTGAAAAGATTTTTGTCACATGGCACCCCACTTCAGTACTCTTGCCTGGAAAATCCCATGGGTGGAGGAGCCTGGTAGGCTGCAGTCCATGGGGTCGCTAAGAGTCAGACATGACTGAACGACTTCACTTTCACTTTTCACTTTCATGCATTCGAGAAGGAAATGGCAACCCACTCCAGTGTTCTTGCCTGGAGAATCTGGGGGATAGGGGAGCCTGGTGGGCTGCCGTCTCTGGGGTTGCACAGAGTTGGACACGACTGGAGCAACTTAGCAGCAGCAGCAGCAGCAGCTTCCAGTGTGAAGTAGGAAAATTTAGCCTCTGAGATCCTTTCAGCGTCTCCCCCTCACCTCCCTTGTCTTCCAATGCCTTCTCCAAATACACACCTCTCCTAATTTTTGTCACCAGGACTCCTGTAAGCACCATGACAGCATCCTCTCCTTTGCCCTCACTCGTAAAGAAACTTAACTTTTTGCTCTACTTCAGTGCATCTAGTTCTGGAACAACTTCTAGAGCTGTCAGTTAATGGTACTGCACTACTTTTGGTCTTCTGCAAATACAAGACTCCTTACCTTAATCGGAAGGTTCAAAGGAGAATCTGAAAAGCTGGGAAGAGAGAAGTCACCTTGCCTTTCCTGTGTTCAGCATACTAAAAATAAAACAAAATAAGACAAAAACAAAGTACCCTTCACTCCCTCTCCAGAATGTTCTAACAGGTAACTTTTTTAGTATCTAAAATAGCAACTTCCATCATCCCAGATCCCTTACCTGTTTAAGTTCATATTATTTCCAGCATTGTATGTTTGTTTTCCCATATAGAATATACAGTACATGAGGGGGGTTGTGTCTGTTTTGTTCACTATATCCCCAGGACCCCAGCACATAGTCAGAGAGTCAATAAATATTTATGAAAGGAAGGAAAGCAAAGCAGGAAGGGCAGGAAGAAGGAAAATGAAATAAAATAAAAGGGAACGGTTATGTCTTTCTGGAACAAGAGAAAATTTTGTGATTACTCAGAAGACTAATGATCCTTGTTTTTTTATGATATTTTACTATGCTTTTAAAAAATAAATTTGGTTTACATTTGTATATCTTTTTAAATATTCAACTAAAAGTAAATCAAAACTAAATTACTTCTATGGTTGAGATATAGCTACTCTTACAAAGCAATCAGGTTCTTTTTATATGTATCATATATGATGTCAAGAAATATTTCAAAAAACAGCTTAACTTGAAACACCATAATCATTGGTATTTTTCTGCCAGATGTTTAAGCAATCATTAAGACATCCTTTACTTATAGACACCCGATTCACATGTGCTTCAGGTTGGATATGCTGATTGCATCTAAATTTATAGAAATATAGGTTGCCTCTGATCAGTGAAACACATGCATTTGGTAGGTAATCTTAAATTCATGTTTAGCTTTCAGCAAAAACATTATAAAGCTGAATTTTCACATGGTGAGAAGTTGAATTATCAAGATTTATGTATCAGAAAGTCTTTCAGGTAATACAAATGATGTTATTATAGCTTTTTTTTAACCAAGAGAAATTCAGATACTTTATGAAATGACTCAATTAGTTTTCCAAATATCCTATGTCAGTAAATGACAAATAATTCATTCCTACTGAACTATATCTTAAGGCATGTTTCATTAATGGATACTATTTACCTTGCCTATGTATGCTAAATAATATTTCATCAACTATAATCAAATAAAGTCCTTTTAATCCATGAATCCATCTAATATGGTTCATTAAGTTAATAGCTAATAGAAAAAATAAAATGTTAAAAATTAAAAATTGCTGATATTGAAATCATTCACAGATTCACAGGAGATGGAAGAGAACCCAGAGCTCCAACTGAGAACTCAGGCTCCTCTATATCTTGATTTCAGCCTATGAGACCCTGAGCAGAGAACCCATCTAGGTTGTGCTTTGATTTCTGAACTACAGAAAGACTGAAACAGCAAGCAGATCCTAGATTAAGCCACTAACTCAACTGGAATTCCATCATGTCCACTAGATTTGTTTGTAGTGTCAGCATCCATTGGATCACAGAAAAAGCAAGAGTGTTCCAGGAAAACATCTACTTCTGCTTTGTTGACTATGCCAAAACCTTTGACTGTGTGGATCACAACAAACTGTGGGAAGTTCTTTAAAAAATGGGAATAGCAGACCATCTTCCCTGCCTCCTAAGAAATCTATATACAGGTCAAGAAGAAACAGTTAAAACTGGACATGGAACAACAGACTGGTTCCAAATTGGGACAGGAGTATATCAAGGCTGTATATTGTCACCCTACTTATTTCACTTATATGTAGAGTACATCATGAGAAACTCTGGGCTGAATGAAGCACAAGCTGGAATCAAGATTGCTGGGAGAAATATCAATAACCTCAGATATACAGATGACACCACCGTTATGGCAGAAAGCAAAGAAGAGTTAAAGAGCCTCTTGATGAAAGTGAAAGAGGAGAGTGAAAAACCTGGCTTAAAACTCAATATTCAGACAACTAAGATTGTGGCATCCGATCCCATCACTTCATGGCTAATGGATGAGGAACAACGGAAACAATGAGAAACTTTATTTTGGGAGGCTCCAAAATCACTGCAGATAGTGACTGCAGCCATGAAATTAAAAGATGCTTGCTCATTGGAAGAAAAGCTATGACCAGCCTAGACAGCATATTCAAAAGCAGAGATATTACTTTGCAACAAATGTCCATCTAGTCAAAGCTATGGTTTTTCCAGTGGTCATGTATGGATGTGAGAGTGGGACTATAAAGAAAGCTGAACACCAAAGAATTGATGCTTTTGAACTGTAGTGTTGGAGAAGACTCTTCAGAGTCTCTTGAACTATAAGGAGATCTAGCCAACCTATCCTAAAAGAAACCAGTCCTGAATATTCACTGGAAGGACTGATGCTAAAACTGAAACTCCAATACTTTGGCCACCTGATGCAAAGAACTAACTCATTGGAAAAGACTCTGATGCTGGGAAAAATTGAAGGCAGCATGAGAAGGGGACGACAGAGGATGAGATGGTTTGAAGGTATCACTGACTTGATGGACATGAGTTTGAGCAAGCTCCGGGAGTTGGTGATGGACAGGGAAGCCTGGTGTGCTGCAGTCCATGGGGTTGCAAAGTCGACATGACTGAGCGATTAACTGAGATTTAAGCCACTAAGTTTGTTGTAATTTATTATACAGATAAAATAACTAATACATATCAACAGTCATATTATTTGGAGTGGATAGCATATATAGGTTGAACCACTTGAAATTTCTGATCTTTAAACATTTTTATTACAAAAAAATAATGGCAATTTCACAGAGTTCAATGAATCCACATGCTGATTAGTTAATTCTCTGTGGTTGTAAGATTGAGATTCTCAGCAACTAAAGGACACCTGAAGTTGCCTGCTGCTCTCTAGGTAGTTCATATGGTAGCGTGTTTCTGTAGAATTAACAGCAGACTCTCTGACTTCTTCTATATCCAACCTCCAAATCTTCTTTCATTGGACTCACTGATAAGGCTATGCCCACCCAGGGTAATCTCCCTTTTGATTAAGCAAAAGTCAATTGACTAGTTATTTGACTTTAATTAAGTCAATCTTGGACTTCCCAGGTGGCAGTAGTGGTGAAGAACTTGCCTGCAATGCAGGAGATTAAGAGATGTGGGTTTGATCTCTAGGATTGGAAGATACCCTGGACAAAGGCGTGGCAACCCTCTCCAGTGTTCAGCCTGAAGAATCCCATGGACAGAGGGGCCTGGCAGACTATGACCCATAGAGTCACAAAGATTCAAATTAACTCTGTAAAATTTGTTTACTTTTCCTATGTTCTATTGGTTAGAAGAAAGTTACACATCTCACCCACACTCACGGAGAGGGCATTAACAAAGCTGTGCATCACTTTAAATTACTCTCCCTTATAAACCAGTAAGAAAGTAATCTGTAATCCATTATCCAGAAAAGTGAAGTCTCTCAATCTGTCTCTCTCCGTCTCTGTTTTTCTTTGTCTTTATTTTCTAGCTTCTGTTCCAAGCAGCAGATAATTTTAATTGTAAGTAATTGTCATTTTTTACTCATTCACTTCTCACTTTAATTCTGTATCAGTCTTACTGATGAGATATGTTATTTTTGCCAATATATCTTCTCCCAGTGGCAACCACTCCAGTATTCTTGCCTGGGAAATCCCACGGACAGAGGTGCCTGGCAGGCTACAGTTCCATGGGGTTGCAAAGCTGAATTTGTTGGTCACCATAAGAGGGAAAGTGAAAGTCAATCATTTCAGGCTTGAAAGTGAGTATGTCCATTTTGCAAAGAGAATAATCCCCATGATGTAACTCCCGTTGTGGGGAACACGGACACCGAGTGATTTCTTGAGCTAACATTGATGAACATCTTTCAAGTCCATAACTTCTCAGGCTTCCATTGTTCAACCATTTAGTAGTCTTTCATATATGAACTACTGTTTATTCATTTATTTTGTGACTGTTTGAAGGATGTAATAAATCCATGTAACTGACATTCTAGTTGGGGTTAGGGAGAGAAAATAAGAATACAGATATGTAGTGTTTCAAATTGCAATAAGGATTGTGGGAAAAGATTTCCCAAAGTGCCTTGCAATTTCAGTGTCTTCAAGAAAAATCTAGCTGAAGGCAACATTGGAACAAAAATCAGAAGCAGGTAAGGGGTTATGTTAGTCTACAGCATGAAGAGAGATTTTCAACTGGAGAAGAAAACAATACAAATTCCTGAGGCAAAAACAAAACGAAAGAAGGAAACAATGCAAATACTTTTTTGAGGAGCTACAAAGAAGACCCAGAGTATGTACAGCAGGAATCAAAGGGAAATTCACAGAACATGAAGTGGGTAATCAAGGTGATGTGTGTTGAGACTGCAGTTAATTCCTGATGAATTGTCTTGATGGAGACAACAGAAATGCAAAATAATCCAGATAATTTTCTTTTTAGTAGCACCACCGCTGCTTGTTTAAATTTGTTCTATGTATTATTCTTGAGAATGCAATGTGTTTATTTTTTTAATCTTTTCAGCTTGGTTCCAAAAACATATTTAGTTTGTAAGATGAGCTATTTCTTCTCTTTTTCTCTTTCTGTGTGTGTGCCCAGGTGTGTTGAAGATTGCAGAAAGGGGACAAATATTTACTGAGAACTTGTACAGGCAAGACACTGTGTGTGCGTGCGTGTGTGTGTGTGTGTGTGTGTGTGTGTGTGTGTGTGTGTGTATGCTCAGTCTCTCAGTTGTGCCTGACTCTGTGATTCCATGCACTGAAGCCCACCAGGCTCCTCTCTCCGTGGGATTTTTCAGGCAAGAATACTGGAATGGATTGTCATTTCCTCCTCCAGGTAATCTTCCCAACCCAGGAATCAAACTGATGTTTCCTGGTCTCCTGCATTGTAGGCAGATTTTTTAACCTGCTGAGTCATTAGGGAAGCAAAATTTTCATGAATTGGAATAATTACTAGATAATCACAAGGTTAGAGATGAATCATCCTGGGGAGGGTGTTGGGTCAAAAAAGTACACAATGACATACTGATATACATTTTGCACAGCAGTTTCAAATTTAGATCTGTCTTTGAAACCCATGATGCTAGAATGTTTGAAGGAGGATTCAGTGAACAAGGAGAGCTAACTTTATACCTCTAACTATATATTTATATTAATATACATGTATGCTATATATAAGTATAAACACACCTGTATTCATAAAATGTATATAAGGTGAGATATAAACCAAAGACAATGTCAAATTAAAATGGGATTTGGACACATGTACCCCAATATTCATTGCAGCACTATTTACAATCGCTAGGACATGGAAGCAACCCAGATGTGCATCAGCAGATGAATGGATAAGGAAATTGTGGAATATAACTCAGCTATAAAAAGGAACTCATTTGAGTCAGTTCTAATGAGGTGGATGAACCTAGAACCTATTATACAGAACGAAGTGAGAAAGAGAAAGACAAACACCATATATTAACACATAGATACAGAATCTAGAAAGATGATACCAACAATCCTACGTGAGCAGCAACAAAGGAGACAGATGTAAAGAACAGTCTTTTGGACTCAGTGAGAGGAGAGGGCAGGGTGATTTGAGAGAATGGCTTTGAAACATACACATTGACATATGTGAAAAAGATAACCAGTGTGAGTTTGATGAATGATGCAGGGAACCCAAAGCCTGTGCTCCATCGCAACCCAGAGGGATAGGGCGGGGAGGGAAGTGGGAGGAGGGTTCACGATGGTAGGGACACACATTTACCTATAGCTGATTCATAGTGATGTATAGCAAAAACCAAAACAATATTATAAAGTAATTATCCTCCAGTTACAATAAATAAATACATTTTTTTAACAAGTAAAATGAGATTTGGTAGACATCTTCCAGATGAAACCATAAAATGTAATCAAGAAGTCTTGGAATGAGGGAGACTTTAAAAATGGTGGTGGAGGGCATAGTAATTACATTAACTCTGATAGATAGTGCAGCGTCAGGAATCAGTAGGGTAGTAGACGTGCCCAAGTCGTGTGTGGAAGGTGTGCTATGGGAAGCAAAGGGGAAGAAACAGCTGTTTAAAATGGCACATAACAAGTCACTGAAACTGACTACAATTGACTCTAGAATGGCTTCATCACAGAGTGAAACCGTGGAAGTCTGCCCGAGTTGTGTTCTTCGGAATATTCTGAACATCGTGACTTTTCTAAGAAGATACCAGGTGCCACTGGCTTTTCTTCTAGCTGAGCATGGCCTCTAGATTTGATAATTAATGTGCTCTTATCTGTCACCACTTTGGGATAGTGAGTACTACCAAGCCTTTGTGACTTGTTAGCCTTTTATTGGGACTTTAAAACACCTGGGGGGAATTATCCTTCCAATCTTCATGTAGCACACTAAGAGGTAGAGAGTTTATCACCTGTCTATGCACTGAGATTCTAACAAGAAGATTTTCAGAAGATCAAAATGGAAGGAACACAGGATTGTGATGGCAGCAAATGCTCAGATATGCATCCACAGAGAGTACTTTCTGGGTTTGTTTAAAGAAAATGAAACTGTATGCTTCCAGTGCTCCTGAGCCTGTGGTGGCAACTGTGGCTTCAAAGAACAATGATCACAGCTCCATGGTTACCATGACGCAGGAACCAATGAGACTGAGAGGAAAGCAACTACCTTTGTGTGAAAAAAAAAAAAAAAATCCTGGCAACAAAGGTTGTTAACCTTGGGACTGGATTTTTAAATTATATGGTATAATCTGTTCCAGTGGAACCCTTTATAAATAGAACAGCATTTAATATGTTAATTTATATTTTAAATTAAATATTTATAAATATATGTAAATCTATTATAAACTACTTTATATTTTTAAATTGAAATATATTAATATGCTAATATACTGTATAGGAGAGTAGAGGTGTGACTCTGCATGAGGAACATTACAAATTAGTTGACTACCATAGATTTTTTCCATAGACAATTTAGATTTAATTGTTGATAATTATTAATAACAAATAATTATGGATAACTTAAAGTATATGATAAGCCATTTTTTATTATTGCATTTGCCTTATTTATGGTTCTCAGTTTCCTACAACGTACATTTCCTCACCATGACCTCATTTCCTAACCCATTTTTTTCTAAGTCTCTAAAACCCCCAGCTACTTCAATGATTAACTCAGTATAGTGTATTCATATTTGTACATTGGTAGTGTGAGCTATTCGGCACTTCCCTGGCATTTTAGAGGTCAAGAATTTGCCTGTCAATGCAGGAGACACAGGCTTGATCCCTGGTTCGGGAAGATCCCTTGGAGGAGGAAATAGCAACCCACTCCAGTACTCTTGCCTATAAAATCCCATGGACAGAGTAGCCTGGCAGGTGACAGCCCATGGGGTGACAAAGAATGGGACATTACTGAGCAACTGAGCACGAGCATGAGTTACTCGGTTTCTGTTTCATGACATTGTCTCATTCTCTATCTTTGCCTACATTTATACTTCATATCACAAACTCCAGGTTACCTCTCTGGGGAAGATCCCTAAGTCCCCACTCTCTGTAGGTTTTTGTCGGTTCAGTCTTTCAGTCATGTCTGACTCTTTGCGAAACCATGCACTGCAGCCCCTTAGGCTTTCCTGTCCATCACCAACTCCTGGAGCTTTCTCAAACTCATGTCCATTGAGTCAGTGATGCCATTCAACCATCTCATCGTCTGCCGTTCCCTTCTCCTCCTGCCTTCAATATTTCCCAGCATCAGGGACTTTACCAGTAAGTCACATCAGGTGGCCAAAATATTGGAGTTTCAGCTTCAGCATCAGTCCTTCCAAAGAATATTCAGGACTGATTTCCTTTAAAATTGACTGGTTGGATCTCCCTGTAGCCCAAGGGACTCTCAAGAGTCTTATCCAACACCACAGTTCAAAAGCATCAATTCTTCACCATTCAGATTTCTTTATAGTCCAATTCTCACATCCATACATGACTACTGGAAAAACCATAGCTTTGACTAGAGGGACTTTTGTTGGCAGAATAATGTCTCTGCTTTTCAATATGCTGTCTAGGTTGGACATAGATTTTCTTCCAAGGAGCAAGAATCTTTCAATTTCATGGCTGTAGCCACCATCTCCAGTGATTTTGGAGCCCCCCAAAATAAAGTCTGCCACTGTTTCCCCATCTATTTGCCAGGATGAGGTGATTGGACCATATGCCATAATCTTAGTTTTCTGAATGTTGAGTCTTAAGCCAACTTTTTCGCTCTCCTCTTTCACTTTCATCAAGAGGCTCTTTAGTTCTTCACTTTCTGCCATAAAGGCGGTGTTATCTGCATATCTGAGGTTATTGATATTTCTCCTGGCAATCTTGATTCCAGCTTGGGCTTCATCCAGCCTGGATTTCACATGATGTACTCTTCATATAAGTTAAATAAGCAGGGTAACAATATACAGCTGTGATGTACTCCTTTCCCGATTTGGAACCAGTCTGTTGTTCCATGTCTGGTTCTAACTGTTGTTTCTTGACCTGCACAGAGATTTCTCAGGAGGCAGGTAAGGTGGTCTGGTATTCCCATCTTTGGAAGAATTTTCCACGGTTTGCTTTTGATGTAGTCAATAAAGCTGTAGTAGATGTTTTTCTAGAACTCTCTTGCTTTGTTGATGATCCAACGGATGTTGGCAATTTGATCTCTGGTTCCTCTGCCTTTTCTAAATCCATCTTGAACATATAGAATTTCATGGTTCACATACTGTTGAAGCCTGGCTTGGAGAATTTTGAGCATTAATTTGCTGGTATGTGCTGCTGCTGCTGCTAAGTTGTATCCGACTCTGTGTGACCCCACAGACGGCAGCCCACCAGGCTCCCCCATCCCTAGGATTCTCCAAGCAAGAACACTGGAGTGGGTTTCCATTTCCTTCTCCAATGCATGAAAGTGAAAAGTGAAAGTGTAGTATCTCAGTTGTGTCTGACTCTTCTCGACCCCATGGACTACAGCCTACCAGGTTCCTCCATCCATGGGGTTTTCCAGGCAAGAGTACTGGAGTGGGTTGCCATTACCTTCTCCATGCTGGCATGTGAGATGAGTGCAATTGTGCAGTAGTTTGAACATTCTTTGGCATTGCTTTTCTTTGGGATTGGAATGAAAACTGACCTTTCCAATCCTGTGGCCACTGCTGAGTGTTCCAAATTTGCTGGCATATTGAGTGCAGCACTTTCACAGCATCACCTTTTAGGATTTGAAATAGCTCACCTGGAATTCCATCACCTCTGCTAGTTTTGTTCATGGTGATGCTTCCTAAGGCCCACTTGACTTTGCATTCCAGGATGTCTGGCTCTAGGTGAGTGATCACACTTAGATTTGTGTAATCGTTCTCTATATTATTTATTTTCATTGCATATTTTAGATAGCTGTATACTTCTCTCAACACTGAAGTTCAAAGAGACAAATGCTACATTTTCTCATCTTTCAATCATTGTATAATTACTACAATACATATACAAAAGCATGTAACATCATGGGTATTCTGAAATAGGTGCTTAAGTATATAAGACGCTTACTTAAAAATTCTTTCACACCTGCTCTTGGATAGCCCACATCATTTGGCATGGATTCTACTGTGGAAATGTCTCAATTTTTTTTTTCTGATTTTACTATCTAAGCCAAGACCCCCTTCATTTTTATTTAGAATTTTGAAGTAATCTTCTAACTAGTTGGGCTCCCCTGATAGTTCAGTTGGTAAAGAATCCACCAGCAATGCAGGAGACACCAGTTCAATTTTCAAGTTGGGAAGATCCCCTGGAGAAGGGAAAGACTACCCACTCCAGTATTCTGGCCTGGAGAATTCCATGGACTATATAGTCCAAGGGATCACAAAGGGTCTTACATGACTGAGCAACTTTCACTTTTACTTTCTAACTAGTTGTCATGTCTTCAGAGCATCCTCTTTCCAAGATCAGATAATCACAGTTGCTATTTTCAAAAGATCTAGATACATCGATCTCAAAAATATACCAATCTCCAACACCACCATCAAAATAGTATGTTGATGTGCCCTCAGCAAACATTCAACCAAGAGTTAAGAATGTTGGTGGATGGAGCAGGGTGAACTGACAAGTGAAAATCAGCCGTGCTGATAATCAGAAAGAGTAGAATAGGCATTGCTGACAACCAGACTAAAAATAAGAAAGGCTAAAAGGCAACATGGTTGTCTGAGGAGGCCTTGCAAATAGCTGAGAAAAGAAGGGAGGCTAATCACAAGGGAGAAAAGGAAAGATATACCCATATGAATGCAGAGTTCCAAAGAATAGCAAGGAGTGATAAGAAAGCCTCCCTCAATGATCAATGCAAAGAAACAGAGGAAAACAACAGAGTGGGGAAGACTGGAGATCTCCTCCAGAAAAGTAGAGATACCAAGGGAACATTTCATGCAAAGATGGGCTCGATAAAAGACAAATGGTATGGACCTAACAGAAGCAGAAGATATTAAGAAGAGGTGGCAAGAATACACAGAGGAACTATATAAAGAAAGATGTTCATGACCCAGATAACCATGATGGTGTGATCACTCACCTAGAGCCAGACATCCTGGAATGTAAAGTCAAGTGGGCCTTAGAAAGCATCACAATGAACAAAGCTAGTAGAGGTGACAGAATTCCAGTGGGGCTATTTCAAATCCTAAAAGATGATGCTGTGAAAGTGCTGCACTCAATATAACAGCAAATTTAGCAGTGGCCAGGACTAGAAAAGGTTAGTTTTCATTCCAATCCAAAGAAAGGCAGTGCTATAGAATATTGAAACTACTGCAAAATTGCACTCATCTCACACGCTAGCAAAGTAATGTTCAAAATTCTCCAAGCCAGGCTTCAACAGTATGTTAACCATGAATTTCCAGATGTTCAAGCTGGTTTTAGAAAAGCCAGAGGAACCAGAGATCAAATTGCCAACATCCGTTAGATATCAAAAAAGTGAGAGCGTTCCAGAGAAACATCTACTTCTGCGGTATTGACTATGCCAAAGCCTTTGACTGTGTGGATCACAGCAAACTGTGGAAAATTAAAGTGATGGGAGCAATGGACTATCTTACCTGCCTCCTGAGAAATCCCTGTGCAGGTCAAGAAGCAACCTTTAGAACCGGACATGGAACAACAGACTGGTTCCAAATCGGGAAAGGAGTACATCACAGCTATATATTGTCACCCTGCTTATTTAACTGATATGAAGAGTACATCATGTGAAATCCAGGCTGCATGAAAGCCAAGCTGGAATCAAGGTTGCCAGGAGAAATATCAATAACCTCAGAAATGCAGATAACACCACCTTTATGGCAGAAAGTGAAGAAGAACTAAAGAGCCTCTTGATGAAAGTGAAAGAGGAGAGCGAAAAAGTTGGCTTAAGACTCACTATTCAGAAAACTAACATCATGGCATATGGTCCAATCATCTCATGGGGAAACAATGGAAACAGTAGCAGACTTTATTTTGGGGGGGCTCCAAAATCACTGCAGATGGTGACTGCAGCCATGAAATTAACAAAACATTTGCTCCTTGGAAGAAAATCTATGTCCAAACTAGACATCATATTGAAAAGCAGAGATATCATTCTGCCAACAAAGGTCCATCTAGTCAAAGCTATGGTTTTTCCAGTAGTCATGTATGGATGTGGGAATTTGACTGTAAAGAAATCTGAAAGCCTAAAAATTGATGCTTTTGAACTGTGGTATTGGAGAAGACTCTTGAGAGTCCCTTAGACAGCAAGGAGATCCAACCAGTCAATCCTGAAGGAAATCAGCCCTGAATATTCATTGGAAGGACTGATGCTGAAGCTGAAACTCCAATACTTTGGCCACCTGATGCGAAGAACTGACTGATTGAAAAGAAAACCCTGATACTGGGAAAGACTGAAGGCAGAAGGAGAAGGGGACAACAGAGAATGAGATGGTTGGATGGCATCACTGACTCAATGGCCATTAGTTTGAGCAAGCTGGGGGAGTTGATGATGGACAAGGAAGCCTGGCATGCTGCAGTCCATGGTGTTGCAGAGTAAGACACAACTGAGCAACTGAACTGAACTGAACTGACAGCCAGACTGACATATTCCCATCAGAAGCAATGCTTAACCCAGGACATCAACAAGATCATGTCAGCAACACCTGATGGAACATACCCCTCATCAGAGCAACTGGAGAGATTACTCTTTCTTTCTCACTATGGCTCTAGTCCAACTTTGATTTTTCCACTTCAGGCATATTAAATATTTATTAAGATGCTGTTGCTAAGGTGCTTCATTCATGTCTGACTCTTTGCAACCCCATGGACTTGTAACCTGCCAGGTTCCTCCATCCTCGGGATTCCCCAGGCAAGAATACCAAAATCCCAGTACAAATTAGCCTCTGCTACTTGACAGTTTCTAATTCAGAATTGACCCTGACTATTCTACTTCCTCCTTAAACTCACCAAAGATAAATATAAATCTCTTTTAAAAAATCCCTTCTTAATCTTCCTACATAGCTATTCCCAGTTTTCTTCTGGAATGTGTTCTCTGTTTCTTCAGCACAATTAATAAACCTAATTTTGGTGCATTTTATAGAAGTGGTCCTGTTGGACTTTGATCCTTGACAGGACACACTGAGAACGTTTCAATCACAAGTTACAATTGACCTCCCTCATCTGAGTATATTACTATTTCCCACAGTGAAAATCATTGTCAATAATGATAAATAATGTTTTTGGGAGAATGTTACCCATGGGTTTTGTTTGGAGGCAGAAAAGGTGGTAAATTAGTAGATTTGCAGGAATGTAAGCTAGGTGTTAAGACACTTTATCTAAAAATCCACCTTTATATCCTCTAGTCATGTGCCTTCCTTGGTGGCTCATCAGTAAAGAATCTGTCTGCAATGCAGGAGGCGGTGGTTCGATTCTTGGGTGGGGAAGATCCCCTGCAGAAGGAAATGACAGCCTACTTCAGTATACTTGCTTGAGAAATCCCAAGGACAGAGGAGTCTGGCAGACTACAGTCCATGGGGTCACAAGAGTCAGACATGACCTAGTGACTAAACCACCACCACAATCCTCTGGGCACGTGTCTTAAGATTGCTTCACACCAAAAACACACCCTTCCTTCAGACACGTAGTTCACTTTCTTGTCACTGAGATGCACAGTCTCTAGTTTATCAATTCTATTACTAATACCCTAGGTGTTAAGTCTGCTTACAGGCCAGCTCAATTCTAATTTTTTTTCTTGGAAATTGTCTCCAATTCTAACATTCAGAAAGAATCACTTTCTCTTCTAAGTTCCCATAACTCTAGAACTTGTATTAAACTTCATTTTGTATATATTTGTTTCTCTATCTGGATTATGAGCCCTTTAGGTTTTATAAGTCTATATCTTTTCAGTCTCATACCCAGTACAATTCTTTGAAAATGTTAATTGCTCAATATACATAATTAATTAGCTTCAGAGACATTGACCCATGTAACAGCACTCTCAAGTAACTTGTTAGTAGTCCAGGATTTCAAGCTAGCACTTTAACATAGCAGTCACTTCTGGTTTAAAAACCAGAGGTGGTAGCTTCTCAGGTCATTGTTGATGGACAAGTTCCCTAATGAGGCCAAATTATATATCCAAATATTACTACAGAACACCAAGATACAAAGCAGATGAACTTGTCAGGAAGAATAGTGCCAATAGGATTGTATGGTATCCTAACGTACAGCCTTCTCCCACCCAGGGATTATTGTTAGGAAAATAGGTTGAGTCAGAAAAAAAAGAGGATCTGCTTTCCTAAGAAAATACAGTAATAATGATCTTGTTCTTTTGTCCCCCATCACTCTTGAAACTTGGATACTTAGGTTGAAATATACACCAAAAAAATTTTTTTTTGGTCAAAAATTATCAGATGTCATCAACATTCTGTGGTCCAAAACAATCCATACCTCCTAAGTCTAGCCTGTGCTGTGACAATTGAGCTGATTAGGTTGTACCCTTTTTTGTTTCATTTTAATTTGAAAGATGTACTCTTATCATGAAAATGAGACTTCACATTGGACTTAGTTGTCCCCTGTTTCTATAGCAACAAATATACACACACTGCACAAAAGGAATACTTTCTGCAAATGTAAAAGATGACTCTTAACCATTTGCTATTTATTTTTATTGATTTCACACTGAGTTTTTTTGACCTTGACCTTCATTGCATTAAGTATACTAAAACAACCAAACTGACAATAGTTATCATCTTTAGAGATTTTTATCATATTGCTCCTAATCCATAAATATATCATTAAAGTTTAGAAATAAGGCTTAATCATGATGTACAGTGTATTTTGTTGTAGTGAATTCATCTTAGATTATTGCCAACAAAATAGTCTTTTTCTAAAATATCAAATCAGAATTGTTCTTATTAAGAATCATTTCACAAATATGTGATCTCACAGCATGGGTATTGAGACCAGAGAAGAGAGTTTTAGTGTACTATTCTGATAAAGTTGATAAAAATATTTTTAAATAATTTAAAATAATATTTATAACATTCAGCCATAAAATTTAACTGTTTTATATTGTATTTCCATATTTTGCTACTTGAGAAATGTTATTACTAGGAAAGAGATTATAATCTAGGAAATTGATTACATTTTGGCCTCTTTACATTTAAAGATATTTTTTTCTTATATATTTCTCACAGTTCTTCCTAGAAATCCTTGGCTCAGACATTTGCTTACTTTTCCATTAGTAATAACTACAAGCTGTTCAGTTCCTTTCAGTCGCTCAGTCGTGTCCAATTCTTTGCGACCCCATGAACTACAGCATGCCAGGCCTCCCTGTCCATCGCCAACTCCCAGAATCCACCCAAACCCATGTCCATTGAGTCAGTGATGCCATCCAACCATCTCATCCTCTGTCATCCCCTTCTCCTCCAGCCCTCAATCTTTCCCAGCATAGGGTCTTTTCCAATGAGTCAGCTCTTCACATGAGGTGGCCAAAGTATTGGAGTTATAGCTTTAACATCAGTCCCTCCAATGAACACTTGGGACTGACCTCCTTTAGGATGGACTGGTTGGATCTCCTTGCAGTCCAAGGGACTCTCAAGAGTCTTCTCCAACACCACAGTTCAAAAGCATCAATTCTTCAGCCCTCAGCCTTCTTTATAGTCCAACTCCTACATCCATAATGACCACTGGAAAAACCAGTCTTGACTACAAGTTAAGGGTGACAGTAAAGTTTGCATAAGCAAGTGAACACAGAGTTCTAAGTCACATGTTGATGGAAAAAAGGTATAAATATACAATGGTAAGATAAAAAATGAGATTTTTAATTATTGTGTAAACATGTGTGATGTTAATAATACTCTGGATGCCTGCAAGACCCAGCAACACTTCTTTTTAACCTTATATATTTAAAGTTTTTGGAAAAATATGTTAGTTTTTGTAAATAAAATTTTTGTAAAAAATAGTTTTAGATTTATGTAAAACTTGTAAAGATAATACAGAGTTCTGATATACTTTGTACCCAGTGATTCTTATTATTAGCATGTTATAACAGTATTAGATATTGTCCCAGTTAATGAACCAATGTTGATACATTACTATTCACTAAAGTTCCTACTGTTTTCAGATTTCACTAATGTTTACCTTATGGCCTTTTTCTGTTACAGAATCCCATCCAGAGTATATTATATTTAGTCATCAAAATCATATCTCCTTATGCTTTCTTTCATTGTGAAAATTTCTAGGATTTTCCTTGTTTTTGATGATCTTGACAGTTTTTGAGGAATACTGATCAGATATTTTATAGAATGTTCCTTGGTTGGGATTTGTGTGCTGTTGTGTTTTGAGGAAAAAGACCACAAATATTAAGTGCCATTTTCATCTTGCAATATCAAGGATATATACTATTAACTTGATTTATCACTGTTGAGTTAACCCTTATCTTTTGACTAGGTAGCTTGAAGATTTCTCCATTGTAAAATTAGTATTTTATCCCCTTTCAATACTACAGTCTTTGGAGGGAAGTCATCATGTTAAACCCGTAGTCAAGGAGTGGCGAGGAGGTAGAAAGTTTCCTTGAGGACAGAGTATCCACATAAATTATTTAGAACTCCTCTGCATGAAAAATTTATTTTTTCTAATTAATTTATTTTTCCGTATTAGTTAAATAATCAGGCTAGGCTTTTGGTTATTTACTTTCACATTGGCTATAATCCAACACTACTTTATTTATTTCTTTTACTAAAATTGTTCTGTCTTCAGCCATTGGGAATTCTTTCCATTGGTTCCTGTGTCCTTTTGACATATCTCCATTGAGCTTTTCTTTTTTTTTTTTTAGCACTTCACACATTTTGGCACTGTAGCATGTTCCAGGTTAGATGTTATAGATTCCTAGACTTAGCACTGGAATCATTTTCTGGAGAATATATTAGAAACAAAGACACCTAGGTGTGCTCCTGCTAAGGAGACATAGCTGCTTCTAGGGATCCTTAATTGAAATAACAAAGAAATGTATGTATGTATACTAATCTCTGGACTTACACATATCTATAAATATTTTAATATCTATTGATCTATATTTGTATTAGGTAACCCATGTGACTCAGTGGTTAAGAATCTGCCTGCCCAAACAAGAGACACAAGAGATGTGGATTTGATTCCTGGGTCAGGAACATACTCTGGAGAAGGAAATGGCAACCCACTTCAGTATTCTTGCTAGAAAATTCCATGGGCAGAGGAGCCTGGAAGGCTACAGTTTATGAATCACAAAGAGTAGGACACGGCTGAGCGATGAAGCCCTCACACACACACACACACACACACATTTGTATTAAGTTAAACATATTTATGCTGGGGGCTTCCCCAGTGGCTCAGTGGTAGAAAATCCACCTGCAATGCAAGGGACACAAGAGATGAGGGTTCGATCCCTGGATCAGGACGATCCCCTGGAGAAGGGTATGAAACCCACTCCAGCTCTCTTGCTGGGAAAATCCCAAGGACAAAGGAGCCTGGAGGGTTATGGTCAATGAGGTTGCAAAGAGTTGGACACAACTGAAGTGACTGAGCACACAGCACATATTTATGCTGAATTTCCAACTCTAATCCATTACCAGACTGCTCATTCTAACTCCCTCCTTGCTCATCTATAATTTCCTACTCCAGCATGAGAATATTGACTTTCATCACCTAGTTAACTGCTCAGTTCCAGTACACATGTAGAGTTTTTCAAAATAGTTAACTGATTCCCTCATAAGAAACAACCTTATCAAATGCAGTTCAGTATATACAGTTTCTTTTGTCTTTTACATTCTTCAATTGTTTCCAAAATTACTTAGTACCTCCCCCTCAAACCTCTTCAAATAAGTTATTTAATGCATTAGTAATTTGGAGTATAATTCCATACTTTTGTCACTATCTGCCTTAGTCTACAAAGTAATGTTTTATATATGCATATATTAAGATTCATTGTTTTTGCTATAAAGTCCTGTGATTTTTTTGGCAAATGCTTTATGTCCATAAATATGCTATCAAACAGAATAGTTTCAATGCCCTAAAAAGCCCCACATTCTTTACTTATTTAACTTTTCATTGTCCCCAAGTCACTGGGAACCATTGATATTTTTATTAATTTTATAGTTTTATATTTTCTAGAATGTCATAAATGGAGTCATAAGTTAAACAAGCCTTTCAGATTGATTTCTTTAACTTAGCAATATACTTTTAAGATTCATTCATGCTTTTTTGTGTCTTGCTGAATAATATTCCATTGTTTGGATATACCACAGTTTGCTTATGCATTCACTTATTAAATGACATTTTAAATAAAATGGTTATAAACTTTTGTGTGTTGGATTTTGTGTGAACATAACTTTTTAAATGGGTTGGGTAAATACGTAGGATCACAGTTGCTGTGTATGGTGAAATGGTGAAACCATCTGCAGAGGTGACTGTGCTATTTTACATACTACCAGAAATAAATGAGCATTCCTGTTTCTCTGCATCCTTGCAAGTAACTTTTATCTTCAAGTTTTGGATTTAAGCCATTCCAAAACTTGTATATCATTGTCATAATTTCATTTCCCTAACGACAAATGATATTGAACATTTTTTCATATACTTTCAAACTATGAAAAAGTTTATATATTTTCATATAAGAAGAAAGTATATACTTTGTTTCATAAAGAAAAAGTATATTTTCTTTAGGGAAGTGTCTGTTCAGATTATTTTGCCCATTTCTTAAGTTGGATCGTGTGTTTTCCAATTGTTGAAATAGAGTTCTTTACATATTTTGGTTACAAGTCATTGCTCAGGTATATATTTTGCTAATAGTCTTTCCTAGGTTGTGATTACTTATCGTCTCATTCTCATATAGTGTTTTTCAAAGATGCAAATTAATAAATTTAATAAGCTACAAATTATCAATCATTTTTATTTCATAGATGGTAGTTTTGTGTTGTATCTAAAAACATGTCACGAAACACAAGGCCATCTAGATTTTATGTTTCCTTCTAAAAATTATAAGTCAGTCAGTCAGTCTAAAAATTATAGTTTTTCTATTTATGTCTGCAATAAATTTTCAGTTAATTTTTTATATAACATGCAAGAGATGCACCTGAGGTTTTTTCCTTTTGTTAAAAAAATATGGACTTCCAATAGTTCTAGCAACCATTCGATGAAAATACTATCCTTTCTTTATTGAATTGCTTTTACATCTTTGTCAAAAATGATTTGAATATACTTGTTGAGTTTTAAATGTTTGTTGTTTCACCAAAACTACTTTCTAGATTATTGTAGCTTTATAACATCTTTAAAGTGAGTAGTATAACTTCTCCAATTTTGTTCTTATTTTTTAGTATTCTATGTTATTCCAAGTTGTTTGCTGTTCCAAATAATGTTCAGAATCATTTTGTTGATATCTATAAAATAGCTTCCAAGGACTTTGACTGAAATTGCAATCATTGTATAGATCAAGGTGGGAAGAATTAACATCTTAATAATATTGAGCCTTCCAATTCATGAACATGAATTTATGATTGCTCTTGTCAATATTTTATAGTTTTCTGAAAACATATTTTGCCCAAATTTGGATATATTTATATCTAAGTATTTCATTTTGGGCAATATTATAAAGGTGCTTTTTTTTTTTTTAAGCTTCATTTGTTCAATGCTTGTATACAGGAAAACAATAGACTTTTCCATAGTCTCCTTTATCATGCAACTTTGTTATACTTGTTTGTTAACTCAAGGAGTATTTTTTGCAGATTCTTTGAATTTTTCTACATAGACAATTTTGTTTTTGATGAATAAAGGCAACTTCATTTCTTTCTTTCAAATCAGTATATATTTCAGTCCAGGGCTTCCAGTATGACACATGAATTCATGTATAGCTGATGATGACATTACATCATGACAAATGTAATGATCTAAACCCAAAGGTGAGAACTTAAGTGTTATTATCAGTGGCAACATTGAGGATTGCCTCACAAACATATTAGTGCCCTTAAGGAAACACAGTAATGTGCTAAAGCTACTCAACAGCATAGAATCAATGGTGTAAGTTTAAGACTGAAATTTCAGGGAAATTTAGAGTTAATTTCACCATCAGAAAAAGTTAAATTTATTATACAGATAATAGATATACAGCAAGTGATGGCCAATAACTCATTGATTGGACACACTTCTGCCTATTTCTATCTCTGTCACTGGCAACTCCGTCACTAAGGCTGATGAAAGAGTCACTTTGAGCAACAGTTAGATGTTACACTAATTAGGAATACTTTAACACTAACTATATGATACAGTATTGTTGTTAATTAAGTACAAAGACTCCACAGATTTTGTCACCTTGAGATAATTTCACCTACTGCTCTGCTTGACAATCAGTTTCCTGTTGTTCTCTTTAGCAAGAGAGGTGAATATCTTTTCCTTGGGGAAGAGAAATCCATGGTGTGTTGTCTCTGTAAATAAAAAAATGTGGGACAGCTGGGTGAAAAAGCTGTTGACATTGGCATCTTTGACATGAACCACACCAAAAGAACCAAATTCTTGGTCACATTAATTCTTCCCAAGTTAGTACCTCCAATCACTTTCAGTTCAGTTCAGTTCAGTTCATTCACTCAGTCGTGTCCGACTCTTTGCGACCCCGTGAACTGCAGCAAGTCAGGCCTCCATGTCCATCACCATCTCCTGGAGTTCACTCAAACTCATGTCCATTGAGTCGGTGATGCCATCCAGCCATCTCATCCTCGGTTGTCCCCTTCTCCTCCTGACCCCAACCCTTCCCAGCATCAAAGTCTTTTCCAATGAGTCAACTCTTCACATGAGGTGGCCAAAGTACTGGAGTTTCAGCTTTAGCATCAGTCCTTCCAAAGAAATCCCAGGGCTGATCTCCTTCAGAAATGGACTGGTTGGACCTCCTTGCAGTCCAAGGGACTCTCAAGAGTCTTCTCCAACACCACAGTTCAAAAGCATCAATTCTTCGGTGCTCAGCTTTCTTCACAGTCCAACTCTCACATCCATACATGACCACTGGAAAAACCATAGCCTTGACTAGATGGACTTTTGTTGGCAAAGTAATGTCTTTGCTTTTGAATATGCTGTCTAGGTTGGTCATAACTTTTCTTCCGAGGAGTAAGCGTCTTTAATTTCATGGCTGCAGTCACCATCTGCAGTGATTTTGGAGCCCAAAAAGATAAAGTCTGACACTGTTTCCAGTGTCAAACAATGAAATCGATAATCTTTCCAGTCTCCAAATCAATCTGAATGGATTCATTGATCTTGCTCAGGGGATCAGATGGTATGAACATCATGAGTCACCAGTTGTGGGATCCTGTTTGAGCCAGTACAGTTCTTCCTTATACTGTACAACTTATATTTGGCTTACTTAGGCCTGTGAAAATGAACAACAAAGTAACCCTTGGAGATGTGTTGCTGCTGTGCAGTCGTTGAGTCATGTCCTATTCTTTGCAACACTATGGACTATAGCATATCAGACTTCCCTGTTCTTCACTATCTCCCAGAGCTCAAACTCATTGTCCATTGAACTGATGATGTCATCCAACCATCTCAGCCTCTGTCACCCCCTTCTCTTCCCGCCATCAATCTTTCCCAGAATCAGGGACTTTTCCAATTAGCTGGCTCTTCATGACAATGAACAACAAAGTAACCCTTGGCGATGTAGAATAGACCAAAGTTCTTTCCGGTCTTGTCAATATTGATGATGTCCATAAATCCAGCAAGGTAAGTTATACCTGTTTAGACCTTGCCATAAATCTTAATAAATAGCTGCATGTAGATCTTTCGTTCATCTCCAGCCAGGGCATATTTAAGGGTGCTCATTAGGAAACTGATGAGGAACAGATATTCTCTGTTTGTGGGAATCAGTCAGTGGAGGAGGAGCAAACACACTGGTCGGTCTACCCAGCTTCTGGTCTTTTGAAGCTGATACATGCTTCAGGCGAGTGGGACTACAAGCCTCAGTTACTCTAGGCACAAAAAAACGCCAACTTGTTTGTTTTTTGATACAAGGATAGCTTTAGCTCTCTTTATTTGTTGGGTGATCAAATTGACTTCAAAATCCTAACAGTTTAATCTCCACACATTTTAAGGCTAAAGATCTAATAAAAATACCTTGGTGGTGCATACTATATTTATACGTACTTTTAAAAATTGAACTCAATAGATGCTGTAGCTAAATTATTCCAAAAATGGAGCTTATTGGAAAAATTTTAGAATCCAAGAAATAGCTAAAAATTCGTTAGGTCTCAGAGAGGAAAAGAACTTGGTTATCACTCAAGATCCACGTAGCAGAAATTAATGGATAATCTCTTCAGGTCTCCACTCCTGAGAATAAATTTCATCCATTTTTTTCTTCATTCCTGAGCTACTTAGATGAAGATTCAGACTGTCAGTGAAGAGAAGACCATCAACACTTTGTATTCATGCATGCCTTAAGTTCAACCAACACTGAATCAAACATATTTGGAAAAAAAATTCTAGAATATCCAAAAAGCAAAACTTGAATTTTCTGTACACCAGCAGCTATTTGCATAGAATTTACATTGTACTGGGCATTATAAATTGGTTTCCCAGGTGGCTCAGTGGTAAAGGGGCCCAAGTTTGATTCCTGGGTCGGGAAGATTCCAGGGAGAAGGGAATGGCAACCCACTCCAGTATTCTTGCCTGGAGAATTCCATGGACAGAGGAGTCCGGCAGGCTACAGTCCATGAAATCGCAAAGATTCGGACACAACTGAGCGACTAACCCTAACCCTAAGCATCTATGGGTTTCAGTATCTAACAATTCCCCGCACCAACTTTGATTAATTAGAATTTATGAATGGTAAAAATAGACTTTTTAATAATAGGGGTAAAATTATGGAGCCTCTCTGTTTTAGCAATCAGCTTTCTTTTAAATAGTATAAATGCACACAAAATAGTGTTGCTATGGGACTTACATGAAATAAAGCATTTGTTGTTATTTTAGTCACAAAGTTGTTTCCAACACTTTTGCAACCCTGTGGATTGTAACTCCTCTGTCCATGGGATTCTCCAGGCAAGAATACTGAAGTGGGTTGCATTTCCTTCTCCAGGGGATCTTCCTGACCCAAGAATTAAATTGATGTCTCCTGCATTGCAGGCAAATTCTTTATCACGGAACCACCAGGGAGCCAGACAAAAAGTTTAATAGAATTCCCAACACATGTTAAGACCTTCAAAAATTTTAGATATTTTATTTAAAATATTAGTTAGATATTTTATCTAACTAAAATGTCCAGATAGAGACTGGTAATCTAACAATATTAGAGGAAACAGGTATCAAAATTTAAAATAATTCATGTTGGAATTTTGCACTTTAAACCTTCAAACTCACACCATGAGTACTGATTTTTTTTTTTTAAGTGAAACAAAATAGACTAAATATATCTCAAATTCTGGAGAAGGAAATGGCAACCCACTCCAGTACTCTCGCCTGGAAAATTCCATGGATGAAGGAACCTGGTAGGATGCAGTCCATGGGGTCTCACAGAGTCCAACACAATTGAACAACTTCACTTTCTTTCTATAGTTCCTTTTGGAGAAGGAAATGGCAACCCACTCCAGTGTTCTTGCCTGGAGAATCCCATGGACAGAGGGGCCTGGTGGGCTGCTGTCTATGGGGTTGCACAGAGTTGGACACGACTAAGCAAATAACACACACACATCTCAAATTAGCAACTTAAATAGTTTCAGGAGCAGCCTGCTAAGGAAATCTAAAAGCCAGAATATTTGTCAAGAAGTCATAGCTTATTCTGTGCTATTTGCCTGCAATTTGTGGAAATATCTAGCTACCTTTATCCTTTATCATCTAATTTTAGAGCACTGGAGAAAAGGATGTCTCGTCAGAATGTTGGCTTGAGTTGAATGATCCATTTTCATAACGTGTGCAAAAAATTAGTCTTTAAAGTGGCAAGCTCTGTTCCAAGGTGAACAGTATGAATTTCTAGTCAAAGTTCCATGTCCGAGGAAACTGTTTAATTTTTTTAAAAATATACTAGAACTTAATGTAATTCTGCTTAATGTGTAAAATTTGGAATAAAAACATGATCTCAATCTTGCATCACTTATGTGGATGCATTAGTTCTATTTTCTCAAAAACCTCATAAGTGGGCCCAGGGCATAAATTTTAAGTATTTAATTAGACCAGTGTGTGGCCATAATCAAACCAGGAGCTACTAATATGAAGCATATACATTTTCTAACTAAAATTATGATATTTTGAATTTCCTATGCTTACCAGCTTCCTCATATTAGCAAAATTAAGGTGCCTCTCACTTTTCATTCTACTTGAGTTTGCAAGTGTCTTGAAAACAAAATTGTGGTTTGTTTATTAATCTATTACCAGATAGCATCCAAAACTTGAACAAAATGTTTATCTAACTCAATATATTTAGCTTTAATAAGATAAAGACAATAACTTTGTTCATAATAATTCCATTCATTGAATGGTAAGACTGAACATGAAGCTCCTTATGAAAAATGATATTTATTCTTATATTTTTAGAAACAAGTCAATACTGCCTGGCTAAGATAGACCTGGAAATGTAGGATCTTGCTTGTCAACACTATTTATTTCTCCATATTGTCTTTCTTCCTAAAATTAAAAGGACTGTCAAAAAATACTGAACTGTCTCTATTTATTTGTAGTAAGTTACTGATACTATAAATCTAGCGACGTTGATACAAGCAAGAATTACCAAATCCTAACATGCACTTTAATCTAGATAACAACAACAATAACAACAAAAAGCCTTTTTAAAATATCTTTTAGTAAACTCACAGTCTTTTACACAGGGCAGAATTATAGACTTAATGTACTTTATGAGGTTCACCTAGAACATGACTTTAAAGTCTCCAAGGATACTGTGTTCTCTGCAAGGTCACTGTGACATGCAGAAAGCAGCCTGAATGACTAATGGAGAAATCCATTATACTTCTGTACAGATCCCCTATGCAGACAGCTGGACGTGACCCTGGAACGAAAAACAAAACCAGTTTCTGATTAGATACAATTAAAATATTTGTTTTGTGTCAGGTACAAACCATCACCTCCCTTATCCTCCACTTAGTTCTGATTCTTTTAGGACTAGATGAGGTTTAGTTTTTGTGTTTATAAAGCTCATAATAAAAAAATTTAAGCCTTTTGTCCCAATTTTCTGGATAACTAAACAAACAAGAAAACAAATAGGAAATTATATAGTCAAAATTATTGGAGCTCTCTGCTAGCTATTTGATTATGTTCATTCTAAAGAAAGTATGTTAATTGCACTGGAATGATGGGGGACTATTACATTTATGCATTCATATTATACTACATGAGTCAGTTCTCTCAGCTTGCAATTTAAGCAAATGGTAAAGACTTCCTCACTGGGCTTCTTTGGTGGCTTAGTGATAAAGAACCTGCCTGCCAATGCACGAGACGCAAGTTCAACCCTTGGTTCGGGAAGATTACC
Source organism: Oryx dammah (assembly GCF_014754425.2). Lineage (NCBI taxonomy): Eukaryota > Metazoa > Chordata > Mammalia > Artiodactyla > Bovidae > Oryx > Oryx dammah. The sequence goes on from NW_024070211.1 coordinate 21,712,811, forward strand.
TGAAGAAGGAAATGGCAACCCAATCCTGTATTCTTGCCTGGGAAAGCCCATGGACAGGCTCCAAATACTGGATCCTGGTGGGCTACAGTCCATAGTGTGGCAAAGAGTCAGACATAACTTAGCAACTAAACAACAACAACAAAGAACCTCCTTGAGGGTAGGCACGGTTTTTTTGAGTATCTTCCAAGCCCCATCTTTAGTCTATCCTTTTTCACAGGATTTCAGATCTTCAAATCTTCATGCAGTAGGGATTTCTGAAATCTGGATCCCAAAACTTCAGCTTGAAATTACTAAAATTGATTTTTACATTTCTGCCCTTATACATATAGGAATGTACAGATGTGGTCAAATCATACATATATTTTTAATAGAGTGTTTTTTGTTTATCATCTAGACTTTCTTCCTCCTCCCTCTCCATTCAGATCAGTTCAGTTCAGTCACTCAGTCACGTCCGACTCTGTGCGTCCCCATGGACTGCAGCACACCAGGCTTCCCTGTCCATCACTAACTCCCAGAGCCTGCTCAAAGTCATGTCCATTGAGTTGGTGATAACATCAAACCATCTCATCCTCTGTTGTCCCCTTCTCATCCTGCCTCCAATCTTTCCCAGCATCAGAGTCTTTTCCAATGAGTAGGCTCTTCACATCAGGTGGCTGAAGTATTGGAGTTTCAGCTTCAGCATCAGTCCTTCCATTGAATATTCAGGGCTGATTTCCTTCAGGATTGACTGGTTGGATCTCCTTGCAGTCCAAGGGACTCTCAAGAGTCTTCTCCAACACCACAGTTCAAAAGCATCAACTTTTAGGCTTTCAGATTTCTTTACAGTCCAATTCTCACATCCACACATGACTACTGGAAAAACCATAGCTTTGACTAGATGGACCTTTGTTGGCAGAATTATGTCTCTGCTTTTCAATATGCTGTCTAGGTTGGACATAGCTTTTCAGTTCAAAAGCGTCAATTCTTGAGCATTCAGCCTTCTTTTTGGTCCAACTCTCACATCTGTACACAGCTACTGGATAAACCATAGCTTTGACTATATTATGTTCATTACCTACACCATAGTTTGGTTTCAGGTCAAACAACAGGGAGGGAACATAGCCCTACTCATCAACCAAAAACTGGATTAAAGATTTACTGAGCATGGCCCCGCCCACCCATCAGAACAAGACCCAGTTTCCCCCACAGTCAGTATCTCCCATCAGAAAGCTTCCATAAGCTTCTTATCCTTATCTGTCAGAGGGTCTGTTACAATCTCTATATTCTAACTGGATATCTAGCCTTGTAAACGGAAGTCATTTTGTTGTTACTGTTATTGTAGGTTTCCCTGATGAGGTTGGAGATTATATTATTCTAGTTTCCTTTTATGTCTTTAAAAACTTGTGTAAAAAAATCTACTTTAACATATTACCTTCTCCACCCTACATGTGCACGTTTCCAAGGTTATCTGAATGATATACCGCTCCTTTAGGGCTTCCCAGGTGGTTCAGTGGTGAAGAATCTGCCTGTCAATGCAGGAGACACAGGAGATTCAGACTGAATCTTTAGGCAGAGGAGCTTAGAAGGCTACAGTCCATGGGGTTGCAAGGAGTCAGACCAGACTGAGTAACTGAGCATGCACCATTTGTTTGCTTGTCTGGCAAGATTTCTTTAGGTAGCATCTCATAGATACTTGTGGATCAGGAATTTTTATTTACCTGTATATATCTCTCTCTCTGATTTTAAAAAGGGAGTTGTATTTTTTCTTTGAGTTTTAAAAATATTAATGTATATAGAGAGAACTTTTCACATAAATACATACCAGAAAAATTAAACCCCAGTGAAAATATTTCTCTTTATGGCTTGCCTCTGAGTCAGAATTCTGAAAATCAGTTCCACACAACTAAACACACTGACACTCCTTGGTCTGTAACACAAGCCAGGTACGAATAATGCACTAGAAAATGTGAATTAGAAAATATAAAGAGGTAACATTTCTATGTAAGCCTTGGCATTGGCAGAAAGGAAGCAATCAACAAGACTAAAAATTATGTTCTCATAAAAATAACTTTCTTATTGTTTTTATTTTGTTTCTACAAAAAGAAAATTGTCATCTTAGAGAAGACAACAGGTAAAAACCTCAGCTCCCACTGACCATTTCCAAACATACATTTGTAGGAAAAATGGCAGGTATTATTACCTTGATCTGCTTTATGTTTTCAGATAATTATACAATATTGAATACACTATGTAAGTTATTGGAGCGTTAGTTTCATCATATTTGAAGTTAGATATATAGGAACAAGGACTTAATGTGAAATTCATGGACTCAGCTGAGAGAGTTTGGAAAATTAGGATGCATAGTTTGTACTTTTCTAAGGAGAGACAACTGATAGCTTTCAACTAGTATTCAAACATGCCATAGCTGAAAAATATTTCAAAATACTATCAATGTATTTGAAACAGTAATATGATTAAATGATTCTATCATTGGCCTGTTGGTATATTTGCACTGGTTTTAATAAAGAAAACACTTACTGTGTGCTACTGTATTCAAAGAGATATTTACTGGGAATGTGCCATGTTTTATGTACTCTACTGAACACTCTACTTACTCTATTTTGTGCAGTTTTCATAGTGGAATAAAGTAGGAGCTAATACCAACCTCATCTAATGAATAAAGGACTCATAGATCAGAGAATTCACATTACTTTCTATGATCACATGGTTTATACACTGTGGCATCAGAGTCTGAGGCCATATTTCACTGAAGGAAGGTTCTTAGGATCCTTGTGCCTAGTGTGTATGAGGAAGATGGGTTACAACAATAATGCCTATTTGAACTAGGAGGGCTGGACAAAATCACAAGTAATCCATGATTTTAATAATTTGTTGAAAAGATAAAATATTAGACTCTAATATCATTGGGAGGCCAGGAAAGCCTAGTTAGGTCAACAAATATTCTATGTCATTGATTCTGTCTTAGTCTTCCCTCTGCTCAGTCTTTTAAAAATTTCTCTCAATGAGACAAAAATTCTAATTATCCACAGTTCTTTGTAAGGAAATCCTAGACACGATTCTGCAGGGTGCTATAAGTGGAAACAGGAGTTTCTTAATGGTATTAAAGCAACAAAAGAAGACATCTTCATCTTTGGGAGAACAGTGATGAAATAAGAATAATCACCTGATCCACAGCTTGGCTACTCAAAGAAGACTCTATAATGGATAGTATGGGATAGTAAGTGAGTGGAAATGTATGCGTTATTATCAGGAGAGTCACCTGGGTATTATAAATTGATGTAGTAAAATCTTTTTGGAAAGCAATTTGGCAACCTGTCTGAAAAGCTATAAAAACCTTTATACCTTTTGACCCAGTAATATCTCCCCGGAGAATTTACTCTAAGGAAATAATTCAAAAGAGGAATGCAACTATATGCATACAATTATTAATTATAGCATTAACTCAGCCACTGGAAAATATGGAAACAACCTAAATATCAAACAATAGAAGGATAGTAAATTACAGAACATTAAACTGTAAAAAATATCAGATAGCCACTACAATTGTAATTGTGAATGCTGAAGAAACATGAAAAATATATGCAATGGAGTTAATGAAAACAAAGAGTACAAAATTGCAGGTATTTAAGGATTAAGTTTTTCTAAAAAGAGATTTACATTTGGATAAAGATTTTAAGGAGGACAGAGGAGACTGGTGTACTGCAGTGCATGGGGTTGCAGAGTCGGACACAACTTAGTGACTGAAGAACAACAACAAAAAGATTTTAAAGAAACTAAAAGGAAGTGCAAACAGTAGTATTTTTTAAAAGTTGGCTTCAGATTGAAACCAGTTTTCTGTTGACATATTTTAATGCTCTGATCAAACTATATGTAATAACTAAAAATCAGAAAAGAATTTGTGCTAGTAAGTCTCATGTTTTAAAGATCAGAGATAGGAACAGTGGTTAATACTAACAATTTTAAACATACCCTCAATAATTGAATTGTTTTGAGTCACTGCACTTTATTAAGACCACGTTACAACATCCCTCACGGTCCAGTGGTGAAGAAGCTGCTTTCTAATGCAAGAGAAATGGGTTCAATCCCTGGTCCTAGAAGATTCTCCATGCCACATGGCAACTAAGCAAGTAAACAAGCTGAGCCCATGCTCTAGAGCCCATAAGCTGCGAGTACTGAGCCCACATGCCGTACTACTGAAGCTCAAACTCCCTAATAGCCCGTACTCTGCAGCAGAAGAACTGCCACAATGAGAAGCCTGTGCATTGCAACTAGAGAGTAGCCCCACTCACTGCAACTAAAGAAAGCCCTTATGTAACAATGAAGATCCAGCACAGCCAAAAAAATGATACAATTTTAAAAAGATCAGACTAGTAAATATGATTTTTTAACTGCATACACATTAAGTACTTTCTTATTTCCAGTTGGATTATAATATTACTTAAATTCCTAGCAGGGTCCCTACTTCAGTATGCTCCATTTTTAAAATGCAATTTGTGTTTATTTTATTTATTTACTGAATATCTAATATATGCAAGGTACAAATAGGTAGAGGAGAAGACAGCCCACTGTCACTTTCCATAATACACACATTCTCTTTATGCAAATCTTTTGATCCTCTTGGTTCTCTATGAATGTAGCTGATAGGCATTTCCCCTCAATGTGACAACTTCAACTTCTTTCAGTTCAGTTCAGTTCAGTTGCTCAGTCATGCCCAACTCTTTGTGACCCCGTGAACTGTAGCATGCCAGTTTTCCCTGTTCTTCACAATTTCCCTGAGTTTGTTCAAACTCATGACCATTGAGTCAATGATGCCAACCAACCATTTTATCATCTGTTGCCCTCTTCTCCTACCCTGAGTCTTTCCCAGCATCAGGGTCTTCTCTAATGAGTCAGCTCTTCACATCAGGTGACCCAAGTATTGGAGTTTCAGCTACAGGATCAGTCCCTTCAATGAATAGTCAGGGTTGCTTTCCTTTAGGATTGGCTGGTTTGATTTCCTTGCAGTCCAAGGGACTCTCAAGCGTCTTTTCCAGAACTACAGTTCAAAAGCATCAGTTCTTCCATGCTCAGCCTTCTTTATGGTCTAATACTCACATACATACATGACAACTAGAACAACCACAGCTTTGGTTATACAGACCTTTGTCAACAAAGTAATGTCTCTACTTTTTAATATGCTGTCTAGGTTGGTCATAACCTTTCTTCCAAGGAGCAAGTGTCTTTTAATTTCATGGCTGCAGTCACCATCCACAGTGATTTTGGAGCCCAAGAAAATAACATCTTACCAAAACCATAAATAATTCAAGAAAGGAAGAAACACATTTCTCAAAGGCTCACTATGTGCATGGGCACATGTTTTAATATACATTCTTTATTTTAATTTAACAATAATGCTTAATTTTCTGAGTGTTTAATATGTGCTAAGCACTTTGCAAGAGCTTTACTTATAACATCATCTTCCATCCCTACAATGCCAAGGTAAGCAATTATTCTCCATCACAGACAGAATTAAACTAAGGTAGCAAAGATGAAATAGTGAAATTTAATATGAATTTAATTAATTTATAAAGGTGGAACTGGACACTTCAGTTTTTCCCTGAGAAACAGATACATATATTTTTAAATATTGTCAGTAAATTGATGATTTCATTGAGGCCAGCAGATAGATTTCAGAAAATAATTAGTTATAAATTGTGAAATAGTTGGATTTAAAGAAGTTACTCTAACTTAATGAAGGGTTACATCCTTCATAAGGATAAAGTAAAATGTATAAAATCTAAGTTATCTTTCCAGTTCTTAAATACATTATGCTACTTGATAAAACATCACTTGCTTATTGTGGATCAGACAGTTTTACAGCTTGATTTAAATTGCACTTGGGACTGATATGAATCAGCTTATTTATGGAGAATCAATCCTAAGATTTACTTGTTCTCTGGAGTATCGATAAGCAAACATTTTTTTTTAATCTAGAAAATAACATTTCTATACTTTAAAGAGATACTGGATAAGTTGATTTATCTATTTTATTAGAGGTTATAAATAACTAAGTAGATCAAAGTGGTATATATTTGACGGTTCCTATATTTAGTTGATAAAATGAACCTATTTCTCAACAGAATTTCTATAGCTAAATATATAATTGTGCCCTGTGGTGTAACATAATTATAGATATATCCAAAACCATCCCTGGGGCTTTGCTGGTGATTCAGATGGTAAAGAATTCTCCTGCAATTCAGGAGACAGGTTTTGATCCCTGGATCGAGAAGATCTTCTGGAAAAGAAAATGGCAACTAGCTCCAGTCTTCTTGACAGGAAAATCCCACGGAAAGAGGTGACTGGCAGGCTACAGTCCAGGGGATCACAAAGAGTCACTCACAACTGAGCACACAAAAATACATACACACAATGGTTAGAAATGTGGTACTTGTTTTAACATATTTAAGATAAAATAAATAAGCATGACTTTATTTAATTCTTGATTCAAAGATGCTAAATGATTCAACTTTTTCCCAGCAGTGATACCTTGATTAATTCATCCTCTGAGAAGGAGGCTCAGCCTTGTTTATATGAGTTCAACTGTTTTAACTAAAAACATCAATTGGAGGATGAAAACAAAAACTTATCTTTAAATGAAATGCCAAATATTAACAAACCAGAGGAGACAGCTTTTGTTGCTGTTTGTTTTTTCCTTTCCCTGAAGTCCCTGAAGTACCTAGCTGTACACCAGTAGTCAGCCCATGCCAACAGGTTCTGGAGCCCAGACCAGGTACTCATATTTTAAGATTTATTTTATTTATCAAACACTTTGATGGGTCTACTATATAGTAAGCATAGTTCCAAGCTCTTGGCTAAGGTTTACTAATTTTATCCTTATGGCAACTCAGAAGAAGGTGATACTCTTTATATACTCATTTTAAAGATAAAGAAACTTCGGTGCACAAACTTTAACCAACATTCCTAAAATCACAAAGCAAGCAAGTGGTGGAGGCTGGACCTAAGTGCTGTGGATAGAATATTTGATCATCATCACCAGTATAGGAGGCTATCTCTCCAGATCTTGGACAAATGATTTGGTGGCTAGATCCTCCTGAGCACTTAACCTCTCTGAGCTTCAGTCTTTTCAGTTGAAAAACGAGAACAGTATCTACAATCAGTGACTTCTGTGAGTCTGTACATACCAATTTTGATGCTTTCATTCCAATGTATACCTCCCCAGCGTAGATCTTCCCAGCAACCTCCTAGAGTTGGTATTGGTTCTATCCAATAACACACTATATTCTAAATATATCCTATTTTGTACTCATCTTATTAGACTTGTAGTAGCATCAGGGTGTGCTAATGTGTCTAATCTACTCTACGTTGTGTCCCAGTGCCCTCAGAGGACCTGAAATGTAGGAGGAATTTAATCAATATAATTTTGTGGAAGAGTGAATGTACAATTTTCCTACTATCCATAGAATATTCATCAACAACATGTTAGCAAATGCATCTTCATCAATAGGCATGCTATAATAAAAGTAGCATTTCCTAGGAAATATTAAATAAAATCAAAATTGTGAAAATGGGAATCAAAATGAAAGCACAAAAGCAGTTGACAAATCTTTAAATTATTGATGTACCAAATGGATGTCTTTTCCCTTTGAGATAAAAGTGTGAATTAAACCAAGAGCATTAAGGCCATGGTTAAAATGAGAAACACCAATCAATAAAACAAAAATAAACCAAAAAATGTAACTGGACTCACAAACCAAGGTGTTTAAATGGCATTTTTCCGGCAGCCTGGTCCTGTCAAATGACCATGAGAACTAACTACCAGAGTCACAAGCCTTGGAAGCTGACCCCACTTTAGGTAGTTGAAGCTGAAGGAAATTTCTATATGTGGTTACCAATTATCGTAGACACCAAGGTCTAACTTAAATTGTATTCAGGAGATAGAGTGGCCCAGTATAGCCACTACTCACAAATACTCACAACGGCTTCATCTGGCCATATCTGCAACCAGTGGGCTTCTTGCTTCTTGGCTATGACTCTGATTTCTAAAACTCAAACTCAGAACTATATTAAAATTAAAACTTATAGGCTAAATTGTCATAGACCTTAAATTTTATGCTGAGAGATTTTATATGAAGCAGATTGGTTTTCTTATACCTTAGTTTAGGGATTTCATTAACAAGCTGGGCATATATAAAACTAATCACTGAGCTGTTTGACAGTATAATGACTCATCATTAAAAAAAAAGAAAAGAAAAATACAAGAAATGTTTCTAAAATGAAGAGTCAAACTACAGAAGGAAGCTGATATGCTTTTACAAAATGGGCCTGAGGACAAAAACCAAAGATAAATGTGTATGTTTAAAATTACTTGTGGGCAAGGCTCCCGTCTTAAATATTTGAAGTATTCAGGCCTCCAGGCACCTGTTCAAGTTTGTGCTGATTCTCTCCAGGCAGCTGCTTACTTGCCTCTGCTTCAGGCTGGACCTGAACATGGTCCAGGATGTAGCATTGATGAGCAAGTTCAGCTGGTGCTAAATGACAGGTGTTGGCTCCTGATTGCCTTCAGTGGCATGGTGGGGGATACTTCTTAACAGAGGGAAAGAGAGGAGACATCAAACACTTGCTCTTCCAGTTCAATGTTTTAATGTTTGTCCAAATCAATGTTTAATGTTTAATGAAAGGTATAGACTAGCAAAAGAAATAAGTTAATAACCAGGCTTACAGAAAACTTTTTTTTAATGAATGCACACTGGTAGCACAACAAAGAGGTGACATCGCTCATAAGATTTAGGATACTTTACAAAGTCCATTATCCACAGGGCATGCTCTGATGATCACTAAAGCCTTGAATCCAGGTGGATGGGTTTGACCCAATGGTCAAGACAACTGCAAGATCTCACTGTGTCAGCCTCTAGACCATGGTCTGTGGGCCACTAACTGACAGTGTAGGCATGGAATGCACTTTCCATAAGTATATGAAGCTAACAGAGGTACTTCTACAACCAGATGGGCACAGAAATGCTCTCAAGTCCATCCTAGAATCCAGTGAGACTTTTCTGGGTGACAATAGAGCATATCAACAAATTATGCCCTGAATGGTAAATCCAGCCTACTGCTTGTTTGATTGAATAAGCATTGAATCAAAATAAGCAATAAGCTGGATTTTATGTTTGCATTTTATATTAAAAGGAATCTAGAAGGCTATTTAATGACCTGTAAAAAATTTATGAATTTCAAATTGCAGTAGCTGAAAATAAAGTTTTATTGGAACACAGCCACACAGCCATTTGTTTACATATTATATATGGCTACTTTTGTGACATAGACTGTATCATTCACTGAGTTAAATTGCTTGCTATTTGGCCTTTTACCAAAATGGTTGCCAATAAACATATAGTATATGGCATTTGATATTGGTATAGCCTCTTACCAGTTGTGATAATCGGTAACTCTGAGCCTCAGTTTGCTCAGCTGTAAGGGGATATTAATATTCATTTCAGGGTTCTTGGGCATATTACATGAGATAAGGTGTGATAAAGTACATAACATAATGGCAGTAAATGGTTACTATTTTTATTCATAATGTATTAAGAAAGATAATAAATATTATATTTCCTGGTCTTTATGTTATGATTCTGAATAATGTGAGAAGCCACCAGTCTCCCTACAATTCCAGGCTGTCTGAGAGTATATTGGATGTTTTCTCAGGCAGGGATCCATTCCATAGCAAAATTACATAGACTAATGACTTAAAAGGGCTTCTCAGGCGGCCCAGTGGTAAAGAATCCTCTTGCCAATGCAGAAAATGAAGGAGATGTGGGTTCAATCCCAGGGTCAGGAATACCCCTTGGAGTAGGAAATGACAACTCACCAGTATTCTTGACAGGTCAATGTCATGAAAAGAGGAGCTTGGTGGGCTATCGTCCACGGGGTTGCAAAGAGCGGGACACAACTGAGTGACTGAGCATGCAGATGGCTTAAAAACAGAAATGCCTTTCTCACAGTTCTGCTGACCGGGAAGCCCAGTAGTTTGGACCCCACCTGGTCAGGTGCTAAGGCAATCTCTCTTCCTGGCTTGCAGGTTCTAAGGAAACCTCTCTTCTTGGTTTCTTCTTTACTCATTGTATTCTCACGTGGTAAAGAAAGAAAGACAGAGAATGAGAAGACTCTGGTGTTTCTTCTTCATGTGAGGGAAATTATCCCATCATGGGGCTTCATCGTTATTAGCTCATCTAAACCTACTTACCTCTCAAAAATTCTACCTCCAAATACCATTACTTTGGGGATTAGGATTTCAACATATGAATTTGGGGTGGGGGACACTAAGTCCAAAACAGATATTGAATCTCTGGCAGATGTTCTGCTGTTTTTTTCACTGTGTAGCAGTGTTCAATTCAATATCAGCTTTAGGAAAGAATCCCTGTTAGTCTTAACCAGTGGGGCCCTTTTGTTAATAAGAGAGGGACTTTTATTTATCTCAGTGACTATAAAGTGTCATTGCATTGACTGACTGACGGCAAATGTGTGTGTATGTGTGTGTGTACACGCGCTAAGTTGCTTCAGTTGTGTCTGACTCTTTGAGACCCTATGGACTGGAGCCCACCAGGATCCTCTGTCCCTGGGACTCTCAAGGCAAGAATACTAGAGTGCATTGCTACTTCCTCCTCCAGGGGATTTTCCTGACCCAGCAATTGAACCCACATCTCTTACATCTACCACATTGGCAGATGGGTTCTTTATCACTAGCACCACCTGGGAAGCCCTATATATATATATATATATATATATAATTAAACAAAAAAATCACACCCCAAAACTCAGCATCACCACTTATGAATATCACCCTTTCCTACAGAGACCAGTGAACAGATGTAAAGCCTAAAACTTCTACAAAATTTTACAAACATCATTCCATGATGAGGTAATCCAGTTCAAGGTAAAAGAAGTGATAGGAGAGTCAAGCCACAAGAGCCAGAGGACAAAGAATGCCTTAAGCCAGCTGCGCATCTCATGTTTCCTACCTGTGAGCTTCTCATTCCTTTAGAGCTTAAGTCACTTTGAGTTAGATTTCTTAAATTTCACCAACAGTGTAAACTAATTACTGCAACTGATACCTGCCTGTAGATTCAAGTTGAAAGCTGACCTACCTATATCACTCAGGTGTCCAGTAGAGAATCAGAGTGCAGTGTCTCATCAATTTACTATAATATTATAGGTTGAGATCCATTTATAACTTATAAAATATCTCATATACCTTGCTCAATAAACTTCACTTTGTACTTAGTGCCACTGTGTTCAAAGCACTGAGCTCAAGCTGCGGGAGATGCAAAAATGAATCAAGCACATGACTAGACTTCAAGGACTTAAGGACCTTGTGGAGAAGAGCAACATATAAACTACATGAGAAAATAGGAGGTGAAACAAAATGAGACACATGTTCAACAAAGCATTAGAGCCAGAGACCAGAGTTACTGCCCCCATTAGATACTCACAACAGCTCTGCGGGGGAGATTGAACAGATGTTTTTATCCTCATTGTTACAGATTAGAAGATTCTGAAAGGTCCAGTGTGACTGGGGTAATTAGTTCTACATTAATTGTGCTCAGTGATTTTGGCTCAAAGCCCAATGTTCTTTTCATTCTTCCATGAAATTTCTTAAAAATAATAACAACATTGTAGATAAAAGGCTATTGTGTATTAAACATTTCACAAAGGGCTGACATATAGTAACCTGACATACACTGTCAAGGAATAAAATGTGAAATGTATAAGATAAAGGGAGAGCACTCTGAGCAACCTAAGGTCCCCTGTTCCAGTTAGGGAGAAGCTACCACTCAGCTCGTTATTGGTAGATGTTATGAGAATTTTCTGCTTTTTAAGAGATTCATCATCTAAAGTGTATATGGAATTTAAAAAGCATTTTCACATTTTAATCAAGTCCTATCAAGTCTACCTCCAAAATACATATTGAACTTGTCTACTTCCTTCCATCTCTCTGCAATAGCCTCTTAAATGATCTTCCAGATTCCAGTGCTATCCCTTTCTTATACCCCCTCCAGTCAGAGTGATTCATTTAAAAATAAAGGCTATCATCTCTTTATATACCCTAAATACTCATCAATCAGGATTTGACATGGAAGCCCAGACATCTTGGGTATTATAGGAATAATTGGCCTATTTTAAAGATTAGACCTTACACAAATATGGGAAGAAGTTGTTAAAAACAAACAGACAGAAAAGAGTCATTGACTCATCACCCAATGGACTGATGTGGCTAGAAACCTAAATCTCACTGTGTGTATGGGTGTTTGTGTGTCTAAGTAGGTTTATATGCATGTATAGACAGAGAAGGAGAAGGGAGTGACAGAGGATGAGACGGTTGGATAGCATCACCCACTCAATGGACATGAGTTTGAGCAAAAACTCTAGGAGACAATGAAGGACAGGGAAGCCTGGTGTGCTGCAGTTCACTGGGACACAAAGAGGCAGATATGACTTAGCAACTGAACAATAGACAGATATATAGACGTATATTTTTCAATAACTATGTTTATTTTTATATAGAATCCTGTTATATAATTCATGATAGTTTGTATATATGCAAATTTATTAAAATTAATAACTGTATAGGTTTAACTACACTTATGGGTATATCAGTGTCTCTACAAGAAGGTTCAAATCTGATATCAGATAGAATTCTGACATTGGATAAAGCAACATCTCCACACAGCTTATTTCTATCTGGAGAACTACATTTTACATGTGAAAACAAAGGACCAGATCACCCATGATTTTACCAAGATATATCATAGAGATGATTTTTATTCAAAGACCAATATTGCAAAGTAGGAAGCTTATATCAGACAGTTAACAAATCAAAGTTATCTTAAGACCCAAAGCACCATCCCTGAAGAAGGGCATGGCAACCCACTCCAGTATTCTTGCCTGGAAAATCCCATGGACAGAGGAGCCTGGTGGGCTACAGTCCAGGAAATCGCAAAAAGGCAGACACAACTGAGTGACTGAGCACAAAGCACCTTGCCAAGAACATTTCTACCATTCAGGATTTAAATTTCTCTTGTTCACAAAGTAAAGACTCACACTATCTACCTGCAGGTGTTCAGTCTTCATGGGCAACATGATCTCATGGGTTTTTGTACATTTTACTTCCAGATATTATGAAGAGTTAGAGATTTCACCTAACTGTCTCACAGGATCCCTAGGACTTTGAAACTTTTTTAAAGATTTGAAAGGACTGTTAGGCCATCTGTGGAACAAGTAGATGTTATGGAAAAACTCATTATTCAGAGATGACCTTAAGTCAAAGTCAGTGTGAATCCATGGACTAAACAAGTGGTCCATTGAATTCTCCAGGCCAGAATACTGGAGTGAGTAGCCTTTCTCTTCTCCAGGGGATCTTCCCAACCCAGGGATCAAACCCAGGTCTCCCGCATTGTGGGCGAATTCTTTACCAGCTGAGCCACAAGGGAAGCACAAGAATACTGGAATGGGTATCCCATCCCTTCGCCAGTGGATCTTTCCAACTCAGGAATCCAGTGAGGGTCTCCTGCATTGCAGGTGGGTTCTTTACCAACTGAGCTATCAGGGAAGCCCAGTCTTAGAGAATTCCATTTCTTCTGCATTTACTGTCACAGTATGCAATACAAAGCATGTGTGTGACAAATGCTTTGTATTTGCATTTATTTGTTGTATAAAATATTTATTTTTTGAATAAATGATTGAGTGGGATGAATGAAAATAAAACCACATTATAATATTATGGCTATGTGATTCTCTAGAATTTGGGACTTTACTTGGTGGTGGGGCCAAACAATAATAGAATTTAACACCAAAGTGCTTTTTCTTTTTCACTCCATGCAGCGCTCCTCCAAAAAACAGAATTAGGTTGCTAGCACTGACCATGAGCACCAAATATGCACAAGGCATGGAGACACACTAACCATTCTGTTTGCTCAGATGGCATACAGATTCAATACACGGGGTTAGTCAAACGCTTGTTATATATTGCAATTCTTCACATTCTAGATTCTTGATATAGATCTTGATGTTAAATTTTTTTTAACAGACAGAAGCGCTGTCAAGCTCAACAAGTCTCACCATGATCGGTTTTCGTAATGCTATGCTCTCATGCATACATCGGTGGTGGGTGTTACCTCTATCTAGAATTTTGTCCATTAAACAAAACCTGAAATGCACAATGCAATAATAGGCAAACTTCAAGCAAAGATATGTTTTCTCAATACTTACCCATGGAGAAATTTAACAGACATGATCAAAGGTTTACCACTTTCCATGGGTGAGTTCAGTTCAGTTCAGTTGAGTCACTCAGTTGTGTCCGACTCTTTGCGACCCCATGAATTGCAGCACACCAGGCCTCCCTGTCCATCACCAATTCCCAGAGTTTACTCAGACTCACCTCCATCGGGTCCGTGATGCCATCCAGCCATCTCATCCTCTGTCGTCCCCTTCTCCTCCTGCCCCTAATCCCTCCCAGCATCAGAGTCTTTTCCAATGAGTCAACTCTTCACATGAGGTGGCCAAAGTACTGGAGTTTCAGCTTTAGCATCATTCTTTCCAAAGAAATCCCATGGCTGATCTCCTTCAGAATGGACTGGTTGGATCTCCTTGCAGTCCAAGGGACTCTCAAGAGTCTTCTCCAACACCACAGTTCAAAAGCATCAATTCTTCGGTGCTCAGCCTTCTTCACAGTCCATACATGACCACAGGTAAAACCATAGCCTTGACTAGACGGACCTTAGTCGGCAAAGTAATGTCTCTGCTTTTGAATATACTATCTAGGTGGGTCATAACTTTTCTTCCAAGGAGTAAGCCTCTTTTAATTTCATGGCTGCAGTCACCATCTGCAGTGATTTTGGAGCCCCCCCAAATAAAGTCTGATGCTCTTTCCACTGTTTCCCCATCTATTTCCCATGAAGTGATGGGACCAGATGCCATGATCTTCGTTTTCTGAATGTTGAGCTTGAAGCCACATTTTTCACTCTCCTCTTTCACTTTTATCAAGAGGCTTTTTAGTTCTTCTTCACTTTCTGCCATAAGGGTGGTGTCATCTGCGTATCTCCATCTCCCAGCAATCTTGATTCCAGCTTGTGTTTCTTCCAGTCCAGCGTTTCTCATAATGTACTCTGCATATAAGTTAAATAAGCAGAGTGAGAATATACAGCCTTGATGCACTCCTTTTCCTGTTTGGAACCAGTCTATTGTTCTATGTCCAGTTCTAACTGTTGCTTCCTGACCTGCATACAGATTTCTCAAGAGGCAGGTCAGGTGGTCTGGTATTCCCATCTCTCTCAGAATTTTCCACAATTTATTGTGATCCACACAGTCAAAGGCTTTGGCATAGTCAATAAAGCAGAAAGGTGAGGACTAAATCAAATCCTCATCTTTTCCTGATCCCTACAAGAAACAGAAAACATATCTAAGAGTTCTAATGTTTGTAGACATTAGATTACATGCATGTCAGATTTTGTAACTGATTATAACTCATTTCAAAACAACACAGAAATTTATCCACAACTAAAAGATGAGACTGCAGCCATGAAATTAAAAGATGCCTGCTCCTTGGAAGAAAAGTTATGACCAACGTAGACAGCAGAGACATTGCTTTGCCAACAAAGGTCTGTCTAGTCAAAGCTATGGTTTATCCAGTAGTCATGTAAGGTGTGAGAGTTAGGCTATAAATAGAGCTGAGTGATGACAAATTGATGCTTTTGAACTGTGATGTTGGAGAAAACTCTTGAGAGTCTCTTGGACTGCAAGGAGATCTAAACAGTCAACCGTAACGGAAATTAGTCATGAATATTCATTGGAAGGACTGATGCTGAAGCTGAAACTCTAATACTTTGGCCACCTGATGAAAAGAACTGACTCATTGGAAAAGACCCTGATGCTGGGAAACATTGAAGGCAGGAGGAGAAGGGGACAACAGAAGATGAGATGGCTGGATGGCATCACCGACTCAATGGACATGAGTCTGAGTAAACTCCAGGAGTTGGTGATGGACAGGGAGGCCTGGTGTGCTGCAGTCCATGGGGTTGCAAAGAGTCGGGCATGACTGAGTGACTGAAATAAACTGAAATAATTGGTTCTGTACATTTTGAATGCAAAGTAGAAAGACAAAAAGAATGACAATCCTACAGATAATGTGGATAGCAGAGCAAAATGTGTTTGTGCCTTTCAAAGTGTGTAACTGCTTCAACTTTTTTTCTTTTAGACATATTTGAATCTAAGTCAACATAAGAATCTGTTACATGGTTTGTGTGCTAAGTTGCTTCAGTTGTGTCTGACTCTTTGCGACCCCATGGACTGTAGCCCACCAGGTTCCTCTGCCCATGGGATTTTCCAGGCAAGAATACTGGAGTGGGATGCCATGCTCTCCTCCAGTGAATTTCCTGATGCCAGGATCAAACGCACATCTGTTATGCCTCCTGAATTGGCAAGTGGGTTCTTTACCACTAGCACCACCTGGGTTACTAAAGTATAAATATAGAAAATAAGATGTAACACAGGACATAGGAATCTTTTTTACTGATCCTATAAGGCTGTCTATCCAACTTGTCTCCATAACCATTACTGGACAAACTTGGTTTTAAAATATCAGGAAAGCAAGATTCACGTTTCCTATTTCTATATTAAAAAAAGAAAAAAAAGAAAAATGGCTGTCTGGGGAGGACTTACAAATAGCTGTGAAAAGAAGAGAAGCGAAAAGCAAAGGAAAAAAGGAAAGATATAAGCATCTGAATGCAGAGTTCCGAAGAATAGCAAGAAGAGATAAGAAAGCCTTCTTCAGCGATCAATGCAAAGAAATAGAGGAAAACAACAGAATGGGAAAGACTAGAGATCTCTTCAAGAAAATTAGAGATACCAGGGGAACATTTCATGCAAAGATGGGCTCGATAAAGGACAAAAATGGTATGGACCTAACAGAAGCAGAAGGTATTAAGAAGAGGTGGCAAGAATACAAGGAAGAACTGTACAAAAAAGATCTTCATGACCCAGATAATCATGATGATGTAATCACTAATTTAGAGCCAGACATCCTGGAATGTGAAGTCAAGTGGGCCTTAGAAAACATCACTACGAACAAAGCTAGTGGAGGTGACAGAATTCCAGTTGAGCTGTTTCAAATCCTGAAAGATGATGCTGTGAAAGTGCTGCACTCAATATGCCAACAAATTTGGAAAACTCAGCAGTGGCCACAGGACTGGGAAAGGTCAGTTTTCATTCCAATTCCAAAGAAAGGCAATGTCAAAGAATGCTCAGACTACTGCACAATTATATCCATCTCACACACTAGTAAAGTAATGCTCAAAATTCTCCAAGCCAGGCTTCAGCAATATGTGAACTGTGAACTCCCTGATGTTCAAGCTGGTTTTAGAAAAGGCAGAGGAACCAGAGATCAAATTGCCAACATCTGCTGGATCATGGAAAAAGCAAGAGAGTTCCAGAAAAACATCTATTTCTGCTTTATTGACTATGCCAAAGCCTTTGACTGTGTGGATCACAATAAACTGTGGAATATTCTGAAAAAGATGGGAATACCAGACCATCTGACCTGTCTCTTGAGAAATCTGTATGCAGGTCAGGAAGCAACAGCTAGAACTGGACATGGAACAACAGACTGGTTCCAAAAAGGAAAAGGAGTATGTCAAGGCTGTATATTGTCACCCTGCTTATTTAACTTATATGCAGAGTACATCAAGAGAACCGCTGGACTGAAAGAAACACAAGCTGGAATCAAGATTGCTGGGAGAAATATCAGTCACCTCAGATATGCAGATGACACCACCCTTATGGCAGAAAGTGAAGAGGAACTAAAAAGCCTCTTGGTGAAAGAGGAGATTGAAAAAGTTGACTTCAAGCTCAACATTCAGAAAATGAAGATCATGGTATCCAGTCCCATCACTTCATGGGAAATAGATGGGGAAACAGTGGAAAGAGCATCAGACTTTATTTTCTGGGGCTCCAAAATCACTGCACATGGTGACTGCAGCCATGACACTAAAAGACACTTACTCCTTGGAAGGAAAGTTATGACCAACCTAGACAGCATATTCAAAAGCAGAGACATTACTTTGCCGACTAAGATCCGTCTAGTCAAGGCTATGGTTTTTCCTGAGGTCATGTATGGATGTTTGAGTTGGACTGTGAAGAAGGCTGAGCGCCGAAGAATTGATGCTTTTGAACTGTGGTGTTGGAGAAGACTCTTGAGAGTCCCTTGGACTGCAAGGAGATCCAAGCAGTCCATTCTGAAGGAGATCAGCCCTGGGTGTTCTTTGGAAGGAATGATGCTAAAGCTGAAACTCCAGTACTTTGGCCACCTCATGAGAAGAGTTGACTTATTGGAAAAGACTCTGATGCTGGGAGGGATTAGGGGCAGGAGGAGAAGGGAACGACAGAGGAAGAGATGGCTGGATGGCATCACGGACCGGATGTAGGTGAGTCTGAGTGAACTCTGGGAGATGGTGATGAACAGGGAGCCCTGGCGTGCTGCGACTCATGGGGTGGCAAAGAGTCAGACACGACTGAGCAACTGAACTGAACTGATTTCTATATTAGTAATTCCTCCTAGATTATAGTTCTTTATATGTCATTACACCTCTAAGTGTCTTTAGGGTTTTGTTTTTTTTTTTTTCCTGAGATACTGACAAGTATTACCATGTTTGTTTTCTGAGTCTGAATAATTTCTTCTAAATCCCTGTGGTCTTCAATTTTATCCTTTATGCAACATTATGACCCTTCACTTATCTATATTGTTTTTGCAATTTTAAATTTGTTTAAAATTTCCCTCCTTTATCATTTCCTATCCCTCCTCCTCTTTCTCACTCTCTTTTTCCTTCTGTCTTTCCCCCCCTCTATTCTCATCTTTATCTTTCCTTTCTTCTGCATAGATTCTGCATAGATAAGTGGCTAATTTATATCTTTTAATCTCATCCCCTACCCCATCTTTTCCTACACATATTAGTCTCCAGGCTTAAACTTATCATTTTCAATTCAGAGAGTTCACATTTGCTGTTTGTCTGGCCTAGAATACTCTTTCCCCATTCTTTCTCTTTCCCATCAAAGCAATCATATATAGCTATATACTGTGTACCACACAATTCCTGGGGTAACACTCATTAAGCTATTATGTGACTGATTTCCCCAGTTTTGCAACATGGTGGTCTGATTTCTACCCTAAGAAACTCAGCTTATATATCTTTAAATAGGCCTTTTCTCACGATCATATCTAAAGTCTCTCTACCTATCCCACTCAATCTGGTAACTCTTCATGTCACCCTGTCGATTTCTTTCATAACACTTATGGGAATCAGTAATTATTCCACATATTTATTTATTGTGTATTAATCATATCTATTCTCTAGAATAAACTTTCTTGAGTTTTGTGATCTCCTATGCCTTGGTCTAGGTTGTATTGTGTAATACCTGTTACATCTTTAACTATGCCTGGCACATACAAGGCCCTTTATAAATCAGTGTCGAATAAAGAGAAAAAAAAAGAATTATCTAGTGAATACAATTTCCTTGAATATATTCATTTTTATTTCTCATTACAATTATATGGAATAAAAACCAGTCTTCAAACAATGATCTTGCCATCCATCTGTTGTGTAACACATCATTTCTTGTGTTTCATTAATACATCTTTTCTTTGAAGGTGTTTGATTAAAATTTAATTGTGCTTGTAAAATTTAACTTGACAAGTAACATTGCTTTAACATTTTTGTTGATGTGCAAATATGTTTGATGATGGCAAGGTGCAAGTGAAACTTGCGTGGAGGTTGGTCTAGAATGGTCAGTGAGGAAGGAAGCAGAAGAGAGTTTATTGATGGAGCAATAGAAAAGCCCCACAGCGATTTTCTATCTACTTTGTAATTCTAACCAAGCCTGCCTGGCTCTTCACTGCTGAATGGGTAATGAGACTGAAAGGGACACTCATAATACCCTCAACTGTATCACTTCTTCCCAGCTGATTTCAGTGCAGTGATGGTGGATAGTTCCCTGCACTTTGCAGCTTTCTGATAAGAGGTCTTCTGCTTTGCTTTCTGATATCTTGAAAGGCCATTCAGCCAAGCATAGGAACAACCCACCAGTGGAGGAAAGGACAGGGGGAATTAATACCCTTGGGAACAATTTCCAACTATGGAGGGGTGGGGTTTTGTGACTAAATGTTCTAGTCCCACTCTCTTTTGTGGGACATATCTGAAGCAGTTTCTACATTAGTTAGTACTCATGGTTAGTTACCCAGAAGCCATTGTTGCACTTGGTATTGGGTTTATTTTTTCCTGGTCTCACTCTCCCCTCTAGCTCTCTAGTGAGTTGTAGAATTATCCTCCAAAATAAACCACCTGGATTCAAATATTTCTCTTAGCTACTACTTTTGCATGTGTGTGTGCTAAGTCATTTCAAGCATCTCTGACTCTTTGCAACCCTGTGGACTGTATCCCATCAGCCTCCTTTTTCTATGGGATTTCCCAGGCAAGAATACTGGAGTGGGGTTGCCATTCCCTTCTCCAAAGGATCTTCCTGACCCAGGAATTGAACCCAAGTCTGCTTTATTTCCCATAACTACTTTTGGGAGACCCCAAATAGGTAAAAGCCATTAAATTTTGTCCCCTTTTATTTAATCTGTACCCCATCCATCCTCTTCACAAGAACTTTGTCACAGTTCTGTATTATTGCTGTGTAATAAATTCAGAAAATGCCTAAAGTAAAATAAAAATAGCTGGAGAAAAAGCTAGTCTTTTTAAAAACTTTGCACCCAAAGGTTCAGCATTCTTATCTAAGTAATATTGCTTCTTTTGACCTAGACCATCCCATTTTATGGGCTTCCCTAGTGGCTCAGCTGTTGAAGAATCCACCTGAAATGCAGGAGACCTGGGTTCAACCCCTGGCTTGGGAAGATCTCTTGCAGAAGGGAACAGGTACCCACTTCAGTATTCTGGCCTGGAGAAATTTGTCCATGGGGTCACAAAGACATGACTGAACAACTTTTACTTTATCTCATTTTATACATGCAAAAATCATGTTTATCTCTTTCTAACTCTTACAAATGAGATATTGAATAAGATTTAAGAAAAAAAGAAACGTAAGACACACAAGGACTTAAATTCATATCCAGTCTTCAGCATTTACTACTTTTCAAAATGGGGAAATCATTCTTCACCTCTCCAGACTTACTAAATTGGTAATTGTAATGTACATCTTACAGGTTAATTTTAGTGGTCAACTGTAAAGCATACCTCCCTACACTAGCCTTTCATGCTTCAGTTATAAGAAAAAAAAAATTGTGGCTAACTACATTATATGGTTAATATACTAACATGGAAAAAAATCTCCAAAATATAGATATAAAGAAAGAAAATTATATGTTTTTTTATATATGTACCATATACATCATATCATATGTACCACATGTATATGTGCCAAATATATATGTATGCATATGTGTATACATGTATGTATATGGTACACACACATATATGTATATGGCAGATATATACACATACATCATATGTATCATATGTACCATATGATAGTACAGACTGATGTATGTTTAAAACAAACCCAAATGACTTTAAAACTGTACATATGTATATGCATATACATACCTAAATATGTATTTTATATATGGAAATATGAGAGAATATGTAAATATACTGCAAAAATTCTGAAAGATGCATATGAATTTGTGGGTGAAACACTGAAGTGGATTTCACATTTTATGCTATATACTTCCCCAACTTCTATCCTCATGATAGTAAGAGTACCTACTCATGTATTTTTTTGTGTAATAAATAGATCACACATTAATATTTCACATTCCTATTTTATATATGGAACTTCTCTTATGCAAAATTTTACAGAAAATATTTTAATGTGGAAACAAACAAAAGGCAGTATTTTTTGCTATGAAACAAAAGTATGGTGCTTGGGCCATGATAAACATTCCAAAAATGTTAATTGAGTATATTAAGGAGCAAGTAAATAAATGATTGACCAATTATTGTCACTAAAGCTCCAGTCTCTAAAGTGGACCTATCGTCATTATAGTTGTTCAGCAACATAAAATCCAATACAATCTGAAAGCTGAAAATAAACAGCTTGAATGAGGTTCCTAGAAACTCACTGTTACTTCCTATTTAATTGCTAACACAACTTTTCTAGGGTTGTTGTCATGACTGGAAATGGTCATGGAATGGTGTGTAGTCAATAGAAGTTGGAGAGATGAGTTGATTTTACAGAAGCATTTTTTAAAATTTAAATATTAGTATTGTTTTCATCCAGATGGATGTTTACTAAACTTATTGTGATAATCATCTCATGATGTATGTGATATATGCAAGTCAAATCATTATGCTTTAGACTTTAAACTTATAGCATTGTATGGCACTTATTATCTCAATAAAACTGGAAGAAAATAGATAGCTGCAAGAAACAACACGAATAAATCCATATCTAGTAGAAAATGATCACACAACATATAATGTAATACAAAATATATTTGCATTGAGTTAAATAATAAATATGGGCTTCTCTGGTAGCTCAGATAGTAAAGAATCTGCTTGCAATGCGGGAGACCCAGGTTTGATTCCCTGAAGAAGGAAGTGGCTACCCACTCTAGTTATTCTTGGCTGGAAAATTCCATGGACAGAGGAGCCTAGTGAACTACAGTCCATGGGCTCACAAAAAGAGTAGGACTAACACAAAAAATCAATATAAAGTCAAATGTATTATTAATTAATATTATTAATTATTATTAATCCATATGATCATAACACTATTCAGAATAATAGATTCAACTTATTTTCATTAAATTCTTTGAAACTGTTGTTATCATGAAAGTGATATTAGTGATTAGAGATTCTGCTTAGGCATGCAGCCACTCATGCTTAGTTAAATAAAACTCAGTTTTATATATCTAAGTGTTCAAATTCCTGGCTCACTGTTAGACTAAAGCTGCTGTGTATCTATTACCATCACTCTTCCCTTCTTAATATATTCAATCTTTAATCTCTGCAAAACAGAAATGGCAAAATTTAACGTACATGACAGTGCCAGAAATGCTGTTCAGAATCGTGAGGAAACACATCATCAGATATCTCTCTGAAATCACTGATCATTTGAATAAAGTTCTGGGAGTTAGAAGATGGTGAATGGCAGAGCCAAAGTTTGAATACAAGACTTTGGCTCCAGGGCCAGTAAATATTAAGTAATAAGTAAGTATTCTTCAAATTAGATAAAGCTTAACATATTCAGTGAGAATCTACTGTAATCTAATCTTGTTCCAGAAGTAACCAGTCTTTGTATATTTTTTTGCAATACAGTTCTTGAAATGGGTACTGGTGGTGCTATAGACTCTGGTGTTCAGTTAAATTGAAAAATTGATCTCAGAGGAAAAAGTACAACTCTATGAAGTATTAAGCCTTACTTCTTTTTTTTTCCCCCCATGTGATGAAACTGAGGTTTGAGGAGGTGAGATAAATTGCCCAATGTCACACACCTTGTAATCAGTGGAGTTGTAATTTGACTTAGGCAACCTAACTATTTTCCAATCATAGTAATTGTGTCTATTTGGTTTGGTCTGTCAGTCATGTCTGACTCTTTGAAACACCATGGACTATAGACCGCCAGACTCCTCTGTCCATGGGACTTCCCAGGCAAGAATACTGGAGTGGGTTGCCATTTACTTCTCCAGGGGACCTTCCCAACCCAGGCATCCAACCCAGGTCTCCCGCATTACAAGAGGATTCTTTATCATCTGAGCCACCACAGAAGCCTGTAACTGTGTCCATATATATATATGCATTAATCTTATCATATTTTTAACTGCTTTCTAACTTCTCACTTGGCTATCACTAAATTCCATTTGACCAAGTAAACATTTAATTTGAAGGCCATAGCTATTTGTTGTAGGAAATGTAAGGTTGGATTTATGATTGTAAAAATGAAGTGGATCTGGATAAGTGGAAAATCAATAGAGAGATTTTTGGACAAAGGGTACTGAACACCTGGCTTTATATATGGAAGATTTATTTATGGTTGGCAGTTAAATAAAAGTGATGCTATTACCATTGCAATAGGTATATGTTATTGGAGGCTTACTTTGTGCCAGACATTACATATATATATATATGTTATATCATTACTTAAAGTTCATCTTACAAGTGAACTATCAAGAACATAAAGGTGTGATTTATCAAAGACACATAGCTGGCAAATTTCAGAGGAATGGCTTGAGTCTAGTCATTCTAATTCCAAACTTGATCCTGCCAAGTTTTTGCAAAACTATGGGAGAAATATCAGTAACATCAGATATGCAGATGATACCACCCTTATGGCAGAAAGCAAAGAGGAACTAAAAAGCCTCTTGATGAAAGTAAAAGAGAAGAGTGAAAAAGTTGGCTTAAAGCTCAACATTCAGAAAACTAAGATCATGGCATCCGGTCCCATCACTTCATGGCAAATAGATGGGGAAACCGTGGAAACAGTGGCTGACTTTAATTTTCTGGGCTCCAAAATCACTACAGATGGTGACTGCAGCCATGAAATTAAAAGACACTTACTCCTTGGAAGGAAAGTTATGACCAACCTAGACAGCACATTAAAAAGCAGAGACATTACTTTGTCAACAAAGGTCTGTCTAGTCAAGGCTATGGTTTTCCAGTAGCTATGTATGGATGTAAGAGTTGGACTATAAAGAAAGCTGAGCGCTAAAGAACTGATGCTTTTGAACTGTGGTGTTGGAGAAGACTCTTGAGTCCCTTGGACTGCAATGAGATCCAATCAATCCATTCTAAAGATCAGTCCTGGGTGTTCATTGGAAAGACTGATGTTGAAGCTGAAACTCCAATACTTTGGCCACATGATGCAAAGAGCTGACTCATTTAAAAAGACCCTGATTTTGGGAAAGATTGAGGGAAGGAGGAGAGGGGATGACAGAGGATTAGACGGTTGGACGGCATCACTGACTCGATGGACATGAGTTTGGGTAAACTCCAGGAGTTGGTGATGGAAAGGGAGGCCTGGCATGCTGCAGTTCATGGGGTCGCAAAGAGTCAGACACAACTGAGCGACTGAACTGAACTGAAATGAACTGATGGACAATTAGAAACAAAAGAGTTAAGAGCTTTTTATCTGCTGATTTTGAAAAGATGGTAGTCAGAGAAAGAGGCACATCACAGTCTTCTCACTCAACTTCAATACAAAGCTGTTTCCTGGGTATGTGCCCAGAAATCAGGAGAGATTACAATACAGGATGTGAACTAGATTGAGAAGCCTCTAACCAGACAAGACTGCTTAACACCTCACCACCTACTACCCCAGTAATGGTGCTGCTGCTGCTGCTAAGTCACGTCAGTCGTGTTCGAATCCATGCGACCCCACAGAAGGCAACCCATCAGGCCCCCGTCCCTGGGATTTTCCAGGCAAACATACTGGAGTGGGTTGCCATTTCCTTCTCCAATGCATGAAAGTGAAAAGTGAAAGTGAAGTTGCTCAGTCCTGTCCAACTCTTCACGACCCCATGGACCGTAGCCTACCAGGCTCCTCCGTCCATGGGATTTCCCAGGCACGAGTACTGGAGTGGGGTGCCATCGCCTTCTCCTTGTAATGGTGCTAAGATCATATAATTACAGCACTCTAACTGAGAACAATCTGTTCCTGTTAAGAAGCTTGACTCTTTGTGGAAAGAATTTAACACAATGTATTCACAGTGTGTCTGAAGACATGGGGATGGGCACATTTCTTTGATAATCTGACCTTGCTGTTGGGATGAGTTTTTAGTGAAACACACCCTCAAGCCCTAAACTCAGGTGATGTATTTTTCATTTGCATTTTTCTTAGATTTCTTGGTACATCTGTTGCAGCTCATAACATACTCCACTTTGTGAGCTAGACTTATTCACCCGATATACCTCTCCTCCAACACTTACAGGCAGAACCATAGTCTTTATCACCTGTGTGATTATGCTTCCTACATGTGGCATTTTGCATGACACACCTCCCAGATAGAAGATCAGTTCCGAAATACCTGTTCAATGAGTTAGTTTATTCACTTAGTTTCTAATGAAAGGCAAAAAACTGCAACAATGACCAGTGCCTTTATTTGTTTAATACCCTTCAGATTTGTATCTACTTTCAAAGTGTCCACAAAATTACATCAGTATATCATGAGGCGAAGTGTACCCTTATGAATCTTCAAAGTAAAGGACCCAAAGTACGACACAGAAAGTCTTTTTATGATTTCTGTAATTTTCATGTTACTTGGATTCTCAGACTTAACTTTCTTGAAAGGTATGCTTAGATGTCTGAAAATCTTGCTAATTGGAAAAGTTGAAGAGTAAGTTTTGGAATTTTCCCTTGAAAACCTGTCATGTCCATGTTCAAGATGACCTTTTCATGTGGTACACACATGGCTAGGCTTTGCCAGAATGAAAAAAGAGAAACAGCATGCATGAATCACACCATATTTAAATCATTTGAACTTTCACTTGGATGGCTGTGTTTTCCTCAGTTAAGGAAAAATGTTTTCCCACAAATGCTTAGGACATCTAAGTTAAACTACCTTCTTTGACACTGAATAAATAAAATCAATGGCAGAACAACTGCAATAAATGTTATATATCACATATGTTGTGTGTATACGTGTGTGAGCCTGTAGGTACACTATGGTATAAGAATAGCAGGCGGTATAACATATATGAGAAAGGTTCAATGCATTCAGGCTCATAGTGTTGTCATTAAAGTGAAAGTGGACAGTGAAAGTGGTTCAGTCACGTCTGACTGTTTGTGACCCCATAAAGTCCATGAAATTCTCTAGGCCAAAATACTGGAGTGGGTAGCCATTCCTTTTTCCAGGGGATCTTCTCAACCCAGGGATTGAACTCAGGTCTCCTGCATTGCAAGCAGATTCTTTACCATCTGAGCCACTAGGGAAGCCCAAGAATACTGGAGTGGGTAGCCTATCCCTTCCCCAGTGGGATTCAGACCCAGGGATCGAACAAAGATCTCCTGCATTGCAGGTGGCTTCTTTACCAGCTGCGCTATCAGGGAAGCCCTTTGTCATTAAAATCATTAATATTTTAAAAGAGAATTGAAAATATATTTTTACTAAGAGGTCAATCAGTCAGTAGTTCTGTCAATCAGTCATGTCTGACGCTTTGCAACCCCAGGAACCCCAGCATGCCAGGCCTCCCTGTCCATCACCAACTCCCAGAGTCCACCCAAACCCATGTCCATCAAGTTGGTGATGCCATCCAACCATCTCATCCTCTGTCGTCCCCTTCTCCTCCTGCCCTCAATCTTTCCCAGCATCAGGGTCTTTTCAAATGAGTCAGCTCTTCACATCAGGTGGCCAAAGGATTGGAGTTTCAGCTGCAACATCAGTCCTGCCAATGAACATCCAGGACTGATCTCCTTTAGGATGGACTGGTTGGATCTCCTTGCAGTCGAAGGGACTCTCAAGAGTCTTCTCCAACACCACAGTTCAAAAGCATCAATTCTTTGGTGCTCAGCTTTCTTTATAATCCAACTCTCACATCCATACATGACCACTGGAGTCTTCTCCAACACCACAGTTCAAAAGCATCAATTCTTTGGTACTCAGCTTTCTTTATAATCCAACTCTCACATCCATACATGACCATCCATACATGATCCATTCCATAGCCTTGACTAGATGGACCTTAGTCAGCAAAGTAATGTCTCTGCTTTTTAATATGCTGTCTAGGTTGGTCATGACTTTCCTTCCAAGGAGCAAGCGTCTTTTAATTTCATGGCTGCAGTCACCATCTGCAGTGATTTGGGAGCCCCCCAAAATAATGTCAGCCACTGTTTCTAGTCTTTCTCCATCTATTTCTCATGAAGTGATGAGACAGGATCCTATGATCTTAGTTTTCTGAATGTTGAGCTTTTTCACTCTCCTCTTTCACTTTAATCAAGAGGCTCTTTAGTTCCTCTTCACTTTCTGCCATAAGGGTGGTGTCATCTGCATATCTGAGGTTATTGATATTTCTCCCCATAATCTTGATTCCAGCTTGTGCTTCTTCCCACCCAGCATTTCTCATGATGTACTCTGTATAGAAGTTAAATAAGCAGGGTGACAATAAACAGCCTTGACGTACTCCTTTTCCTATTTGGAACCAGTCTGTTGTTCCATGTCCAGTTCTAACTGTTGCTTCCTAACCTGCATATAGGTTTCTCAAGAGGCACGTCAGGTGGTCTGGTATTCCATCTCTTTCAGAATTTTCCAGTTTATTGTGATCCACACAGTCAAAGGCTTTGGCATAGTCAATAAAGCAGAAATAGATGTTTTTCTGGAACTCTCTTGCTTTTGCCATGATCCAGTGGATGTTGGCAATTTGATCTCTGGTTCCTCTGCCTTTTCTAAAACCAGCTTGAACATCAGGGAGTTCACGGTTCATGTATTGCTGAAGGCTGGCTTGGAGAATTTTGAGCATTACTTTACTAGCATGTGAGATGAGTGCTATTGTGTGGTAGTCTGAGCATTCTTTGGCATTGCCTTTCTTTGAGATTGAAATGAAAACTAACCTTTTCCAATCCTGTGGCCACTGCTGAGTTTTCCAAATTTGCTGGTATATTGAGTGCAGCACTTTCACAGCATCATCTTAGATATTAAAAATATGTATATTTTCATTATATTATTAAGTTGTAATTTTAAAATTAATTAAGGAATTTGTGTAAGTAACAGAGCACAGAAGTCTTAACAAATTAAAGGCTGTAAAAAGTCAAAAGTGAAGAGAACCATTACCAACATCCTCCTCTCAATCACTCCCCACCTAATTAATCTCGATCCTTGGAAGAAACCATTAGTAGCAATTTTGGACTTCAACTTGCAGTGATTTTTCTTCTTGCTTAAAATTTGTTTCTGTTAGTACATTATAGACCAATCTATTTTATACTGTTTAAGACTTTTGTAATATTTCATGATACTGGTGTTACATTTCAATTTATTTTTTTGATAAATTCTCTACTGGAATGAGGGGCTTCCCTCCAGCCCAGTAGTAAAGAATCTGCCTGCAGTACATGGCATGTGGGTTCAAAATCCTTGGGTCAAAAAGATCCCCTGGAGAAGGAAATGGCAACTCACTCCAGTATTCTTGCCTGGGAAATCCTAAGGTCACAGGAGACTAGTGGCTACTGTTCATGGAGTAGCAAAAGATTCAAACATGATTAAACAGCAAGAGTAGCAGCAGATACTGGAATGAAGTTCAGAGCTTCTGCATTATTATTTCATATCTCCTTCTACAGTGCAACTCAAAGTATGGACTGATGTTTTGACCTTCTGTAAATTATTATTACTGATCTACAAAAGTATGGAAGTTGAACATCAATATTTAGAAACTTTAATAGCAAATCGATAATGTTGCAGTAACTAAGAATCAGTTCAGTTTAGTTGTTCAGTCATGTCGAGCCCTTTGCCCCATGGACTGCAGCACACCAGGCTTCCCTGTCCATCATCAATTCCTGGAGCTTGCTCAAACTCATGTCCATCGAGTCAGTGATGCCATCTGACCATCTCATCCTCTGTCGTTCCCTTCTCCTCCTGCCTTCAATCTTTCCTAGCATCAGGGTCTTTTCCAAGGACTCAGCTCTTCACATCAGGTGGCCAAAGTATTGGAGTTTCTGCTTCAGTATCAGTCCTTTGAATGAATATTCAGGACTGATATCCTTTAGGATTGACTGGTTTGATTTCCTTGCAGTCCAAGGACTCTCAAGAGTCTTCTCCGACACCACAACATTCTCAACTCCAAAAATATCAATTCTTCAGCACTCAGCTTTCTTTATGGTCCATCTCTCACATCCATACATAACTACTAGAAAAACCAAAGCTTTAGCTAGATGGACCTTTGTCAACAAAGTAATGTCTCCGCTTTTTAATATGTTGTCTAGATTGTTCATAGCTTTTCTTCCAAGGAGCAAGCGTCTTTTAATGGCATGGCTGCACTCACCATCTGCAGTCATTTTGGAGCCCCCCCAAAAAGTCTCTCACTGTTTCCATTGTTTCCCCATCTATTTGCCATGAAGTGATGGGACCAGATGCCATGATCTTAGTTTTTTTAATGTTGAGTCAGCTTTTTCATTTATACCCATTGTATTTCACAAAATTATCAGCCTGAAACAGATGGCAGAGGCAGGGAAACTCTACTAGTGAGAATTTGAGAAATGTAGCACTTGGTTTAGTCCCCAAAATAATGAATAATATAATGTAAGCATTAAATAGAATTTAAATGTCTAAGGGAATATTTCACGCAAAGATGGGCTAGATAAAGGACAGAAATGGTATGGACCTAACAGAAGCAGAAGATATTAAGAAAAGGTGGCAACAATACACAGCAGAACTGTACAAAAAAGATATTCAGGACCAAGATAATCATGATGGCGTGATCACACACCTAGAGCCAGACATCCTGGAATGTGAAGTCAGGTGGGCCTTAGAAAGCATCACTATGAACAAAGCTAGTGGAAGTGATGTAATTCCAGTTGAGCTATTTCAAATCCTGAAAGATGATGCTGTGAAAGTGCTGCACTCAATATGCCAGCAAATTTGGAAAACTCAGCAGTGGCCATAGGACTAGAAAAGGTCAGTTTTCATTCCAGGCCCAAAGAAAGGCAATGCCAAAGAATGCTCAAACTACCACACAACTGCACTTATCTCACACGCCAGTAAAGTAATGCTCAAAATTCTCCAAGCCAGCCTTCAGCAGTACGTGAACCGTGAACTTCCTGATGTTCAAGCTGGTTTTAGAAAAGGCAGAGGAACCAGAAATCAAATGGCTAACATCCTCTGGATCATCAAAAAAGAAGAGAGTTCCAGAAAAATATCTATTTCTGCTTTATTGACTATGCCAAAGCCTTTGACTGTGTTGATCACAATAAACTGTGGATAATTCTGAAAGAGATGGGAATACCAGACCACCTAACCTGCCTCTTGAGAAACCTGTAAGCAGGCCAGGAAGCAACAGTTAGAACTGGACATGGAACAACAGACTGGTTCCAAATAGGAAAAGGAGTACGTCAAGGCAGTTTATTGTCACCCTACTTATTTAACTTATATGCAGAGTACATCATGAGAAACGCTGGACTGGAAGAAACACAAGCTGGAATCAAGATTGCCGGGAGAAATATCAATCACCTCAGATATGCAGATGACACCACCCTTATGGCAAAAAGTGAAGAGGAACTAAAAAGCCTCTTGATGAAAGTGAAAGAGGAGAGTGCAAAAGTTGGTTTAAAGCTCAACATTCAGAAAACAAAGATCATGGCATCCGGTCCCATCACTTCATGGGAAATAGATGGGGAAACAGTGGAAATAGTGGCAGACTTTATGTTTTTTGGCTCCAAAATCACTGCAGATGGTGACTGCAGCCATGAAATTAAAAGACGCTTACTTCTTGAAAGAAAAGTTATGACCAACCTAGATAGTATATTGCAAAGCAGAGACATTACTTTGCCAACTAAGGTCCGTCTAGTCAAGGCTATGGTTTTTCCAGTGGTCGTGTATGGATGTGAGAAGTGGACTGTGCAGAGGGCTGAACACCGAAGAATTGATGCTTTTGAACTGTAGTGTTGGAGAAGACTCTTGAGAGTCCCTTGGACTGCAAGGAGATCCAACCAGTCCATTCTGAAGGAGATCAGCCCTGGGTGTTCTTTGGAAGGAATGATGCTAAAGCTGAAACTCCAGTACTTTGGCCACCTCACGTGAAGACGTGACTCACTGGGAAAGACTCTGATACTGGGAGGGACTGGGGGCAGGAGGAGAAGGGGACGACCAAGGATGAGATAGCTGGATGGCATCATGCACTCAATGGACATGAGTCTGAGTGAACTCTGGGAGTTGGTGATGGACAGGGCGGCCTGGCATGCTGGGGTTCATGGGGTCACAAAGAGTCGGACACGACTGAGCGACTGAACTGAACTGAACTGAACTGAAGCATTAAATAAATATAAGTGGAATGAATAAGTGTATGTATTCTTTGTCCAGTTTTACTGAGGTATTATTGACAAATAAAAATTCATTATGCTTAATTTATGCAACATGATATTTTGACATATACACCTTGTAAAATTATTACCATAATCAAGTTAATTAATATATCTATCACTTCATTTATTTACTGAGTGTATGAGATTTACTCTCAATGTAAATTTCAAGTACAC
This sequence comes from Oryx dammah, assembly GCF_014754425.2. Taxonomy (NCBI): domain Eukaryota; kingdom Metazoa; phylum Chordata; class Mammalia; order Artiodactyla; family Bovidae; genus Oryx; species Oryx dammah. The sequence goes on from NW_024070211.1 coordinate 21,745,028, forward strand.
ATTACATTAATATTAACTAATTCACCATACTACACACACCCGAATGTCATCAGCAACCCCATCCTTAAGGTATTGTTTTAAGACTCCTTAACATATCCTCCTGGGTTGGAACACATAATTTTTCAAGGAAGGAAGCCACTGTGTTCTCCTTTTCCTGGCAAAGCAATAAAACTATCTTTTTCTACTTCACTCAAAACTCTGTCTCCAAGATTCAGTTCTGCACCAGTGCATAGAGAAGCTGAATTTTCAGCATCAGAAATAAAAGTGGCTTCTAATTTCCAGATCCAGAGAATCTTGTCAAGAATCCTTAAAAAAAAATATGTTCAAGTTATCATTCTCACTTTTCTGCTGTTTTTTTCTGCTCTGTTTTTTTAATTTTCCCTCCTTTTGCTCTGCCTTTATTCCACTTTCCTTCATTTCTTGGAAGATTCATCTACACTTTTATCTCTCTTGCATCACAGGTGAGAAATGGAGCATTGTGTACTATATCAGGAAACATAGGATGTCACAGTCATCAGCGATTGCAGCCACCACTGGATAGCGAGCTGGTAAGCCCTAAGGGAACTCAGGATATGAAAACACAGAATACATGCCCCAGATAGCTGAAAAGCATGTTAGTTGCTCAGTCATGTCTGAATCTTTGCAACCCCATGGACTGTGGCCTGCCAGGCTCCCTATCCATGGAATTCTCCAGGCAAGAATATTGGAATGGGTTGCCATTTCCTCCTCCAGGGGAATCTTCCTGACCCAGGGATCAAACCCAGGTTTCCTGCATTTCAGGCATTTCTTTACTCTCTGAACCACCAAGGGAGGTACATATCAAAAGAAAGATTTCAGTGAGCACAGACTGATATCTTTCCATGCATAGAAAAGTACTAAATTATTTTACTTGAGATATCTGATTTTCTTTAATTAACAATAGTCTTTCGACATTAAGACTACCTGCCCTTTGTTGTAAAACTCTTGTGTAAACTGACTTTTATTCACTACTCCTTGGAGGAGTTCTTTCAGGGTTTCTTGAGATGTTGCCTCCTGGACTTGAAGTCTTAAAAATTTCTGCCAAATAAACATAACTCTCAACCTTATGTTATGAATAATCTTTTAAGTCAACTTAGGGCAAATGGAAAGGTAGAGTGTTGTCCCAAAAGATGAAGAGAAATACAGGACCTGATGTCAGTGGACCCTGTAACACATCAAAGAAGTTCTAATTCGCCACCTTTTTCCTCTCTCATCCGTTTAAGCAACTGAAGATAAGGATACAGGAATTCAGGAGAGCATAAGCTTTCTCACTAGATATGTGGAGTTTAATAACCCAAAAAATTCATGGATTTTGATGTATTTGGTGGGCTTGAGTGTGGGTTTGATCTGATATTAAGTTGAGGCTTTCTATTACCTCCCTAACAGTTCTACACATTCAGCTATTTCACAAACACTTTGCCAGCCCCAAGAAGGATGACAATTTGGTGCACAAACTCAGCTGCAAACAGACAGAAAGTATCATAGAATGTGCCTCTCTCAACCCACCTGCCCTTGAAAACCAGATTCTCAGCCTTCACTCCTCCTCACCATTAGGGAGCAGGGAACCACTGGCCTTTTCAATCCAGCCCTGAAACAGAGAAAGGAATAGAGGTTGACCCAGTCTCACCTTGGAGGTGTTCATGAATAAGCTCTTCTATCCACTCTGACTAAGTAAAGGGGAAATGTTCCTCTTCAGAATTTCTGAGAAAATCAAGGTGGTGACAGAATGCTTCTCTTTTATAGGCTTCACATGTGGCTTCAGCTGTAAAGAATCAATCTGCCAATGCAGGAAATGCAAGAGACTTGGGTCCAATCCTTGGGTTGGGAAGATCCCCTGGAGGAGGAAATGGCGACCCACTCCAGTATTCTTGCCTGGAGAATCTTATGGACAGAGGAGCCTGGTTGGCTACAGTCCATGGACTTGCAAAGACTTAGACACAGCTGTGTGACTAAGCATGCATCAAACTGAAATTTGAAGAGAACAGAAAAAGAATTTATGCTTGCATGGGGAAGAAACAAGTTCAATTCGGGATCTTAGAAAAAGTGGGGAAAATAGTTAGGGAAATGTGGAGGGAGGTGAGGTGATTGAAGTTGCAATCTGAAAAAAGACAACACTGCAAGGTTAGAATAAAAAAGATACCTTAGTGAAAGCAGCGGGGGGAGAAAAGGATAACATCACATTTAATATTATTCTTCCTATTAAGCTTTTATTAAAGTTAAATGCTTCAGTATAAAAGATTGATATTGATTAAAAATGGCATATATAAGAATTGGTACTTAAGAGAATAAAAATATATTTTTAGATCAAACAGTACTTTTAGAATGTGTGAAGATAGGATTGCGGAGAGAGTTTGGAGAGAGAGTGGCTGCTGCTCAATAAAGCAAACAGGTATTAAACGCTCATTTGTCCTGCTGCCTCAGGAAACCTCACATCCACCACTGAAAACATCAAACTTAACTCTGAGCCTACAATTTATTCTTGTAAAATCATTATTTGAACTTCTTTAGCCTGATGTTAGTGTTGCCTCAGAAAAGTAATTACTAGGTGTCTGAATAAATACAGAAATATTAATGAGACATTAAACTATATGCTGGAAAATAATGGGAATAATATTTTATTTTTGCAAACAGACCATTATGTAGGCAAATCAATCTTTTTGCGTGAATGGAATCCCAAATAATGCTACTCTCTCCAAAGATCCTCTGACAGATAGTTAACATAGTTTCTCAATAGGGAACACATGTGCTTCTTAGGTGGCTATATTATTCTGAGAGTAGTTGTGGCCTCTATAGGGCCTTCCAGATGGCACCAGTGGAAAAGCCAATGCAGGAAACCTAACAGACACAAGTTCACTCCCTGGGTTGGGAAGATCCCCCTGGAAGAGGGCATGACAACCCACTCCAGGATCCTTTCCTAGAGAATCCCAAGGACAGAGGAGTCTGGCAGGGTGCAGTCCATAGGGTTTCACAGAGTAGGACATGACTGAAGTGACTTAGCACCCATGTGTCCTCTATAACTGAATCCTAAAATATCAATGGTTTAAACACAATTTCCATGAAGATTTCCATGAAGCTTATTTCTGGGGCCCACATGATGGCTGCACAATATCAAGAGTCAACCTTCCTTCCACCTAGCTACTTTAAAATTCTTGGGTATCGATCACATTCTTATGGTCCAACATGACTCAGAAACATTCCTGTCAGTGTAGAGAAAGCAAGGGAAGAGTCATGACATCATTCTGCTCACATTTCATGTATTTTAACAGAGTTGAGTAACAAGGACACACCAAGGCTACAAGGAAACTTGTCAAGCTCACTCTTGTTAAAGTAGTCATTGGCACAATGAAAATCCAAGTGTTCTATTAGTATGAGAAATAAACACTGAAAGAATATGGAAGACAAGTATCAGGGTCCACAAAAAATTTACCTAAGAGATGACAGATCAACTTCTCCTGGGAAAAGTTGCTCAGCCAAAACCATTAATCCAGAACCTATATTTTGAAAGATACTTTACACTTGGTCATAAAAGTTATAAAAAATTTTTCATGGTAAGTCAGCAAAGAAAGATTTTTGAGAAAAATCTTTCTAAGGCAGATGCTAGAGATAACATATCCACAGGTTCATGTGAATTGATAGGGAAAAGGCATTCATCAAATGCTCTCAAAAGATATGAAAATAGGGTTAAACCCACTATGGAGGAAATGTATTTTAAAGCAATAAAATATCACTTTATACTCATCATCCTAAAGTTTTGTGTTTTTTTTTTTAAATATCAACACCTATTCCACGCCCAAGGTAAGAGAAACTCAAGTCAGATGGTAGGTGCTGCAAGAGGGCATCAGAGGACAGACACAGTGAAACCATACTCACAGAAAACTAGTCAATCTAATCACACGAGGACCACAGTCTTGTCTAACTCAATGAAACCAAGCCATGCCCGTGGGGCAACCCAAGACAGGCAGGTCATGATGGAGAGGTCTGACAGAATGTGGTCCACTGGAGAAGGGAATGGCAAGCCACTTCAGTATTCTTGCCTTGAGAACCCCATAAACAGTATGAAAAGGCAAAATGATAGGACACCAAAAGAGGAACTCCCCAGGTCATTAGGTGCCCAATATGCTACTGGAGATCAGTGGAGAAATAACTCCAGAAAGAATGAAGGGATGGAGCCAAAGCAAAAACAATACCCAGTTGTGGATGTGACTGGTGATAGAAGCAAGATCCAATGCTGTAAAGAGCAATATTGCATAGGAACCTGGAATGTCAGGTCCATGAATCAAGGCAAATTGGAAGTGGTCAAACAAGAGATGGCAAGGGTGAACATCGACATTCTAGGAATCAGCGAATTAAAATGGACTGGAATGGGTAAATTTAGCTCAGATGACCATTATATCTACTACTATGGGCAGGAATCCCTCAGAAGAACTGGAGTAGCCATGATGGTCAACAAAAGAGTCCAAAATGCAGTACTTGGATGCAGTCTCAAAAACGACAGAATGATCTCTGTTCGTCTCCAAGGCAAACCATTCAATATCAGTTATCCAAGTCTATGTCCCAACCAGTAACGCTGAAGAAACTGAAGTTGAACGGTTTTATGAAGACTTACAAGACCTTTTAGAACTAACACCAAAAAACTAATACCTTTTCATTATAGGGGACTGGAATGCAAAAGTAGGAAGTCAAGAAATAAACACCTGGAGTAACAGGCAAATTTAGCCTTGGAATATGGAATGAAGCAGGGCAAAGACTAATAGAGTTTTGCCAAGAAAATGCACTGGTCATAGCAAACACCCTCTTCCAACAACACAAGAGAAGACTCTACACATGGACCTCACCAGATGGTCAACACCAAAATCAGATTGATTATATTCTTTGCAGCCAAAGACAGCGAAGCTCTATATAATCAACAAAAACAAGACCAGGAGCTGACTGTGGCTCAGATCATGAACTCCTTATTGCCAAATTCAGACTTAAATTGAAGAAAGTAGGGGAAACCGCTAGACCATTCATGTATGACCTAAATCAAATCCCTTATGATTATACAGCAGAAGTGAGAAATAGATTTAAAGGCCTAGATCTGATAGATAGAGTGCCTGATGAACTATGGAATGAGGTTCGTGACACTGTACAGGAGACAGGGATCAAGACCATCCCCGTGGAAAAGAAATGCAAAAAAGCAAAATGGCTGTCACACAAGGCGTTACAAATAGCTGTGAAAAGAAGAGAGGTGAAAAGCAAAGGAGAAAAGGAAAGATATAAGCATCTGAATGCAGAGTTCCAAAGAATAGCAAGAAGAGATAAGAAAGCCTTCTTCAGTGATCAATGCAAAGAAATAGAGGAAAAGAACAGAATGGGAAAGACTAGAGATCTCTTCAAGAAAATTAATACCAAGGGGACATTTCATGCAAAGATGGGCTCGATAAAGGACAGAAATGGTATGGACCTAACAGAAGCAGAAGATATTAAGAAGAGGTGGCAACAATACACAGAAGAACTGTACAAAAAAGATCTTCATGACCCAGATAATCATGATGATGTGATCACTAATCTGGAGCCAGACATGCTGGAATGTGAAGTCAAGTGGGCCTTAGAAAGCATCACTACGAACAAAGCTAGTGGAGGTGACAGAATTCCAGTTGAGCTGTTTCAAATCCTGAAAGATGATGCTGTGAAAGTGCTGCACTCAATATGCCAGCAAGTTTGGAAAACTCAGCAGTGGCCACAGGACTGGAAAAGGTCAGTTTTCATTCCAATTCCAAAGGAAGGCAATGCCAAAGAATGCTCAAACTACTGCACAATTGCACTCATCTCCCATGCTAATAAAGTAATACTCAAAATTCTCCAAGCCAGGCTTCAGCAATACATGAACTGTGAACTCCCTGATGTTCAAGTTGGCTTTAGAAAAGGCAGAGGAACCAGAGATCAAATTGCCAACATCTGCTGGATCATGGAAAAAGCAAGAGAGTTCCAGAAAAACATCTATTTCTGCTTTATTGACTATGCCAAAGCCTTTGACTGTGTGGATCACAATAAACTGTGGAAAATTCTGAAAGAGATGGGAATACCAGACCACCTAACCTGCCTCTTGAGAAATCTGTATGCAGGCCAGGAAGCAACAGTTAGAACTGGACATGGAACGACAGACTGGTTCCAAATAGGAAAAGGAGTATGTCAAGGCTGTATATTGTCACCCTGCTTATTTAACTTCTGTGCAGAGTACATTATGATAAACGCTGGACTGGAAGAAACACAAGCTGGAATCAAGATTGCCGGGAGAAATATCAATCACCTCAGATATGCAGATGACACCACCCTTATGGCAGAAAGTAAAGAGGAGCTAAAAAGTCTCTTGATGAAAGTGAAAGAGGAGAGCGGAAAAGTTGGCTTAAAGCTGAACATTCAGAAAACAAAGATCATGGCATCCGGTCCCATCACTTCATGGGAAATAGATGGGGAAACAGTGGAAACAATGTCAGACTTTATTTTGGGGGGCTCCAAAATCACTGCAGATGGTGACTGCAGCCATGGAATTAAAAGACGCTTACTCCTTGGAAGAAAAGTTATGACCAACCTAGACAGTATATTCAAAAGCAGAGACATTACTTTGCCGACTGAGGTCCGTCTAGTCAAGGCTATGGTTTTTCCAGTGGTCATGTATGGATGTGACAGTTGTACTGTGAAGAAGGCTGAGGGCCGAAGAATTGATGCTTTTGAACTGTGGTGTTGGAGAAGACTCTTGAGAGTCCCTTGGACTGAAAGGAGATCCAATCAGTCCATTCTGAAGGAGATCAGCCCTGGGATTTCTTTGGAAGGAATGATTCTAAAGCTGAAACTCCAGTACTTTGGCCACCTCATGCGAAGAGTTGACTCATTGGAAAAGACTCTGATGCTGGGAGGGATTGGGGGCAGGAAGAGAAGGGGACGACCGACGATGAGATGGCTGGATGGCATCACTGACTCGATGGACGTGAGTCTGAGTGAACTCTGGGACATGATGATGGACAGGGAGGCCTGGCATGCTGCGATTCATGGGGTCGCAAAGAGTCGGACGTGACTGAGTGTCTGAACTGATCATTCCAGCGGAGATGGAACTGAAGGCCTATTTTTGTTAATTGTTGAAGGAAAGATAAATTATTATGCCTTTGGAAACTAACCTGGTAACACTAGAAAGTTTTAAAATATCTCCCTTTTGATCCCAAATCCAGGGATCTATTACACAGATACAGAAGAACCAACTGGTAAGACCATAGATACTAAGGTACTTACGAAGTTGGTTTGTAGTGACAAAACCTGGAAAAAAAAAATGAATGTCTAGCAGTGATGAATAAATGAATAAATTTGTTAGCTTCTAACCTATGAACTAAATCAGAATTATTACTAAAAAGAATAAAAATTATTCTTTTAAGTAACTATGATAATATAATAAAATTTTACGATAACTAAAATTATACAAACATTTTAAAATGTATTAAAGCTATAACAATTGCTGTCAAAAGATTTCCATGAAGAAAGTAAGATGCAGAAACCCTCTGCATCTGGGTTATATCCATGTTCTGCAAACACTTGTTGTGGGTTGAACTGTGTCCCACAAAAAGTTCCTGAAGTCCCAACTCCTGGTACCCTTAAATGTGGACTTATTTGGAAATAGGGACTTTAATGTAATCAAGTTAAGATGAGATCATACTTGATTAAAGTGGACCCTGAATTCAACATGACTGGTGTCCTTGTAAGAAAAGAGGCACAGACACACAGAGATGAGAATGTTAAGTGAAGATGGAGCCTGAGAATGAAGTGATGTGTCTATAGCCAAGAAACGCCAAGGATCTCTGGCAATCATCAGACGCTACAAGAGATGAAGCAAATAAATGCTCTCTCAGAACCTCCAGCAGGAAACAGTCCTGCAAACACCTACCTAGATTGTGGACTTCTAGCCTCCATAAGTATGAGAGAGTACGTTTCTAAAATTTTAATCCATGTAATTTGTGGTACTTTATTATGACCACCCCAGAACACTGATACAAAACCTAAACACCTAACCCAATATTTATCTATATAAGCACAAGAGAGAGCAAAGAGAAAATAAAGTAAAAAAGAAAATTAGAGAATTTTAGAAAATAGATATGAGTTGTGCGTGCATGTACGCTAAGTCAGCTTCAGTCCTGTCCAAGTCTGCGACACCATAGATGGTAGCCAGTCAAGCTCCTTAGTCCACGGTATTCTTCAGGCAAGAATACTGGAGTGTGTGGCCATGCCCCCCTCAAGGGGATCTTCACAACCCAGGGATTGAACCCATGTCTCTTATGTCTCCTGCACAGGCAGACAAGTTCTTTACCACTAGCTACAACTGGGAAGCCCATATACAGCATTCACAAATTGTTCAAGTTAAACAATTATTCAAAACACACATAGAGCTCAAGGTACATAGAAAAGCAAACTGTTATGAATATGGATCTTAAATTACAATTAATACTATTATGATACTTATGCATCAGGTTGATTGTCATTCAACATTTAAGCATCGTTCTGTCCTGTTAGTAACTTGTAGTGGTGGTTAGTTTAAGTTGAAAGCCTAATGCTTCCTCCTCTGATTTTACTATCATAATATTTACAAATATCTCATTTCTTACCATTACTATTGTCCTATACTATATAGCATTCAGTTCAGTTCAGTCACTCAGTCATGTCTGACTCTTTGAGACCCCATGAACCGCAGCACACCAGGACTCCCTGTCCATCACCAACTCCCGGAGTCCACCCAAACCCATGTCCATCAAGTCGGTGATGCCATCCAACCATCTCATCCTTTGTCGTTCCCTTCTCCTCCTGCCCTCAATCTTTCCCAGCATCAGGGTCTTTTCAAATGAGTCAATTCTTTGCATCAGATGGGCAAAGTATTGGAGTTTCAGCTTCAAAATCAGTCCTTCCAATGAATACACAGGGCTGATCTCCTTTAGGATGGACTGGTTGGATCTCCTTGCAGTCGAAGGGACTCTCAAGAGTCTTCTTCAACACCACAGTTCAAAAGCATCAATTCTTTGGTGCTCAGCTTTCTTTATAGTCCAACTCTCACATATAGCATTATAATAATTGTAACTTTTTGAGTATATTTGATGCTATTGAAAATAATAAAATACAAGTATATATGAAACTTGACTTCTTTGATTGCTTGACATGAATCTGTGCCAACTAACTACACACTAAGTGACAAAAGAAATTTTCTCTAAGGCTGGGATGTTTATATACCGCTAACTTGCAAGACAAAGATGTTAATCTGATCTATCTTTTCTATATTAGAGTATATTCCACTAGCTTGGCTTATGAACCAATTAATACAAACCAATGGGAATCCAATTAAAATATGTATATAAATACTAAAGCCAGAACCAATTAATACAAATCAATGAGTCGATTTTTTAATTGAACACTAAAACCTCTATATAAGTGCTATTAAAACACAAAACAAATAAAAGAACTAGAAATTATAAATAAAAGTGACTATGCCAAGTAACAAAGAAGAACTTCCATTTAAGGATAAGGAAATATATGAGACAACAAAAGAGACACAGATGTATAGAACAGTCTTTTGGACTCTGTGGGAGAAGGCAAGGGTGGGATGATCTGAGAGAACAGGATTGAAACATGTATATTATCATATGTGAAACAGATCACCAGTCCAGGTTCGATGCATGAGACAGGGTGCTCAGGACTGGTGCACTGGGATGACCCAGAGGGATGGGATGGGGAGGGAGGAGGGAGGGGGGTTCAAGATGGGGAATACATGTACACCCATGGCTGATTCATGTCAATGTATGGCAAAAACCACTACAATAGTGTAAAGTAATTAGTCTTCAACTAAAATAAATAAATTTTTTAAAAGGATAAGGAAATATATTATTAACACTATTAAAGTAATACTACACACACACACACACACACACACATAGATATTTCAAGAAATCAAAGTATCTTTCAGATTTCTAATTAATTTTCATGTCTTTAATATAGAGAGGTATGAGCATTCATTTCATGTATGATATGTTTTTTAAATAAACAGTTCAATATATACTCAAGGAACAAAAGATTTGCTACTTACAGTTAACAATCTTTTGGGTGGTGATTAACCATTTTCAATGAAGACTCTTCAATTCAAAACTGAAATGCAAAGAAATACTACAAAGTTATACTATTATGTTATATATCAAGCACTTTCATTATCATAGAATTTTGTTAACATAGCTGAGCTATCAAGGCTGCTGTTTATGTTACTCTATCGTCCAAACTGTGTAAGAGGCTAGCCCATGAATCTCACTAGGATATTTTATGATGAACATCTTTCACTGCAAAGTGAAGTCGATTCTTAGTCCAGCAGGAAAAATTTGTATCAGCTGTGAGTTGGACTCCTTAAACATTGAACACATTAGCAGAGAGGAGTGATATAACCTTTCAAATAAAAGACTTAGATGATCTGACAGCTGAAGCAAGATGCAGAGTGATCAAGATGCCCCCACAGTAAAGTAAAAATATTTTAATGGAAGTACAATAATTGATCAAAGAGACACTCAGGTCTCCGGGGTCCAGAATGAAGCTATTCCAAGTCCTTAAATCTGCCATAAAGCTCTAATGGACACCCAGGGGGACACTTCTGACAATTTATCTTAGTTTAAGTGAATTCCAGGACCTTAAATTACCAGAGAGAACCCAGTCACTTGTGACATAAGCTTGCATTTCCTGTTTCTGATTTCTTTATGGATAAAATTCAAATTTCTCATCATTACTAGTTTCAAGATAAGCAGCAAATAGCTAAAAGAAATGTCATAAAACATCTCCACCTACAATTAAAGGCCATTTGCTAAAGGGTCTAATTTTTACCATCTATACACATGTGTAAATCTTTGGTTCAAGTTCTTAAAATACTGTTATTGCTTACTCAAACACTAGCTCAAGCCACTTTTAATGTTTTACAAGTTTCATCTCCTTTTAAAAAATTATATTACTTACATAATAGGGATGTTAACACACAATATTAACTAACAACAAATGTATGCTAACCTATTGGCATCAGAGTAGAATCTAATGATTAAAAACATTCCTTGTGAAATTTTTCTGGCAATAGGAAAACAGCTCTGGAAAGAATACATTTATTGGCTTGCATAATAAAAAGTGGGCTTCCCTGGAGGCTTAGACAGTAAAGAATCTGCCTGCAATACAGGAGACCTGGGTTTGATATCTGGGTAGGGAAGATCTCCTGGAGAAAGGAAAGGCTACCCACTCCAGTATTCTTCCCTGGAGAATTCCATGGAGAAAGGAGCCTGGCAGACCACAGTCCATGGGGTCGCAAAGAGTCTGACACGACTGAGTGACTAACACACACAATATAAAGAAGCTTCTTCCAAAAATCTCACTGTGACCAATGGAGCTGCCGTTGGTTTTATTCCGCCAGCTAACCAGGAGGGAGCATAATTTTGGAACGCTGAAATGAGAAATCACAAAGGCAATATGTTCAAGGCATTTTAGATTTTAAAAATACATTGTGCTAATACTGACTTGATTCCTTACCTCAAACTTGCCCATTTTGAGTATTCAACTTTAGAAATTATTAAGAATAATTTACTGAATACCTATATGAATTGAATACTTTGATCATCTCTTCATCCTCTTCAAATCCACAACTAAATATAAAAATCTGAAAACTAAAAGAATCTAGCAGAAAGAAAGTCCCCTTAGAAACCATTCTCGATTTCTAAATGTGAATATTCATAAACTCTTTTCAATTCATTTTTATTGAATTATAAATGTCATATAATAAAATTTGCTCACTTTAAGTGCTCAATTTGATAAATTTTACCAAATACAAATAGTTTTACAATTAAGATACAGAAGATTTACATAATCTTCTCTGTGTGTGTGTGTGTGTGTGTGTGTGTGCGTGTGTGTGTGTTAGTTGCTCAGTTGTGTCCAACTCTTTGTCACCCCATGGACTGTAGCCTGCCAGGCTTTTCTGTTCATGGGATTATCCAGGCAGGAATATTGGAGTGGGTTGCCATTCCCTTCTAAACTGCAGTCAAATTCAACAGAAATCAATTTTATCTCCTCACTTCCATCTTCCAGCAAACACGGCTGTTTTTTTCTGTCACTAAAATTTTGCCATTTATATGTTTATATAAACTAAATCATAGATTGTATAATATTTTGTGTCTGGCTTCTTTTACTTAACATCAAATTGGATCTTGCCACTTTACCCAATGTGAATACTCTCTGACTTTTCACTGGAGTGTTCAGACTATTTACATTTATTATATTTACCAACATGATTTTTCTGCTTTTTATTTGTTCAATTTATTCATTGCCATTTTTTCTTCTATGTCTTTTATATAAATAGATAGTCATGATTTTATCTCTGCTTTAGCTTTATCGGCTATACTTCTTTGTTTTATTATTCTGTAGTTTCTCAAGCTTTACAGCATACCTCTTTAATCTATTAGTCTATTCTTAAATAACATAATGCCACTTAATGTATAACACCTTACAACAGTATACTTCCATTTACTTATTCTCCTTTGATATATTATAAAGTTCATAACATATTGTTATTACATCAGCTTTAAACAGTTCTTTCCAAGATATGAAACTGAAAAAAAAATGAAAAGCAAAATATATTTATTTACATATTTGCCATTACTATACTGTATCCCCTTTGTAGATCTAAAATACATAAGGAATCTTTTTAATGTTCCTATGGTATAGATATGCTGACGGTGAGTTCTTTAGCCTTCATTTTAGTATGTTTCCTTTTTTCAAATTTTCCCTAACTATGAATTTTATTTTATTTTTTTTTTGTTTCTTGCATACCTATTAATTACACTGTTGATTGCTGGTTCTTTTTTTTTTTTTTTTTTTACTTTCTTTAAAGAATGTTGGATTTTGTTCTGGTTCATTAAATAACAGTGGATCAGACAGATCCTTTTGAAGCAAGCTTTTGTTACAATCCCAGAGTAGTCTAACTTAGCTCAACTACTAGGGCAAGGTGTTTTTGAGTATTCTATCAAATGTTCTGTATGTTACGAGTAATCTCCACTTTTTCTCAAAGGAACCCCAAATATTCCGAGGTCTGTGTGAGCTCTGGGACAGTTTGGGGGCTGCTTCTCTTGGCTGGTACTTTCCCTGACTTCGGAAGTGTTCTTTTCACACATAGGCAGATCATTTCTCAGGCAAAGAGCCAGAGCTTGCTATCCTTCTGTGGGCAGTTCTTTCCTTTTACATACTCGGCATCACACAAGCTAGCTACTTTTTTCCTTGTAAATTATGCTTTCTGACTTCTCAACACACTAGGATCAGTAGGCCCTGTTTAGTTAGCCCTCCCAACACTGTGACACAGAAACTGTCTTCAGGTTATTAGCTGAGATTCAGTTCAGTTCAGTTCAGTTCAGTTGCTCAGTCGTGTCCGACTCTTTGCGACCCCATGAATCGCAGCACGCCAGGCCTCCCTGTCCATCACCAACTCGCGGAGTTCACTCAGACTCACGTCCATTGAGTCTGTGATGCCATCCAGCCATCTCATCCTCTGGCGTCCCCTTCTCCTCCTGCCCCCAATCCCTCCCAGCATCAGAGTCTTTTCCAATGAGTCAACTCTTCCCATGAGGTGGCCAAAGTACTGGAGTTTCAGCTTCAGCATCATTCCTTCCAAAGAAATCCCAGGGCTGATCTCCTTCAGAATGGACTGGTTGGATCTCCTTGCAGTCCAAGGGACTCTCAAGAGTCTTCTCCAACACCACAGTTCAAAAGTATCTTAAAGGCTGCTGCTGAGTCGCTTCAGTTGTGTCCGACTCTGTGCGACCCCATAGACGACAGCCCATCAGGCTCCCGGTCCCTGGGATTCTCCAGGCAAGAACACTGGAGTGGGTTGCCATTTCCTTCTCCAATCTTAAAGGCTAATTCTTATTAATTTCCCTTCTCTTAGTTATCACAGTCTTACACTGCTTTTTTAAATAATATCTGAAGACTGTCATTTTATGGATTTTGTTTAGCTGTGCATTTGCTTATTGTGGAAGAATATGTCCCTCAACAGGTCTTCTTTCATGAGCAGAAGTAGAAGAACATATAACCCTTTAAAATATAGATTCCTGAAATCCAAGATGGAAAGTGTAATATAAATCCAAGATGGAAAGTGTAATATAAATCCAAGAGGGAAAGTGTAATAAATTAGCAATAAAGTCACTAATTTTAACAGCAAATTAAAATTTTCCTATTTTTAATGAATTAAAACAAAAATAGCAAATTTGACATAGACACAGAGACAAAAATTAGCAGAGCAGACTTAGAAATCACTTTTTTACCACTGCAGATGCTTATTTCCATGTCATCATTTACAATAATAGCTCATCTACAAGAAACTCAGAACTATTAACAAATACCATTGTATAGTACATGGCCAAAAAGAAAAAAGTTTATCTCTGAATAGCAGATCATTTGTAGCAGAAGTCAAAAAATTCATGTGTGATAGTTCATATATTTGGCCCTTAATTGGAACATTTTATCCTTCATTCACAGTCTTCTTTTTCCTCTAAATGTAACATATTTATTTTTCTGTTTTTTAATCTCCTGGCAAGGGAAAATGAGATTTTCAGAGAGATGTTAGTGAGAAAAGTCCTATGTAGAGAAAGAAACAAAAAACCATAAAAGGCTGAGAAAATCTCAAAAATCATGTAATCTTAATTATTTCTAATTCTAGAATTAAAAACAAGTTTAATTTTTATTTAGGAGCTATCTTGTATTAAGCATTCTTAGGCTTCCCTGGTGGCTCAGAGGTTAAAGTGACTGCCTCCAATGCAGGAGACCTGGGTTCGATCCCTGGGTTGGGAAGATCCCCTGGAGAAGGAAATGGCAATCCACTCCAGTATTCTTGCCTGGAGAATCCCATGGATGGAGAAGCCTAGTAGGTTACAGTCCACGGGGTCACAAAGAGTCGGAAACGACTGAGCGACTTCACCATACCAGGCACCTTCTAATTTATATTTAATTGGTAGTATAATATAAAATGCATTTAATTAAAAATCACTGTCACTCAGTTGTTATATATCACTTAACAGATGAGAAAATAAACTCAGGAAAATTAAGTAAGTGGACTTAATTTATATAGCTAATAAATGGTAGAGCATGGTCAAGAACCTACATCCCTCTGAGTCTATACCTTAGTTTTTTGAATCCTATATTAGTTGATATTTGCAATTTAGACATTTTAAATAATGTGTTCATAGTCATCTAACAGGCACCTGACATAATAAGAATTTGAAACTTTGCCCATCTGATCACAAACCTGTTGTAAGCACCCATTAAGTTTTACTAACATCTGATCAACTATAAAGACATCTCATCATCAATCTACAATAGAAGACAATTAATAAAATTATTCACTATAGTTCTAGCTACATTTCTAATATAACCATAAAGGAAATTATTTCAATAAATTCTTTTAATTTGATGTCAGCTAGAAGCAATTATAATCCTGATTTTACCCCAGATATCTCTGGAAGCATATTAAAAACTAATTACAAAAAGTCAAATGCCATGAGAGGAATTCAAATGAACAGCAGAGTAAATTTGAATTTTAAAAGATCAAAGAAGTATTGCAGCCCTTCTAAATGTATTCTTATAGCCTAAGTAATTCTTACTTTATTTTTGGCTACTACTACTTTCCATTTAAGTATTATTTTGTAGGTTAAGAATACTACTAGTTTGCTGCTGCTGCTGCTAAGTCACTTCAGTCGTGTCTGACTCTGTGCAACCCCATAGACGGCAGCCAACCAGGCTCCTCCGTCCCTGGGATTCTCCAGGCAAGAACACTGGAGTGGGTTGCCGTTTCCTTCTCCAGTGCATGAAAGTGAAAAGTGAAAATAAAGCCACTCAGTCATGTCTGACTCTTAGTGACCCCATGGACTGCAGCCCACCAGGCTCCTCTGTCCATGGGATTTTCCAGGCAAGAGTACTGGAGTAGGGTGCCATAGTTTAAATAATGTTAAATTGTTTTAAAATAGAAAAAATATTCTGAAAATAATTAACAAAACAGAGTTATGTTATTTATAAGAAATCAATATAATTATAAAGATTCAGATAGGTTAAAAATAAAAGAACAAAGATCTATCATAATAAAACTAATGAAATCTGAAATAGCTATGTTACTTGATAAAGTTCTGAATGATGAAGATTATCAAGAATAAAGAGAAACATTGCATTATAATAAAAGGTCCATTTCTCCAATAAGACACATAATCCTAAATGTGTATATGCCTAACAAAAGAGGATCAAAATACATGAGGTTAAAAACTTACAGAATTTATAATATGGAAGCCAGAAACATTACAAGAAATAAAAATTAAAAACCAATGACCAATAACTCTTATGAAAGTATATGCAAAGTATATCCTTAACAAAATATCAGGAAATATAGCTAAGAAAATTATACACCAAAAGTCAATGGGATTTATTATAGATGAATAAGACTGGCTCAACATTCAAAAAATTTATCAGTGTAATCTATCACATCAAACAAGAATCATGTGATTATACCATCAAGTGCAGAAAAGTATTTTGACAAAAGCAAACACCAATTCATGACCAAATACAATAAAAATCCTCTCAGCAAATGAGTAATATCAAAGAACTATCTCAAATGATAAAAAGCACCCACAAAAACCCTACAGCTGACGACGTACTTAGTGGTTAGCAATTGGCCACTTTCTCCCTAAGATAGGGAAACAGGGCAAGGTTATCCTTTCTCACCACAATTATTCAACATTGTACTGGGATTCCGGGGAGAGTGCAATACAACAAAAGAAAGAAATGAAAATGCAGTGTTTAATTTTATGTGTCAACTTGACTGGGCCACAAGATGCCCAGATATTTGATCAAACATTCTGTGAGGGGGGTTTTCAGGTGAGGCTAACATTTAAATCAGTCCTGAATAGTCATTGGAAGGACTGATGCTGAAGCTGAAACTCCAATACCTTAATCACCTGATGCGAAGAACTGACTCACTAGAAAAGACCCTGATGCTGGGAAAGATTGAAGGCATGAGGAGAAGGGGACATCAGAGGATGAGATAGTTGGATGGCATCACTGTTTCGATGGACATGAGTTTGAGTAAGCTCCGGAAGCTGGTGATGGACAGGGAAGCCTGGCGTGCTGCAGTCCATGGAGTCACAAAGAGTCAAACACGACTGAGTGACTGAACTGAACTGAACATTTAAATTGATAGACTAAGTTCATCAAATTACCCTTTATAATGTGTGTGTGTGTGTGTGTGTGTGTGTGTGCACGCTTAGTCACTCAGTTAGGTCTGACTCTTTGCCACCCCATGAACTGTAGCCTGCCAGGCTCCTCTGTCCATGGGAATTCTCCAGAATACTGGAATGGATTGCAGTGCTCTCCTCCAGGGAATCTTCCCAACCCAGGGATCTAATCCAAGTCTTTCCCATTGCAGGTGGATTCTTTCCTGTCTGAGCCACCAGGGAAGGCCAACTATGTGAGTGAGCTTCATTCAAATAGTTGAAGGCCCAAATAGAAGACAAAAGTTGACCCTATCCCGAGTAGGGAAGAATTCTTCATGCCTGATAGGTTGTTGGGACATTGGCTTTTTCTTGCCTTCAGATTTAAACTGAAATATTGGCTTTTTCTGAGTCTTGAACTGGCTTCTAGATGGGAACTCCACTGCTTGATGTTCTAATTCTCAAGTCTTCAGACTTAAATTGGAACTGGACCATTGGCTTTCTTGGGCTTCCAGCTTATCTACTCACCCTATAGATTCTGGGACTAGACAGCCTCTATGTTTGTATAAAATACTTGTTTGTAATCTCTCTCTCCCTTCTTCCCTCATTTCTATTAAGTTACCTCAATGGTACTGGTGGTAAAATAGAAATACAGATCAATGAAGCAGAATAGACAACCCAGAAATAGGCTCATAGTTATACAGTCAACTGATTTTGACAAAGAAGCAAAGACAATTTGATTGAGAAAAGTGAAGTTTCTCAGTCCTGTCCAACTCTTTGCGACCCCATGGACTATATATAGCCTACCAGGCTCTTCCTTCCATGGAATTTTCCATCTGAGCCACTAGGGAAGCCCATTTGATTTGATTTGATTGAGAAATAATAATCTTTTCTGCAAATTGAGCTGAAATTCTGGACATCCATATGCAAAACAAACAAGCAAACCCAACAACAATAACAACAACAAAAAAAACCTAGACATACACAATACAGGAAATTAATTCAAAATGGATCATGAGTCTAAATGTAAGATGCAAAAAATATAAAGCTTCTGGAATCACACATGTGAGAAAATATATGTGATTTTGATTTTGGTTATCAAAACAAGAAAAATCTTAGAAATAATCACAGCCAAGAAAAGCCTAAAGAATTACTATATGCAAAATAGTATCTTGGATGGAATCCTGGAAACAGAAAAAGATATTAGATAAAAAACAAAGAAATTTGGATAAACTATAGACTTGAGAGAATAACAATTTAGGTTCATTAGTTGTGACGAATGTACCATAATATGTAAGATGTCAGAAGTGGAGTGTTAGTTGCTCAGTCATGTCCAACTCTGTGAACCCATGGCCTGTATCCTGCCAGGCTCCTCTGTCCATGGAATTCTCCAGGCAAGAATACTGAAGTGGGTCGCCATTCCCTTCTCCAGAGGATTTTCCTGACCCAGGGATGGAACTGGGACTTCTGCCTTGCAGGCAGATTCTTTACCACCTGAGCTACAGGGAAGTCCCAAGATGTCAGGGAAAGGGGGAACTAATGTCAAGAATATAGTAACTCTCTACATTATCTTCTCAACTTTCTGTAAATATAAAACTGCTCTAAATTTGAAAGTTTATTTTTGAAAAATCAAGAATAGAGCTTTAAATGAAATGATTATATCTACTTTGCCATATACTGAAATAGTACTAACAATTGTCCCCTTGTAAGAAAAACAAAGCTCGATGATCTGCCGCTTAAGTAGATAAGTCTTCAAGTAAGCCATCCCTTCAGTCTGATTTTAATGAGTGTTTTGTTGTTGTTGTTTAGTTGTGAAGTTGTGTCTGATTCTTTTGTAACACCTTGGACTATAACCCATGAGGCTCCTCTGTCCATGGGATTTCCCGGAAAATAATACTGGAGTTGCCAATTCCTTTTCCAGGGAATCTTCCTGACCCAGGGATCAAACCTGCATTTCCTGCTTTGGCAGGTGGATTCTTTAACACTAAGTCATCTGAGAAGAGATAGTATTTATGATTCTAGTTATAGTTCTTTCTGTTATGAATATTTTAGAAAAAAGACATAAGTACATGTTATTTTTTACTTTAACTTCATGTTAAAACATATATATGTGTACTTAGTCACTCAGTCATTTCCAACTCTTTGCCAACCCATGGACTGTAGCTCACCAGGCTCCTCTCTCTGTCCATGGGGATTCTCCAGGCAAGATTACTAGAGTGGGTTGCCATGCTCTCCTTCAGGATGTCTTCCCAACCCAGGGATCGAACCTAGGTCTCCTGCATTGCAGGTAGATTCTTTACTGTGTGAACCACCAAGGAAGCCCAAGAATACAGGAATGGGTAGCCTATCCCTTCTCCAGAGGATCTTCCTGACCCAGGAATTGAACTGGGATCTCCTGCACTGCAGGCAGATGCTTTATCAGATGAGCTACCAGGGAAGCCCATAACATCTACTAACCCCTATTTTCATAAATGTACTGGTTTAAGGGCTGCCCTGCTAGCACATGGTAAAGAATCCACCTGCCAATGCAGGAGATGCAAGGGTTCAATCTCTGGATCAGGAAGATCGCCTAGAGAAGAAAATGGCAACACACTCGGGTATTCGTGCTTGGAAATTTCCATGGACAGAGAAGCCTAGCAGTCTACAGTCCATGGGATGGTAAACAGTTGGACACAACTGAACACACACACACACACATGACAGATTCAAGGACAACAAAAGAAGGGGGAAATGAAGTGGGTTTGGGAGGTACTTTGATAAAGAGAGGGGCAAACATTTAGTGCTGTGTGCTCAGTTGTCCAGTCACGTCTGACTCTTTGCAACACCATGGACTGTAACCCACCTGGCTCCTCTGTTCATGGGATTTCCCAGGCAAGAGTACTGGAGTGGATTGCCATTTCCTTCTCCAGGGGATCTTCCCAACCCAGGAATTGAAACTGGGTCTCCTTCATTGCAGGCAGTCTCCTTCATTGTTGGTGGATTCTTTACTGACTGAGCTACTGGGGAAGCCCCAAACATATAGTAAATCAGGTAAATAAAAAATTCAATATTCAAACTATAAAATTCTACATCCAGAAACTCAGGACTTGTCTGTAATGCATATAAAGACTCTTCTTATTTTATTTAAAGCTTAGAGATTTTAAGATAAATAGTAACAAATTTATTTATAAAGCAAAACATTTAGGTGTAGTTCTTCATTTTATAAAAGGGCAGCAGGGTCCTTTTAATTAATAGACGTTAGATACCTCACAAATAATTGGACATGACTGAAGTGACTTAACACACAGATACATATGAAAAGGATTTGGATTTTAAAGAGGCAATCATTTTTTTTAAAAAACATCTAATTGCTTAAAAAGCTCATGTCTATAATTACTAACAAGATGGATATTAATATGAGACATTTTAACCTATTAAAAAAGTGCTAGCCTATTATATGCTAACTAAGAAAGTATATGCCTCAAAATAGTTACTTAAAATGAATCATTGTGAACTATTCACACTGGACACACTTAACGTAAGTTTTACAACTGATGGCAAAAACAAAAAAGTTATTTTATATTATTAGCAAAAAGATAAGAAGGTACTGGAATAGTTTTGGAAGCTAAAACAAAGTATTTTTAAAGATTGAAATAACATTTTCCTTACTATTTTTAAATGCAAACAAAGTCTTTTCTGGGAACTGTCAACAATGAAAAGAGATGTTCCAATCATTTTGATGGATCAACATTAAAATAGTAAAAGCAACTAAGATTCACTTCTACTATAATGAAATGCAGTTTCCATTCTAAGAGTTGAGCAAAATTGGCTTCACAAATTAGAATTGACAAGTCACTGCCCTTTTTAGATCATATTGGTTGAATCATAAACATTAACTTGAAAAATCAAACCAGGTCCTTCACTATTTATTTTCCTAGCAAGCTGTCCTTTTTATTTTAGTTGGTCCTTTTTTGAACCCGTGGTATCCCTAACATCTCACTGGCTTTTATCTTAGAAGTGTCTCCTTATTCATTATCCATACACTTTCAAGTTAACTTGAGCAGAGTACTTATAATTCTTTCTTTCTTTCTTTTTTTTAGGAGGTGTAATATTGGCGTAGCTGAAACTCCAATACTTTGGCCACCTGACGTGAAGAACTGACTAATTTGAAAGGACCCTGATGCTGGGAAAGATTGACGGCAGAAGGAGAAGGGGATGACAGAGGATGAGATGGTTGGAAGGCATTACCAACTAAATAGTCATGAGTTTGGGTTGACTCCGGGAGTTGGTGATGGACAGGGAGGCCTGGCGTGTTGAGGTTCATGGGGTTGCAAAGAGTCGGACATGACTGAGGAACTGAACTGAACTGAACTGAACTGAATATTGGCTAATAGAGTTTTGCCAAGAGAATGCACTGGTCATAGCAAACACCCTCTTCCAACAACACAAGAGAAGACTCTACACATGGACATCACCAGATGGTCAACACTGAAATCAGACTGACTATATTCTTTGCAGCCAAAGATGGAGAAGCTCTATACAGTCAGCAAAAACAAGACCAGGAGCTGACTGTGGCTCAGATCATGAACTCCTTATTGCCAAATTCAGACTTTAAAAACTGAAGAAAGTAGGGAAAACCACTAGACCATTCAGGTATGACCTAAATCAAATCCCCTATAATTATACAGTGGAAGTAAGAAATAGATTTAACAGGCTAGATCTGATAGACAGAGTGCCTGATGAACTATGGATGGAGGTTCATGATATTGTACAGGAGACAGGGATCGAGACCATCCCATGGAAAAGAAATGCAAAAACGCAAAATGGCTGTCTGAGGAGGCCTTACAAATAGCTGTGAAAAAAAGAGAAGCAAAAAAGCAAAGGAGAGAAGGAAAGATATATCCATTTGAATGCAGAGTTCCAAAGAATAGCAAGGAGAGATAAGAAACCTTTCCTCAGTGATCAATGCAAAGAAATACAGGAAAACAATAGAATGGGAAAGACTAGAGATTTCTCCAAGATGATTAGAGATACCAAGGGAACATTTCATGTGAAGATGGGCTCAATAAAGGACAGAAACAGTATGAACCTAACAGAAGCAGAAGATATTAAGAAGAGGTGGCAAGAATACACAGAACTGTACAAAAAAGATCTTCAGGACCAAGATAATCACGATGGTGTGATCACTCACCTAGAGCCAGACATCTTGGAATGTGAAGTCAAGTGGGCCTTAGGAAGCATCACTACAAACAAAGCTAGTGGAGGTGATGGAATTCCAGTGGAATTATTTCAAATCCCAAATGATGATGCTGTGAAAGTGCTGCACTCAATATGCCAGCAAATTTGGAAAACTCAGCAGTGGCCACAGGATTGGAAAAGGTCAGTTTTCATTCCAATCTCAAAGAAAGGCAATGCAAAAGAATGCTCAAACTACCGCACAATTGCACTCATCTCACACATTAGTAAAGTAATGCTCAAAAATCTCCAAGCCAGGCTTCAACAATATGTGAACCCTGAACTTTAGATGTTCAAGCTGGCTTTATAAAAGGCAGAGGAACAAGAGATCAAATTTCTAACATCCTCTGGATCATTGGAAATGCAACAGTTCCAGAAAACCTTTCTATTTCTGCTTTATTGACTATGCCAAAGCCTTTGACTGTGTGGATCACAATAAACTGTGGAAAATTCTTCAAGATGGGAATACCAGACCACCTGACCTGCCTCTTGGGAAACCTATATGCAGATCAGGAAGCAACAGTTAGAACTGGACATGAAACAACAGACTGGGTCCAAATTGGGAATGGAGTACACCAAGGCTGTATATTGTCACCCTGCTTATTTACCTTATATGCAGAGTTCATGATGAGAAACGCTGGGCTAGAAGAAGTACAAGCTGGAATCAAGATTGCCGGGAGAAATATCAATAACCTCAGAAATGCAGATGACCCTGCTCTTATGGCAGAAAGTGAAGATGAGCTAAAGAGCCTCTTGAGGAACATGAAAGAGGAGAGTGAAAAAGTTGGCATAAAACTCAACATTCAGAAAACTAAGATCATGGCATCAGGCCCCATCACTTCATGGCAAATAGATGGGGGAAAAGTGGAAACAGTGGCAGACTTTGTTTTGGGGGGTCTCCAAAATCACTGCAGATGGTGACTGCAGCCATGAAATTAAAAGACACTTACTCCTTGGAAGGAAAGTTATGACTAACCTAGACAGCATATTAAAAAGCAGAGACATTACTTTATTATCAAAGGTCCGTCTAGTCAAGGCTATGGTTTTTCCAGTAGTCATGTATGGATGTGAGAGCTGGCCTATACAGAAAGCTGAGTGCTGAAGAGTTGATGTTTTTGAACTGTGGTGCTGAAGAAGACTTTTGAGAGTCCCTTGGACTGCAAGGAAGTCCAACCAATCTATCCTAAAGGAGATCAGTCCTGAGTGTACATTGAAAGGACCAATATTGAAGCTGAAACTCCAATACTTTGGCCACCTGATGCAAAGAGCTGGCTCATTTGAAAAGACCCTGATGTTAGGAAAGATGGAGGGCAGGAGGAAAAGGGGACGACAGAGGATGAGATGGCTGGATGGCATCACCTACTCAATGGACATGGGTTTCGGTTAACTCCAGGAGTTGGTGATGGACAGGGAGGCCTGGTGTGCTGCAGTCCATGGGGTCACAAAGTGTTGGACAGGACTCAGGGACTGAATTGAGCTGAACTGAACTATACCCTTTTAATGCTGTTGTAAGCTACTTTGCTTTGTTATGTCTTTGAAAACTCTTTCTTAAAAAATGTATGTACCCCATCATACTATACTTTTATACATACATGTATGTATGTGTATATGTGTGTGTTTATGTATCTGCATGTGTTCATACATATGTTCATGCTCATATGTGTGTGTACTATCAACGTTTTCAGTCATTGAAAGTTCTCAGGTCCATATATATTAAACATTTTTATTCATATTGTTATATTTTAATATTTGTATTATACCTTTTTGGCCAATGAGTATTACAAACCACGCATGCTCTGAGCTAATGAGTTCTCTTCTACTATCTACTCTTGATTGTGGTGACCATACAATTTTTATACATATTTTTGTTAACATACATATGTTAAAAATAATCAAATTTTGCATGATAAGTATATGTGATTTAATGTATGTCAACCAAACTGCTTTTTTAGTTTATTTATTTTTGGCTGTGGTGGGTCTTTGTTGACACAGGTGAGCTTTCTCTAGTTGCAGTGAGTGGTGGAGGGTACTCTCTAGCGGCAGTGCGTGAGTTTCTCATTGCAGCAGCTTCTCTTGTTGCAGAGTGGGTTCTAGTGCGTGCAGGCTTCAGTAGTCGCAGCACATAGGCTTGGCAATTGTGGCACGTGGGCCTGTTGCCCCATGGCATGTGGGATCATCTTGGGTCAGGGATCGAACCAGTGTCCCCTGATTTACAGGGCAGATTCTTAACCACTGGACCACCAAAGAAGCCTTTCAATCCAACTTTTTAAAGCTTAAACACAAGTGATTACATGTGAATTTTGGTGGGTGGGCAGCAGGAAAAGGGAAATTTCCATGCTGAAGGAAATTCTTGTTATATTGGTTTAAGTGGTAGTTGCAAAACTCACTGGGCTTCCCTAGTAGCTCAGTGGTAAAGAACTTGCCTGTCAAAGCAGGAGAGGTAGGTTCAATCCCTGGATTGGGAAGATTCTCTGGAGAAGGAAATGGCAACCCACTCAGGTATTCTTTCTTGGGAAATCCTAAGGACAGAGAAGCCTGGTGGGCTGCAGTCCATGGGGTCACAAAGAATCAGAGATGACTCAGCAACTAAAACAAGAAACAACAAAACTCATTACCCAATACACCTAAGATTGGAGTAAAGCATAAATAACAATTATACAAAAACGAAAGAATGCAGTGATCATTAGAAAATTTAGGATTGATAGAAAGGGTATTATTATGGGTTCCAGAAGTATCAAGGTAACTTGGGATCACTGAGGACAAATTGCAGGGAATTTAGTTAGAAGACACTATGGACAAGACATGTTATGACCTCTGAGAGTCTGAAGAGAACAAAAGAGCAATGATGAATGTAAAAAACAAAACTGAAATGCATTTATAGAGAGAATATGTAACATGTGCTGCATGGCCAGGAGTCCATCCTCTACCCTAGTCATTTAAAAACTGTTTTGTACATTAGAATTTGCTTTGGTGGCCAATTGAACTGAACTGTAAAAATCCTTTGCATTTGACAATATCAGGTCAAAGCTCTAGATGTTTTAAGATTTCAACATGAAGATTTATTAATGTTGAAGTCATAGAACTCACAAGTGAACATCTCCAACAGATGTCAGACACAAACCACCAATCGACATCATAGTTTAATGTATACGTTATTCTCTGAGCATTACCAAGGAAAACCAAATAAGTCCATTGATTATGAAATCAATTTTGGTTTCTAGCAATCCAACCACCCTGCTTAATTAATGATGATGGTAAGTTAGTCACCTGTGCCAAGTACTGGGAAAGGAAATTTCTGCCTTTCATTTTCTTATGGCTAAATACAAGAGATAAAAGTCCCTTAGGAAAAAACTCCAGCAATATGGAAACGTATTTGTTGTCCTCAGAACAGACTATACAAGGGTCAAAAATGCTGATGCATATATCATCAATCAATAAATGACTGTTCCTAAGGTCTTATGTTTATGTACTGTGAGTATCACAGACTATAATTACAATTGGGGTATGGAGCAATTAGCATTCATGCAAGAATGTGGGCCTTGGGCTACCTTTTTTAATATTTTCATGAGAAGCTGAAATATCTGCTTCAAACATTCAATCTCTAAATTTTCAGTTTCTGGTTCACATTAATAAAACCCCATAAACTCAAATAAAATATGTCTTCAGCTCAAGTTTTCCAGAATCTGTCATTCTAACTCCATGCTAAATATTTGCAATAATTAAGTTCACTTTGTTCTTGTTTATTGTGTCCAACCTCCTCAAGGAAAATTATTTTGCTGTCATATAAATAAAACAGTTTCTTTGCATATAAATTATTTTCTGTCATTCTAGAAAGTTGAGATTATAAAGCTTGGCTACCCTAAATAGAGTAGGAATGCTAGATGACATTTTCTTATTTTTCCTTTTAGGAAAGAAGAAAAGGAAGGGGGTGTAGAGCGAGGGAAGAAAGAAGGGTCCATATGACAGAGGATGTTAATCCTTTGAAAGCTCTCAAAGGTATTCAGAAGCAAGAGGTCCTTTGATGTGATTGTATGTAACAAATTTCTCTAGAAGAATAAGCAGCAGGATGGTCCCAGAATTGCAGATCACTTAGCCTCAGGACACAGACTGGCTGTACCCAAGCTAGGGCTGACCCACATCTTTCAGTAAGGGTGACCTTTGTGAGAGTCTGCTTCCACCACCCGTGGGGAGGTAACTGCATTCACAAGAGTACTTTTTCCTTCACTTTTTTTTTTCCAATATGCCCTTAACTTTAAAAAGCCTCTGGGTGAAAATACAATAAGTTCATTCGTCAAAATATTTAGTCAAGCTGACAGCAATGTCATACAGTGTATTTCATTCCACCTTTTCATCTTGGCAGGGCAATTAATAAGGTGGGTTTTGTTTTCTGTCCTAAAGATTAATAAGCTGGGGTTATAACAGCATAATGCTCAGAGGTGGTTCTTATTAGAAATTGTTCTGCTTCTGTTTTCCCCAAAGTATATATTGGCTACCTCAAATCTATTTCAAAAAATAGGTGGAGTAGATGTGATCCAATAAATAGTTAAACCAATAGCATCAATTTGTAAATGGCATAAATTCAGGGAGGATTCTTAGGGATACAAGTCAATCAACTGTTTTGAAAGAGCAAAGAGATTTGATGTTTCTTTTCGAAGCTAAGAATTAAAACAGTCTGGGTAACATCTTTCCTTCAAGAGCATCTGTGAATATGTGGAATTAAGCAACTAAAGGTTGAAGTAATAACAACACAGTGCAATATAGAGGCCAGGACCACTCCTTGGTATGTTAATTGGATTTGGGTACTTATACCTTAGCTGATGGAAATCTGCCTTACCTGGATATGATCAGCTCACTCTCTGTTGCTAGTGTCAGCTTTCCTCTATGACTCATCAGCTTCAGTCAAGAGCTGACTCTGCTCCAAGATAAAACTTCAATCAGAGACAGGATTTATTAATTCAAAATCATGCTTGGGATGTAGAAAAAAATGACCAATGCTCCTTTGTAATTTTATAATATTTTAATGCTTTTCACTTACACTACCTAAATAGTTACTTGAGTTGATATTATTGTTAATATCTGTTAATAAAGATCTGAGGCTTAGAGAGCTAAAAGGGTTTGTCCACAACAACAGAGATTACATTGGAGGGAGTCAGATCTGGAATCTGGGCTTGTCAACTTCAAATTTGATGCCCTTCAACTTCCCAAATACGTCTGTCCGAAAACTGAGATAATACAACCATCTCTGTTTCTGACTGTGGTTTCCCAAAGTCTCCAATGCCCTGTCATTTTTATCACTGTAACATCCTTTTCCCACAATACACAGCAATCAACATAACTGCTGTGTAAGCTCACCAGCTACCATGATGAGAAAGGGAAGAAGTATGTTCCTGACAAGAAGTGCAAATTGTCCAAAGTAAAAATAAATGAAGAAGTGCAAGACAAAGGAATGACGAAATGAATGGGGCAGTCGATGATCAGAGCAGACAAGAATTCTTATATATTGACATTAAGATGAGGAGCAAAGACATCTTAGTACCTGCAACAATGGGGGAACAAATGTTGTAGACAAAGAGGTGAATAACAGCAAAAATGTGTCTTTCCTGAAACTCTGTAGAATCCCTTCTCCATCATTCCCTAGCTGTGTGACCTCACAAAACTTGTGTACCTTCCCTGAGTCTCTCTTATCCTCTGTATAATAGAAGTGCTAACAACATCCGATTCACTTAAAACATGACTCCAACAAGAATGAACTATTAAATGATGTTCAATAAATGTTAGCTTCTGTCACTGATGGATATGTATAATACTAGTTACCTCACACTATTTTAGATTAAAAAATACATCTGTGATTTCAATGGTCAGTCCACATGTACTTTTCAGGGTCTGTCTGCCAAACTTTCATGAGAGGAATTTATCAAATAGTTAGGCATACAGACAGGCAAGTAAAACATTTAAAAAATGTGATCCTCATGAAACAACCAAATCAGTGAACATTATGTAAAGTATAAATCTTCATTTTAATAATTTTTCTGTCAAGCTTCTTTTGCTCTCCATGGGTCTCCTTATAATTTGCTCCCAAATTTATTCAGAAAACTGTAAAGTCAGAATTATTAGAATCACATGCAAACAAAAATAACTAGAAGACATAAGATAGCCAACAGCTACATTAAAAGGTGCTTACATTACTAATCATCAAGGAAATGCAAATCAAATCCATGAGATTATCTCACACCTGTTAGAACAGCCATCATCAAAAAAAAAAAAAAATTAACAAGTGTTGGCAAGGATGTGGAAAAAAAAGTAGTCTTTGAGCACTGCAGATGGGAATGAAAATGGGTACAACTATTGTGGGAAATGAAAAATTAAGAATAAAATTACCATGCATACATGCTAAGTGGCTTCAGTTGTGTCCAACTCTTTGAACCCTATGACCATAGCCTGCCAGTCTTTTCTGTCCAAGGAATTCTTCAGACAAGAATATTAATGATTCAGCAGCTCCGCTCTGGATATATATATCCACAGGAAATTAGAGTAGGATAGCAAATTGGTGGCTGTATTTTCATGTTAATTTCAGCTTTATTTACAACAGGCAAAATATTTAAATCCAATCTTTTTTATTCTTTTTACAGCCTAAGCATTTGTCAAAGGATGAATGGATAAAAGAGATGCTGAAGGTAGGAATTTATGGAAGTTAAGGCTTGTCTATTTATGGGGAATTAGGCACATAAGAATATATATACTCAGATATAGTAACTAACTTGAATGCTGGGAGACTATTTTAAAATTAAATCTTTATTCTAAGTTGTGTTCTGAATAGGTGGATTAACCAGTTATTGACTCCAGATAAAAGCATCATTGTGGGAAAATAGATACATGTATATGCATGGCTGAGTCACACTGCTGTCCACCTGAAACTGTCACAACATTATTAATCAGCTACCCCAATATAATAATATAAAAAAGGTTTAAAAAAACATCATCACCATGGCAAGCATTCAATCATTCACACAACTAATTTGCCTCCACAGCTCACACCACCAAATACTTCCAAGTCTAGGATAGACATTGATGATTGAAAATTGATGAAGACAAGAACTCAATCTCAGTCAACAATTACTTAGATGGGCAGGAATAGAAAATGCTGTAGAATGTCAAATCCTGAACACATTCACCTGAATTGATCTGTTACCACATTCTCACTTAATGCAGTAATTAATTCAAGGGCTATGACTTTAATTTATTTATTCATCAAGCCTAGAATGGAATTACTGTAAGACTAACAGAGAAAGTTGACCTATCTGTATGCAAAATTAAGCATATAGTTTTGCAGTTTAAGAATTTACTAAGTCCAACAAATCAGATATACGCATTCCAGTGCTATGTATACATGTTCAGATAAAACAAATACTTATTCACAGTTTTAACATTTTTCTTGAGCTTGTGGTTAAGGCGAAGGGGGTTTAAAATGCCAACAGCTTCACAAAGAGAACAAGCCCAAAGATCTCCCCTGGTTATTCTTGACATTATTTGGTGTAGTCAGTTGAGTTGCGGTCCCATAAAAAGATATATCTGTATCCTAATTCCTGGAACCCCAGTGAATGTGATCTTATTTGGAAAAAGAAAAAGGGTCTCTGCATCAAAGATCTTGAGATAAAGAGATCATTTTGGTTTATCTGGGTGGTCCTAAATCAAATTACAATATCCTTAAAAGAAAAAAAGGCAAAGGGAAATTTAAGTCAGACATAAAAGAAGACCCAGACTGAAAGGGAGGAGGCAATGTGACCACAAACGAGAGATTTGAGCAATGCGGTCACAAGTCAAGGAATGCCAACAACCACCAGAAATTGGAAGAGGCAAGGAATGAATTCCCCCTTAGAGGACCCAGAGGGATGTGGGCCTGCCAGCACTGTGACAGTGGACTTCTAGTCTCCAGAACGATGAGAATAAAGTTCTCTTGTTTTAAACCACCTACTTGTGGTCCCTTGTTAGAACAGCCACAATAAGCTCATGCACTTGGCTTTATTCTCTCGTTTCACCCCATCATGATGATGCCAATGCATTTCTGTCCTTACAGATGAATGACTCCCTTAGAGTCCCTGAGTTCTTTGTCTGCTAGGTCTGCCGTAACAAAATACCATAGACTGGATGGTTTATACAGCAGTTATATATTTCTCATAGTTTTAGAGGCCGAGATGTCCAAGATCAAGGTGCTGTCCAGTTAGGCTCCCAGCAAAGCCTCCTCCTGGCTTGGAGACAGCCACCTTCTCACTGTTTCCTTACATAGCAGAGAGGAAGTGCTGGTATCTCTTCCTCTTCTTATAAAGTCAGTAATGCCGTGACAGGGGCTCCATCCTCATGACCTCATTTCAATTTAATCACTTCTGAAAGGACCCACCTCCTAATACCAGCATGCTAGGGGTTAGGTGAAGACATATAACATATAAAATTGGAGAAGGGCACAAACATTTAGTCCATAAAAAGTCTCAAATTCCAACCACATATATGGGCTTCCTTGGTGGGATAGTAAAGAATCTGCCTGCAATGCAGTAAACCCGAGTTCAATCCCTGGTTCAGGAAGATCCCCTGGAGAAGGAAATGGCAATCCACTCCAGGTCTATTGCCTGGAAAATCCCATGGACAGAGGAGCCTGGTAGGCTACAGTCCATATATATATGTACTACTTTTACCAAGATCATTAATTATCAGGATGTTTCAAATCGGCATTGTATCTTTCATTAGGAAATGTATATTTACCTTACAAGAACATTGCTAAGTGCTCAGGAGATAACCACTATGGAAAGCAAAGTCCTTGCTGTCTGCTTATTATTTTGGGGGCTCCAAAATCACTGCAGATGATGACTGCAACCATGAAATTAAAAGACAGTTACTCCTTGGAAGAAAAGTTTTGACCAACCTAGATAGCATATTGAAAAGCAGAGACATTACTTTGCCAACAAAGGTCCGTCTAGTCAAGACTATGGTTTTTCCAGTGGTCATGTATGGATGTGAGAGTTGGACTGTGAAGAAAGCTGAGCACCGAAGTATTGATGCTTTTGAACTGTGATGTTGGAGAAGACTCTTGAGAGTCCCTTGGACTGCAAGGGGATCCAACCAGTCCATTCTGAAGGAGATCAGCCTTGGGATTTCTTTGGAGGGAATGATGCTAAAACTGAAACTCCAGTACTTTGGCCACCTCATGCAAAGAGTTGACTCATTGGAAAAGACTCTGATGCTGGGAGGGATTGGGGGCAGGAGGAGAAGGGGACAACGGAGGATGAGATGGCTCTATGGTATCACGGACTCGATGGATGTGAGTCTGAGTGAACTCCGGGAGATGGTGATGGACAGGGAGGCCTGGTGTGCTGTGATTCATGGGGTCACAAAGAATCGGACACAACTGAACGACTGAACTGACTGACTGACTGACTAGTAATTTCTACTTGTTAACTACATCATGCAGAAAATTGTGACAATCATTGTAACTTTCACCTAAATACGTCTTTGCCATAGTTTTTGTTTCATTTAGTCAAGGGGTGTATACTGTGGAAACCTCTAAAGAAATATTAGACATTTAGCCAATTACTGACAGGACAAACGGCATGACATAATAAATGAACACATATTTAAACAAGTAGTGACTGTTCATAATTTTTCAATACTCCTTTATGAAAAACAGCTATGCTTAATACTAAGAGTGTGGTTGCCAGTGCCCAAAAAGCAGAATTAAATTTGTACTCCACCACTCATCATCCAGTGTCAAGCTTTCATGTGTTACTTACATTGTTTTTGCCTTAGTTTCTCCTTCAAGGAAACGAGCAGTCATGGTAAGAGTCTCTATAATAAAGGTTATATGAGGATTATATATATTAATATATATTATTAATATATTTATGTTATTGTAAATGTTATTATATCATTATTAGATATTATTATATATCCTATATATGCTGCTGCTGCTAAGCTGCTTCAGTTGTGTCCGACTCTGTGCGACCCCATAGACGGCAGCCCACCAGGCTCCTCTGTCCCTGGGATTCTCCAGGCAAGGATACTGGAGTGGGTTGCCATTTCTTTCTCGGATGCATGAAAGTGAAAATTGAAAGTGAAGTCGCTCAGTTGTGTCCGACTCTTCGTGACCCCATGAACTATAGCCTACCAGGCTCCTCCATCCATGGGATTTTCCAGGCAAGAGTACTGGATTGGGTTGCCATTTCCTTCTCCAATCCTGTATATGAGGAGATATATATATATATATATATATATATATATACACACATACATATATTAGCATACGTGAAAAGCTTAGAAAAATATTTGGCACTCAAAATAGTATATATTGGAATAGGTTGCTGCTATCGCTATGGACATTTTATTTCACATTGTTTGTGATTTTAATTAAAAGACATTTCTACTGAATCAGTCCAGTAGAATCTATAAAATCATCTGGTGCTGCATCTTCCAAGGATGGAAACGCCTCATTTGGCCATGAGTACTGAGTTATTGGGCTTCCCAAATGGCACTAGAGGAAAAGAACGCACCTGCCAATACCGGAAACGTGATACACAGGTTTGATTCTTGGGGTGGGAAGATCCCATAGGGCAGGGCAACCCACTCCAGTATTCTTGCCTGGAGAATTCCATAGACAGAGGAGCCTGGCGGGCTACAGTCCATAGTGTCATGAAGAGTCAGACACGTCTGAAGCGACTTAGCAGGCACACACTGAGTCATCACTCAATCTCTGATCTCCTTGGCTTTTACATTTAAGTTGAAAAATTGAAGATTCTTTAAGAAGGAAGATAGCCTCTTCATTCTCCATCACTCTTTCAAGTACTGAGTCCTGACCCCAACTGCTTTTTAAAGATAAATCTTGAAATCAATTTATTGATTAGATTAATTCAACTTGAAAAATATTTCTAGTTATTATTCAGAGAATTTGCTGTAGGTTTCTGGGCTTTTAAAAAAGACTAACGAGAGTGGTGAATGGTAATGATGGTTGCATTTGACAGGCCAATCCTTGTCTATGCACCAAAAATGTGTCTTGGGGCCAGTGGAAGTACTTTGAAGCAAGACAGAATAGCTTGGAAGCTGTGATTAAAGAGAATGTGTTTATAAAATAAACTCCAAGATTATAGGAGAACTTTCTCAGTGATTTTCTTAGGTCTTTGATTCAATGAACCAGATCCTGCTTTTCTCCCATGGGGTGAAGCTGACCTAGACCACAATAGAGAAAGTCTGGCAGATAAGCTTGCCAACTCCATGCCAGAGACAATTAGTGGGAAACAAACTGTAGCCTTTAAAAAGCAGGTGGAGGAATGATAAACAAAAACAAAATCAGGCTCTGACCCTATCTCATGTTTCACTGACCATTCATAACTTTTGCAAACACCTAATTAAAGAGAAGACTTTTCATTTTTTATCCTCAAGCTGTAAATATAACACTATCAATCACAGAGATTTAGGGGGGGAGCAGGTGATAAAGCTGGAATTTCTAACCAAAATGAGGGTTTTTGAGTGTCATATAATTTTAAGACCTCTCTTCTCTCACTTTTGCTATTTTTGTGTTTGTTTGTTTTTAAGGTCTGCTTTTTCTCCAAAGATGATATTCATCACTGAACCACACTCTCCGATCCTGCTCAAAAGCTGGTCTCAGAGGCAACTGAAAAGATTGTTTTATCCAGAATTGTGTTTCTAGCTGCTGTCTTACAGTATAAAACACTGATGCTATTGATGCTAAGTTGCTTCAGTCATGTCTGACTCTTTGCGAGCCCATGGACCCTGCCAGGCTTCTCTGTCCAAGGGATTCTCCAGGCAAGAATAAGCGCTCAATGTATAGCTGTTGAATGAACAAAATAAAAGCCAACAGGTTTTTGTCCTCTAGTGTCACCTATCTTTCTTTGCTGTTTGTTTCCTTTCCATCTTCTAGACATAATGACATTTGGATAAAGTTGTTAATAGGCATATTTTAAAATCAGCAAGCCTAAAATTCCTAAAGTATCTCACACTAGCTTCCTCCATCCTGAAATCTTATCAACCAACAAGATTTCTCTGACTACTCTATCCACTGCTGTTTTCATGCCCTCAACTTATTTTCTATCATATTATTTTCATATCTTATCACACATACTACTATTGAATGTTTATGTTTATCTGCTGTTTTCATTTTTAGAATGTAAGTCTCAAGGTCTATGCAGGCAGAGATCTGGCCTCCCTACTCTATCCCCGATACCTAACATATAGGAGCTTATTAGTTATCTGTTTAAAGTCAGTTATTTAATTTTAAAAAGTGTTTAAATTCAGTATAATTTAGAATTCATTTTTTAAACTTTTTGACACATTTTTGAAAAGATATTTTAGTTATATCCACATGATTTCAATCACTATTATTTAAGGTATATGGGTTATTAAGAATATAAATGAAACATTGACTTTATCTCAACCAGTCTATGTGATTTTTACTTCCAGTTTGTTTTTAATTAATAGGGATTTGTTAATGCATTATCCTGGAGAAGGGAATGGCTACCCACTCCTGTATTCTTGCCTAGAGAATCCTATGGACAGAGGAGCCTGGTGGGCTACAGTCATAGGGTCACAAAAAGTCAAGCACAACTGAGCAACTAACACTTTCACATGGATTACGTTCCTAGTATCATAGGAATTAGTTTTAGAATAGTAATATCTAGAATAAACTGTCAGCCACATTTGTCTTAATACTTATTCTCATAAAATTCCTTTAAGTAGGAGTTACTGAAAGTTTTGGTGTGGTGATAATAAACTGAAGAAAGATAAATTGCCAGAGTTACACATTAAAAAAAAAAAGGAGACAGAAATCAGGCATATGAACTTTTGGCTTTTTAGGGATTTGTCCATTTTGGTGTAAAAAAATAGGCTTGTAACTTTAAGTAATATATTTTTGTTTAACTGTAATAATTATTTAGTCCACAGGCTTCCCAGGTAGACTGTATAAATGAAAACTTCTCTAAGTCATGAAGTTTTAGTAATTTTAAATTTTAAAATTTACAATTTAAATTTAAAATTTGTAATTTAAAATTTTTCTGAAATAAATTGAAAATGTATGACTTTTCCTGAATCTTGGGATTAGATAAGTGTCGAATTTATAGGAAGAAGTGAGGTAAAGCTTTCCTAGTATGAACCGAGGTAGTAGTAGCCACAAAACTTTCTCTTCTTCCCATGTAGTTTCACTTTCCTTTTTTCACACCATAGACTGTTCTTTTCTCAGATTACCACCTCGTTAGTCACACCCCTTTGTGTTATTCTCTTTTCCAAGTAAACATTTAGAGTCACACTAAATATAATGTAAACTTTACCACACATTTTAGGTGGACATCATAAAAATCAGTACTACCCACAGAACTTCCTGCAATAACAAAGATGCTTTGGCTGCTAATCACATGTGGTTACTGAACCTTGCAATGCAGCTCATCCAACTAAGGAGATTACTTTTTAATTTTATTAATTTAAATTTAAACAGACACATGTGGTGGTTGGCTACCATATTGAAAAGCACAGATGTAGGTTATGCATCTGAAATACTTTCCCTGCTTTCCTTCCCCAAACTTTCAAATGGCTACATTTCAGAGGACGGAGTACAGTGGCAGTTCTCAGTATTTCTGGAGTTTATCTGGCTTGAGGACTAGATGGTCTTCCCCCAAGTTACAAATCAAATGATATTTCCTACCTAAGTTTGTCCAGACTCTTCTCTTTATCTTTCACTCTAAAAGTTTGGCTGAGTTTAGAGCCCAGAGGGTCAAAGTGAGGCTGATTTCTCAGGATTCTCAGCTGGGTGTGGAAATAATGATGCTGTGAGAGCCAGATAACTCATGAAATAGCCAGCACTCATGAGATCCACAGCCAAATTTACCAGATGAGAATGAAGACAGAAAGAGAAACAGAATCAGAGAGAATAATACTAATAAAAGTTCTGTTTAGTTAGCTCGAAAAATTATTTTTTATATTGTTCTAAGGTTCAAACTAGACACTAATATCACCATATAGAAAACAGGTATTTTTGGAGTTTCAGAGTGGGAAATTTGTGTGCAAAATAAATAAGATAAGAAATTAAAAGATATTCAAAGATCTGGAAAAACTTGTCTTTTCTTTCCCCCTCCCAGCAGACCTCACTGTTATTTTAGTTTCCTGTAAGTCATAAGATTTGGCATATAGCACATTCTATTCCACACTGAATTCCATGGATTTCAAAATGTCTATTTTCTTAACTTGGAGAAGGAAATGGCAACCCACCCCAGTATTCTTGCCTGGAGAATCCCATGGACAGAAGAGCCTGGCAGGCCCCAGACCATGGTGTCGCAGAGAGTTGGACACAACTGAGCAACTAACACAAACTTTCTTAAGTATCATTACCTATTTATTGTACCCCTGAAACAGGAATGAAAATTAAATATATGGATTTCCTGTAAGAATAAAAGCTATATATTATAAAAAGCTTCAACTCACCAAAGGGGTATGAACATCAACCTGTTAGCACTTATTAATATTTATCATGTTTTAGTAGATATACAAATTATATATCTGTGCTATGATTAACATGTTTGCTACACAATTAATAAACATATTTTGCAAGGAAAAAACATCTTTTGAAGCCACTTTTACCTTTTTCTAATGAATACCTTTTTAGTGAAGTGAAAGTGAAGTCGCTCAGTCATGTCCAACTCTTTGTAACCCATGGACTGTAGCCCACCAAGCTCCTCCATCCATGGGATTCTCCAGGCAAGAATACTGGAGTGGGTTGCCATTTCCTTTTTAGTCAGGCATAATTTTGCAGTTTGGAACGTCAAGTAGTGGAAATGGAGTTGTCATGCAATGTAATGAATCCATAGGGGGAAATAGAGTGAAATCAGAACCACAGAAACCAACTTCTTTCTCTCTCTCATCCTCCAAAGGAAGGAGGTTATCTATAATATAATACGTGTAATGAAGACTTGCAGGTCAGAGACAAATAGTGTGTGCTCTATATCTCAGTTTCACTTGAAAAGTTGTATTAGAAACACCACAAAATAAGCAAACTTTTAAAATGTCTAAAACAGAACCCAGGAAAAAGGAGGCATCTTCAAAGATAGAGCTCTATAGTAGATATATTCATGAAATGTTCATTGAATGGGATTATCGGAAAGTCCCTCAAAAGTCAGTGACCACTTAATGTATCATTCAAACTGAGATACACTGGAGAGTGAAAGTTGATTCTAGCCATAGTAAGTTATACTTACCCGATAACCAAGACATGTTGTTACTAAGTCCAAGATTGTACAGCTTGCTTCATAACAGGACAACACATTGAGAGATGAGTTGCTGGGGCAAGGAATAGCAATTTTATTCACTAAAACAGTCACCTGAGGCAATGGTGGATTAGTGTCCCAAAGTAAAATCTTATCAGTTAGAAATCAGGCTTCTTTTACACTAAAAAGGGTGGGGGTGTGGCTGGCTATTGTCAACTTCGCAGTACAGGAATCCTTTGTCCAGCGCTATATTAACATCTAGCAGTGTTAGTAAAATATGGTTTAATATTGGACCCCCTCACCAACATCTTAGTGTCTTAGTCCACCTTTATATAGTTCACAATGCCACAGTACCACAGCCCAGATGAAACAAAAATGGCCCAGGTATCTTAGAAGTGATCTCATCTTGAGTCATATATCTAGCTTCTGTAGTAAAAGGGAGATACTCTGATCTGAGGCATGATGGGGAGAGCGTGAAGTAGGGCTGAAAATGACAACAGGAAGCTAGAAGTAGATCCGAAGTACAGTCATTCCTTTTAAATTCCCCACCTTGCTTCAGCATAGGGCTAAGGGAAATGCCTATAGCTGTCTAATTTGATCCTGACGAGGGGATCGAGGAGGTTTGGAACAAGCTCCAGCGTGGCTCAGGCAAGTGCAGTATGAGAGGGTGCTAGATGATGATAAGGTGAAACTCCATGTGGGACCAGGAGGAAGGCAACTGCATGGACTCAAGTATATGAGAAAAGGTGCTGGTTCTGGTTTCCCAAGGATGGAGATAGGAAGGAGCATAGGCAGATGGTGACTGCAGCCATGAAATTAAAAGATGCTTGCTCTTTGGAAGAAAAGCTATGACCAACCTAGACAGCATATTAAAAAGCAGAGACATTACTTTGCTGACAAATGTCTGTCTAGTCAAAGCTATGGTTTTTCCAATAGTCACGTATGGATGTGAGAGTTGGACCCATAAAGAAAGCTGAGCACTGAAGAATTGATGCTTTTGAACTGTGGTGTTAGAGAAGACTCTTGAGAGTCCCTTGGACTGCAAGATCAAACCAGTCAATCTTAAGGAAATCAGTCCTGAATATTCTTTGGAAGGACTGATGCTGAAGCTGAAACCCCAATCCTTTGGCCACCTGATGTGAAGAAGTGACTCACTGGATGCTGGGAAAGACTGAAGGCAGGAGGAGAAGGGGATGACAGAGTATGAGATGGTTGGATGCTATCACCGACTCAATGGACATGAGTTTGAGCAAGCTCTGGGAGTTGGTGATGGACAGGGAAGCCTGGCGTGCTGCAGTCCATGGTTTCACAAAGAGTTGTACATGATTGAGTGACTGAACTGAACTGAACTGATGAGTCTACGCTATTATGCAGCTGGAGATACTGGGCTCTTCTGAAACTGTGACAGTGGGTATCAGAATCAGGATGGTCCAGGATCCAGAAATCTGTACATGATACATGGCCTGTCAATATTCTCAGCTAAGAGAGACCTCCAGGCTCCTCTGCCCATGGTATTTCCCAGGCAAGAATACTAGAGTGGATTGCCATTTCCTTCTCCAGGGGATCTTCCTGACCCAGGGATCGAATCTGCATCTCCTGCCTAGCAAGTGTATTCTTTACCACTGAGCCACCTGAGAAACCCCAAGTAAAAGGCATTAAGAGACAAAATAAAACAGAAATGGAGAAGGCCACAGATAGAAGATGAGCACAAATTCTTTCCCTATATGCACTCTAGGATGCTGATATAAAGCTGTTAATCTTTATGAAATGAGAAGTCCCAGAAAATCTGGGATAAAACAAGTTAACAGGATTCTTTACCAAATACTGGCATGGGCATTGTCATTTCCAGACGTGACTCTTATTCAGTGAAATGCTCAAATATTTTTTTCCTTTACAGCCTATGTAGAAGTTCTTCCTTAGGCAAAATGGAACTACTGGAATGATAGCAAGCAGAGTGCTGACACACGTGTCACAGCTTCCTCCACTCTGGCTCAATGCTGTCCATGTCATTACACCTCCTCTGTGATTTACTTGATAAAATTGTTGGCAATACATACGTAAACATGATGGTGTTTAGTTGCTAAGTCATGTCCAACTCTTTATGACCCCATGGACTGTAGCCCACCAGTCTCCTCTGTCCATGGGATGTCCCAGGCAAGAATACTGGAGTGGGTTGCCATTTCCTTCTTCAAGGTATCTTCCAGACCAGTGATGGAACCCACATCTGCAGCACTGGCAGGTGGATTCTTTACTACTGAGCCATAAGGGAGGTCTCAAGGGCGTGTTACCTCCCCATGAGGGAAAAGAACGCAGGTCTCCTGCATGACAGGCAGGGATACTCACCACTATACTAATGAGGATGTCTTCCTACACTCAAATTATAGTGCAGATAATTAAGCAATGGCTTAGAAAATAGCAAAATGTAAAACAATGTCAGAAGTTACATAAATAATTAACTAATTTCCTATTCATCTCAGTAGCTTTTCTTATAGTCCTTCCTTTATACCTCTGCCTCAAGGGAGCATAGTCTAAAACTGAATCTCCATCTGGAAAAAAAGAGAAAATGATGATTAATGCCACACAATGACATAAATCCTATCAATTTCTTTCGCTGTTTGGTTATCTTCTCAGAGGGCTATTTTGTACAGGTTCCCAGCAGGGTCATTCTGTTTACTTCTCACTGTTCTTCTTTGTAAACTGTATGAGAGGGTTTGTGACTCAATACAGAGGAGCTTCCCAGGTAGCTCAGTATAATCCACCTGCAAAGCAGGAGACTCTGGTTTGAGCCCTGTGTCAGGTAGATCCCCTGGACAAGGAAATGGCAACCCACTCTAGTATCCTTGCCTGGAGAATTCCATGGATAGAGGAGCCTGGCAAGCTACAGTCCACGGGGTCACAAAGAGTTGCACACAACTTAGTGACTAAACAACAACAGCAATAGAGAGGCGTTGTACAAGCTACGCAGATCTGATCTTGTACCCAGATCTATCATTTATGACTTTGGGACTTTGTGCTGCTATATTTGGCACAGTTTTGTTTGCCCAGATGCAATCACTTCCCCTACCAATGAGCAGGACACTGTTGGCACAAATGGTGGTCTCCTGTAAGTTCTCAAATGAGAGTTCCCTGGAAATCACCCTCGACCAAAAGAAGCTATTTCATCCTCTACGTCCTCTATGATTGGAGTCTTTCACATCCAATGATGGGTCATAGCACAGGTATGAAGGCCTAGACACTGTCTCAGTTAGCAACAACTCTAAAGGGCCCATCCAGCTCAGAGCTCCCTATGGCATCAGCTGAGGCCTATGGCAGAATCGTATTAGCATCACAAGTTAACACCTCTGTCAGCCCACACCTGCCCTCCTTACTCCTCCATGGTGCTATTGCTGTGAGAGTTCTCCAATATGCTTTTTGCACCTGAACCATTATCTCAGAATCTATTTATAAGAAAAGGGTCCACCATAGGTGGTTCATTGTCTAATTCAGGCCTCAAGTTCACTATCTATCATATAAGAGATATTCTAATAGCTAAATTGCATTGAGTGACTACTTTATGCCAGGCTCTATTCTAAGCACTTTACAAAGATTAACTATTTTAATTTCTAGAAACCTATGATGCAGGTATTAATATCTCCCCATTTATACATATTAAGAAACTGAGGTCTGGAAATCTTTTAATTTGGAAAAAGGTCACAAACCTAGTAAGTGGGTGTCCTAGGCTCAGTCACTGTCTCTACACACTGTACCGAACTTTCCTGCTTTATGAGGTTACCTCACAGAACAATAATTCAAATTAAATGAGAATGTATGTCTATCACAGTGCTGGAAAATAGTTAATCAATAAGTGTCCATCTTCTTTAATTTGTATGTATGTCTAGGTATCTCAGGGGTCATGAGACTGGCAGAAGACCATAGCGTGACGTGATATGCATCAGAAACATTGTTGCTGGCTACTAAGTGACAAGTACTGATTTTCTAAGGGTGATAAATGGCCTAGTGGGTGGAACCTGTGTTCCAGAGTCAGATTGCCTATACAAGGAGCCTGGCTCCTCTGCCTGCTACTTCAATCTACTGAACTTCAGTTTTCTCATCTATTAAAAAGGAAATGATAAAATTATCTATCTTACAAGGTTTCTTAGAGGCTCAAATTAATTGGTGTAAAGTCAACTGTCAGACACATAGTCTGACAGTTACAAATTGAATTAGGGTTACTTATTATTATCATTGTTTAGGTGCTAAGTGGTATCCAACTCTTTTGCAACCCCATGGACTCAGTCTCCTCTGTCCATGGGACTTCCCAGGCAGGAATACTGGAGTGGGTTTCCATCTATACATAATATTATAATTATTATTATTATTGTAGGGAGATTTTTTATTTAGGACTAAGTTTGTGTTCATACAGCTTGAAAATTTAAATGACCAGCTTAAAGAAGGTGAACTTCATATTTCTGGATAATCCAATGCTGGCATAGTCTGTGTACATTTCAATATGGTGATAAATCAACTTATTCTTGCCTCGTGGTTCATGATGCCTGCCAAAGCTCCAGCTGTCACATTTGCAATCCAAGCTATAGTAGGGAAAAGGGAGCAAAGAAGGGGAATATTTCCTCCTTTGGAGAGTGTCCCACCAAAAATATCACCCTGTATTTTGTGGAATAATTGGTTTACATGCCACATCTAGCATGCATGTGAAGCTGGAATAAGATGGCTTTCATTTCAGATAGTGACATGTCAACTAAAATCAGGATTTTGTTACAGAGGTGAAAACAAACAAACAAACAAGGCTCCATGCTACAAGGCACAAAGCCATCTTCACCACAGTGAGTGATTCCTCAAGTCATCCACTTAAGAATAAGTCGTGATGCTTTTCTGGTTGCATTCACAGTAACACACAAATTATTATTTTAGGTATTGCAAATATGCCATGTCAGTTAATTTAAAATCTGAGATTTTTCATTCTTATTCTAAACATTTTAACTCATTTTTGTAAGTACTTATGTTTCTAACAATTTTAATTTGCACAGTGAAGGTTGCAGTAAGAAATGTAAAATCATAAAGTAGAAAACAGTAGCCCACGCTAATACTTGCAGGCGTGTCATAAATAAAACATAAAGCAAGGAAAATGAATATTGGTTAAAGGAAATCCAAAGCTTAAGACATTTAAGTTTGTTATATAAATACATTGTGGTAAAGTTCCTTGGAAACTGATCATGTGGAAAATAGATAAGTACAACATTTGAATATCAAGACTAGTCCTTATGGTGTCAAGTATAAAGAGATCAAGAGATAAGTCATTGTTAGCAACATTCTCATTATGTACAATGAAAAAGGAAAAATGATTTTGAAATCATTTAGGAAATTTATGATTAAAAAACTCCTACTTGACACAATTTACTCTCTCTCTCCTAAATACATGTATTTCAAAGTGCAAAGATTTTAAGCAACAGTAAAACAATGTGCAGAGGCATTCAAATCAAACTCAGAATTTATAACAAGGAAGAAATCACCACATAAAAAGAAACACATTACAGTCTTGGGAGAAATTGAATATTTTTCTCCTAAGATTGCGTTAGACAGAAACCAACCAGTTTTCCATAGTTTTTTAATTCAACTTCACCCTGAAGCCAGCCAGTCAAAATATAAAATTGCAGGAACATGATTCTCAGCTACACTACAAACCTGGAGAAATGTTGTTCTCGATGTATTATCTCATTAAAGATAAGAATTAGCTAGCAGAAAAACAGCCAGATGAGCTGGTCTATTGTTGAACAGGCTCTGTTGTGGACAGGAGTGGCATTTAGGAACTACAGATTCAGCAAAGTATCCAAAGGCATTCTGGTTCATCCGTTTGCTATCCAAAGAAAATAGTTTGAGGGAAGAAATCATCCTGAACCACAATTGCAAACTTTTCAAATTGAAAAAATACAAATCTAGAAGAAAAAATATGAGCAATTGATTCTCCGAGGAGCTGCGGGCCTTGATTCTTCGGTAAAATGAAAATAATACATAACTGATTATCTGATGAAGAGGCCCAAACAATAAGACATAGTGTAGTACCTCTAACTGCTGTGTGTGTGTGTGTGTGTGTTTTATTATGAAGATCACATTGATAACAGAAGTTTCAGGTGTATGGCATTATATTTCAACTTCATTAGACACTACAGCGTGCTCATCACCAAAAGTCTGGGTTCCATCCACCACTATGTTATTGAGGCTCTTTAACCAATCACCCTCCCCTTACCCGCTTCTCCTCTTGTAATCACTACGCTATTCTCTATATCTGTGTGTTTGTTTTCTCTCAGTTCAATTTGTTTACTTTTTTAATATTTGGCATATGAGTGAAATGTAGTATTTATCCTTCTTCATCTGACTTAATTTCACTTAGCATAATACGTTCAAAGTCCATGCATGTTGTCACAAAAGGCAAACTTTCATCTTTTTATGGCTGAATTGTATTTCATTGTATTATATATCATACTATCTTTATCCATTCATCCGTTGATGGACATTTAGGTTGCTTTCATATCAGCTATTGTAAATAATGCTTCAATGAACATAGGGCTGCACTGTCCAGTTCAGTTCAGTCGCTCAGTCTTGTCCGACTCTCTGCAACCCCATGAACCGCAGCACGCCAGGCCTCCCTGTCCATCACCAACTCCCAGAGTGTACCCGACATGTCCATCGAGTCAGTGATGCCATCTAACCATCTCATCCTCTGTCATCCCCTTCTCCTCCCGCCCTCAATCTTCCCCAGCATCAGGGTCTTTTCAAATGAGTCAGCTCTTCACATCAGGTGGCCAAAGGATTGGAGTCTCAGCTTCAACATCAGTCCTGCCAATGAATGCTCAGGACTGATTTCCTTTAGGATGGACTGGTTGGATCTCCTTGCAGTCCAAGGGACTCTCAAGAGTCTTCTCCAACACCACAGTTCAAAAGCATCAACTCTCCGGTGCTCCGCT
This sequence comes from Oryx dammah, assembly GCF_014754425.2. Lineage (NCBI taxonomy): Eukaryota > Metazoa > Chordata > Mammalia > Artiodactyla > Bovidae > Oryx > Oryx dammah. The sequence continues at coordinate 21,789,728 of NW_024070211.1, forward strand.
TTCTTTATAGTCCAACTCTCACATCCATACATGACTACTGGATAAACCATAGCCTTGACTAGATGGACATTTGTCAGCAAAGTAATGTCTCTGCTTTTTAATATGCTGTCTAGGTTGGTCATAACTTTCCTACCAAGGAGTAAGTGTTCTTTAATATCATGGCTGCAATCACCATCTGCAGTGATTTTGGAGCCAAAAAAAATAACACTGTTGCCACTGTTTCCCCATCTATTTGCCATGAAGTGATGGGACCAGATGCCATGATCTTAGTTTTGTGAATGTTGAGCTTTAAGCCAACTTTTTCACTATCCTCTTTCACTTTCATCAAGAGGCTCTTTAGTTCTTCACTTTCTGCCATAAGGGTGGTGTCATCTGCATTTCTGAGGTTATTGATATTTCTCCCAGCAATCTTGATTCCAATTTGTGCTTCTTCCAGTCCAGCATTTCTCATGATGTACTCTGCATAGAAGTTAAATAAGCAGGGTGACAATATACAGCCTTGACGTACTCCTTTCCCTATTTGGAACCAGTCTGTTGTTCTATGTCCAGTTGTAACTGTTGCTTCCTGACCTGCATACAGGTTTCTCAAGAGACAGGTCAGGTGGTCTGGTATTCTCATCTCTTTCAGAATTTTCCACAGTTTATTGTGATCCACACAGTCAAAGGCTTTGGCATAGTCAATAAAGCAGAAATAGATGGTTTTTCTGGAATTCTCTTGCTTTTTCGATGATCCAGCAGAAGTATACATCTTTTCAAAGTTGTGGTTTGGGGTTCTTCAGATAAATATCTAGAACTGGAATAGCTGAATCATATGGTAATTCTATTCTTAATTTTTTGAGGAATTTCCATACTGTTTTACATAATGACAGCATTGATTTACATTTATGCCAACAGTGCACAAGTATTCTCTTTTCCACATTCTCTAACAAATCACATCCAAATGTTGATTTGTTATTCCTTGCCTTTTTGATAATAGCCATTCTGACTGACAAGAGGTGATATCTTGGGATTTTAATTTGCATTTCCTAGTTAAAATTTTGTGTGTAGGAAAAAAAAGGGTAATATTTTAGTAACTCTTCTAACAAAAAAATGTTAATTTACTAGATGTTATAAAAATTCAAAATCAGAAGATGCAAATATCCTTTTTCCTTCTCTCTTCTCTCCCTCCTTCCCTCCTCCCCTCTCTTTCTCTCTCCCTCTCACTGTTTCTCTAAATAAAAGTAAATATTAAACACCATAGTTTTGAGACTATTTGAAATATAAAAAGAAAGTCCTAGGTTAGATGTGAGGCATTTATTGATGTTATCTAAACTCCCAGATGTTAATTTCTCCAATAGCTTCTCTGAGCCTTGTTCTCTTACCTACCTTCTGGAGGTGGAGATGAGATGATACAAAGCAAATAGAACAATTTCTGGCACACAGAGGACTCCCCTCACTTACTCCCTGGTCTATTGCTGTAACATTAATTTTTCTAAGCCAACGCCAAACTCATACGCTTCCCTAAAAGATAGTCTCTTTGAAATCCAGCATTATCAGACTTATATCCTGAACACACCACCAGGCTCCTCTGTCCATGGGAATTCTCCAGTCAAGAATATTGGTGTGGGTTGCCTTGCCCTCCTCTAAGGAGTTGACTAGAAGTGCTTAAATGGCACCCCATTCGAGTACTCTTGCTTGGAAAATCCCATGGACGGAGGAGCCTGGTGGGCTGCAGTTCATGGGGTCACTGAGTCAGACATGACTGAGCAACTTCACTTTCACTTTTCACTTTCATCCATTGGAGAAGGCAATGGCAACCCACTCCAGTGTTCTTGCCTGGAGAATCCCAGGGGTGGGGGAGTCTGGTGGGCTGCCATCTATGGGGCCGTACAGAGTCGGACACAACTGAAGCAACTTAGCAGCAGTAGCAGCAGCAGCAACCAATAAAACTGCAAGGAGATCCAACCAGTCCATCCTAAAGGAGATCAGTCCTGGGTGTTCATTGGAAGGACTAATGTTGAAGCTGAGACTCCAATACTTTGGCCACCTGATTTGAAGAGCTGACTCATTTGAAAAGACCCTGATGCTGGAAAAGATTGAGAGCAGGAGGAGTAGGGGATGACAGAGGATGAGATAGTTGGATGGCATCACCAAATTGATGGACATGGGTTTGGGTGGACTCCAGGAGTTGGTGACGGACAGGGAAGCCTGGTGTGCTGCGGTTCACAAGGTCACAAAGAGTCAGACACAACTGAGCGACTGAACTGAACTGAACTGAACCAATAAAAGCTAGGGAAGAAGTTTTTCTAGAGAAAGCAAGGAACAAAGCAGGAAATTATTTCACTGACTATAGCTGAAGCCGTTGTTTATTTAGGAGAGACTTATTGGCTGTTTGTAACCGTTGTTCTTAAATTTCACCGTCCAGTGAACTGACTCTAGCTTAGATTTTAGTTTGCCTACGTAGGCTACCAGACTGTTAGAGCCATCTCAGTCTAATGGCTTACTTGTTCAATTAATTTAACAACCATTATCTTAAAAATATTCTCTGTATTTTTTTCTATCATTTAAATGCTGCTTTCCATGGTCATTAATCCATCTTATTATGTCTCCGTGTGATATGGGAATCATACTTTATTTCCAATGAAAACAGAGTTGATAAGTGCCACAAACTGAGTGTCTATGTACCACCACCCCCAATTCATGTACTAGGTTTTATTCCAAAAGTGATGGTATTTGGAGGTGGAATATTTGGGAGGTGATTATGTCATAAGTTTTATGTTATTTATAAGCCATTCAGCCTATGGTATTATTAATTTTTTTTTGAGGACAGCCTAAGATAATAGGCTAATTAAGTTTTCGTTTATTTTTTTAGTCACTTAGTATACATTTTTTTCTCTCAAAATTTTCCACATCATCTAAAGTTTCTAATTTATCCTATATATCCATAGTGTTATGTATCTATACCATGCCTGTCATTCCTACTGTTGTTTCTATAGCTTCTTTTTGCTGTAATGAATCCGTGTGGGTAAGATGTTGGTTATTTTATTAGTCTCTGATATCAGTTCTTTGTTTCCCACTTCATTGTTTAAGTGTATTCTTTTTATTCTTTCCTTTTTCCTGCTTTGTTTGAGCTTAGCCGTGTACCTTTTCTAACTTCTGAAAGACGATCTGCAACCTATTTTTCAAGCGTATGGATTTAATTGATATATTTCCCTGTAAGTACTGCTATTTGCTGTTTTACATTCTGAAAAGGTAGTTCAATGTCACTCACTTCTGTCCCTCACTTCTAACTACGTTATAATTATTTTATCTGACTTTTATTTCCTATTGCTTTTTTTTAATTTCAAATGTATTTGGGGGATTATTTTCTTACTGATATCTAATGTTAGTACATTTTCTTATAGAAACTGTGGTCATCTTTATTTAATACTTCCTTTGTAGGATAGAATACAATTAATTTCAGAAATGTGCTTCCTTGAAAATAATATGCATTACTTAATTTTCCCTAATGTTCTAATGAGCTCAGTGTGTGTATGTGTGCCCATTAAGCTACGCTTATTAAGGTTTTTTTCAAATCTTTCTTGTCTTTATTAAATCCTTGTCTAATTGATCTATCAGTTCTGAAAAATATGTTTCTAAATCCTCTTTTGGTGTCGCTCAGTTGTGTCTAACTTTGGGACCCCATGGACTGTAGTCCTCCATGTTCCTCTATCTATGGAATATCTATGGCAAAAATACTACTGCTGCTGCTGCTAAATCACTTCAGTCGTGTCCGACTCTGTGCAACTCCATAGACAGCAGCCCACCAAGGCTCCCCCGTTCCTGGGATTCTCCAAGCAAGAACACTGGAGTGGATTGCCATTTGCTTCTCCAATGCATGAAAGTGAAAAGTGAAAGTGAAGACGTTCAGTCCTGTCTGACTCTTAGCGACCTGGTGGACTGCAGACTACCAGGCTCCTCCGTCCATGGGATTTTCCAGGCAAGAGTACTGGAGTGGGGTGCCATTGCCTTCTCCGACAAAAATACTACAGTGGTTGTTATTTCCTACTCCAGCGGATCTTCTTGACCCAGGGCTTGAACCTGGATCTCATGCATTGCAGGAAGATGCTTAACCATCTGAGCCAAAGGGAAGCCCTTAATCTTATACAATGCAATGATGAATTTGCAAATCCTATCTTCCAGTTAGTGATCATTTTACATATTTTGGTCTGTGTTGCTAGAATAGAATTTACGATTGCTATAACTTTCTGGCAAATTGTTCACTTAATTTTTATTTGACTCTTTGTTTCTAATAGTAACATTGCTGTAACAACTTGCTTTTTGATTAGGATTTGCCTGGTGTAACTTCCCTCTTCCTTACAGGCACCCTTAAGATTTTTGCTTTCAGACTTTTTTATTCAATCATTTTATCAACTTATCTAAAAAGGATGAGCACTGTAGGTCTGTTAGTTTTTTTTTTTTATGACTAATCATTCTTTCTCTTTGGTAGTTTTAAAGATATATATATATATTTGGATTAGTCCTTTCTGTGACATCATTGAATGGCATTACTATGTTCAAGTCTTGCTATCTTCTCCATTTTAAAGAAACAAATCTTTCATTGATTCCAAACATTCTTATCAATATAGATTTAAATTTGGTTTTCCTTTCATGCTCTCTTCCTTGGGATATTCTTTTAGGTGCTAGCTTTAAGTCTTTTGATTTTTTTATGTTTTGAAGCTTTTATTGTTTTTATTCACTTTTATTTTTTGAGGAATATTTTTACAGGCTATTTTTTTCTGACTTTTATTTTCTTTCACCCTCTTACAGACGTCACTTATTTGTATTTTGTTTTGTTTACCACACCTCCCAGCATGTGGAATCAAACCAGGGGTTGAACACACAGCCTCTGCATTGGAAGTGTGATCTTAACCACTGGACTGCCAAGTCTTTTAATCTTCAAGTCTTTAAATCATTGTTTATTTCTCTGTTCTGCATCGGGGCACTTTCCCCACTCCTTCCTCAAAGTCACAGATACTTACATCAGCAAAGTCTTAACTTGTCAAAATTGTTCTTTGAAATTTTAATTTAATTATGAATATTTCCTTATATGTATCTTTAAGATTTATTTGGCTCTTTTAAAAATATTTGTTCTTTTTTAATGTTCTCTGCTATTTATTATCTTCAGTAATTATAAACATTTTGCTTTATAATATTTTATATGATTCCATTAACTTCACTCTTTATAGTCCTTCCACCTATTTTGTCTACTAGCTTTTCCTTATGGTGTATGGTTGCCTTATGACCTTTGTCAGTGAGACTATTTTAGAAGCAATTGATTTACCGATTGGTGTTCCACTACCAGTGTTCTTGCCTGGAGAATTCCAGGGACGGGGGAGCCTGATGGGCTGTCGCCTCTGGGGTCGCACCGGTTGGACATGACTGAAGTGATAGCAGCAGCAGCAGCAGCTCCACTACCACGGGCCTTTGCAATGATCCCTAACAAATGGTATGTGTGCGTTTCTGAACATTCACAGATTTCCGCAATCCAGAGGCATATTTGACAATTCCTAAGGTAAGGAATTAAAACAAGCCTTCACTCTAAATTTTATTTCCATGACAACTCACAGTGCAGGCTTGGTTTTTCAGTAGAAGGAGTCATTGCGAGATCCCTATTTTAGGAATAATCCTCAATTCTAGTTCCTCACCTTTCTCAGGCCCTCTTCTGCTTTCAGAAGGGTTAAAAGTTTAGGTCTGAGCAATAAGAGTTTCTAATATTTCAATCCTTTGATAAGTCATCTTAATATCTACTGACAAAACCCCCTTCATGACATTCTAACATCCTCCAAAATGTCATTGTGAGCAGTCAACCATATAAATATTTATTTACGGAATTTTAAAAAAAATGCTTACAAGATCACTGAAGAATTCCAAAGTGCAATTTTCTACCTTACCTTCAGAATTCCACGGGCTTCTATTATGACATATTTTCCTTGATTCCCTATAGGTTTACAATTTGTCCAAGAGTTTCTCATTCTAAGTCCCAAAAGAGAGTTTTGTTTTTTAACTGTCTGCACTATACTAAAAATTAATTCAAGGAACTGACCACTTTGCCCTCAAGAATTGAGTAATAAACCCTCTTGTATCCATTAAGGCTCTCTGAGTGTAGAGCTCCCCCAAAGCACCAAAGGGCAATTATTGTAAATCTGCCTAGACAGACCTTTCACCATAGAGAAAATTTACTTCTCAAAGCTTACTCAGGAATGAAAAATAGCCTTACTGAGAAAAATAGTCTTTCTGAGAGTTCTGGCCCAATGTAAAGCACCCACGTTTTAGTATCTTTCATCCAATAAGAGCAGTGTTTGAAACAGATTCTCACTGAAAATATGTGTCTATGGTCCCCATACAGCAATCCTTAAGATGGTAGGTACAAGAAAAATATGTACTGTCTTGATGGAAATGTGAACAATTGAGTGAATTAAAAATCATCTTCAATGGTTAATGATCTAGATTTAAAAATGAAGACAGTAAGATTTAGGGAATTTGGTGGTAAAATTGAGAATGTCATATCAGACTTGTTTTTATCTCAGTCTGCTTCAAATGAAGGGCAAATATTTTAGTGGTGAAGCCACAATGAATTCATCATGTTTAGAACTTAGCTCATTCCATCTCCAACTTTAGTCAGCAAAAGGATCAGCTGACAAGCTACTTAAAGTTCAACTTCACAAAGAGCAGTGGGTCTGATTCAGTGAATTTTGTAAGTAGCCCAGAAATCAGTGTTTATTTAACATTTCTGGTGATTCTGATGCATGTGGTCTTGGAGCATACTCTGAATAACTGTCAGAGGTGCATGTGAAAAGTGAAAGTTATTCAGTCATGTCTGACTCTTTGTGACCCCATGGACTGTGCAATCCATGGAATTCTCCAGGTCAAAATACTGGAATGGGTAGCCTTTCCCTTCTGCAGGGGATCTTCCCAACCCAGGGATTGAACCCAGGTCTCCCACATTGCAGGAGTATTCTTTACCAGCTGAGCCACAAGCATATGTTAAGTCAAACAAAACACTGTATTATATACATCCGCAGTGAAAATTCATCCACACACTATTAGAGAAACCCCCATGTGACTATCTTCATAGTGCTATGAGCAGGTGCACTTGCTTGCCATGAGTCATTGCATATGGAATCCTCCTGCTGAACCAACTGACTTTTTAAACCATTTAAGCAGTTCATTCATGTATCAATGGAAACTTTATACAATCAGTGGTTCTAAACTCTTCTGTCTCCCATGTATTCCTGAAGGAGTTAATACTGTCACGTCACTTACCATGACTCCTTTCTGCATTCAATCTTGAACAGGAATTGTCAGAACTAAGACAATCTTGGAATGACAAGGAAGAGGGGTAAATGCCATTTGTAAGAAACTCACAGTTGATTTTGATGTCCAATAAATTTTTACTTGGCTTATTTTTCTGAACTAAAATTTACCATGTGCTCTTAGTATTTACAGGAAATATTTTTGTTTGTCTAATCTGTCTTAAATGCCTCATTTATGAAGTCATTTCTGATCCTCACTTCTGAAATTATTCCATCCATTCATGCTCTGCCACTCTTTGATTTATACTATAAAACATAATCTATATTGAAAATTTTTGTTTCCATGTTGCTAATAGACTAAATGCATGCATCCCCAAAATTCATATGCTGAAACTTAATCCCAGATGTAATGGTATTTGGATGTGGGCTATTTAGGAGGTGATTAGGTCACATCATGAGGGCTTTGCTCTTATAAAAGAGGTTCCAGAGTATTCCCTTGATCTTCTTTTATATAAGCACATAACAACAACAACAAAAAAAAGCCATCTATGAACCAAGAAGAAGAACTTTATCAGACATCAAATCTACTGGCACTTTGGCACTGGATTTTCTAGACTCAAGAATTATGAGAAATTGCTCTGTTGTTGCAGAGAAAATCCATTTCTGACTCCATGTTGGAACTGTTTCTTTGACTTGCTTTTCATTGTTTTTGTTATTATAAGCATACATAATGGCCTGTCTCAGAGAATCCTGCCCCTTGTCTGACTATTAAACTAAAATGCCTTTGTTCAGGACTCTTGCCCACCTGTGGATGGCAGGAAGGAAGAAATTAACACATTCTCCTTCCTAAAGCTTGCCATTCTGGGAGATATTTGCAAGATTAATGGCCTTTTTTCTTTGTTTCCTCACCTTCCCTGCCATCTCTGATCCAGATGGCATCCAGACCCAGATAAGATGGCTATTTTGAGATATTAGTCTGCCATCTTCTCAGTCAGCTGGCTCTCTGAATAAAGTCATATTCCTTACCTCAACACCTTGTTTCTTGAATGTATTGGCTTGTTCAAGCAGAGTGAGCTTGGATTCAGTAACACTATTGTTTATAAGCTCTCTGTCTATGATATTCTGTGATAACAGTTCGAACTAAACATTCATACTTCCTCATGTGCTCTAAAAGAAGCCTTGTATTATTCATCTTTATATCATCAGCTTTCAGCAAATTTCCAAGTCTAGAATAAGCTTTCAGTAAAAACGTATGAAAGAAGAAGAGCAGGTAGGCTGGCACAAACAAACACCCTGGTACATATGTTAAGAAATCTCTGAACGTGTTTCTTGGTCCATAAACATATATAAGGGTAACTGGAAGCAAGATTCTTCTTAATACTGTCATCAAAATCTTTGTATTTGTTAAACCTAAATATATGCATGTCTTCTTCATGTTTTAAATTAAAACATTGTATTTTGTAAAAGTAGGACAACTTTGAATTATAGTAATGAAAGACACTTTGGATAAACTATATATATTTTTATGATCCAAGCATCCTGCAAATAATGTTATTTGGTAAAGGATGCATATTAGAACCTCTAAAGGTTTCAGTAAACCTTATTGAAAAAATTCAAGATCTGAAAGTATTTTTAAATGATATTTCAGAGTACCCAAAAGTTTTCTCAAACTCATACAGTTGTTGTCATTTTTCTCCCCACCAGGTAAGAAGTCTGCAAATTTGTTTGTATTGATTAAAGTCTGCAAAGAAAACACATTTATTTAGATTGATTCATGAAACTGACTGCTGTAATGAAAAACTGTACTACCTGTTTCAGTATTGGGCCCTGAAAATCAATTACAGGGCACTGAGACCATTATTTTCCTCTTATAAACAAAGGCTCTTTCATTTCCAGAACATTCCTTCTATGTAAAAGATGATGGACTTAGACATTATATCTAAAGGGGCTATGGCAACATTTGCCTATTTAGGTTAGCTGAAAGCCGCAAAATTAATATTGGCTGGTTCTGAATTTTCCAGCTATGCTCTAATGAATACACCATTTTTGGAGAAAAACAAAACAAGCCCTATGTTTACAATGGCACTAACTTGCATGCTGATTCTTAAAATAAGAGTCTTACTAAAGTCATTTCAAAGAAAACCTCAATTCTATGAAATATCTTAGTTTAAACGATTTAGAACTAGAAAGGATTCCTCCCTCAGTGTATGCTGCTTGGATACAATTAAGGAATGTTATGGTCTTGTGGAATTTCCAGTTTTAGCCAGTCAGAATCTAACCAAACCTTCCATCACACAAGTTTCAGTGGTACTTACTAGATTCTTTCAAAATGGAGTTGTTCTTTTTCTGGAAAGATCACTTACAATTACATCCAAGAAACAATGCTTAGAGTTTATTTTTAGAAGGAAGTGGAAGTGAAGGTCAAGATTAAAGCATACAACCACCACACAGGCTCCACCCCAAAAGACCTCTTATACCTAAGTTCTAGGCTCTTTTATTATACTTCTTCTGGGGGTGATTTGGAATCCTTAGCTTCTTCCTCTGCAATGAATGAAAGGAAACTTCTAGCAAAATTAGGCTGAAAACTTAAGCATTAACTTTTCAAAAATCTTTGGGAGAAGTCAACTGTGTATGTAGCTGATTTTTAAGTAGGCATAAAAGTTCTGAAAAGTCAATCCCATGTTTTGAAAAAAGGTTACCAGTAAAGAGTAGGACCTGTACACACCAGAGTTAACTCTAATAGAGGTGATAATTGTTAATGAGTTATTGTTTTACCTGATATAACTCTGCAAAAATATCAAAATATAAAGTTTACTAAATAATAAAATAATCTGGCTGCACATAAATGTTATACAGATGATATCTATCTTCTTTGAATGAATTCAAAACCATTTCAACACACATTTTTCCCTAATCCTAAAGCTCTGCTCCTATGACTTGATGTCATTTAATTCTCATTCAAACTTTTCTCCCTTTTCTGTCCTTCCTCTACTACATCAGGGCTTTGTGTGCAAAGTAGCTTCTTCCAGGCTCCAAGCCTAATTTCATTCCATGCTTTTCAGATCTTTCTTTATAAACAAAATTGCTACATTTTAAGACGTGTTATTTAGATGACTACCTATCCAACATTTGAGCTTCCTAGGTGGTGCCAGTGGTAAAGAATCCACCTACTAACTCATGAGACTTAAGAGACACAGGTTTGATCCATGGGTTGGGAAGATTGCCTGGAGGAGGAAATGACACCCCCCTTCAACATTCTTGCCTGGAGAATTCCATGGACAGAGGAGCGTGGCAGGCTATAGTCAATGGAGTCACAAAGAATCAGATATGACTCAGCATTTGAGCAACTATCCAACATTTGACTGATTTGTATTTGAAAGAGACTTAAGACATTATTTATTCCAACTTTACCATAATAAAAGTAAGAATACTGAGGCTCAGAATGTGTAAGTAATATTACAAATTGCTCAGGCAAAGTAAAACTATCAGAATCTAGATGGACAATTCTTCACCAAATAAATGGGCTTTTTCTTGGGGCTGGGGGTGGGGCGGAGGCTGTGATTATTCTTAGTTTAGGATTCAAAAATAGCCACAAATGGCCATAAATTTAAAATCATTAACTCTTCTATTAACACAGATAATATACACCGTCCTTGAAATCTACAATATTGAAAAATATCATAGAAAATAACTTGTTAATCCTCTTCACTCCAAATATCCTTTACTCCACTGCTTTTCTTTAGAGGCAAAACTGAACACAGGTACGTACATGTTCACAAACATAGGGGCGCAATATAAACATTTTTTTCTTTTCTCAGTAACATATTTCAGAAATTGGAGTAGGAAATGGCAACCCACTCCAGTATTCTCGCCTGCAAAATTCCATAGACAGAAGAACCTGTCAGGCTACATGGGGTCACAAAGAGTTGGACCCTACTGAGCAGCTGAGCCCCTCTATCTCAGAAACAATTCCCTATCAGCACACAAAGGCTGTGATGGACAGACCTGAGGGTGTTCCCTCCATGATCCCTGACTCTTGGTATCATGCCCATGTATAATCCTCTCACTCCTGAGTATAAGCCAGAATTATGCCTTGCTTCCATGGACTCCCCTGGTGGCTCAGTGATAAAAAATCTGCTTGACAGGTAGGTCGATTCCCTGGAGTAGGAAATGGCAACCCACTCTAGTATTCTTTCCTGGAGAATCCCATGGACAGAGGAACCTGATGGGCTACAGTCCACGGGGCTGCAAAGGAGTCAGACATGACTTGGAGACTAAACAACAACAACACGTCATATTTCTAATCCATAAAATAAGACTTAAAATTTTGCCTTGCTAGCAGATGCTTTCCAGAGAATCTTCTTACTGGCTTGATGAAATAAGCAAACACGTGGAAAGGAATAGGCTGGCAGTCTCTGGGAATTATGGCCTCTGGGTGCTGAGGGTGACCTTCAGCCAATAATCAGCATATGCTGGGCCTTCAATTCTACAGCCACCAGGAAATGAATTCTGCCAACAACCGGAAAAACTATGGATGCAAATTCTTCCCCAGATGACCTTCTGGATGAGAATACAACCCAACCAAACATTCACTGTGGTATGACACTTGAGCAGAATCCCTAAATAAACAGTGCCTGAACTCCCAACCCATAGACACTATGAGGTAATAAATGTGAATTGTTGTAAGCTACAAGTTTGTGGTAATTTATTATACAACATAGAAAGCTAATATAAACGTCTGCCTTATTTTTTTCTCCTACATAATGTTGCCTTTATTCATATACCGTATGGTGGTTTAGTCTCTAAGTTGTATCCGACTTTTGTGACTTCATGGATTGTAGCCCACCAGACTCCCCTGTCCATGGTATTTCCAAAGGCAATAATACTGGAGTGAGCTGTCTTTCCCTTCTCTAGAGGATGTTCCTGATCCAGGGATAGAAGCCGCATCTCTTGGGTTGCAGACAGTCTCTTGCATTGCAGGCGGATTCCTTACCCACTGAGCCACATAGGAATCCTTAAATTTTTCTCATTGATTGATGTTTATAGTTTGTGCCTCTTTGCACATAGAAATAGATATATTTGTAAAGTTAATTCTCACTAGTAAGATTCTACATTAAACATATGTTTAATAATTTCATTGATATTACCAGTACATTCTATACAGAAATATATCATTTTATGTTTTCTCTAGCAATATCTAAGGTGGAGTCATTGGTAAAGAATCTGCCTACAAATGTAGGAGATGCAAGAGATGCAGGTTTGACCCCTGGGTCTGGAAGATGCCCTGGCATAGGAAATGGCACTCTACTCTGGTATACTTGGCTAGAAAATTGCAGAGTAGCCTGGTGGGCTACATTCCATGGGATGACAAAAAGTCAGACGTGACTGATCACTAGCAATGTATGAGTCATCCATTCTCCTCACCTGTATTTTGCTGCTATTGTTTCCATTTTCCAAAATATTCATAAAATTTTACAATTTTTCTTTTTTTAATGCTAAGATGTCAATGCATTTTAAAGTTGAAATTAAAAGACTAAATTTTTATCTGAGATATATACCAATAAATTCATTTTCCAAATCATCCACCTAGGGCAATGGTTACATCCAATCAAAAGTTCTAAAACCTAGCAAAACATGTTAACTTATATAACTGTTTTATCCTTATAAAGTATGGCTAAACTCTATCAGATCTCTTGAACTACAATAGAAGAAAAAAGTCATATTTGATATTTTGAAGAAAATATAGCCTTGAAGAAAGTCATAATGTTTTACTAAACTATTGTCATTTTCTATAAAACTGGAGGTAGAAATACCAAGCAATGTCAATACATATAACTCAAGACCACAATTTCATGGAGCATTTTCTGGGAAAATACACAAAACCCCAATATGTTTTCAGTGAACTTGTCTTTCAACCTTCCAAAACAAGAAAGGACAAGAGTTTTTAATTAATGCCCATAACAATTAAAATGGTGAGTCATTAGTGTCAAGATAATATTTGAAGCGATATGCTGATGTGCACAAAGGATGTTTCTCATATTAGTTATGAACCATAGATCTTTGCACAGAGGTACCCAGGATGCCTAGAAGTTACGAAGACTTCTCTCTCAGAACAGTAAAGACTAGAAAAACTCTGCCCCCAGGTAATGGGTGACATTAAGCACTTGACAGTAAGTTGGGTTTCTTTAAACATGTGTGCTCCTTTTTCAATCCTGTTGTGAACCGGGCATGAGGAGGTACAGATCCAGTAGATTTTGCCCCTTGGGCAAGGAAAGGTCATCATCCTGGAGTGAGTGAGTGTTAATGCAGTAAGAAGGGCACACAGAATCTTGGGCATATGAAGGCATGATTTTCACAGGATCTGTTACTATACCCTAGACTACATTCTACCCCCCCCACACATTTTATTTGCAATAGAGATTGTATCTCCTTTAGTTTTGGTTATGAATATGATTTTGCCTTAGAGATGCATTTTGCAATTGACCTTGTAGCACCATGTAGTTTTGTGACTCAATTTCAGAAAAAAAAATTATGAAATTTTCTCTTCTCCATGGTATCTACTCTCTTCTTCTGGGTTGAAATACTGATCAGAGAAAAACCTGAAAATCTCTAGTGAAGTTGAAGATCCCCATGATTCAGAAACTAAGTCTCTTATCTTCTATTAGGTTTGTACAAAAGTAATTATTTAAATTCTTTGAAAAGTACATCATGTGAAATGCCAGATTGGATGAATCACAAGCTGGAATCAAGATTGCCTGCAGAAATATGAACAATCTCAGATATGCAGATGCTATTTGAATGGTAGAAAGGAAAGATTAACTAAAGAGCCTCTTATGAGGGTGAAAGAGGAGACTGAAAAAAGCTGGCTTAAAACTCGACATTCAAAAAATGAAGATCTTGGCATCAGGTCCCATCACTTCATGGCAGATAGATGGGGGAAAGGTGGAAACAGTGGCAGATTTTATTTTCTTGGGCTCCAAAATCACTACAGACAGTGACTACAGCTACTAAATTAAAAGGCATTTGCTCCTCAGAAGCAAAGCTATAACAAACCTATATGAAAACTGCATATTAAAAAGCAGAGATGCCACTGTGCCAAGAAAGCTCTGTCTAGTCAAAGCTATGGATTTTCCAGTAATCATGTACAGATGTGAGAGTTGGATCATAAAAAAGTCTGAGAACTAAAGAATTGATGCTTTTGAATTGTGATGCTGGAGAAGACTCTGGAGGGTCCCTTGGACTGCAAGGAAATCAAACCTATCAATCCTAAAGAAAATCAACCCTAAATATTCATTAGAAGAACTAACGCTTAAGCTGAAGCTCTAGTACTTTGACTCTTGGTGGAAAGAGCTGGCTTACTGGAAAAGACCCTAGTTCTAGGAAAGACTGAGGGCAAGTGGAGAAGGGCGTGGTAGAGGATGAAATGGTTGGGTAGCATCACTGACTCAACGGACATGAGTTTGAGCAAACTCAGGGAAATAGTGAAGGACAGAGAAGTCTGACGTGCTATAGTCCATGGGGTCACAAAGAGTCGGACTCAACTTAATGACTGAACAAAGCAAAACAAAACAAAACAAAAAAGTAACTACAGTTTCAGACCCTGAATTATAAATCTTTATAACTAGGCTCAAGCATATCTTTTTTTTTTTTGCCAACAAGAAATAGGTTTATTTATTCTTGTAGCATAAAAATCTCTGCTTTGGGATTTGAGGAACTCTTGGAAAGCATCTTCTGTGTCCTGCTGGTTGGAGAAGCCTTTTCTTTGCAAAACGTTGTTGAGATGATTGAAGAAGCGGTCATCAGTTGGTGAGAGGTCAGGTGAATATGGCAGATGAAGCAAAACTTTGTGGCCCAATTCGTTTAACTTTTGAAGCATTGGTTGTCTGATGTGCAGTCAGGTGGTATCACGGAGAAGAATTGGGTACTTTCTGTTGAACAATGCTGGCTACAGGCATTGTAGTTTTGGGTGCATCACATCGATTTCTTGAGCATACTTCTCAGATGTAATGGTTTCACCAGGATTAAAGAAAGCTGTAATGAATCAGACCAGCAGC
The DNA here is from genome assembly GCF_014754425.2 of Oryx dammah. Lineage (NCBI taxonomy): Eukaryota > Metazoa > Chordata > Mammalia > Artiodactyla > Bovidae > Oryx > Oryx dammah. The sequence goes on from NW_024070211.1 coordinate 21,805,056, forward strand.
AGACCACAAAACAGTGAGCATGACCCTTTCTTGGTGCAAGTTTTGCTTTGAGAAATGCTTTGGAGTTTCTTCTCAGTCCAGTCACTGAATTGTTTGCTGCTGGTTGTCACATAAAACCCAGTTTTCATCGTACATCACAATCAAATTGAGAAATGGTTTTTGTGTATAATAAGATAAAACACTTCAAAACTATGATATTTTAAATTTGTGTTGAGCTTATGATGCACCCACTTACTGAGCTTTATCACCATTCCAATTTGCTTCAATTCCCAAAAGACACTGAAACGGTGGACACTGAATTCTTAGGCAGTTTCCTGTGTAGCTTTAAGAAGATTAACTTAGATGGTACTGTCAGTAAAGCTGATCCTTTCAGTTGGTCATTGTTAACTGCCAATAAGCAGGCACTGCACTCCTCATCTTCAAGGTTCTAGTCTCCTTTGCAAAATTTCTTGAACTACCATTGCACCGTGTGTTCATTAGCAATTCCCAAGCCAAATGCATTGGACATGTTGCCAGTTGTCTCTGTTGCTTTATGACCCATTTTCAACTCAAATAAGAAAATTGCTTAAATTTGTTTTTGGTCTAACACCATTTCCAAAGGCTCAGTTCAGTTCAGTTCAATTCAGTCGCTCAGTTCAGTTCAGTTGCTCAGTCGTGTCTGACTCTTTGTGATCCCATGGACTGCAGCACACCAGGCCTCCCTGTCCATCACCAACTCCCGGAGTTTACCCGAACTCATGTCCATTGAGTTGGTGATGCCATCCAACCATCTCATCCTCTGTCATCCCCTTCTCCTGCCGCCTTCTATCTTTCCCAGCATCACGGTGTTTTCCAATGAGTCAACTCTTCGCATGAGGTGGCCAAAGTATTGGAGCTTCAGCTTCAACATCAGTCCTTCCAATGGATATTCCGAACTGGTTTCCTTTAGGATGGACTGGTTGGATCTCCCTGCAATTCAAGGAACTCTCAAGAGTCTTCTCCAAAACCATAGTTCAAAAGCATCAGTTCTTCAGCCCTCAGCTTTCTTTATAGTCCAGCTTTCACATCCATACATGACTACTGGAAAAACCATAGCTTTGACTAGCCAGACCTTTGTTGACAAAGTAATGTCTCTGCTTTTTAATATGCCGTCTAGGTTGGGCATAGCTTTTCTTCCAAGGAGCAAGCGTCTTTTAATTTCATGGCTGCAGTCACCATCTGCAGTGATTGTGGAGTCCCCCCAAAATAAAGTCTGTCACTGTTTCCATTGTTTCCCCATCTATTTGCCATGAAGTGATGGAACTGAATGCCATGATCTTAGTTTTCTGAATATTGAGTTTTAAGCCAACTTTTCACTATCCTCTTTCACTTTCATCAAGAGGCTCTCTAGTTCTTCTTTGCATTTTGCCATAAGGGTGGTGCCATTTGCATATCTGAAGTTATTGATAATTCTCCTGGCAATCTTGATTCCAGCTTGTGCTTCATCCAATCCAGCAGTTCTCATGATGTACTCTCCATATAAGTTATATACGCAAGGTGACAGTATACAACCTTGACGTACTCCTTTCCTGATTTGGAACCAGTGTGTTGTTCCATGTTTGGTTCTAACTGTTGCTTCTTGACCTGTATACAGATTTCTCAGGAGGCAGGTACTGCGATCTGGTATTCCCATCTCTTTAAGCATTTTCCACAGTTTGTTGTGATCCACACAGTCAAAGGCTTTGGCGTAGTCAATAAAGCAGTTGTTTTTCTGGAACTCTCTTGCTTTCTTGATGATCCAATGGATATTGGCAACTTTAACTCTGGTTTCTCTGCCTTTTCTAAATCCACTTTGAACATCTGGAAGTTCACAGTTCATGTACTGTTGAAGCCTGGCTTGGAGGATTTTGAGCACTGAGCATTTTGTTGTGATCTACACAGTCTAAGGCTTTGGCATAATCAATAAAGCAGAAGTAGATGTTTTTTCTGCATTTGTCTTTCTTTTTCTATTATCCAAAGGATTCCATAGTCAAAAAATACATATAAAATAAACAGCAAGTAATAATTTATTAACAAAAACCTTAAAACAAGAAATGCACATTAAAATGAACTATAATGCCATTTATTTAAGAATGTATTCCAGTGTCAAATGGCAAAGTTCAACAATGCAAAACAAGTTATTTCTGTACCAACTTAATAGGAGATCTCTCAGCATGTATATAAAACATTTATACAAAAATGACAAAAATGCAAAAGCTCACTTACAATAGAAATATTTTGTGTATCACCTAGGGCTCCTCAAAAAGCTAAATTAATAATTGTGTTTTATAAGTGTTATGATTGAAGGGCAAGCAGCTGCAGGTTAAGGGAACAATGTATATGTACATACTAAAAGTATAAATAAGCACAAGAGAGTGATCAATATGAATTTAGCTTAGTGATTATGTCATTCATTGTAGGGGTCAGGAATAATAGACTACAATGACATGATAGATAAGGCACATATCTTTAAATTTTAATATTTAAAAATAAAATATAATAAAAGCATCACTGGAAGAGGAAGCAGTAACCCACTCCAGTATTCTTGCCTTCAGAAATCCACAGACAGAGGAGCCTGGAGAGCTACAGTCCATAGGATAACAAAGAGCCAGACATGACTGAGTGACTAAAATTTTCATTTTCATGTTAAAACTTGTGGGATATGCTTAAGCAGTGCTTAAAATAGAAAAATATGTGATAGTCTTAAACAAACATTTTTAAAAAGGCTAAAAGTAAATGTAATAAATTATCTCATGAAATAAATTAAGATCAACAGATAAAATTATGATTTATTTATTTGTATTTATAGGATTATTATAGGAAGTTAGGGAAAATAAAACGTTGTGTTATTTTGCTATCAAAATTATCATTCATTGAACTTTATAATTAGTAGATAAATTATAAATATATTGAAGAGGATTGTTTAAAAAATCTTCTCTCTGTGTTAGTTATGTCCAAGATGAACTGTATGAAAAGATTCTTCATGTCATTAACTAGCATATATATTACACATTTTTCTATGAAAAATAGCTTCAAGTTATATCTTTCTCAGATCATAAAGTGTTGAAATTTTTTTTTCCTACCAAGACTTTAGAATCTCTCAGTATCTTTCTCCTATTGGCCTGGCTCTGAAGAAATATATAATAGTAACTTAGTAGAATGTTGTGCTCCTCAAGACCATTATGCTTATTTTTGTAGCATCAGAAACATTCCTGTTAATGTCAGGAACACTCCACCCTACTGGAAACCTGACATTATGTCTCCTCCATAGAGATATCAAGTCATTCAATAAGCAGTACAAAGAAAGAATGAAAAAAAACTCTTTTTTAATGCAAATATATTATTGCCTAAATAGAAAGCTTACAATATTCTCCAGAAAAAAAAGTTAAAACCAATAAGAACAGAATTATTGTCAGGAAGGCTAACATATAAAAATTGTAATTTCCTCATCCCAATAATACCATTTATCAAATATGAAAGAAAAAACATATATCATGTATAATATTTAAAATATTATAATACCCTCAATATTATCAATACTGATAAATAAGTAAATAATTTATGATTTGGGAAATATCTAAAAGAAACTGTTTTATATGCAAATGATAGAATCTTATTTTAGTAGTAAAATCGGTCCTTATTTGTGCTCAGTCATGTCCAAGTCTCTGCAACCCCATGGACTGTAGCCCAGCAAGTTCCTTTCTCCATGGGATTTTCCAGGTAAGAATAATGGAGTGGATTGCCATTTCCTTCTCCAGGGGATCTTCCCAACCCACAGATTGAACCCATATCTCTTGAGTCTCCTTCATTGGCCAATGGATTCTTTACCAACTGAGCCACATGGGAAGCTCCATTTAGTAGTAAAATTGAATAAAAGCAAATACATATGTATTTACAAATACATAACCAAAGAACTATAAATAACAGGGAGAAAAAGACTAAAGGGAGACATGCTGCTGATGGCCTCTAAGGGCTCAAGAAGTAAATAAAGAAAGCCTACAGTTTGGTCAGTAATGCTTTAGGTATTTTATTCATAATAATATTACACAGAAATATTACAAAGTTTTTTAATGTTAGGGAGTAGCTGTGCAGGTAATTGTTACATTATTCTCTAATCTTTTGTGTGCTTCTTACATTTTTCAAGCTCCAAAACGATTTGTAAAGAAAGTAAAAGAAAAACCTGTAATTAAAATCACAAACTTCTGTATTTATATGAAGTATGCATGAGTTATCTCATTTGCATAAATTGTATATGCACTGTGCAAATATAAAGATCCTGATAGTCTGAAATATAAAAGGAGTGATTTAGAATTTCCATTTCAAATTCTTCAACCAATTAACTGTCTCATTTACTTAATATAAATGCAATTTCAGATTTATGTGATTGAAAAGCTCTTGATAAACAGAATTTCTCTTCAAAAGAGTTTTGGTTTTTCTTCTGTAAATTTAATCTTAGTAATGATTTTTCATTTATCTTGAAAGCATGTAATTTTAATTTTTATTAAAGAGTTAAAGAATAACATACAGGGAGCAAATTATGCATTTAGTAGATTTCATATTTCTCAACTTTTCAAGTTCTAGTGCAACTGCTCAATACAGATGTGAAATTCTTTGGAAAGCTCTTTGGAATTTACTACAAAGGTTGTTTGTGAGTGAAAGTGAAAGTCACTCAGCCATGTCTGACTCTTTGCGACCCCGTGGACTATACAATCTGTGGAATTCTCCAGGCCAGAATACTGGAGTGCGTAACTGTTCCCTTCTCCAGGGGATCTTCCCAACCCAGGGATCAAACCCAGGTCTCCTGCATTGCAGGTGGATTTTTACCAGCTGAGCCACAGGCCCAAGAATGCTGGCATGGGTAGCCTATCCCTTCTCCAGCTGATCTTTAAAGGAATAAAATGATGGTGGCCCTGATTACCAAGGACTTCCTTGCTGGCTCAGAGGTTAAGCATCTGCCTGGAATGCAGGAGACCAGGGTTCGATCCCTGGGCCAGGAAGACTCCCTGGAGAAGGAAATGGCAACCCACTCCAGTACTCTTGCCTGGAGAATCCCATGGAGGGAGGAGCCTGGTAGGCTACAGTCCATGGGGTCACAAAGAGTTGGACAGGACTGAGCGACTTCACTTTCACTTTCTGATTACCAAGTCATGTGACACATATTTACAAAATAATCCAAGAACAATACCACCCCCTGCTCCATGATGTAGACCCATTCAACACCAAGGAAACAAAATGAAGAACTGGCCAATTGATTTTACTCAGATGCTCAAGTCTTAAAGGTAAGCACATTCACTGGATGGGTAGAGAGTTTTCCCACACGGCTAGAAAAGGCCTTAGAAGCAACAAAGAACTTACTTCAAAAGATAATACCACCTTTCAGATTCCCTCAATATATACAAAATGATAATGAAACTCTCCCAGATTTAAAAGCTATTCTGGGGAAATGGTTTGGGTTCTCAAGAGCATGGCTGAAATTCTGTAACAAGAGCCATGAGGCTTCTGTGCATTCATATGTGTCTATATGTGTGTTATAGATGTATGATATTGCCAAAAATTAATTCATAAAGCAGTTCTAATTGACTTAAGAGAAATTAGATACTCATACAAATACTCAAAAATACATAATCAAGCCAGAATGAATTTCAGGCTCATGTTACCTGGAAAATATTCAGGACAAAACTGATATCTGATATTGAAAGTGGTTTAAGCTTTTTGGTGTGGTTAAATTAGGCAAAGAGTTATACATTATCAGGATTAGTTGGGTAAATGGGTTTTGTTAGGAATGGGCTAGGACAAGACTGGATCTGATTTCTCCCTCCAAAGTATTCTTGAAATGCTGCTTTTGACAAATAGATTGAGATGAGGTTTTTTTTTTTTTTTTTTTTTTTTTGCCTGTAAGTGATTTGTATTTGCTTTTGAAATCTTTAGGGGAAAAAACCCTTTAGGTTCAGTTCAGTTCAGTTCATTTCAGTCGCTCAGTCATGTCGGACTCTTTGTGACCCCATGAATCGCAGCACGCCAGGCCTCCCTGTCCATCACCAACTCTCAGAGTTCACTCAGACTCACAGGATTAAGTACTGTCTTACAGTGACTTATGATCTTATGTGGCTCAAAACTAACTTTGGGATGTTAGTTAGAGGGCTCCTAAGGTATCTCAAGGAGAAATATTTAACTGGGGTTATTTGGTATGTTATGCTAATTGTGATCATGTGTAATTCTGGTTATTGTAACCAAGCTTTATCATACACTATAGTCACATGTTTGACCATGACTTTTGAGTATTTTGTCATTTATAGATATTTCTGGATACTGGTGCTGATACAAAAAAATGCTTCATCATCAAGAAGATACATGGGAAGGCTAAGGAACCAGTTACAACAGTTATACATCAAGATGATGGCTATGTAGGAATTTCAGCCCTTGTGGACTAAAACAAGGAGCTTCCCTGCTCCTGGGCCCCTAGATCAGGTATCCAGAGATTTTTACTCCCTGATAGGTAGGGTCAGTGCCTCTAACTCCAGCCTTGAAGCAATTACAGAAGATGGACCTTCGCCCTTCTGCTTCTTATAAGAATATTGGAGTAAAATCTCTGAGGGGGGATGTAACAGGAGGGCAGGGGGAGGACACAACCTTTGAAAAGAATGACATAGCCTGAGGACACAACATAAACCAATTAGAATCAAGAGGGACCAAGATGGCAGACAAGACTAGACCTTGATCCTGGATCAGCAAGTGAAATGACACATCCAGTTGTGCCATGACAGTTCCAAGGCACTGTCAAAAGACCAAGGAGTGGGCGGTGGCCCAAATTCTGGAAATTTCCACCCCTTCCCAAAAATAGTTGGAATAATCCTCCCATTCATTAGCATATGAAATTACCTAGCCTATAAAAACTAACCACACCACATTTCAAGGTCACTCTGTGATGGCCCACACTCATCTGTGGAGTGTGCTTCTCTCTGAATCTGAATAAATCCACTTCTTACCTATCACTTTGTCTCTCACTGAATTCTTTCTGCAATGAGACATCAAGAACCTGAGCATAACAGGCCCTGAAAACAGGTACCACAGGTTTTGGCCGGGTTTGAGTCCCAGCCATGTGGGTTCAAATTTCAAGCTGGATTTTGGCTGGGATCAAGTCCCAGCACATGGGTTCAAGTCCCAAATTGAGATAAACAGTTTCACTAGCTTTTGTGGTTTTGACATAAGGTAAGAGGACACGACTGAGCAACTGAACTGAACTGAACTGAAGAGGACCAGTTACTTGTTGACATTACTTGATGTAAGAGTTAGCAAGCAGAAAGAAAATTAGGGGTCACTGGAACACACTGTTGGCTAATTCTGTGTCTTGGTGGGAGAACTTGTGGCCTTGGGTGGCTCACGGATGCTGTTTAATGTTTGGATTTCACTCGAGGGCAAGACTGAGTCTTTTGTTTACTGTTAAGGGATTGATGGACCTTTGTTTCATTTCATTTCAGTTCAGTTCAGTTCAGTCGCTCAGTCGTGTCCGACTCTTTGTGACCCCATGAATCGCAGCACACCAGGCCTCCCTGTCCATCACCAACTCCCAGAGTTCACTCAGACTCCCGTCCATCGAGTCAGTGATGCCATCCAGCCATCTCATCCTCTGTCGTCCCCTTCTCCTCCTGCCCCCAATCCCTCCCTGCATCAGAGTCTTTTCCAATGAGTCATCAGGTGGCCAAGGTATTGGAGTTTCAGCTTCAACATCAGTCCTTCCAATGAATACCCAAGGCTGATCTCCTTCACAATGGACTGTTTGGATCTCCTTGCAGTCCAAGGGACTTGCAAGAGTCTTCTCCAGCACCACAGTTCAAAAACATCCGTTCTTCGGCACTCAGCTTTCTTCACAGTCCAACTCTCACATCCATACATGACCACTGGAAAAACCATAGCCTTGACTAGACGGACCTTCAGTTGTGTCCTATTCTTTGCGACCCCATGGACTACAGCATGCCAGGCTTCCCTGTCCCTCACCAACTCCCAGAGCTTGCTCAAACTCAACTCCATCAAGTCAATGATGCCATCCAACCACCTCATCCTCTGTCATCCCCTTCTCCTGCCTTCAACCTTTCCCAGCATCAAGGTCTTTTCCAATGAGTCAGTTCTTCCCATCAGTTGGCCAAAGGATTGGAGCTTCAGCTTCAGCATCAGTCTTTCCAATGAATATTCAGGACTGATTTCCTTTAGGATGGACTGGTTGGATCTCCCTGCAGTCCAAGGGACTCTCAAGAGTCTGCTCCAACACCACAGTCCAAAAGCATCAATTCTTCAGCCCTCAGCTTTCTTTATAGTCCGGCTCTCACATCCATACATGGCAACTGGAAAAACAATAGCTTTGACTAGATGGATGTTTGTTGGCAAAGTAAAGTCTCTGCTTTTTAATATGCTGTCTAGGTTTGTCATACCTTTCCTTCCAAGGAGCAGTCACCATCTGCTGTGATTTTGGAGCCCAAAAAAATAAAGGCTGTCACTGTTTCCATTGTTTCCCCATCTATTTGCCATGAAGTGATGGGACCAGATGCCTTGATCTTAGTTTTTTGAATGTTGAGTTTTAAGCCAGATTTTTCACTCTCCTCTTTCAATTTCATCAAGAGGATCTTTAGTTCCTCTTTGTTTTCTGCCATAAGGGTGGTGTCATCTGCATATCTGAGCCTATAGAATGGTAAGCTGCTAATGCTCACTTTGGCTGAAAATCAGAGGCAAGCTGTATTCATTTCCTAGGGACACTATAAGCAAAGTGCCCAAAATTGGATGACTTAGAACCAAGGAAATTTGTTATCTGACTGTGCTGTAGATTAAAAGTCCAATATCAACATGTTGGCAGGATCATTTTCCCATCTCAGCTTCTACAGGAAGTTCCTTCCTTGCCTCTTTCAATTTCTAGAAGCCCTAGGTGTTCCTCGACTTGTGTCAGTGTGACTTCAAGCTCGGCTTTGGTCTTCACTTGTCTGTCTTCCGTCCATGTTGTGTCTCTGTGTCTCTTACGCTCTCTTGCAAGGACACTAGTTATATTGAATTGAGGGCTCATTTTACTCCAATATGACATTATCTTAACCAATTACATGCATAATGAACATATTTCCAAATAAGACCAGATTTTAAGGTTCTAAAAAAAGTGGGGAGACACTATTCAACCCAGTACACAAGCCTTAAGCAACTTAATTAGATATTAACTTGAAATAATAAGCTCCTCATAAGAAGAACTGACCCTCCCTTTCCAAGTTAGCTTCACTTTTTAAAGATTATTTTTAATTCCTGTAGTAATTCTTTTTAACCTTCCCCCCCCCCCGCTTTCATAGGATGTAAATTTCATTCACTTTAGAATTACATCATTGTTATCTTTGCAAGGTTTGGCATGTCCTTAGAAATCAGGGATTCCTTCAATAATATGTCTGTGTGTGCACATATGTGGAGGGAACAGAACTCAGAACTCCTGGGAAATCAATGTTTCATTCTCCTTTGGTTGCCAAAAGAAAAAATTTGCAGCAAGATAAACGAAATGACCTGCAAAGGTATGAAAAATAAGTCTCATTAAGTTTCTTAACTGTTCAAATCTGATATCACCCATTAACTTTCAAAGACTAGAAAGCAAAGTCTATTTATAACAATGGGCTGCCTGGGTGGCTTAGTGTTAAAGAATCTGCCTGCAATACAGGAGACTCGGTTTAATCCCTAGGTCAGAAAGATTCCATGGAGCAGGAAATGACAACCCATTCCAGTATTCCTGCCTGGAAAATCCCATGGACAGAGAAGCTTGGCGGGCTACAGTCCATGGGATTGCAAAAGCCTTAGACACGACTTAGAGACTAAACAATATTCATAACAATCCTGTAAAGGGATTTTTTTCCGAAGGGACAGACAAGAGAAATTAGAAATTTTAGGTAAACTTTTTTGTTTCCTGAGGTCAAGATCCATAAATAGTGATGGATTGAGAGTTCAGTTCTCATTTTCAGGATGGAGAAAGGTCATAAGGTATAAGAATATCAATAAGAACTACTTGTAATTCAGATTGTCCTTGATGGTGCCTCATTATCACATAACCATGTGCACTTCATTCTTTTTAAAGAATAAAGTTCAAGTTTCATTTAACTCAGAGAAATTCCCTCAAATGCTATTTTATTTTCTGTAGGCCAAATTCAATTCTTTGTTCTCAAGTAGCATATTTCTTTTTAAAATCTCGAGTCTTCAGGGCCCTCAGATATAACATTATAACTCTCAGTTGCTCTAAGTGTAGTATCACCCTAAACTATTAAATCACAGCAATTTAAAAACTGCACCTGAAACTTACTTTAAAAACCCCCACAAAACTGGTAAATAACATCTTTCATTTTGATGTTGAAGTTTCTAGGATATTTCTGATCCTACTGCTTTTAAGTGTTGCCTTTAAAGGATTGGAAAGGCATAGATGAACTGTCACAACCAAGCGTTTATGTAGGAAATGTCTGTGACCTTGTAAATTGTTCTTAATCATAATTTACAGATTTGGATACTGAAACACTCTCATAATGCTTTCCAAGTCATCAGAAATATGTACATGTTAGATAGTTTAATGAGTATGGGTCCAAAAACTGATCTCTCTTTACAGACACACACTTTCCATTTATGGATAAGAGAAGATGATTTGGAATGTGAATAATGTCTTTATTCATAAATCTTCCACTAACATATCCAAGCCTATTGATAACAGGGATATTTGGATGTGTGTGGTACTAATTTGTTAGGCAATTGAAAGTACATATATTTTTTATATAACATCAAATATAAAATTATGGTTAAGCAGACATGACTCAAAGTTTCCATGTGCATCAGATAGCATGGTCTATAGACTAGTCTCTGGTAATTCTAACTTCCCCCACATATATCATATTCAGTCATTGAGTACAAATGTGATAACTGAGGCATGTGAAGGGATTTGATAATGCAAAGGAATATTCATGATTAAGGTTTTCTGTGTTTCCCAAACCCTTGTTGGGCTCTACAATCAACTGGCAAGATTTTTAAAGTTTAGTGAATGGAAAAACTAGTGAGTAGACAAACGAATTGTGGTGTAGATAATCATACCATCGACTACTTCTCAGCATTTCCAATAGAGCATAAAGAAATGGACTACTGTTACTTTCAACAGTATGATGAATCTCAAAAATATACTGTGGTATGAAACAAACCTGGTGCAAAAGACTAACGATTCTGGTTACATTTGTATGACATTCTGAAAAAGGTACAACTGTTATGATACAAATCACTTTAAAATGAGTGACACAACTTAACAAAGCTTGGGAAATTTTAGATATTCAAGTCCCACTCCAAGAAATTAAATTCAGTTGTGCTAGAACTCAGGCGAAGGTAATTTTTAAACTTTCCCAGGTGAGTCTAATGTGGGAACTGAAAACAAAACTCCATCCTGTTCATATTAGAAGCCCCAATCCCTCTTGACTGTGATATTGCAAACCTATGCAATAACAGATATCTACCCAAAGTATCAAAGCTACAGGCATCAACTTCTGCTCTATAAATAGAATTATAAGACAGTTTCCTTTATCAGTAGAGACCTGTATATTGATTTACTACTTGATTTGATTTAATGGACTTTCCTTGTGGCTCAGACAGTAAAGAATCTGCCTGCAATGTAGGAGGCCCAGGATTGATCCCTGGGTTGGGAAGATCCCTGGAGAAGGGAATGGCTACCCACTCCAATATTCTTGCTTGGGCCCATGAACAGAGGAGCCTGGTGGGCTACTCCATGGGGTTGCAAGGAGTCAGACATGACTAACACTTTCACTTTCACTTTAGTTAATGCATTTATTACTCAACACAATGGTTTGTTTTTACTTTTTCTTTGTGAAGATCACATGCAGGTATTTAACTTCTTTTCAGAGCATTGGCGAACATGGGTAGCCCTTCTCTCCTTACTAAACTGATTTACCTATGATAGCACATTGTTGCTTAGTCACTTAGTCATGTTTGACTCTCATCCTCTGTCGTCCCCTTCTCCTCCTGCCCTTGATATTTCCCAGCATCAGGGTCTTATCAAATGAGTCAGCTCTTCACATCAGGTGGCCAAGGTATTGGAGTTTCAGCTTCAACATCAGTCCTTCCAATGAACACCCAGCACTGATCTCCTTTAGGAGACGGTTGGATGGCATCACCAACTCGATGGACATGGGTTTGGGTGGACTCCAGGAGTTGGTGATGGGCAGGGAGGCCTGGTGTGCTTCAGTTCATGAGGTCGCAAAGAGTCGGACACGTCTGAGTGACTGAACTAAACTGAATTCTTTAAAAGACATCTAGGGATTTTCACTCTAGTGTGAGAAACAAGACATGCACACTGAGAACCAAAACACAGAGCAGGTATCTACCAGCACCAGAATCATGATCTCTACAGTCTAGGGAGGGAGGTAAAACATCCTTCCATCTAAGCATTAATTCTGTAATGCTCAGAATTAGTTTCCCACCATGTTTCTCCCGCATCACATTCACCCACTAAATTAACACCAGAGTGAATCTCCTAATCTACAAATCTGGTTATGTGACATCACTCCTGAAATCATTCAACAGTGCTTCTTCCCCCACAGGATAAACATCAAATTCCAACATGCTGTATAAAGTCTTCCACAATCTAGGCCCTGTTTCTGGTCTTGGTTTCATTCCAGCGCTGCCCACATTCCTTTCCCCTCTTCTCCAATTTGTTATGTTTCAAGTTCAATTAATATTAAATTGGGGTAACAGAAATAAACCCACGCACCATTGGTACCTTATTTTTGACAAAGGAGGCAAGAATATACAATGGGGGCAAAGACAGCCTCTTCAATAAATGGTGCTGGAAAAACTGGACAACGACATGTAAAAGAACGAAATTAGAGCACTTCCTAACACCATACAAAAAGATAAACTCAAAATGGATTAAAGACCTAAATGTAAGACCAGAACTATAAAACTCTTTGAGGAAAACATAGGCAGAACACTTGATGACATAATCAAAGCAAGATCCTCTATGACCCATAGCAACAAATAAAAACAAAAGTAAACAAATGGAACCTGATTAAACTTAAAAGCTTTTGCACAGCAAAGGAAACTATAAGCAAGGTGAAAAGACAACCCTCAGAATGGGAGAAAATAATAGCAAATGAAACAACTGACAAAGGGTTAATTTCCAAAATAAACAAGCAGCTCATGCAACTCAATGCCAGAAAAACAAGCAACCCAATCAGAAAGTGGGAAAAAGACATAAACAGACATTTCTCCAAAGAAGACATACAGATGGCTAACAAACACATGAAAAGATGCTCAACATCTCTCATTATTAGAGAAACGCAAATCAAAACCACAATGAGATATCACCCCACACAGGTCAGAATGGCCATCGTCAAAAAGTCTACAAACAATAAATGCTGGAGAGGGTGTGGAGAAAAGGGAATGCTCTTGCACTGTTGGCGGGAATGTAGATTGATACAGCCACTATGGAAGACGGCATGGAGATTCCTTTAAAAACTGGGAATAAAACCACCATATGACCCAGCAATCCCACTCCTAGGCATATACCCTGAGGAAACCAAAATTGAAAAACACACATGTATCCCATTGTTCATTTAAGCACTATTTACCATAGCTAGAACATGGAAGCAACATAGATGCCCATCGACAGATGAATGGATAAAGAAGTTGTGGTACATATACACAATGGAATATTACTCAGCCATAAAAAGGAATGCATTTAGGTCAGTTCTGATGAGGTGGATGAACCTAGAACCTATTATAGAGAGTGAAGTGAATCAGAAAGAGAAAGATAAATATTGTATTCTAAAGCTCATATACAGAATCTAGAAAAATGGTACAGAAGAATTTATTTATAGGGCAGCAATGGAGAAACAGACATAGATAATAGACTTATGAACTCAGGGAGAGGGGAGAAGAGGTTGAGATGTATAGAAAGAGTAACTTGAAAACTTACATTACCATATGTAACATAGATAGCCAACAGGAATTTGCTGTATGGCTCAGGAAACTCAAACAAGGGCTCTGTATCAACCTAAAGGGGTGGGATGGGGAGGGAGATGGGAGGGAGGTTCAATAGGGAGGGGATATATGTATACCTGTGGCTGATTCATGTTGAGGTTTGACAGAAAACAGCAAAATTCTGTAAAGCAATTATCCTTCAATAAAAAAGTAAATTAATTAAAAAATAAAGAACAAGGAAAAATATTAAATTGGGGTGAGTATCGTATGCTATCACATATATGTGGGATCTAAAACAAATAATAAAAATGAACTTGTTTGCAAGACAGACTCATGGAGAGTGAACTTAAGGTTGCAGAGGGAGGGTAGGGTTGGGGCTGAAGGAGGAAAAGATTGGGGGTTTCAGATTGGTATGTACACACTGCTGTGTTTAAAATGGACAGCCAAAAAATTAAAAGAGTAAAGATAACAAGAAGGACCTACTATAAAAAATAATTAAGAAAATTTTTAAAAATTGGGTAGAATAGAGAGGAAAATGGAGTGTTTTCGATCATACATCACTGTCTTCTATACTGCTGCTGCTGCTGCTGCTGCTGCTGCTGCTGCTAAGTTGCTTCAGTCGTGTCCAACTCTGTGCGACCCCATAGACAGCAATCCATCAGGCTCCCCCGTCCCTGGGATTCTCCAGGCAAGAACACTGGAGTGGGTTGCCGTTTCCTTCTATACTGAGAACTGTGCTAATGTGGAAATGACCTCATGGGCAGGAGACATATGTATTAACACAAGGTCTTGTACTGAGAAAGACTCCTATGCCTGGTTTAATGATCTCCTGTTGCCTACTTGAAATTCCTAATAATTTCATCTTTGACCTTGTGTTTTAGAAATGACATCCCACTGGAGAGTGGAGCATGCGCCACCTGAGTAGAGGACATAACTGGGATGGCAGCGTTTGCATAGAGTTGGGGTCCAGGAGCCCTGGGCACACGGGCAGACACATAGGGCATTTGATCCCTTGTTATTTGATCCGTTGTACTTGTGCTGCCTCAGGCAGTCCTGGACACCCTTCTTTCCCTTTGGGATGACATTTTCTCTGCCTGGAGTGCACACTTGTAACCCCTTTCACATTTGTCAACTCACCTTCCTTTACCTAAATATTGGAGACAATTCTATGCATATTCCAAGACTTAACTGAATGATTATTTTTGATAGGAAAGCTTTCTTAAATCCTGCAAGAATTCCATCATTTCCTTCCTTGAAACACCATTAGTCCTGGTACTTGGCTTCCCTAGTGATGCAATCGTAAAAAAAAAAAAATTGTCCTGCCAATGCAGGGGATGCAGGTTCTATCCCTGGGTCAGAAAGATCCTCTGGAGAATGAAATGGCAACCCATTCCAGTAGTCTTGCCTGGTAAATCCCACGGACAGAGAGCCCTGACATGCTACAATCCATGGGGTTGTAAAGAGTCAGATATAACTTAGCAGCCAAACAGCAAGTCCTAGCATTAACCTCTACTCTAGCACCTATCAGGAATATCACACAATTATTCACAGGTAATTTTATCCTCATTAAATTGTAGATTCTAAAGGAAAGAATGGCTTTTACTATCTGTATTCTTGACACTTAGCACAGAGCTCAGATATCAATGACTCTCAGCGTTTAACCACTTGTACTTTTTTTTTTTTAGCAAATGGGCTTTGTGGTTATGGACAGAGAATCCATGGCTAAAAGATCCTCTTGTCAGCTGGGAAGGTTATAGGCAGAAGGGAATCTCAGTATATCTAGGGTTTCTAAACTTTCCAACAGGCCACCAGTACCTACAAAGATGAGACACAGCTGGTTCCGTAACAATGAGCCTTTTTATCTGTTTTCTTCTCTTCATTTTCCACTTAGTCTATTTTATGTGAAATTAAACAATGTTTCACATACACTTGGGAGTAGGTATTTTCCCAGATGATTGAGTTTAATATTGCAGTGTTTACTTTCTGGCTTTTTGTTGAGTATTTAAATCCAGGTGTTTACAATATGGGGTTCTTCTGTAATTTTTGTTTTTTTCCCAAGTAGATTTTCTAAAGCAACTGGTGGCATGTATGTTAACAAAATCAAAATATTTGTTTAAATTTTCCTAGGACTTTGCATCTACCGGACTTACTGATAGAAGATGCTTATTTTAGAGTTGGTTGTGAATGATGTAATTGAGATCATATTGCCTGGGAAATATAAAACAACTGAAATAGGTTTATAAAAGCACATTGATATTACACTGTATTGATATAAAACAGGGAATAATTATTGATATTGGGTTAAACAAAACTGAAAAAGGCGTGCATACATTCACTCTAAGTTGCTTCAGTTGTGTCTGAATCTTTGCAACCCTATAGACTATAGCCTTCCAGGCTCCTCTGTCCATGGGATTCTCCAGGCAATAATACTAGAGTGGGCTGCCATGCCCTCTTCTAGGGGATCTTTCTGACCCAAGAGTCCAACTGGCATCTCTTTTATCTGCTTCATTGCCAGGTGTTTCCTTTACCACTAGCTCCACCTGAGAAGCCCCCCAAAAGGAATAGATTTTCCAGGCAAGAAGACTGGAGTCGGTTGCCATTGCCTTCTCCAATCTTTCATGAATTAGAATATAAATTTCAAGCCAAGATAATATATAGAGTGTTTTGTGGGTTAAGGAAACCAGATACATTTGGGCACAAATTTGAAATTTGTTAATTATTTAGTATAAACCAGCTAGATTATTCTCTAATTGTCCTTAATACTGTCTCATCATGACTGGATTTTCTTAAAATATAGTAATCAAATTGTCTTTTAAGAGGGAGTCTCTGGCTCAGTGTAAAAAATGGGTAGCACAGGAAAGACACAGGCAAACGATATGTGTCAACAATCGGTGAGTATGAGGGAATCTTCTTGGACATTATCTAAACCAGCATATCTTTTAACTTAACTGTGTGCCACAGCAGGTACAGTGCTGGGCATTGGCATATGGCATAGAATGAAACAGACATATTTCTTGTCTGTGAGTGTCTAGATTTATATTAAACAATCATATAATTCTATGTAAAAATGCACCTGGAAAAATACTATGAAGAAGAGTCATATGATGAAGTGGAAACATGTTTCAAGAGGAGCTGATATAATTGGGAGATCTGGGTGAGGGAATCAGATAAAAAGAAAAACATGTACAAAGAACAGGTTTAAGGGTCAGACTAGAGATATTCCTTGAATAAGGAGGCAGGGGCCTGTAGAAGACAAAGAATTTTTGTCTTTACATGAAAAGTCATGGGAAGCCCTTGCATTTTAGCAACAGAGTAAGCTGATCAGACTTGATAAACTTTATCTGGCTATGGGATTGATTGGAGATCGGGGGATTGGAGAAAAGAAAACAAGAGGAGTCTCTCCATCAATCCTTGTTTTTCTCAGCGGCTCTCATCTTAACCCAGAATCCAAATGGAATGGACTGTGAAAGGGCTAGTATTAGAATATAATATGCTATCACTTATATTGGGAACATTAAAAATATGATACAAATGACCTTATTTACAAAACAGACTCACAGACTTAGAGAATGAATTTATGTTCATCAGGGAAGAAAAGTGTGGGGAGGGGTAATTAGGGAGTTTGGGATGGACATGTACACTCTGCTGTATTTAAAATGGATAACCAACAAGGACCTATTGAAAAGCACAAAGAACTCTGCTCAGTATTCTGTAACAACATAAATAGGAAAAGAATTTGAAAAAATAATGGATATATGGATAACTGAATCTCTTTGTTGTATATCTTAAACTAACACAACATTGTTAGTCAACTATATTCCAATATAAAATAAGTTTAAAATATGCTACAGATAGTATTAATTATTCAACATTCTCTTCTGATGACCTAGAATTGATCTACAACCCTTTGCTGGCAGTGAAAAATATTCATATCCAAGGACAGCAGAGCCAGGGCTCTGTAAAATCATGCAGCTGTTCAGTGGAATGTCTCTATCCTATAGGGCAAGGCCCTTGTATAAGAAACAAAAACAACTCTGGGTGGTTCTTAGTTAGCCTTGTGGAGTCTGGTAGCCATGCACAAGGATAGGCCAGCCAGGTTCAAAAAGCATCTGTGTGTGTCATGGAACATACAGCAATGTCAGCCACCTGAGCACTTGGTCACTTTCATATTCTGAATAAGACCATGCATTTCTGTGTGACTGTATATTTGTGCTTCTCACTAATCAAAGGCACCTGAGTGGGAGAGACACAGAAGTCATTTCCTAATTGAAAACAGTTTGAGAATCCAAACACTGGAGTTGATCCACTCCCACCCTCCCTAATAAGCTACTTGGAGCTTTCCCAACATACAGAAACAAGGTAAAATAAGATAACTTTCTGCTAGATGAGATGTCAACCATCAGGCTTGGCAAGAAGGATGCAGCTCCTTCCTTCCTCTGGATTATGCAGAAGCCTTTCTGGGATAAATTACTAAAGATGATGATAGTTTCAACAGAAAACTTGCTATAGTATGATTGAGCTTTGGGACATTTTAGTGTAATATGTATACAATAACTGCCAAATTTACCTTTTGAGTCACTCAGCCTGTATATTTCTTGTATACCACATGAATAGCCAAAATCCATGGAGGTAAGGAGACTCTTTCTCACTGATTTTATAGGAAAGTTCAAGATATGACTCTATTAATCTCCTTCTCATCCTCTATCACCCCAACTCCAAGGACGATACCCACTATTTGAAAAGGAAGTGAAGTCATGCCAACAGAAAGTAAATTTAAAGCATCCTTCTCATATTTTATGGGCTGTAAAATTTCTGGCTAGCCAATGACTAAAGCCTGAAGTCCTACCTTCTATTTTAATTGCTTATGTGATTTTATATCCATGTTGTTTCTTTTAAAATTCATCACAAGACCTAGAAAAAAACAAACAGAATGATAACTTCATTAATACCTAATATAAAACTTAATTGCAAATGAATACCATGTAAAATCATCAAGAGAAAATGGAATGGCACGTTATAACAATTCCTTGGAAATAAAATGTGAAAAATAAGAGTATCATCATTGCTATAGAAGAATCAACAATCATGTACAGATTGTTGTACTCCCTCTGATTGGGAGATTCCACATCCACAGACTCAACCAACCACACATCCACTTTCACATGCCATTTTATATAAGGAACTTAACCATCTGTGGATTTTTATATCCATGGTGTCTCAAAACCAGTCCCCCATGGATTCAGAGGGATGACCGTGAGTGTGTGTGAGGGAGAGAGAGTGCACATGTGTTCAATTTTTAATTATTGCTTCAACTCTCATGGCCTCTGTTTTTAAGGTAACCACTCTACTCCACATAAACTGAAGCAATCCTTCAGTCCATTGTGTTCTCTCCCACATTTTGAAAACTGAGTGATGCAAGAGTAAATGGCACTTGACGTACAGTTTGGTGTTGACATCATGGTTATCAGTCTCATCTGGAGCCTTAACACCATTTGTCAATCTTGTGTCCTGTTGCAAGGACTAGTACCCCCATAGCTATTAAAAATTTACCACCAACCTCAAGTATCTCTCACTCTAAGCCCATCTACTCACCAAAATGATAGAATGGAGCATATCAGGTGGGAGCCACGCCATCAGCTCTTCCAGGACCCATCTCCTCCTTAATTTCCTCTTACTTCATTATACAGATTCTCCTCCTTCTTCTGCATTTTAAAGGTTGATAGTACCCAGAGTTCTGTTCTGCTCTCTCTTCTTTCTTCTCAGTTATCCCTGGAAGGCTTTCCTGGGGAGCCAACTCTTAGATGGAGTTGAGGGTGCAGGGGCTTTATTAGGGTATGTTCTTGTTCTCAACACTGCTGGAGGGGAAGGGAGCAGGAATGGGCACAAAGGACTTTGAAGAATTCCTGAGGAGTGGGAGGGACAGGCTTTTGTATCCTCTGGTCAGTCTGTCATCAGAGGCTGAGGCCAGCTATTCTGGGAGAGAATATGATCTTACGAGAGGTGGATCTCTCCATTGGAAGAAATCTCTAAAAAGGCTACAGAAGAGGGTGCCAGCAGCCCTCCTAGAGGTTAGATCTTGAACTTTTTATTTATGAAGAAGGATCTGAACCATGTGTCACGTCATTGTGTTTGCCTCATATTGCACCCTGATGCACACACACACACACACACATACACACACGCAACAAGTTCTTGTGACTTTACCTTCTGTCTCTACCTCAAATCTGACCCACCCTACCATGCTTTTATTCTCTTGAATCCAGAAGATGGAAAATACAAGATTTAGGGATTTATTTTCCTTTTTCTCTTTTCTTAAGGGAGAGTCATCCACGATAAAATCCTAAGTTCCGAGAGAAGCAGGGTCTCAATGAGTGATCTGAAAGTGCTTGAGTTCTCATGTTCTGGCTGTCTCTCAAGGCCAGCTCCCTTCCCATATTGACAGAAAACTTCCCATCTGTTTTCTTCTTTCCCTCACCCAATTCAAGTAGTGGCCCTGATGCTGGGAAGGCAAGGAGCTCTGACTCATTCAGATGATAACCAAGGCTAAACTAAGCTAGATACTAGTGGGTCACTCTGCCCTTCAGGTTAGGCAGCACCTGCCCTGAAATTTATCTTTGTTTTTGTTATGTCTGTCTGACTTGTGCCAATATAATTAAGCCCTACCGCATTTTACCTACCCCCATGCTTGCTTTCTTCTTTTTATTTAATTTTAATATGCTAGGCTTAAACAGGAAAGCGCCTGCATTTCTGCTGCAGGTGACAGGATGATTCATTTCCCAGATGCGTTTATACCTCTTTTATCAGAAAGAAAAAGAGATGCAGAAAAATGTTTTGGAATTACTTTTAGACACTCACTTTCTTCTCTACTCCCAGCCTGTAATTGCTCACCAACACCCTTACTTAAAGAGCTATCCTTCACGAGCACAGCCAAGGGGGAGGCAAGAAGAACTGAACTGACTCATCTTGCACAGGATGAGAATGAAGGAGAATGGGGCAAGTGTCTACCTGTGTGTGTGTGAGCTAAATGTATGAACAGTGATTGGGGATTTTCAGGGTGGGGAGGATTGGAAGTGAACTGGTTGTCTTAACAAGCCTTCTCCACCCAAAAGACCATCCATTTTCCTCCTTGAGATTAATTGACCCCTATGGAACCTGGGCAACCACCATCTTTAGAAGCAAGTAACTAATGCCTCAATAATGTTGACTGTAAAAACAACAAAGCAAAATGATGTATGGCAGATACAACTTTAACTCATCAACTTATATTTAACTTGCATTCACTTTACACCTGGCTTTCTCCCAGCTATTGAGGAAAACTTATTTTTTTCCTTAAAGATAGGATTTATTAGAAGTATCTCATTGCCATTCCCTCTATTATTTACTTCTGAATTCAGTTCACTATGTTTCTAGGAATCATAAAATGAATAACATTAGTTAGCAGACTTTACAGCTTTCCCATGTATCATTCCTTCTTTCTTGTCAGAGCTATATGATATTTTGAGAAGTAATCATTAAGTTTCCCACGTTAGAAAATTTTAAACTAAAGCCACGGTATATGAAAACAAGGGCCCCAGATCACATTAATTAGGAAAGGAAAGGGTTAACATAACCCGAGTTTTCTAACTCCAGAGACTAAAATTCATCTAAGAGAATGTGGAGAGTTGAGTTTCTCTAAAATAACAGAGAATAAGTCAGACCAGCAATTCACTCATAAGGAAAGCAAAAAAAAAAATTCTGTTTCTAGGGAAAGAGCTGGAGATAATTCATTTAACAAATATTTATTAAACCAATTTTGTGTGTCTAGCTATTTTTTCATTGCCCACCAGTCTTGAGCTGACATCTTTGACAGACTTTTTATAAAGTCAAGTCCACAGACCATTTGCTCAGAAATACCCTTGAAGCCTGTAAAAAAAAAAAAAAAAAATGCCTGTTGAGTCAGAACCCATGGGGGTAGTGGGTAGAGAGTATGCACTTCATACATATTCTAGGTAACATGTATTCTGGATGGTAAAGCTTGGAAAATCCTGGTTTACAAATCTTGACTCAGATTCTCAGATAACTTGAATTGATACTTTTCTTATTTTGAGGAAACAAGCTAAATACTGCCAGAGAAATGAGTATCACTTTCTCTCTCAGTTATTAGCTTTGAAATAACATTTTCCCTCAAGTAAACTTTCTCCTAAGCAATGAAAATGGTAGGGACTGATAATTCAAAATCACAGAATCAGGTTGCTAAGTACAGGAATACTTGGCTGTGTTTGCTAGATAAATCTATGAGGGTGGCCCAACTGTGAGACTTTTTTTTTTCTTTGGCAGCAATCCCATCAGTTTGTCTGACTAAAGTTTGTGCTTATGTTTTAATGACTCATCTTCTCATGCACTATCCCATCAATTGCTTGGCAGAATTGCTGCTAGTTTGGAACATTGCATGTCATGGGGCAGGTATTAGATTCTGTGTATGTCTATTTCAAGATGAGCAGATACAAATGTCTAAACTCTTTGCTCTTTTACAGACCTCTCAAGATGACCTAGTTTTCTCAACATCTTACATTTAGAATCAGAACTCAAGACTTCATATTCTTTAATATCAATTTTAACCTTTAAAACCACCATAGAAATAAGTGGTTCAGGAACAAGTATTGACAGAGATTCAGAGTGACAAAATTCTGTGTACATCAAGAACGGAAGACAAGGAACGCTTTCATTGTTAAGCTTGTGATTCTCTGACCTGTGAATCCTGGAAACCAAGGATCCATTTCCACTGGGTATGAGACCTTAAGTCCCATGTAGGGAAAACAAAGTAAGAAGAACTTGGGCAAAGAACTCAGTAAGTGGAGTTTCCCTGGCAATACAGTGGTTAAGACTCCACATTCAATTCAGGGGGCACAGTGTTGATCCCTGGTCAGAGAACTAAAATCCTGCATACCACATTCCCCACCACCCAGAAAGAACTCACTAAGAATGTAAAAATGCCAGGTTCTTCCAGTCAGTCTGAGACAGAACTACCAGACCGTTTAACAATTGTTTGGTAATATAAGTAATCTTAAGGGTCCCTTTTGCAATATGAAATAT
Source organism: Oryx dammah (assembly GCF_014754425.2). Taxonomy (NCBI): domain Eukaryota; kingdom Metazoa; phylum Chordata; class Mammalia; order Artiodactyla; family Bovidae; genus Oryx; species Oryx dammah. Next base: position 21,828,099 of record NW_024070211.1, read on the forward strand.
GGCCTCTTTTCCATGTCAGAGTCCTAGTTAAACATCAACCAACCTTTTCACTGTTTGAGGTGGGAGGCAAGTTTAGAAGAAAGGGCTGGAAAAGGAAATAAAAAAGAGTTTCCCAACCCACAGGTTGCAGAATCTTTTAGGGGAAGAAAAAAGAACACTTTCTAAAGTTCTATGTTAAATGCCAGAAATTTACACTATATTCTGCTATAGCTGAAAGCAAGTATATGTAATCTAAAGCTTCTGAACCTTGCTTTTGACATTGAAGTCAAGTAATTCTTAGTTGCAGAAGGCTGTCCTGTATAATGTGGGATGTTTAGTAGCATCTCTGATCTCCACTCATTAAATCCCAGAAACTCTCCCCCTTTGTGACAGGAAAAAAAGGTCTCCAGATATTTCCAAATGTCCCCTTATTTTTGTGGTTCAGTCGCTAAGTCATGTCCAAATAGTTGCAACCCCATATTCTTTATCCTTGTGACACATGCTTTTCCTGTGTCTTTTCCTGCACTACCCTTTCTTTTGTTGATTTCAGTCACTCAGTCTTGTCCGACTCTTTGTGATCCATGGACTACAGCATGCCAGGCTTCCCTGTCCTTCACCATCTCCTGGAGTTTGCTCAAACTCATTTCCATTGAGTCAGTGATGCCATCCAACCATGTCATCCTCTGTCTCCCACTCCTCCTCCTGCCTTCACTCTTTTCCAGCATCAGCATCTTTTCCAATGAGTTGGCTCTTTGCATCAGAAAGTGAAGTCACTTAGGCGTGTCCAACTCTTTGCGACCCCATGGATGGTGGCCTGCCAGGCTTCTCCATCCATGGGATTTTCCAGGCAAGAATAGTGGAGTCAGTTGCCATTTCCTTCTCCAGAGAACCACTGGACAAACTGGACCAGGTCTTTTACATGGGTCACCTTCCATGTATGAGGTGTTACCCAGTCTCTAACCAGGCCACACCCCCCCACAAGGGGTAACTGCTGTGATTCATCACTGTCAGTTCAGTCTTCAACCCTCTGGGGCTCCAGCCAGTGTCCTCTTCACACTGTATTAGAGATGAAAACTCTTTACTACAAGGTCGATGCAGGGCAAGCTATTGCTACATCTCAACACAAAACAGGAAGCAAATTAATATTGAATACTCAATATCAACTTTAAATTAAATGCAATTAAATACATTGACCAACTCTGTGACTCACAAGCTTCCTCCTGCCGTGGTTTGAGCTTCCTCTTCTCTCCTGATAGTCCTTCTCTGGCTCACTCTTGTCTCCTGATCCAATTGGTAAGTTGCTCCCAACTTTGCTTCTTACCACTATATAAAGAGTATGAATTAGTCAATACAGCTCCAGATTGCTTTCAGAGTTATGCTTGCATCTTATGGTTATTTTACTTTTCTATTTAGTGAACTAAGGTTATCACACTGGGATTCTATATTTTAGAACTTTGAAGTCCCAAATGTTCCCTTATTGGTGCTTCATTGGGGTCTAAATTGTATATTTGGAATAAAGTCACAAGAAAGCTTTATCTCAGATAAACTCACAATTCAGTCAAAAAATATATGCATATGTATATACATATACATATCAGTGATCAGTGAAAGTTACTCAGTTGTGTCCGACTCTTTGCAACCCCATGGGCCACAGCCTGCCAGGCTCTGCTGTCCATGGAATTCTCCAAACCAGAATACTGGAGTGGGTAGCTGTTCCCTTCTGAAGAGGATCTTCCCAACCGAGGAATCAAACCCAGGTCTCCCGCATTGCAGGTAGATTCTTTATCATCTGAGCCATCAGGGAAGCCCATATATACATATAGATACATATATGTGTGTGTATATATATATCTACACAAATTATATCACATGTGTAATATATGGGGCTTCTCAGGTGGCTCAGTGGCAAAAAATCTGCCTGCCAATGCAGAATCCACAGACCACACAGTTTCAGTCCCTGGGTCAAGAAGACTCCCTAGAGCAGGAAATGGCAATCCACTCCAGTATTTTTGCCTGGATAATGCCATGGAGAGAAGAGTCTGGCAGACTACATTGCATGGAACCTCAAAGACCCACAAACACAACTGACACAGCTGAGCTATTGAGCATTCACACACCCAAGGTATATATGAATATGTAAGTATATACAATTTTATAGAACTAATAATATTTTTGCATGTATACTTCATGACAGCTACCCCTTTGCTCTTGTGACATGGAACAATCTGTTGTCTGAATGACTTCAAGTCAGAAAAAACTACACCAATAAATATCCCATAGGGTATATATTCCTCATGGAAATAATCCAGAATCCTCAATGTTCAAGAAAAGAACCCAAGTCTTCATGCAGTATCTAGCAGTGGAGTCAAGAATGAATCTTAAGAATTGCACTGAGTGGGGTGATTTTAGGCAACTTGTTAAGTACTGAAGTCTTTGGTGCTTCTACTCCTATTTTTCTGCTGTGGGTCTCCCTTCTTTGTCTTTATGTGAGAAGACAAGCTTGCCTTCCCCTTTTACTCCCAGTGTCTCCATCCTCTCTACCTGCAGGATCTTACAAGAATACAGCAAGACTGACTACTGGGTATTTACCTTTTTAAATATTCTTATTTATTTACTTGGCTGCACCAAGTCTTGGTTGCGGTGCACACGATTTTCAACCTTCGTTGTGGCACGCAGATTCTTTTAGTTGGGGCATGTGAAATCTTTTTATTTGCAGCATGTGGAATCTAGTGTCTCTACCAGTGGTCAAACCTGGGCCCCCTGCATTGGGAGCACAGAGTCTTAGCCACTGGACTTCCAGGAAAGTCCTTGGCCATTTACCTTTAAGCCAGAGCTTCCTGTCCTCAAACTTGGGAATGGTACATCCAGAAGTCTTCAGTATCTCCCCATCTGCATGCCCTATAGCCTCCAAAATTAACTCCTTGAAGAACTTTCTGACCATACATCTTCTACTGCTTCCATCCCATAATGCGCATCACCAAAAATCAGTGAAAGCTTGTCAAGATGAATTTTACATAGTTTATGTAATGAAATCAATAAGTAAACCAGCTGAGTCCCCCGCATCCTCTGGATATTCTCACAGTTCACCCCTTTCCCATAGGAGGCTTTTTGCTGTGGTGCAAATTGCTACAACTGTTTTTCCCACACTCCAAGGTTGTCTTCCTTAATTCACCATCCACACACTGCCAAATAGTGAACAAAAAATAAAAATATATCTTTCCTTTCCCTCAACCCTTCAATAACTTGTACATGACTTGGTAGGCTTGTTTCCCCCATGGCCAGTCATATGCTCTGTGGGCAAGTTGGATATAACACACTTCTCTTCTTGGCTTAACCATAGCAGTGCAGAGCTAAGGCAAGAGGCCGTGTTATGCTACCTCTAATAGTATAAAAGGGAAAGGAGAAATACTCTTTTAACAAGACGTTTCACACACTTTTTCTAAGAATCAGTCACTCTTGGCCAGATAAAAGATGCTGGAAATGGAGGGAAATGAGTAAACTGGTATTTCTTTAACTCTTCTCCTTGAAGAGATTCATAGCTACAGGGTGTGGAACATCTCAGATCAGAGCAAGGATGGAAATGGTGAGGAGAGGAGACCATAGAAGAGACAGACCCTTTTGAAGGAATTACTGGAGGGTAGAAAATTAGGGCCTGCTTCAAGATCCAAGCAGTGGATCTCAAGAAGATCTCTGAGATATTCTGACTCCCTCCCACAGAACATTCAATCTAGTCCATGGCTGAAAATCCATACTCTGTTGTCAATGGTACTCTATGTGTGAAAGACACACAGAGTATCTTTTGAGGAAGAGGGAATGGTGAGATGTCATTCTACACTATCAAGGATAAAGAAAAGGGTGACACAGTTTTGAAAATATTTAAGAATCGTAAGATGTATTTGAAAAGCTTTTCAGGGACTTCCCTTGGGGCCCAGTGGTTAAGACTTCACCTTCCAGTGCAGGGGCTGGGAATTTGATGACCAGGTGGGGAATTAGATTCCACGTGCCTTGCAGCCAAAAAATCAAACCATTAAACAGAAGCAATATTGTAACAAAGTCATTAAAGATTTTTTAAATGGTCATAGTTTTTAGTTCTGACTCCTGCTGCTCAACACTTCTGTGACTGTCAATATATCCTGAACTCCCTCTCTCCAGGCCATTATCTGTGCTTTTGCTTGTGTATCCACTTGTACAAAATGTCCTGTGTTTCACTGCTCTAACCTGTACTGCTAAATCTACTCATCTTTTAAGACTCTGCTGACATGAAGTTATGTCACATCTTGTCTCAGGTTCAATTCAGTATTTTACATTATTCATACCTCAATAAAGACACAAATTGTAATATAATTGCAACTGGATATATTTATCCCATCCACTAAGTTACGAATAGATCAAATAACTAAATACTATTTATTTTTCAACCATCTCCTCCTGGCCTGTGTGCTCAGTTGTGACCCACTCTTTGTGACCCCATGGACTATAGCCCTCAGGGTTCTTTGCCCATTGAATTTCCCAGGCAAGAATACAGGAGTGGGTTGCCATTTCCTCCTCCAGGCCATCTTCCCGACCCAGGGATCGAATGTGCATCAGCAGGCGGATCTTTTACCACTGAGCAACCTGGGAAGGCGCTAACTTCTCCAGGACCCACTAGTTATTCAGTATTTATTGAAAAAAATACTCCTAATATGCATTTTGGTTGCTTTTCTTAATATAAATAAATGATAGTTTCTTTTCTTTATCAACTAAGTTTAACTTTTTGGTGTCATAGCAGGGAAAGCTTTTCTGGCACCCCTAAAGTGTCACCATGATACAGATCCATGGTTGGAAAGTAGAGTTCTGGAAACTTCAAGTGTTCTTCAAGAGACATTGACTCTCTAGCTGAAGCCAGGTCATCCTGAGACGCTCGTGATTCCCTGGAACATCTGCCAAAAGTACACCTGAAACTGGATTTTTGCCACAATTGCATCATGTGGTTTCTTGGGTATGATTTAAATCTTTGATATACTAAGGGTGAGTCAAGTGTAAGTAACATGAAATGTGGATGACTTCACGGAAGCATTTGTTCCCAACGTCTTTGCTCTGACAAACTACAAACCTCAGCAGAACTAAGTTATTTATGTGAAAAATATAACTTCTAGTTCATAGTAACAGTGACTTTTTTCTGTTTCTTTGTATAAGAAATTTATTTGTAAACTTTCTAATAACTTAGCCCTGACACTACTTTTTTCCCTAAATTATATCATGAGCCCTTGAAGGTCAGTTATCAAATTTCACTTAAATACTTAAATATGGGATATATTGGATTATGTTTTTTATACACTGGTGAATATCAACTATTATATTAAAGTTGATCCAGTCCTATTCATCAGCTGCCTTATTGTGGGTTGAAGGTTTTTGTGGAAGAGATCATGAATCCATGAACAGAGCAAGCAATCTATATAATCCATCCTCATATCATTTGAAAATTTATAACTTAATAAATAGAAATCTAGTTTAAAACATTGGAAGGGAGATCAAAATGAGAATTTCCCAAGTGAAATTCAGTCATGACATTAGGGCTTCCCAGGTGGGGCGAGTAAAGAATCTGTCTGCCAATGCAGGAGATTCAAGATATGTGGGTTTGATCCCTGGGATCAAGATGTGGAAGATCTCCTGGAGTAGTAAGTGACCACCCACTCCAGTATTCTTGCATGGAAAATTCCATGGACAGAGGAACCTGGCAGGCCACTAACCATGGGGCCACAAAGAGTCAGACACAACTGAGCAACTCAGCACACACATTAGGGTAAAAGGAAAAACAAAGTTGATCACAAACTCACTCTGCTTTGATTCTCAAATACCAACTTTGAGGATTTTTCTGAAAGGCCTTGACAACATTACAACTGACGTGTTTACAACATTATAATTTGCATGACTCACGTGTTCACTCAAGCTCATTCGTACTGTGTAGCAGGTCGTTTCCCAGGAGCTGAGAATGCAACAGGGAACAAAACGGACAGGTGCCCGTGGAGTCTGAACTCTATTATGGAGCATCAGAGAAATAAATAAAGATTTCTTGCAAGTGCATTTAAGAAAAGAAACACAGTGATACATAGAGTATGACTCAGAGCAGAAAGAAAGGACTGCACATCACCCAAGATTCTGAAAAGACCAAGAAGGTGACTTCTGAGCTCAGATCTGAAACCTGTACAAGCAACAGTTGCTCAAATGCATTTCAAGAAGAGGAAACAGCAAACACAAATGGACTAAAGAAGAGTCAAACTTAGCAGAAATAAATTCACTAAGAATGAATCTTAGTGATCAGGAACAGATGGGCATTGGCCAGGGCACGCAGGGATTTATGGATTAAAAAAGGAAACTGGATTTTATGAAAAGGCAAGAAACTATTGGCAAGTTTTAAACCGTAGAATGGCATCCTCTTACTAAGTATTTTTGAAAGGCTGCTGTTCTGCTAATGTTAAGCTCCAAACAGAACATCCATAGCAATAACATTTTACTTAATTACTTGTTTCTGGCTGGCTAATTTGCTAATCCATAGCACATCAAGGGCAATTAGCAGCTTTAATTGTGGCTTAGTTTTTAAAGACTATTTTGTTTCTTATTTTAATTTTTAGTCATCATCATAATCATTAGTGCCATGTATAATTATTAGGGAATTCCTTCTATGTTGCCAAAAACCAAATTCTAAATAACTCTAGCTTTACTGTACTTTTGTTCCCCAATTTGGCCTTAATATCCTTAATATTTTAATTCTATATATAACAGTTTCCCTTTTAGCGTATCAATGGATGTTAATTTTTTTTTATACAAACACAAACCTGTTTTTGAGCTAATGTAAATTATTTGAAATTTTACAAAATCCTTTAATAATGATTGACCACTGGAAATACAGAGATAATCTCTGAAATCTCCAAAGCTCATACTGAGCAATAAACTTGATTCAATGAAAAATAATTCACAGAGCAATAGGTTATATACTTACGTGAAGAAATATTAAGTATATTTATTAGAAATACGTGTCAAGTTCTGAAGTAAAAGGTTTTTCTCTTTCTCTGCACTTGCTTGTTTTTAGTTTAAAAAATATTTCATACTTGTTATTAGAAATAAGGAAAAACTAGAAAATGATCCAGGTAAGGAAGGAAAAAACTAATACTAGTACATCAAAGCAGAGAAAGCAATGGCACCCCACTCCAGTACTCTTGCCTGGAAAATCCCATGGACAGAGGAGCCTGGTAGGCTGCAGTCCACGGGGTTCCCAAAAGTTGGACAGGACTGAGCGACTTCACTTTCACTTTTCACTTTCATGCATTCGAGAAGGAAATGGCACCCCACTCCAGTGTTCTTGCCTGGAGAATCCCAGGGACGGGGGAGCCTGGTGGGCTGCCGTCTATGGGGTTGCACAGTCGGACACGACTGAAGCGACTTAGCAGCAGCAGCAGCAGCAGCAGCAGTGCATCAAAGATACTTAACTTAAAACTTCAGTCACCTAGATCACTATTTCCTATAATAGAAAAGAAAATATCAAGAGGCTTAAAAAATTAAAGAGAAAAAGATCCCAGGTTATTTGTTTTGACTAACGAGTGGCATATTAATCTGCATTCTCGAAAGAAACGGAATCAATAGGAATTGACTCATGTGAGAATGGAGGCTGACAAGTCCTGGGACCTGCAGTTGGTAAGCTGAAAATTTTTAGTTCAAATCTAAGGATAGGAAAAGCAGATGTGTTAGATAAGGATTGTTTCTTACTTGAGGGAAGGTTAGCCCTTAATTTTATTCAGGTCTTTACCTGAAATGTTAAGCTCATCCCAAAGCACACTTTCTGAAACACCAAGATTAATGTTTGATCAGATATCTGTGCATTTTGTGATCCAGTTCAGTTAACACATAAAATTATCCAGCACAGGTAACTTTTAAAGCTTAGGCCAGGATTCAAGTATCTATTCATCCTACCAATATTTATAGGTACCCTGATAAGCATCAGGTCTACCCTAGATTCTAGGGATCCAATGAGGTGAAAAAAAAATTATCTTTGTCTTCAATGGCCCTTGGGAAATAGGAAAATGCAAATTCAGTGAGATAGTTGCCAAAGGGATGGGGTTGGAAAGAGAGGGTGGGGTCAATAAGTACTAAATGGGTGTTCAAGAGATTTAACTTTAAAATTTAGGGATTGGGATGAATTGGGTGATTCAGATTGGCATATATATGCTACTGACACTATGTCTAAAATAGATAACTATTGAGAACTGACTGTTAGCAGAGGGAACTTTAATCACTGCTCTGTGGTGACTGAATGGGATTGAAACTCAAAAAGAGGGGATATATGTGTACATATTGCTGATTCACTTTGCCATATAGTAGAAACTAACACAACATTGTAACACTACTATACTCCGATCAAAATTTTTTTTAAAAAGAAACAAGACCATGTTGGGAACAATATTCTTAGATAAAGAAAATAAAATTTAGAGAATAGTAATGAAATTACCTGCAAAAAAGGCATAAGGATCCCAGAAAGAGGGAATGTCCTGTCTAAAGAAATATATAGAATCAGAAAGGACACAGTGGGGAGAATAAGTGGGCTGGGGAACCAAGAGGAGATCCTTGTTGCTGTTGTTATTCACTTGCTAAGTCATGTCCAACTCTTTGCGACCCCATGGACTGTAGCCCACCAGGCTCCTCTGTCCATGGGATTTCCCAGGCAAGAATACTCGTGTGAGTTGTCATTTCTTTCTCCAAGGCGTCTTCCAGAACCAGAGACCAAACCCATCTCTCCTGTATTGGTATGCAGACTCTTTACTGCTGAGCCACCAGGGAAGCCCCAAGAGAAGACCTAGTGATTGAGAAAAGCCCAAGTGACCAGGGGAGGTTATGTCATAAGAGACTGTGTGCAGTGAGCATTGCTCTGTTACTGCAAGCCAACAGAGTTTTCTCTAAATAAAAGGCAACTCCCCAGCGCACAGAGAATCATTCCATTTTCAGAAAACTTTACCTAATTTTTGCTTGAGTTTTGCCAAAACCTTTTTTTTTTTTTTTTTGCTGCCACCAATGATAGCTCAGTGGGTAAAGAATCCACCAGCACTGCAGAAGACCCTGGTTCAATTCCTGGGTTGGGAAGATCCACTGGAGAAAGAATAGGCTACCAATTCCAGTATTCTTGGGCTTCCCTTGTGGCTCAGCTAGTAAAGAATTTGCCTGCAATGTGGGAGACCGAGGTTTGATCCCTGGGTTGGGAAGATACCCTGGAGAAGGGAAAGGCTACCCACTCCAGTATTCTGTCCTTGAGAATTCCAGTTGCAAAGAGTCCTACAGGATTGGCGACTTTCACTTTCAATGATTAACATTTATTCTGTCTTTAAATGACTTGTTTTGTCAAACACTGAGTCTTCAAATTCACATCATCCGTCTTTTATACACCCATTAAAGAAGCACCATTCATGTCAAGCACAGGTGGATTACAGCAGAGAGAACATACATGGCCCTTTCCTTGGGAAGCTGAAAGTCTCTTAGAGAGGAAAGAAAATAGAGGACCACAAGCTAAAATATATAATTTTTAATGTCATTTCTGCAATGAGTGCAATGTACAGCTATGACTTGGTTATCAAGCCTAAGGTCAAAATCAGCCCAGACAAAAGAACGCCAGAGTGACCTATGGAAATCTTAGGCTACTTTATCTTACCAAACCAGTGATACAACCGCTAAGGTCCAAACCAACTCAGAGGCCTGCTTTAAAGTACACAGAAACCATGGTCTTGTCCAGGCATAGACCTATTATTTTAACTGTCATCTCCATCTGGAAACAAGAAATAAAATTTAAGCTCTTTCTTGACTTCATGATCTGACTCATTCATTAATTGCTCCTATTGGTTTCCATTAATTGAATCACTCCTTTAGCTGCACTTTGTTTATTTGACTGAATAATTATATCTGAGCCTCTACTGTCAAAATCCAAGCAGTGGCATAAGAGAGAAGAATAAGTTTTGTTACAGCATTCTGCCTCTAGGCAATTATCAAGATTTTTATAGCATCTTCTTAGAACTAAATGGGAAACATAAATTCTATAACTGAAATGAGATGAGCTCATTTGCTTACCTGAAGACCAAGCCATTTTTCTTCATGCCAACTCCACCCAGAGGCTGCCAACACCCCTACACTCAAACAGAAAGGAGCAGATGTGCACCTCCTATCTTCAGTGAATTACAACCAAGATGGTATTAATGTGGAAAGGGTGAAGATAAATAAAAGAAACCTAGAAGCTGGAAGCTGGTTCATATCCACCAACCTCTGGTCCAATTCTCCTAGTTAGCCCCAGCATTAAAAACATTTGCAAGCTGCAGTAATTATAGCCCAAACAATTTACTGAGGCCTTTTCTTATTTGCTTTACACATACAGTCAGATCTTCCCACAGAATTTCTCTCCTAGTTGTCTTGCTACTGTTGTATCCTGCCATTACCATTTACCATCCTGCATTAATCCCACACACTTCAGGCTGCCTGGTCCTCAGTCCTAGCTTCTTAGAAAACCTCCACAGCGTCCATGCTCCTGGGTGATGTGACTGAGACTCTTTAGAACTCCTGGTGAGCTAGGATCTTCTGTATCATTACCATAGCAAGAACAAACAAAGGTTGAAAAGGAGACTAATGTTTGGGGGTGAATGCTTTTAACAGAGAAAAAGCCTTCACACTGTGAATTACAATAGATAAAATGTTGAATACCTGAGTTTTGGCTTCCATTTTGCATGTAAATATCACTTATTTTAAGAATACCTAGACATTTAAACTATTCTAGAAATTGAAGTTTTTAATTCTAAAATGAGAAAACTCAAATACAGCTAGCAGTTAAATTTAATTAACTGTGTTTAATAGGAGTTCTTGAGCTCAGAATGAACAGATATTAATCCATTCATCTATTTAGCCATCCAAGTATTAACTCATTCAAAAAATATATATTTAGAATCAACAGTATGACGCTATTCTAATCAGAGTCTCAAACATGCTAGGAAAAAGTGGTTTTTATTTTCTCATCAGATTGGATGTATAAGCCATAGAAAAAGATTATATAAATTTTAGATGCTTAGGAACAGAATAAATACTATCTATTTCTGGAATCAAACAGTAGAGTTTTATAGCTTTATAATCTCATTCATTCATTCATTCAATAAATGTGTGTCAAAATCCTGCTATCTATATTGGATAAGGCCCAATTCCTACAGAAAGGACTAATTATTTGAATAGATTATTTTAGTAAGTGGGCTTCCTTGGTGGCTCAGTTGGTAAAGAATGTGCCTACAATGTAGGAGACCTGGGTTTGATCCCTAGGTTGAGAATATCCCTTGGAGAAGGGAATGGCTTCCCACTCTAGTATTCCAGCTTGCAGAATTCCAGGACAGTCCATGGGGTTGCAAAGAGTGGATCATGATTGAGCAAATTTCACTTTCAGCAAGTACAAAAGTTTAGCATGTTTGCTCACAGGATGTCAATGGATGGACACAACAGATTGGTCAACTGGTCACTTTGCAAAGTGGAAACACTGTCTTTAGGCAGTTGGGACTTGCTGAAGACTTTTATGGAGAAGAAGGGTCTAGTTGGGTTATAAAGATCTTCTGAAGCAAGTATGAAGAATGAGATAGAGGACTAGATTTTATCTTGTGTGCAGAGGGAGTTAAGCGAGGAGAAGCCAAGGAGACTTCTTTAATGGGCCATATGAGAGATGACAGTCTCAGCCATGCACGTGCTGAGGCTATGAGATAACAAGGAAGTAACCCAACTGAAAGAGAGTGTATGTCTCCATCAACATGTAAATTAAAAGCCTAAATACAACTTAACTATGTAAATTTAGGTGTTACCATGATATAGGCAAACATAAGTTTGTTAAGGGTCCAAGGTACTAGGCAGTAAAACCCAGTATTTCCATAGTATTTGCTATGTGTCTAAATACTATGCACAGTTTAATTTTCCAAGATTAAATTTACAGGTTAAATCATTTCAATAATCTTAGGAAGAAGCTATTGGAGAAGGAAATGGCAACCCACTCCAGTATTCTTGCCTAGAGAATCCCAGGGATGGGGGAGCCTGGTGGGCTGCTGTCTATGGGGTTGCACAGAGTCAGACACGACTGAAGCGACTTAGCAGCAGCAGCAGCAGGAAGAAGCTACAACTTCTTCCCCACTTTACAGATGAATAAGCGAAGAAAGGTTAAAGAAAAGATTTCAAATCTCTGAGGTACTAATAATAACTGCTAGATTTAAAATCCAGGTATGCCAAAGCTCTTGGACTTAACCATAAGTGGCATTATTGTTAGTATCATTGAATCTTTATTGTAGTAATTCCTAACTACAATATATGACATCCAATGGCACAGAAGAATCATGCTGATGTTTGGGAATTCTCCTTCTTTATTCCATAACCTCACCTCTGTAAATACCTTTTAATTTTGATTGTTTCTACTCTTACAGTGGTTCTCCTCATCATTTTAGATAGTATCCTTATTAATGCTGCTGCTGCTAAGTCACTTCAGTCGTGTCCATCTCTGTGTGATCCCAGAGATGGCAGCCCACCAGGTTCCCCTGTTCTTGGAATTCTCCAGGCAAGAACACTGGAGTGGGTTGCCATTTCCTTCTCCAATGCATGGAAGTGAAAAGTGAAAATGAGGTCGTTCAGTCGTGTCCAACTCCCAGCGACCCCATGGACGGCAGCCTACCAGGCTCTTCTGTCCATGGGATCTTCCAGGCAAGAGTACTGGAGTGGGTTGCCATTGCCTTCTCCAATACTTATTAATACTCCTTAATAAAAATAATACCCATTTTGGCCTCACTGTAAAAGAAGATCATTTAAATAAAATGTACTTAACTCTCATTCTCCATCGCTGTCAGTGTTTGATAGTGATATGGTTGCTCTTAGTTTTTATAGGGACACTTTATGACATCACTAATATATGTAAGCCCCTATTTCTTATTCTATAGGATTTTTATGGTATACATTGACCTATCCACATTTCTTAAGATGAAGTTTTCACTACCCTTACCTTCTCTTACTTCCTTTGCTATTTCATCTCCCACCTTGGCAGTTAAATTTTTCCTTTTTATGTAATTGACTTTACCATCTTTTACACTCTATTCTGCACTCACAACCAAGTTGGTCATGATTTGTCCATAGACTGACTCTAGAGATTTAGGGCATATAAGTAGCTATATTATTATGATGGTGCAGGTAATGTTATTGCCTCAATTACTGCTTTAGAATTTCATTCTTATCTCAGAAATTTAATGTTGAGACCTCTTTTAAAGCTGGAAGAAATGATCCTCATATAGAGGTCAAGTTGATTTTATTTTACTATTCTAAATCATACCACATTTTAATTTGCTTCTATGTAAAATTCCATTGGACTGCAAGATCAAGTCAGTCAATCTTGGTTAATTTATGTTGATGTTTGGTAGAAATCAACACAATACTGTAAAGCAATTATCCTTCAATTAAAAATAAATTCAAGAAAAAAAAAGGTCAATCCTTAAGAAAATCAACCCTGAATATTCATTGGAAGGACTGATGCTGACACTAAAGCTCCAATACTTTGGCCACCTGATGCAAACAGCTTACTCACTGGAAAAGACTTTGATCTTGGAAAAGATTAAAGGCAGGAGGAGAAGGGGACAGCAGAGGGGGAGAGGTTTAGATAGTGTCACCAACTGACTCAATGGACGTGAATCTGAGGTAACTCTGGGAGATAGTGAAGGACAGAGGAAACTGGTATGCTGCAGTCCATGGGGTCAAAAAGACATGATTTAGTGATTGAACAACGTGTCAAACTATGACTTTTTGAACAGTTTAGTTTTATCATTTCCAATTGCCTCTTTATGTGTTTTCTTTCCCTTTTCCTTCCTTCTTTTGCTCCTCTCTTTTCTCCCTCCCTTCCTTCCTTCCTTCCTCTTCCCCTGCCCTCTCTTTTCAAACTATGTGCCTTGATACCATCCTATGATCTTTCAAAACTCTCATTCAGAGAAACAGCAGTTGTTCATGATCTTCACTAGCAATCTGAGTTTCCCTCTCACTCTTTTGGAACACTAAGATTCTGGTGGCTCCAGGATGATCAAAGCATGAGAGGGAAGGAGGTATACTGGTCCTCTATTAGCGTCTGTCTATATTGTCATCAGCTGAGAAAGCATGACCCTACCTGGCCCTCTTCCTCATTTTTCATCAACTCATCTCCCATCTTGGATTTTGACAATGTTCAGCCCTTCCCCTGCTTCACTCTAAGGTGGGGAAAACTTGGCAGTGCTGTAGAGATCTGTCTTGAAATAACTACACACCTCCATCCGACTCTTCTGTTTGGTCAGGCATGAGGATTTCCATAAAGCTTGCTAGATTCTAAGGGATTCAGGTAGAAATGATATAAAACCCTTTTCTGTTTTTGAGCTCTCCAAACTCTATTGGGAAATCTATCCTTATATCTGCCTCTCGCTGCCACTCAGGAATTTGACTTCAGAGAAAAGTAGAAAGCAGGAGTCCTTTTATCAGGGATCAATATGAGTGATTTACTGTCCTGCCATTTTTTTTTTTTCTGAACAATAACCGTTTTTCCCTAGCCCAAACCATTTTTATCTCCATTACAGTTAGAAGGACCCATTCTCAATGATTCTTCCTAGTCTTTCTTTCAGGCCAGCATTTTGATAAATACCTTCTTATATTTCCCTTTGTGTTTCCCTTTTAATCTTATCCTGTGTGTAGAATATTCTTTAGACCAAACTTCTCTGAAAACTGACTCTTCAAATGGATTCCTGGTTATCTATATGCCACACTCCAGGGATGTCTGAATTTTACTTCAAACTCAAGCTGGAAGGTGGTTATATGGACTACTCTTTACCTTGGTATTTTACCACATACTAGACCTACACATTTCCTAAAGCAAAACTGGATGATCAAAGATATTTTCAAAATTATATATGATGTGAACTGATACATCTTGAAGGCTCAGCTGCAGAAATAAAATTATTTTGAATTTCAGCCTCATCTCAAGATATTTGGAGACAAAAATGTTAAAGGCACTCATGTCTATTAAACTAACTTCAGATCTCCCACAAATTCTGGGGCAGTTATCTGAAGTCCCATTGGGTTTAAGCCATGATTTTTACTTCAGATCTACAGTGATATGCTAAAGAAAATAGCTTCTAAAAGATTCTAAGGAAGCAGCATTTTGCCACCAAGGAAGTTGCTTCCCATGAGTTTCGAACATCTGTTCTCTAACGGCCATTAAAGGCCATTCAAATTAATGTTTAATCCTCAGGGGCCTGCATTTCTCAGATATTTTGCCCCATTTGTTTTCTCCTCTCATTGAAAGAGCACTTAAATATGAGTTGTGGTTATATTTAAATTGATTTCTAATAGTTCTCATTAAAGTTTAAAAAATCTTCTAGAAATAAGAAAGTACCTATTAGCAGGTATTTCATAAAATTTTAAAGTGAAGACAGATGAATCTTTAAAGCACCTCAGCTTTACACTTAAAAATATCAAGCACATATTTTATTATGGTTATGTGCTGCCATACAATAACTTTTTCATAATAAACCGTTAAGAAATCCTGAGGGATTTTAAAATGAAAGAGCCTTACAATTTGGAATCATTAAGATCTAAATACAAGATGTTTACTGACTAAATAGTGCTTCCCAGGTGGTATAGTCACAAAAAATCTGCCTGCTAATGCAAGAGACACAGGTTTGAGCCCTAGGTCTGGGAGATCCCCTGGAGAAAGAAATGGCAACACACCCCAGTATTCCTTTCTGGGAAATTCTATAGACAGAGGATCCTGGTGGGCTGCAGTCCATGGGGTCACAAAGGGTCTGCCACAACTGAGCACTCACACCCGCACTGGCTACATACTCTTGCAAGCCCTCTAATGTTTTAGGTTTTGACTGATAATCTGATATTCCTTTGTTTCAAACTTCATGGGTTCATTGACTACTAACCAGGTTTAACAAATGCAATTTCACTTGAAAATATTGAGTACCATAAAATTATTACCTTGATGATTTTTATCTTAGTGTATCTGTGAAAACTTCTGACAGTTGTTATACAACCCATGTTAATTGAGCAAAACTTTTCTGGATACAATATAAAACATTCCATTTAATTCCAAAATCTTATATTTTGAGAGATTTTCCCATTTCAGCTATAATTCAGAATGAAAAATTAACTAAGCAATGAGCAAAGTTTCTTAGTATGACATACGAAATAGAAGCTTGCATATACTTTATCATTTACTTAACTTAAAGATCACTTATTCTTTAAAAGTGACAATAAAATTTAAAAAGTAAGAAGTCAGATCTATTTTTATAAATATGCATTTGATAACTAGATAGCCTATAGAGTAAATGATCCTGACTTAAATGAATATTTAGAGATTCAACAGCTTTAGTGCTTAATGTCACCCAGCAGAATTTTAAGTAAAAGTTCTCAAAACTTTTCATAATTTATTTAAGAATCAGATTAATTATCACACAAAGAACAATAGAAATGAAGCTCAGAGCTTATAGATTTGCCATAACATAAAAATAGTTCCTAAAAAATACACTTGTAATACATTTTGGAGAAGATAAGACTAACTTGCTATCATGTTCTACAATATAATTTTAGAAAGTTAACCTCTAGGAAAATTAACAGTTCCAGAAGCAAGTTTGTTGTATTAAGAGGCAATGGCACCCCACTCCATTACTCTTGCCTGGAAAATCCCATGGACGGAGGAGCCTGGTAGGCTGCAGTCCATGGGATCGCTAAGAGTCAGACACGACTGAGCAATTCACTTTCACTTTAACCTTTCATGCACTGGAGAAGGAAATGGCAACCCACTCCAGTGTTCTTGCTTGGAGAATCCCAGGGACAGGGGATCCTGGTGGGGTGCCACCTATGGGGTTGCACAGAGTTGGACACAACTGAAGTGACTTAGCAGCAGCATGAAGATTAATGGAGAAGGCATTGGTAACCCACTCCAGTACTCTTGCCTGGCAAATCCCATGGACAGAGGAGCCTGGTAGGCTGCAGTCCATGGGGTCACTAGGAATCAGACATGACTGAGCAACTTCACTTTCACTTTTCACTTTCATGCATTGGAGAAGGAAATGGCAACCCACTCCAGTTTTCTTGCCTGGAGGATCCCAGGGACGGGGGAGCCTGGTGGGCTGCCGTCTCTGGGGTCACACAGAGTCAGACACGACTGAAGCAACTTAGCAGCAGCAGCAGCATGAAGGTTAATTTTATGTATCAATTTGACTGGGCCATGGGATGCCCAGATATTTGATCAAACATTTCTCTGAGTGTGTCTGTGAAGGTGTTTCTGGATGAAAGTAACATCTGAATATATAGACTGAGTAAAGCAGATTGCCCTCACCAAGACGGTGGGTCTCATTCAATCTATTAAAGTCCTGAATCAAACAAAAGTCTGATCCCCTACCGTGGTTAAGTGGGCCTCCCAGTGGTGCAGTGTTAAAGAATCCACTTGCTAATGCAGGAGATGCAGAAGATGCTGGTTGGATCCCTGGGTTGGGAAGATCCTCTGGAGGAGAGCCTGGCAACCCACTCCAGCATTCTTACCTGGAAAATTTCATGGACCGAGAAGCCTGGCAGTCTACAGTCCAAGGAGTCACAAAAAGTCGGACAGGATTGAGTTTACACACACACACATGCATACACTTTTAAGAGAGAATTCCTCATACCTGACAGCTTTCCAACTAAAGCATCAGCTTTTTCTTGTTTAATACTCCCTCCTCTACAGGAAAGCATTGCTTTCAGTAATAATTATGGAATTAACTTAATAAAATAATATCCAGAGAAGCAGTGTAGACAGTAAAATATTTCTTTTATTGAAATTTGCATAATTAATTATGTTGCTAAAAGTAAAATAAAACAGAATAAAGTGATTTTTTCAGTACAAAAGCACAATTATTTATTCAGTAGTTTTTATGTCTAACTAACAGTTTGAACACTGATCTTCAGGGGACAGTTCTATGTAAGCTATATAAATAATTGTTCATTAACTTTATTAGTTAATATCAGTGAAATATAAGCTATTTACAGAAGAAGTGCCTGCTAAACTTCTGCTAATATAAGACAAGGAAATGGCAACCCACTCCAGTATTCTTGTCTGGAGGATCCCAGGGATGGAGGAGCCTGGTGGGCTGCTGTCTATGGGGTCGCACAGAGTCGAACACGACTGAAGCGACTTAGCAACAGCAGCAGCAATATAAGCAAAAATTACAATTTAGGCAACTACTAAATCATACTGCTCTTGTAACATTGTATTTGTCTTTAGGAACAAAAAGATATAACTATTAAAGAAAAAGAGTAAAATTTAAATTATATATATATTTATTGAAATATAGTTGATTTACAACATTGTGTTAGTTTCAGGTGTACAGCACAGTGATTCAGTTATACATGTATATGTATATATTTATATTTTTATTCTTTCTCATTGTAGGTTATTAGAAGGTTAATTTTATTTTTATATATGTAAAATTCATTTTATTTCTATGAATGCAATGTATTATTTACATTCATTAAAATACTTTATGTGCTACTTGAAATTTTCCCTTATTAAACCAAATACTGTACAAATTATGTGTCTTACAGCCTTACAGTCCAGGCTGTTTTACTGTTTTACCTTCCAAACACAGTATCAATTCCATTTGCCATATGACCTTGAATGACAAACTCAAATAACTCTATTTCGATTTCTGTATCTTTACAATTACTATGCAAATTATTTATTTTGGATCAACTAAACTGTTTAAATGCATGAATAGGTAGTACCATAGGGCTGGAAGCACAAACTGTGCTCAAAATAAGCTCTAATAATAATGAACCACAGTAAACTTTTTCTCCAGAGAGTCATCTATAGTTGTGTCTATGTGTGTTGGGAGCTATATAATTGGAGGTTCTCTGAACTAACTTCCATATAAAATACAGTGTTTTTTAAAAGTAACAATGGCTAATTTTGATGTTTACATATATACTGCTAATATTCAAAAATAACTACAAGGGTGGTTTAGAACTTAGACTGATAAAATATATTTTTCAGGAAATAAGTAGTTTATCACTGACATTGACCAGCCCCTATCACCTCAAACACATGGTGATAATAAAAAGCAGGTCGATTATTTGAGTAAATTATTGTACGTAAATTGGCTACAGTAATACACACCACTTTCCTTATCGCTGACTTTGGTCATCTCTGCCACCGCACCCTGGACATACCAGGAGTTGTAGTGAATGTAACTTACTTTCAAACACTTCAGCATAGGCAGTGGTATCTTTGTGTTTGTTTAAATCTGTATCCTCATAATGAATAGTAAATATTTTATTTTCCTTAATAAAGAGTGCACACTCCACAAGAAGGGGATCACACAGACTCTAATCAGAAGCCACATTCCAGAGGTAGCCTCAAGAGCACACCAATCAGCTTTATTTCCACTCCCATCAGGAGGCTGTTAATTTAGCAGAATGGGGTTCAGGAATGTGCTTCCATTGGTGAAAGGAGTCATGTTTAAGGTGCAATCATGACCAGCAACTGCACGCTTGTATAACCTCAGTCTCAAAATCCAGCAAGACCAGGAGACTAAGCTTTCAGAAGGCCCTAGGCTTAAGGGCAACTTCAGACTGTAGCCCTGTATCTAATTGTTTTCATAGGATTGTGTCACCTGAGCTGACTGGGAGTAGCTGACACCTATCCTTGAATACCTTTTCATCTCACTCTCACCAACCTTTCCTGCAAGATGCTCTTCAGAGCTGAGACTTCAGGGAGCTTGTGAAACTGATTGCAAACCAAGTACATGACCTTATTTGGGTCCACTTGTTTATTGCTGTTTGCAAGTGTGGCAAATTCTAAAGACTTGTGTAACAGGTCACTTAGCAGCAAGGTGTGGTCAAGGATTTCTCACCTGCCTTTAACTACAGAAGTTACTTATGCCTGTTGAAGCAACCTAATAATTGAGGAAGCCCACCAAATTAACTTAGGACAATTAACATCTCTGTATATGCATGTAGAAAATGATGATTATTAAGTTAAATGGGTCACAATTTTTTTCCTAAATAACTCTTGTTTTAAGAAGTGGTGGGCCACCAGGAAGAGACTAAAGTTTATTCTCAGATATACTTTGGTCTGATTAAAAAAAAAATGATTAATGACTCTTTCATCTGGGAATAGCTAATAAAAGCTTAGCATCTTCAGCAATCTACATAAATATTTCTCAGGACATACAAAATGTAGATAGTAATTGTTCATTGTTCCAGTTTGCTTCTTGACATATTTTTCCCATCTGAAGAAGTGGGAGAAGGTTCAAGAGTCTGTAGTACTTTTATTTTTAAATCAAGCAAACAATATATGGATTCATTCCTATAATTACATGTTGAAAAGTATATTGCCATATATAAAGTCAAAATAAAAGTATCTTTCCTTGTTCTTGATCAGCAAATGTACCATTTCTTCTTTTTAATACATTGATTTCAAATCTTTGTCTATTTACACCAATATATATGCACATATAGAAATATGGGTTTTCAAAATGGCAATGGAATTTAAATATAGTGGAGAAGTGAATGGCTTTTTAATTAACATATGAATGTGCTTATCTGTCCCATTCTTTCTAGTTGTAAATATTTTATTCCATTGTATGGTAACTTGGTAGTTTCTAATAGTCTTTACAGGCATTATATAGTTTGGAGTGTCCTTGAGGTTGGGTGTGGCCCTGTGAATAAAATGTGAGTGAGAGAGAACTGGATCAATGTTAAGAGGAAGCCAGGCAACAGTCTAATTCTCCAAACGGACATCTGAACACTCTGACTGGGTCCTAGGTGATGAGCGCTCAAGACAGAGCTCCCGTGTGTGAGTAAGAAATAACCTTGTGCTTTGAGCCACTGGGTTTCTGGAGTGATGTGTTACTCCTGTAGACCCCAGCATTTCTTGACTCATTGAAAGAGTATCTATGTATTAATATGATTTTTAATTCAATCACCTCTCATAATGAAATCAATATCGTTCCTTCCAATTGTCCCTGTATATAAAACAGTGACAAGAGACACTCTTAACATTTGTATCTTATGTTTTTATACCCAAGGCAGATTTTATGCAAAGTCAGTTTTGGTAGATGTTGCCGAAAGTGTCCTATAAAAAAGTTGTCAGAATAGATACTAGTAGAAATAGTCATGAGAACACATTGACCCATGTTGTAGCCAATATTGGATATGATCTATCAATAATTTAATTTTCACAGGATCTGATGAGTTAAAAATATCTACCAGTGTTGTTTAAGTTTCTTTTTCTGATTATTGATTTGGCTTTATATATATTAGCTATTTTTTATCTACCGTGAATACCTGTCAATAAGCTTTATCAATATTTCAACTCTTTTTCTTTTACATATAGAGTTATAGGGACTCATGTGCTACATATCCTTATAGTGAGTGTGTCGTATATGGTGCAAATATTTTTCTCCTAGTCTATCACTGCCTTTAATTTTATTTTTGGTGTCTTTTATACACAGAGCTTTCACTATATATAGTAAATTTTGTCTTCTTGGTAGATATGGAATTTGGGCTTAAGATGCTTTTCTCTACTCAGCAAAGCATTACAAAATGAATTATGTTTTAGTGTAACTTAAATTATTTATAAAATGCCATTTTAAGTTTTGGAAGTTGTTTCATTTTTAACTTTTAAATGGAAATAGAATTCATTTTAGTGAATTACATGGTGAATTTTAATGAATGAACATATGTTTTTGTTCAAAAGAGTGAACAATTACTCCCATGTGATTTGCTGAATAACCTATTTTTTCCTCACATGCCACACTCATTTTAGGTTTATTTCCAGTACGCACTGCACTCTATTCCTGACCTCTATTTTGTCATTTTGTTTTCCTCTATTATATCCTTTCTTCCAATATAAATCTATTTCATTACTGTAGTTTCATAGTATATTTTTAAATCTGAAAGAGCAAATTCTCCTCTATTGTTCATTTTAAACATCATATTGCCTTATCCTCACACATTTTTCCTTTAACCTAGATGAATTTAGAGTCAGCTCTTCAAATGTGACACAAAATTTATTTGGGTGTTGAATTTTATTTTATTTACTTGCTTATTTATTTGGCTGCACAGCATGCAAGATCATAGTTCCTGACCAGGAACTGACCCATGCCCCCTGCAGTGGAAGTTCAGAGGGTTAACCACTGGACCACCAGGGAAGTCTCAAGAGTACTGAACTGCAGATTAATTTGTGTGATAGAGCCTGTGATATGCTGTTGGGCAGCCATTAGGAAAGACTTCAGCCTTTCTGCAGGGGCTGCAGGCAGCAGACATCTCCAGCTACAGAGGACCTGCTCCCACTGCTACTGCTGTGTGAACTGAGGGGTGTTCACGCCAGGCTCCTCTGTCCATGGGATTCTCCAGGCAAGAATACTGGAGTGGGTTGCCCTTTCCTTCTCCAGGGGATATTTCTGACCCAGGGATCGAACCCCAGTCTCTTGCATCTGCTGCATGCACAGGCTGATTCTTTACCACTAGTGCCACCTGGGAAGCCAGAGGGGTGTCAAGGTCAAGCCATTTTGGCCCACGTGGGATTGTCCATGGCTTCAGAGCTCCCTCCAGATTGCCTTGCCAGGTTGCCCATAATTGTTCAGTTTTGTTCTCCACCCAGTTCTGCTTCTATCCTCTTCCCATCTGTGGATCTCTAACACACATCTTGCACCTTAAATTTTATTTCAGCATCTGCTTCTGGAAGACCTGAATCTGTGAAACTTTGGAAAGAAGTGACATATTTACACCATTGGCACTCTGCTTGCTAATGAGTGAATTTTCTTCTTGAGAATGGTCAGTCCTTATCCTCATAAAAACAAGTTTCATGAAATGAGTCGATGGTCATGGTGTTTATTCATTCTAAGAATACACACCATTCTGAAGGAAAACCAACAAAGTGCCTGAAACAGAAAGTTCAAGCAGGTGTCAGGCTACTAACATCTCTGAATGAAGGGGCTGGAGTAAGGCAACAGGGAGGGAAAGCCCATGAGATAAGTGGGAGTGGATCAGCCTTGTATACAAGATGAGCTGCTCAGCACCAGCCCACTCCTGCTCAGTAGAACATGGACCCAATGTGCCCGCTTTTCCAGTTTTATTTTTTTCAAAGAGAACCCTTAAATACATGTATTATATAAAATGTCCTGCTTCCTGATCTAGAAAATGCACAAGTATGTTTCCAACCAAAGATCTTTTTCAAGAAAAAATAAGGTTTGTGAAGTCGAGAAGAAAGATTTACTATATCAAATATGAATTAAACTTTAACTTACCTTTAACCATATGCAAGTTTTCATAGTCGTGAGACATGAGATGGCAATTATCTTTAAAGCCAAAAGTCTCCTTTCAGATTCAATGAACTTCAAATAGCAGTAGATGAGAATGCTTACCTTGATGTGAAAGGCCTGTGAGACAGGTGCTAGTCCCAAAGTAAAAATCATATGTCATTTCTCCATCCCTAGGGAGGGAGTAAGTGAAGCCAATGAGAGAGAGACCAAGAAGCTTTTGGAGATTCCACCAAAAGAAAGAAATATTACAGTGGAGAATAGATTGTATGTGTTATATTTGTGCCATTAAGGAAATGACAACCACTCCGGTATTCTTGCCTAAGAAATCCCATGGGCAGAGCCTAGCAGGCTATGATACATAGAACACAAGTTAGTGACTAAACCACCACCACCACCATGATATTTCAGAAAATCATGATATGTCTTAAAATTTATAAAGTGTCACAAAAGGAAATGTTCATTCTTGTATTTAAAAATTATGTTATAAAATGCTTGCATTCATTTATTTTATAAAATTAGACAGTAATTATGAAGTTTTTGGTACCATCATGGAGCTTTGTTTTCTCCAGGATAGAAGCTCTACTGGAATTTATTATCTATTTGTTCATTCATTTTTATCTTCCATAACAATTTACAATGTATAGTAAAAGAAGCCAACTTTGTTTTTCTATAGAAAGACAGAGAAAAATATAGATGCAGTCCCCTCATCATTTTTACTGTCTCCTGTGAAAGCTTTAACTCCTGAACCAGTTACATTTGTTAGTGAGAGTTAGAATGGTTGCAATGAACCAAATATTTTTTATCCCAGCTAAAGGTCAGTTCTTCTATGTGTTCAGTTTTTTTAAACATCAAATGTGTTAAATTTAATTTCAGTTAATATTAACAAAAAATAATAAAATAGGAATGAAATCAGATTGCTTAATGAAACTCAAATAAGTGTTTGCTTTTAACAAGAAGAGACTGAGTATTCTAATAAAATATATTCAGAATTTATCAAGCTACTTATAAGAAATAAGTGGCACCAAAACCGACCAATTAAATTTGGCTCAAAAAGCCCACCACCAGTTTCACATGTTTTGTTGTCATCAATATTAACAAGATGCTGTAAGTTTTATGAAATACATATTTATTTTATTGGCATTCTAGGTAATAGTTCAGAAAGGTGTTTATGAAAAATGGGCAACATAACAATAGTAAAGAAGAAAGAAAATCATTGTTCCAATGAGGAGATCCAATCACAAGGGAGGACCAATCAGGAGATAGCAACACATAATAATTTGAATAGGCAAATTTTGATGTAAAGAAGCATTAACTGTAACAGAGGAAAAGATATACAGCACTCAAGAGAATTCTAAAAATTACCTTGGGGCTGAGAGATATAACCTAAGGAAGGAACAGATGTGGATGATGGGATTTCCTTCATCAATGCTGGGATTCAGAACTCATTAGAGTATGGTTGTGGCTCAATGGATAGCAGAGCAGTTTACTGAGTTGTCTTGGGCCGGAGATGGTCCACAGACCCTGGGTAAGCTGGAAATATCCCTCTAAGGTGCCATTAAAACTCTATGAAGGTGAGCATCACTTTTATATTTGGAGCTGAGATGATATGAATTGATCGCTTTCACAGTTGTATTTAACTTTCTATTATCTAGTCATTTCTGTGTGGACATATGTCCTTAAGATTTTAAGTAGTTTATAAATAAAAAGAATCTTATGTATAACACAGGGGATTCTATTCAGTATCTTGTAATAACCTATAATAGAAAAGAATATGAAAACATTAGATAATATATACATTCTTTTAGATTCCTTTCCATTATAGGCTCTTTAAATATATATACTCATTATACTCAGTCACTTTAGTAGTGTCCAATTCTGTGACCTTATGGGCTGTAGCCTGCCATGCTCCTCTGTTCTGAGGATTCTCTAGGCAGAAATACTGGAGTGGATTGCCATGCTCTCTTCCAGGGGATCTTCCTAACCCAGGGATTGAACTCACATCTCTTACATTGGCTGGCAAATTCACTACCATTGAGCCCCAAATATTATAATAATCATATTCTAAAAGATATGAGCATATCTAAGATATGGGTGGTAAATATAACATGTAGCCTGTGAATCTGTTTCCTAGAAATCTAAATCAGCATTTGCTAAAATGTTTCATAAAGTGTCTCTCATCTCTTATCCTGGAGAAGGCAGTGGCACCCCACTCCAGTACTCTTGCTTGGAAAATCCGATGGATGGAGGAGCCTGGTAGGTTGCAGTCCATGGGGTCGCTAAGAGTCAGACACTACTGAGCGACTTCACTTTCACTTTTCACTTTCATGCATTGGAGAAGGAAATGGCAACCCACTCCAGTGTTCTTGCCTGGAGAATCCCAGGAACAGGGGAGCCTGATGGGCTGCCGTCTGTGGGGTCGCACAGAGTCGGACACGACTGAAGTGACTTAGCAGCAGCAGCAGCATCTCTTATCCATAGACTGTTGCTTATTATTTATTCTACTTAATTTTTCATTTGCAAAGGGAAGGGAAGGTCAGGGAGCTGAACTATTTCATACTTTATAGCTGTTATTTTTTTCTGATTTCCAGATTATTATCATTGGCATAGCTGTTTTTCTGTAATGGAAATGATACTCCTTTTTATATCTGTAAATATCTGTGAAAATCAGTGCTACTCCAAATTTTATAATAACTGAAGCTTATACAAATTGTGGAGGGGTGTTCTTTAAGGAAAAAAATTATTAATTCTGTGATTTCTATAACAATATCCCACTGAGCCTAAAGTGATTGTTCATCCAACCTAATCTCTTAGCCAAATCTGAAAAATTCCCAGAAACACTCCAGTGTTCCCAAATCAAGGAGAAGTAGGATGGATGGTAAACTAAAGTAGAAAAAGACATCACTCTGAACTGATTAATTATGATCCAAAAGGCCTGCTTTTGCAGACTTTACACAATTGTATGATCAGATGAAACCATTGCTGGGCTTCTTCCAGCATCTTAGAATGGTTTTTATATAAGTATGCGTGGCCATAAAATTGACATCATTAGTTTCACATTAAACCTATCTTTGGTGATCAACCTAACTATAATTTATTAAAATCTATTTGTGTTTACTTACCTCTTCTGTTGGATTTTCTTTTATTTGCTGCATATTTTCAAATGTTTGATGAGTCTTGCTTTTCTGCACACGCATTGGCTAATGAGAAGTGGGTTGATCAGTTTAGGAAGGTGTCATGGATACCTTTTTTACTAGACCCATGTATTCCCAAATTCCACCTATGCCTTGATTCTTAGATATTGCAAGTGATATGTTTTACATCTTGCCTGGTGTATAAATTCCTCAGCATATCTGGCCCTTCCCCTCCCTGACCTCCTGTTCACTGTATTTGTAGCTGGAAGGGTTCCTCAACACATCAAAATCCTTTTATTTCAGAGGTTTGACAATCCCACAAACGCTATTCATTGTTTATACCTTACCTCACCTCTTTAGATTTAATTAATAATATATCTACAAAGCAGGAAGAAAAAGCTATAAGGAGTCATCAGAAAATATTGTCAATAATTTTTGGCCTTACCCTTTCCTTGCTTCTCTGTGCTCATTTTATTCATTTCTATGCCTTGATTCACTGTCTTGTTTCCCTTCCTAAACAGTTTTGATCAAGTTTCCCAAAGGACTCTTTTGTAGACTCCTGATATAAATGTGAAAGAAAGTCACACATTCAGGAAAAAAAAAATGAGGTAAATTTCCTTAAAAATTCCTTCCTAGCCATCTTTGGGATAAATTGTACTTTTTCCAAAACTAAATAACACTACAAATGTTATTTTTAAAATTTACTGTATTCCTACTCTTGTGTTTTTCGCTTACAGACTCCTTATCCTCATGTCTAAATTTATGTTGCAGCCTACCATCCCTTTCAGTTTCCATTTTTTTCAAGCCCAACCTTATTATTGACTGTTTCAATACTTGACAATAGAGACTTGTCTTTTTCTTACCCCATGCATACTGTCTTTTGAATTTGAGATTGTTGATGGATGATGCTGGGGTCTGGGAAGCAAAAGGGCCTTATAGTTTGATACTGAAGCTGGAAGGTTTCTGGAAACAAGCGGAACGGTTTGGAACCTGGACAAAGTGATTAGCATTGTAAACTAAGAGAAACCAAGAATTTTCTAGGGTATGACAAACATTTGGATGCTAGTCTTAGATAAAGTCTGGAGGATCCTCAAGCCAACAGCCCATTTTGACATAATTATCTTCAGAGATGTGTAATCATCTCCAAGTGGTCTCAGTAGTCTTTTTCTCTTCAGAAACTTTCCATTGTAAAAAGCAAAGTGTGCATTTGGCAAGGAAGCAATATGTGTATATGTGTGGTCTCTAATACAGAGGTGTCAAACCCGAAGGCAATGAGGAGGGTGAGGCAAAAAAAGCCTTCCCTGGCAGAGATAGTATAATCCTATGGCCTCACAGCAGCCGCCTTTCCACCTTTCAAATATTTCTGAATGTTGCCACATCTGAATATCATCTCAATACCACACCTTGTAATTCTTGAGGTCTGAACAAGGGGGCTAATTTGGTGATTTAGTCACTGAGTCCTGTCTGACTCTTGCAACTCCCTGGATTATAGCCCGTCAGGCTCCTCTGTCCATGGAATTTTCCCAGCAAGAATCCTCGAGTGAGTTGTCATTTCCTCCTCCAAGGGATCTTCCTGACCAGGAACCAAACCTGGGTCTCCTGCATTGCAAGTGTATTCTTTATGGCTGAGCCAGCCAGGAAGCCACCAGTTTAGTAAGACTAGTAATCGTATCCATTGTGTAAACTCTAAGAGAAGTAGAGTTGTCCTTTATTCAGTACTAAATTCCCATCATTGCTTCAATTTGCACAGGAGCACTCAAGAATAATTCCTTCAGGTCTTCCCTGGCCCTCCAGTGGCTAAGGCTCCGAGCTTCCACTGTAGGGCGCATGGGTTCCATCCCTGATAAGGGAATCAAGGTCCCCCTCATCCTAAGTGGTGTGCCAAAAAATTATTTATTTAGTGAAAGAAGTCAAATATTTTAATATGCTAACATTACACTTTAAATGTACTAAAACTTCTTAACTATATAACTAAAATAATAACAAAGTTTTTTCTTTTTTTCTATCTTAGTGTCATGAGTAGCATATTTCATGGATCTTTGTGAGGAAAAGTGGCTGAAAAATCTGGAGGCATCAGTGCCCAGTTCTTTCAAAACCAGGTGTGACTCTGTTATTCTTTTCCCCCATCCCCTCCATTTTAAATGACATGACCCAGTGTCTTCCTTAAAGAAAGACTAAGAAAATTTTTATGGATGCATTCCCTAAAACAAAGTACATCCTTAAGCCAATAAACCTTTTGTTGAATGGAGCTGAGAAGGGACTTTGAAACATATCAAGAAACTTAACATAGTGTGGCCGTAGTTACCCTAAGGAAAATGTATAGGCAAAATCCCTTTAAGAGCCAATTTACTACTTGACCTTAGTGAACTCATTTGACTCTCCTTGCAGCCAGTTAAAAGACTGATATGAAATTATCAATAATGGCAAAAAAAAACTATAGTCCTCTTCACTGAGCCATAACTGTGAACTCTATTGCACTGTAGGGGAAAAGATGGCCTCTTTGGTGTTAAAATAAGTAAGTATATTGAAGTTAGATAAGTTAGTACCATGTTGTCACACTTTCCAGGTGGCGCTAGTGGTAAAGGACCTGCCTGCCAATGTAGGAGACATAAGAGACGTGGGTTCCATCCCTGGGTCAGGAAGGGCCGCTGGAGTAAGAAATGGCAACCCACTCCAGTATTCTTGCCTGGAGAATGCCATAGACAGAGGAGCCTGGTGGGTTGTTGTCGATAGGGTCTCAAAGAGCCAGACACAACTGAAGTGACTTAGCAGGCAACTAGTGTATTTTGTGTAACTTTCAAAATGTGTTTGAATTTCTGCAAACAGTGAATAGCAAACTGACACTAATTTAAATAAGAGACTCTGTTGCCATGGCTTTGTTTTAGAATCAGATAAGCTTAGCCTGAATTTTCAGAATCTATAAATACTATCTGTATAAGTTGGAGCAAGTTCTACAAATTTCAACAAGTTTATCTAGAAAATAAATATAATCATAGAGCTGAGGTAGGAATTAAGCAAAACAAATTCATCAACAGTTCAGTTTCTACCATGAAGTATGTAATAATTGTGTTGCTATTATGATTAATTATGAATTTAGGGTATCATTGTCTTCAGTTTGTGAACTAAAATCATTTCTGGATACTTTTAATATCATGCCTTAATCTTTTATTTTTCCTCTTATAGTTGTCACACAGTTCCACCATATATCTTGCTGTGTTTTATACTTTAATATGAACTTCTTTAATTTATATAATAGCAATGTGGGGTTTAAATAGATGTGTAGGTGGATTGTTCAGTCTCTAAGTCATGACCAACTCTTTGCAACCCCACAGAGTGCAGCACACCAGTCTTCCCTGTCCTTCACTATCTATTAGAGTTTGCTCAAACTCATGCCCATTGAGTTGGTGATGCCATCCAACCATCTAATCTTCTGTTACCCTCTTCTTCTTTTGCCTTCACTCTTTCCCAGCATTAGGGTCTTTTCCAGTGAGGTGGCTCTTCACATCAGGTGACCATAGTATTAGAGTTTCAGCTTAAGAATCATTTCTTCTAATGAATATTCAATATTCAATGAATGATTTCCTTTAGGATTGACTGGTTTGATCTTGCTGCTCAAAGGATTCTCAAAAGTCTTCTCCAGCACCACAATTTGAAAGTGTCCATTCTTCTACTCTGAGATCACTGGAAACAATGAGTCTGAGGAAGAGCAGGGAGAATAGAAGAGAATTCAGAATATGGGGCACTTGTCATGAGCTGAGATGAATGGAAGTTGGAAGTGCTGACAATGGAAAGTATGGTTAGTTATTTCTTGTTCAACCAAGAGATAGGGTGATAGAGAGCCTTTGAGTAGCTAGAGAAGTGGAAATGAAGAGTGAAAATAAATTAGATTCCTTTTAAGAATGAACATGGAAATAATTTGTGAGAAACTTTGAAATTATAATACATTACTCTGAAATTCGATGTGTAAGAGAAGATGTGAGTAATTAAGTAACCGTTAGAAACTATTAAAGGAGGCTGCTGTATGACAAACGCACATTTTTTATAAGTTTGCTGAACTCCAGAACCTTGTTTTATATGTATTTCAGACACTCAGTGGCACTTTAGTTACCAACACTCCAGTAACATTAAACATACTGACTTGCTCCCCATTTTGTTGTTATTGTTGTTTAGTCACTAAGTCATGTCTGACTCTTTGTGACCTCAGGGACTGCAGCATACCAGGCTTCCCTGTCCTTTCCTATCTCCCTGAGTTTGCTCAAACTCATGTTCACTGGGTCGGTGATGCTATCCAACCATCTCATTCTCTGTTGCGCCCTTCTTCTCTTGCCTTTAATCTTTTCCAGCATCAAGGTCTTTTCCAATGAGGCGGGTCTTTTCCAGTGAGTCAGCTCTTCACATCAAGTGGCCAAAGTATTGGAGCGTCAGCTTTAGCATCAGTCCTTTTAATGACTATTCAGGATTGATTTCTTGCCCCCTGTTTAAGCCAGATTAATTCTAGAAGTATGGCTGAACAAATGAGTGTGTTAAACACCTTTTAAATAAATGAACATCTTTTCTATGAATACCAGTCTAGGATTGCTGGATTTTTTTTCCTTTAGTGCCTCCAGAACACTTTAGATACACACTGAATCATTTAATTGGAATTAGGTGCATATGAAAGAAAAAATGTAGTTTCCTCTTATTTACTGGATTGCCCATTTGAAGCAGAAGCCAGAGGGTGACTAAGGACAATTGAGGGTCACATAACTAAGGTGAAAGCCTCAGTCTTCAGTGACTCACAGGCAAGAGTCGTTTACCATACAATCTCACAGGCAACTGGAAACATGGAAAAATGTGTGCATTTTTCTTTGAAAGATTTCTTACTAATCTTGTTTCTTGATGAATAAATACCAGCAACAACAAAGTCAACTAATTTAAACTATTGCTTTTATTATAATTACACGGGAGCACAAATAAATAAGCACAAAAGTATTGCAAAATATTGCCAATGCACTAAAGAAAACAATTTGTTTTCAAACAACATCTGGTAACTTCAGTAGTATCAAAGTACATTTATAATTACATATTACCTAAAAAATCAAGTACAAAAATTAAAAGAAATTAAAACATCAGTGTTTATATTAATATGTATATAGAAATGGCTAACAACACATGAGTAGAGAAATCTGTTATCTAATGCTTATTTGCACAACTTTTCAGGCACATACCTGACATTTTTAATGAGTTATGAAAAATGCAATATGACATTCAGATTTTTAAATACGGTAAACATGTGATGTTGGAATCGATGTTAAATGGTTTCTTTTAAAAACCCTGTCTTTTAAAAGAGTAGTGTCATTATCCACTAAAAAACATCATTTGATATCATTTTTCTCAATAGCTATTTGTTTCAATTTCTTGAAAAGAGCAAGAAAGTAAACATACAACTGCTAAATACGTAAACACATTTTTAGTGCAAGATAACAAGACCTGTGACTTTACTGTGCTTCGTCTTTTATAATCACAGTGCGCTTCACACAAATTGCTACACTATAAATGTTAACTGAAGGAGTTCCAAACAGAAGAAGTGCATACTAAACATTTTCATATATATTATATACAGTATGTATGCTGTATGTGGGTGTATACATGTGAAAATGTAAATGCTTTTAGGGTGGGCAAACCCAGTCATATTTGGGAATAATTGAAAACTTCAAGAAGATTTTCACATAGGTTTGGTTGAGATAAATCCAACAATATTACTGTAAAGATGTTTTCCCTTAAATTTAAAACTTTATAATATTTAAAGGGAAATTACGCAGATATTTTTACCCAGGTAACACACATCTTGCTACAATGTCATTGACCCAAATATCAAAGGGTTTTAAATAAATCCAAACCCCCAGCTATAATGTTCAAAGTCCAACATGGCAAAATGAATTTTATTTTACTGATTTATATAGACAGCAGTACATATCCTATGTGTACACATAGAGGTTTACACATAAACATATTTTATATTTAGACATCAACTTTAGTATGTTTAGCATTTTATTTTGACTATACACTTGATCCAGGAAAAACATATAAACACATATATAAACACATAAGAGATGTCAAACACATATGATATTGTATATCTTCTTAAAAACTCCGTTTGAAACTACTAATGATTGTATAATGAAACTCCTTGAAGGCAGGGACCACATTTTTCTGAATGCTTAATGTCAAATGCTTTAGAAATGCTTTAAAATAGCTGATATATAAGTTGCTCAATAATGAACTGTTAAATGAATAATAGATTAATAGCTAATTGTTCACATTTTTCCCTTACAAGGAAGATTCAGTGAGTTACGCTTAAGTACATAAGTATCATTTTTTTTTCACTTCCATTTAAGTTTGGGATGCAATGAATGGTGAATCGCTTTTCTATTCTACTTCTACTTCTTTGCAAGTTTGAATTTCCTCTCATCTCAGATAATTTGCTGTTAATATCATAGACATTTTTCCTTAATTTTATAGGTAGCCATAATTAGCTTACAATTACTTTTCAATTTTAGGTGAGTAAGTCAACTTAACATAGAAGTAATATTGAAATTGCATTCTATGTGCATTGTTCTGATGTCTCACTTAATTAAAACAATAGTGTTGTTTAGTTTTATTAATTTGATCACCAAACTTGCTCATAAGAGTCAAACCACTTTGGATATAAGGATATGGCCTAAGCCAAAATGTAATAAAAATGTTTCTCTCCAGAAAAATTGAAAGAAACCCGTTTGAGACCTTGGGGTCTCTGAAGTCCCAGTGTCACTGCTTTGAAAAGCAAAGTTGTATCTGACTATATCCATTCAGTTATCATGTGTCTGAATACGTACAGTCTTTAAATCTACACATTTTAATTTCTTAATATTTTGCATTGTTTCATTTTAACATCTATTTTGGGGGAGTGGGCATTACCTTTTCCACAAATCAATCAGTTTTCACTCCAAACTTGCTTCCACAGTATCAACACTAGGGGAAATGTTGGCAGTGTTTACCTAAAGAACTACTCTACTGTTATACTTCAGAAAATGCTGGCTTCTGAGATTGGATAGAAAAGCAGGATTTGATATTTCCCTTCCATCAATGCTAAAGAAATGTGTGTCTTCTAAGAAGTTTTTCACATATAAAAGCATCTTGCTAACAGCCAATAAAGTTGTTTCTATAAAATTTGCTCTGAAACGATCATTTTTTATAGGGCTAAGCTTTCAACTGGTAACCATACAATGATATGATTTGTTCTTTGGCACTGCTTAAAAAAAAATATTAGCATATGGAGTTTTATCACTCCATAGCAGCAGCAGCAGCAGTGTTCTGGCTGTAGGTGGAATTTTTTATCATTTGACTAAATTCATAGGTATAAGTGCCCTAAATGGCTACCATCAGAGAGTAAGTTTATTTTTTTATCCTAATGACCTCTTTTTTTCCACATAAAGAAATGCTGCACAAAAAGGAAATTAATTATATAATAGCTATTGCCACATAGGCTAAACTACAGTGAAGAGTTTTATAGTTACAGAATATCATTTCTTAAGTTAAATATCAGTGAAGCGGCTTTTCCAGATCTTTCAGTTACTTCCCACTGAAGGCAAGATTTGGAGACAGTAAATGGAAATGGTTGCCTAAGGTCAGATTTTCAAACAAGCTACCTTCTCAGAAAATAACTTGCTTGAAAAGGGAATGTATGAAACATGGCAACAGCATTCGTTTGGCAGAACAAATGGAAATGGCTGAACCCAACACAAATCATTTTGTTAACTATTTCCTTCTTGACAAGTGGCCAGCATTAAAAAATATCTTCTGCCTAATTCAGAGAGATATGGTAATGATGGGCATTTGAAAAATACACCTGTGTGTTCTACCTAAATGAAAATTTCAGGGGAATTATCCAATTGCAATTAGATCAAGCTTGACATATTCATATGACATATACGTATATATGTGTAACAAGATCATCATAAAGATGCTAATCATTGATGGCTTACATATATCTAATTCATGGGCTTGAGTATATGTGGTCATAATAACTTAAATCAGGATAATAATTTGGGTCATCAACACATTTAATGTCAATTCTGAGTTTTACCTTAACACATTTTCACCACTCTTAGATTTGTACTCCATTGATTTTAGGGTTTGAAACATAATCTATAACTGGTGAAATATGACAGCAGGGTCTATTTAAGCTACTTAAGATCTCTCCATGATTTCATGTACTAACTTGCGACTCTACTTTTTTTTCCCACCTCAACGATACAAGCAAAATTTAAAACATCAGTAAGCATTCTATGTGTACAGTTTCCCCACTGAGTACTCATTCACGTGTAGTGTACACACGCACACATAACAGATACACATGCTCCCACTCACCTTATTTCCCTTATTCTTTCAGAATTCTAGTTGGGCATCAAAATATACATTAATTATAAAATATTAAAAAATTATTTTATAACATTTCAAAGGCTTGAAAGAAACTATTACTGATAAAGCATTACTAGGTCTTTAGCAATATAGATTACAAAATTCCCCTACTTCCTGTTATATTTGGTTATATTGAGCAGCACTGTACTATTGCTGTCAAAACCCTTACAAGGAAAACCACTATGACAACAAATTCAAACACATACCTTTTCTTTCAGAAATATAATAATACTAAATTGATTGTTAAAGAAGAATCACATATTGTCCATTTTTTGGAAGCATAAATAGTAATTTAAATATACAAAATATATATGATAGTTTCCTTTTTATTCCTCCATGGGGTTATTTATATTCAACTAACAAGTTACTCTTAAAAGATATATATGATTTGTTTAACTTAAACTTTACCACCACAAAAATTGAATCCACCCCATCTCCCATCCCCTGCATTTCCTGTTTCTTCCTTGAAATAAAATAAAATAAACAATTGATCATAATTCTTTGGTCATGGTGTCATCATCAGTAAGAATGTGATGAACATGCACAAGAGATTAATCCCCCAATTAGGGTGATAACTCGTTGAAAAGTTAACATGAAATACTACTCCATTCAGGCATCTAGATTTTGAGAAAGCTTGGCATTTAGTGTACTGAAATATGCAAACTCATCTGATTGAATGTTAGTTGATCATTTTCTAGGGGAAACAAACATACACGTGAAAAGTTACTCAAAAGTAGCGATTGCAGCAGCTCTGAAGCCACTGGTCTCACCTTGAAAGCAGTCATGCTGTTTTGCCTTCTATCCCTTATCCTTTCCATTGTCACAGTGAACCCTGGTCTCCTCCAATCAGATCAATGATGCAAGGACATGTGTCCCTAAAGCCATTTCTGAAAGAAATGTTTTCTGCTGGGATGTCCAAATATACCCTAGTAACTTTCTCTGGAGTCTGACTCACCATTGCTTAGTATAAACAAGATGACATTTGAAGAGAAATTCTTATAAAGCCAATGCGGCAAAAATATCGGTGTTGATGCAATATGGATGTCCAAATTCAGCATCACATTGGCATTCATTTCCCATCAAACCCTTAAAAAGGTACAAAGCAACAAACAGATGTTCTTAACGATGTGATAGTCATCTTCTACATTACTAGCACCAGATCATATATTATGTGATTGAACATAATTCATACATGAGCTAGTGTACAGAAACCAAACGTAGGAAGAAAGAAAAACATTTTAAATGCAAAAATTAATAATCAAAGGCATCAAGGGACATATAAAAGAGATAACAAACCAGTTAATACCGAAATTGTATCATATAGTAAAACTCTTGGTATTTCTATCATTTATATACGTATAATGTGTATTATTTCAGGTGTCACCCATAAACTAGTAAAATATTTACATCTCAATATCTTCTGGATTCAAAATAATCCGTGATAAATAAGTGTGCCTTAAATGCAAGGAAATACGCATTTTATCTTGAACTCGCCATGAATAGGCACAGCTTCCCATGGGCTTTCCAGGGAACCACTGGCATTCCATTCTGACTGAGAAGATATGTAACAGTTACTTATCACATGACCAAGTCGACCTCCCTCTTCGTGTTAAGTAACGTGGAGCTCATGCCATCCTGCACACAGTCATATGGCAGTATCCCAGAATACCGTTTGCTGTTTAGAATAGGGTGGAGGGCTGTACTTCTTTGCACCTGCATTCTTCTTCCAGCTGGGTAGGATAGGCATGCTATCCTGTTTGCAAAGCCCCTTTTCCGTTTTCTGTCTA
This sequence comes from Oryx dammah, assembly GCF_014754425.2. Lineage (NCBI taxonomy): Eukaryota > Metazoa > Chordata > Mammalia > Artiodactyla > Bovidae > Oryx > Oryx dammah. The sequence continues at coordinate 21,864,768 of NW_024070211.1, forward strand.
GCTTTTATTTCCTTGCACAAGCAACGCTTTTTCTCAATCATCTCAAGCATTGTATGGTCTCCATGAAACCACTGCATGCATGCCACCTAGCAAAAAAGAAAGAGTGAATACAGAAAAAAAAATGGAAAGAAAGCAGATTTGTTTTGCACTGTGCTAGTAGTTGTTTTGAAAAATGTCAGCCATTTCTATATTTTTGAAATTCTTACAAAGCAAAATTAAGGCATAGAAGTGCCAAAAAATTTGTACTTATATTATTAAACATTGAGATATTATGAAACAATAATTTGGGAGTGAATATTTTACCAATATGTTCTAAAAGTCCATGCTATGGAAATAAAATATGTAAAAATTTTAAGCCATTTGCCAAATAGTTGCCTATTATTTTTATGTTGACTCCATCTTCCTATGGGTCTCAATATTCTAAGTTCAATGATTAGCATTACTTTCAAGAGAGATCTTATATGAATGTGATATGCTTTCATGAACGTTTTTATTAGTGAATTAAAGCTTAACATTTGTTTATAAATAGCATGGAATTTAGACTTTTAATCATTCTTCTACCAAAATGAATTTCAATGTACATCCAATGCTTGGAATATAAACACTTAAATAATTATTCTGCAAAGAAGTTTCACTATACATCTTGAAGCTACAGAAAATGTTTAATTAGAATCATTGGTTTCTACAAGCATACTGATCCAGATCCTGAATATTCCCAGAACTTCAAAGAACCAGATTCATCAGGTCAATTGGAAATCAGGAGAAGATTCAGTGATGACTGTATATTGATACACATACATCTACTACTGGACAGGCAAACACTGCTCCCAGGTGCGTGTGACTGTGTCCGCCAGTAGCTGTTCTTTAGCACAAAGCTAGCAGGTTGGATCTGTCAGAGAATAGCAGTGTGACTGAGACAGAAATCCAGGATAGAGATGCTTACAATTAATCATTTGAGCAAATCTATTGTATGACTTGAGAGTTAAAATAGCTCACTTGGAGGCACTAAATTTAATGATACAATTTTAGGAAATAATTGACAAATATTTATAACACTTTTTCTGGGGCTTCCCTGGTGGCTCAGTGGTAAAGAATCCGCCTGCCAATGCAGGAAACATGGGTTTGATCCCTGGGTTGAGAAGATCCCCTGGAGAAGGAAATGGCAACCCACTCCAGTATTCTTGCCTGGGAACCGTGAACTGAAGATCCTGGCGGGCTATAATCCATGGGGTTGCAAAAGAGTCAGACATGATTTAGCCACTAAACAACAATATAACGCTCTATACCAAAACCCATTCTTACCACTTTGCATAGTTTAATGCATTTATTCCTCACAATGACAATGTTCTGAATTAAGTATTATTAATTACCCTAGGTGTATGTTAGTTGCGCAGTCATGTCCAACTATTTGTGATCCCATAGACTGTAGCTTACCAGGTTCCTCTGTCTATGGAATTCTCCAGGCAAGAATACTGGAATGTATTGCATTCCCTTCTCTAGGTGATCTTCCTGACCCAGAGACTGAACCCGGGTCTCCTGCATTGCAGGCAGATTCTTTACCATCTGAGCTACCAAGGAAGCCCCTGTTATCCCATAATGAGTAATATGAGACTTGGAGAGATTTAGTAATGTGCCTAAGCTTACAGAACCAACAAATGACAGTGTCAAATTGAACCCAAGAGTTTATCTCAGCACCTGTGCCCTTCAAAACTACATGCTACTGGTTCCAGTGCATGTGAAACTGGAAAGGATTGAGACAACTCAGCACAACACCCTCCAAGGATGGGTGAGAAGCTAAGTTTTCAAGAATTTATATATCTTGTCCAAACCAGGCAGGTAGGCTTTTATGTGAACAAGGCAAAACTGAATTCTCACAATTCTTAAGTCTTTATGGAAAGGATAAGGTCTTGAGCTAGAAGTCAAAGATTCAAATTCTGACACTTGATGAGTTTCCATTGGTCACTCCTTTTCTCGGTTTCTTTATCTGAATGACTGAATTGATAACATCTTCATTTCAGAAGTTAGTTTAAAAATTAGATTGGGTAATGAAGGTGAAGTAATTAAAAAAAAAAAAACAACAGTGAAACATTGCCCTAGAATTATTATCCTAATACTGACAAATACCTAGCAACAGTTTTCCATACATGCTCTCTGCCATTCATGTGGAAAGAGCTCTACATATGTTATATTAATATTAAAGCCTCCCAGCCACACTGAAAGTTAGGGTTTAGTTACACATAACAAGTGAGAAACACAAGTCTCAGAAAGCTTAAGGAACTAGTTCAAAGGAAGGTCATAGGTTACTGGCTGTGATACAAGCCTATATCAAATTCAGATCTGTTTGACTCCACAGTAAATCATCTTTCTACAACAGCAAGCTCCATCTCCTGAATATTATTTAGAGATTATAATAATAGTTATTGTATGTACTACCATTTCCAGATGCTATTCAAAAATGCAAATATATTTATAGCTTTATGAGTGAATAAAAAGTGCTTGTCAAATAAATAAAATCAATGGCTTGAATTGATTAGCCAATGGCTTAGATTCCAGAGGGTGACTCTCTTGGGTAAATGTCTTGTATGTAATAAGCTTAACTTGACAACGTTTCTTGAAGGATGGGCTGTATTTGACACATTTTGGTGTCCTCTGGCCCCAAGCACAGAGGGCCGTGGCCGTGGCTGTTCACTTTTTAAGTGAATTTCTGGGACAACGACCAACAGGTTTTTGTCCCAACATGAGAATTTCAGAGTAGCTCATAATTTTTCAAAATATTTGTAATATTTTATAACATGATAATCTAAGCAATAAAAATACAATAACTCTATTTGGGTGGAAATACAAGCAAAATTTATTGAGTGACTATAAATTGTTATAAATGGAATTTATAATACAGAATTCTCAGAGGGCTAGCCCCAAATAGCATCCAACACAGTAGCCCCGACATGCAGAACAGAATCATTTAGCTCTCAATAAAAGTTTTAGAAATGGAGTGAAGCCACCATCACTGTACAGTATTTGCTATTCTCAGAAAACTCTCAAGATAATTTCCTTTTTAGTAAATTCTCACTGGATTTCACAGATCCCAATGAAATCACAAAACCACCCATCTTCTTTAAGGTAAGATATTTACAGCATCACTTCAATATTTGCATGGTATTTACTTGTCCATACAAACATTAAATCACTTATTAATTTCCTTTAATATTTTTAGGGTGTGAATCAGTACATGTAACTGAAAAATAATTTTTTTCTGTATTCCTCTGACAACAGTGCCACCAATATATTTCATTATATTTCATTTCATTTCATAGTTGTCATTACAATTCATAAATGCTTTATATTATTGAGAATAAGTGTTTTCAGTCAATTAGTAGTTTATGCTAAATAGGTATGTCAACTTATCAAGAATAACCCATTCTGAGACGTTGTGGGGAGGGGGGTGGGAGGGGGGTTCATGTTTGGGAACGCATGTACACCCGTGGTGGATTCATGTCAATGTATGCCAAAACCAATACAGAATTGTAAAGTAAAAATAAATAAATAAATAAATAAATAAATTTTTTTAAAAATCTACAGAATAAGAATTTAAAAATTGAGTTATAAATTGAGTTTTATACTCATTGCATTTTTATTTTAGAATACTTATATATCACTTGATTGATATATAATGGTTCAGAATAGTACTAGTAGACAATCACTCTAGTTTTCCAGACTGACTCTGCAATATTAAACTATTTTCTTTTGGGGTCCATTACACAGTCAATAAAAATTCCATGACAAAGCATCACCCAATCTATGAAAGAGGGAGAGGTATTCTAAGAGAATTCAGGTTCTTAGAAAATAGTAAAATTCATTTTTTAATTTTAAAGTTTAACAAATCTAACAAGTCTGGTACAGAATCTTCTCATGTTAAATTTGCTATCAAACTTTTTCCTAATTTAAAATACCACCCCCAAATTGTTATTATGCTGCAATAATATGATTAAATGAAGAATGCGATTCAGTTTGGGGGAGATAAATCTGCTTCTCATATTTACTTTTAAAGAACATATGTTTTTGAAAATTTCTTCCTGAAGAGTACACATTGTTTTTAAATCCCCAAGTTAAACTCAGTGTTACTGCTATGCCTGTTGACATGGCCAGATCCCTTCGCCCTAAAATGTGTCCAAAAATTATAGTTCATTCTGATAGTATGTGTTAATTCATTACTTTAGGCATAACAAATAGCATGTTTAGGCATTATATGAAGTGCGTTAAGACTACTACCCATAAAAGGTATTGCTGCTGCTGCTGCTGCTGCTAAGTTGCTTCAGTTGTGTCCAACTCTGTGTGACCCTATAGACGGCAGCCCACCAGGCTCTCCCGTCCCTGGGATTCTCCATGCAAGAACACTGGAGTGGGTTGCCATTTCCTTCTCCAATGTATGAAAGTGAAAAGTGAAAGTGAAGTCGCTCAGTCGTGTCCGACTCTTCGACCCCATGGACTGCAGCCTACCAGGCTCCTCCATCCATGGGATTTTCCAGACAAGAATACTGGAGTGGGGCGCCATTGCCTTCTCTGTAAAAGGTATTGAGTCTTTCCTTTTTTTTGTCATCGAATTCTTCATATTTAAGTTAAATTTAGCTGTAAAATTCCATTCCACTTCATACTATAGTTGAAAGACTTCTATGCCAATTTATAAATATTAATATTTAAAAGTAAATAAACTCTAGTAGTTTAGTTCTTTAGGGGCTTCCCTGGTGGCTGAGATGGTACAGAATCTGCCTGCAATGCAGGAGGCCTGGGTTAAACCCCTGGGTCAGGAAGATCCCCTGGGGAAGGGAATGGCTACCCACTCCAGTATTCTGGCCAGGAAAATTCCATGAACAGAAGAGCTTGGCAGGCTACAGTCTATGAGGTCACAAAGAGTCAGACACAACTGAGTGACTAACCCTTCCTTAGTTATTTGATCAAGTGGTCTCTTTCTTATCTTTAATCCAAATGCATTTATTGTATGAACCATGAAGGAAAGGAAAAAAATACACAAGCAAGTAAGCATGCTCTGGGAGACAATTATTCACTTAGTATGAACACACTTATATATCCTAAAGAAGATTTATCTATTAGCAAAGATTCAATGGAGACAATATTCTTGCCTAATTTCATGGAGATCAAATCAAATGAAGCTCCTCCTCAAGAAGATGAATCATAAATATACACCCCTCAGGTGTAGGCTATATACATGACTTCTTTCCAAAGGGTACAATGTGGAAAGGAGAAGATGAAGTTTACATGAAGAAACCTGTCAACACTACCTACACCACACCAGGTCATCCACACTGATCAGTAATGTTGAGAGAATGCATCCTTGATATCACATGATGAGAAGTGCACTTAATCTCTGTGGTCTTCCTCCTCTAAACCATAACTCCAATAGAATCATGAGAAAAACACCAGACAAACCCAAATTGAGAGACATTCTACAAAATACCAGTCCAGTAATCCTCAAAATTGTCAAGATCACATAAACTAAGGAATATCTGAGAAACGATCAAGTATGGTTTTAACAACAATGTATCAATATTGAGTCTTTAGTTGTGACAAAAAACACCCATAATAGTGTAAGGGAATAATAAAAGGGAAATCTGAGTGTGGGGTAGGCAGGAATCCCCTGTGTGTTCTTTGCCACTTTTTGGTAAATTCAAAACTATTCTAAAATTCAAAAAATATATATTTTAAGAAATGACATGATAGGATCACATTCTTTCTAAAGAATAAGTAACTGTATCTTTCATTCTTTAGAGGGAAGCAATGTGGTATAATAGAAGAGTCAAATGACTTGACTGGGATCTTGATTGTTGTGTGACCTTGAAAAGTCATGTGTCTTTCTGAAGTTGTATGTTCTTCCTCTATACATTATATATGTATATATGTACATAATTCATATATACACAGTATGTACACTTGAATATACTTTATATATATATTATGCATATTTATGCACCACATTGCACAAGGTTACAGGAAGCAGTTAACTAACACATGCAAGAGATTGAAAAACAGTAAAGTCCCATACATCATTCACGATCTTATCTACTGATTCTTCAATGCATCGAGAATAACGTGAGGAATTTTAATTCAATTCAATAATTACTTTCTCTAAAAAAAACAATCAAGTACTTCCTGATATTGACTACATTTTATCCCAAAAGCAAAGAAATAGTGAGACTATCCAATAAAAAAATCTCTATAATGTTTAACTAAACTATTCAATTTTTCAAAACATGTAAGCTATAAGAGAAAATAATATTCTGAGTAAACACATGGAGCATTTCAATATTAAAAATGATACAAGAATTAAGCTGATGCAAGCATATCTATCTGTACTGATTTTGATTTTTATGCTTCATGAATAAACATGTTAAAAAAATCATTGAAGATTTTTGAGCAAGTGTGATGTTTGCTTTGAAATAAAGTTTGGCTTTAAGCCTGAAGATTTGAGAATTAAATTTAATTCCTTAAACAACAGACAGAACACCAATACTAATTTCCAAAAGCTCTGGTGCAGGGGGCGAAGGGGATTAATCAGTTCCATGTTGCTCTCTTTGTCCAAATTTCTACTTGGGTAGAGCTACCCGGGTAGCTCATTTTCTAAGAAATCATTGTTCCCAGCTCTGTAATGACCTATATGGTAAGAGAATCTAAAAAAGAGTAGATATATGTACATGTATAACTGATTCACATTTCTGTACAACAGAAACTAACACAGCATTGTAGTAGTACTATAATCCAAAAAAAAATAATTTAAAAAAAGAAATAATCGTTAGCAGTATGAGAGGTATAAGCTTTAGCAGTATGAGAGGTATAAGCTTTAGTCTAGCTGAAAGGGAAGCTAGATTATCAAATTTCTCTGAATTTTCTATTTACCCTAGAGAAAAATTTCTCCAGGAGAGCATGGATAACATTAGTTATCCATGGATAACATCAAGGAAGAGCAGGCATGAGGTCAGCTGGTATGATTTGAGAAGTGGAAGCAACTTCTTCAGGAATTACAGAAGGGAGAAAGACACTTCACCTCTGCTGTTTCTGTCCTTCAGAGTCACAGGTCAGCCAGAGGTGATAGCGCTCTCATTGAAAACATTCTTCCTCTCCCATTTAGTGGGCAAAGAGATTGATTCTTTACTTAACACATGTACATAGAATAAACGTGCAAGTACCATGGATTTTTTTCATCTATCTTCAGGATAACAGACAGAGATTGGCCAACTACAGCACATTTCCCAAGTAAAGCCCATTGCCTTTTTTAGTACAGGACATGTTGGCACCATAAAGAAGGCTAAACACCGAAGAACTGATGATTTCAAACTGCAGTGCTGAAGAAGACTCTTGAGAGTCCCATGGACAGCAAGGAGATCAAACCAGTCAATCCTAAAGGAAATCAACCCTGAATATTCACTGGAGGGACTGATGCTGAAGCTGAAGCTCCAATAGTTTGGCCACCTGATGTGAAGAGCCGACTCATTGGGAAAGACTCTGATGCTGGGAAAGATAGAGGGCAAGAGGAGAAGAGGATGACAGAGGATGAGATGTTTGGATGGCATCACTGACTCAATGGACATGAATTCGAGCAAACTCTGGGAAATAGGGAAGGACAGGGAAGCCTGATGTGCTGCAGTCCATGAGGTCACAAAGAGTCAGACATGACTTTGCAACTGAACAACATGTTGAGATTCATACCACATGACCCATAAAGGCTAAAATGTTTATTGTTTGACTCTTTAAAGAAAAAGTTCTCTAGGCTACTAAGTAAGTGTCCAATTAACCCTTACAATGCCTAAAATGCCTAATATTAACCCTAAGAAATGCATGATAAGAGACAAAAAAAGATAAAATCAATGTTAGTACTATAAAAGGGCTAATATGAAATCAAGAGCATTGAATCATATACACTTACAATATTTTTCATATCAAATATGGCCCATTAGGTGAATCATAAAGGATGAGACAGATTTAAAATCAGCTCTAACAACTAGTTTAAAGAAATTATTTGGGCCTACTGACTACACATTTTATAATTTCATCATTATAAGAAAGAAGAGGAATGTTGGAATAAAAGAAATAAAGTGGATAATCTGGTTTAAATCCTCTCAATAAGAGATTTACTATAAGGTCAAACTTTTCTTTTAATAACCCTGAAGTGGTTATTTGTTTGTCTGTGATATGCCACAGTGGTGATTCAACTCCAATATAAAAATTGCTTAGAGAACTTTTAAAATAATATTTTGGTGATTTGTATTTCTTTTATACTTTTCCAAACATTTTTTAGAAAGAAGGGATCACTTTCCATAGCATAGGCAGCAACATAGACTCTAAATAAATCTTTTGAAATTGATATAACACAAAAATTGGAAAGGTTATAATTATCTGCACTTGTCAGCAAATTCAATAATTGTTTTATTACTTATTGAATAACAAGTTGTCAAATCCATGTTCTTTGATCATTATACAGAATGGAAAAAAATGTATTTTTCTTTGATTTAGTAAGGCTTACTCATGTATATATATATGTATGCATCTACCTATCTCTATCTATATATTTGTGAAAAATAATTGAAAGCACATAGAGGTGACCCAACATCACAGTATTTTCTCTGGTAAATATTAAATGGTACCATCAAATAATGCTACTCACCTCACTCTGCATAACAAGCTCTAGGTTCATTCACCTCACTAGAACTGACTCAAATGTGTTCCTTTTTATGGCTGAGTGATATTCCATGGCACATGTGCACTGAAACCTGCCAATCTATTTATCTGTCAAAGGACATCCAGGTTGCCTTCATGTGCTAACTATTGTAAATGGTGCTACAATGAACACCAGGGTACATGTGACTTTTTCAGTTATGGCTTTCTCAGAGTATATGCCCAGTAGTGGGATTGTGGGGTCATATGGTAGTTCTATTCCTATATTAATGCATTTATGTGGAATCTAGAAGGATGGTACTGATGAACTATTAGCAGGGCAGAAATAGAGAAGCAGACTTTGGACACAGCAGGGAAAGAAGAGAGGTGGGTGGTAAATTGAGAGAGTAGCACTGAAACATATACATTACTGTAAGTAAAATAGCTAGCTATCGGGAGGTTACTACCACAAGTATATAGAGAGCTATAACACAGACAGCTCAATGCAGTGCTCTGTGGCAGCCTACAAGGGTAGGACGGGGTGGAGGAGTGGGAGAAGGTTCAAGAGGTAGGGGACATGTGTAAATATGTAGCTGATTCATGTTGTATGACAGAAGCCAACACAGCATTGTAAAGCAGTTGTCCTCCAATTAAAAATAAGTTTTAAAATTAATCCATGTGACTCTATAATTACTTATGTACCCCACACTGAATTGCTCCAGTCGTGTCCAGCTCTTTACGACCCTGTGGACTGTAGCCAGGCTCCTGTATCCATGGGCTTCTCCAGGCAAGAATACTGGAGTGGGTTTCCATGCCCTCCTCCAAGGGATCTTCCTGACCCAGGGATCAAACTTGCATCTCCTGTGGCTCCTGCATTGCAGATTCTTTACCACTGAGCCATTAGGGAAGCTCATAATCACTTTAAAATACTATTAGTTCTACTTCAAAAATTACAGATTCAAGGTCAGGAACATGATTCTACCCTAAATGAATTTGTTTCTCTTTTTTCATGAAGGCTGGAATGAAGTGACCTGAACAGGAAAGTATGAAATATCAAAAATAAAAAAATACATAATATAAGTGTGGAAAACAAAAAAGAGATAATATAGATGTGCAATATTTTTTTTAAATAAGCAGATAATGTAATTTTACAAAACCAAAAAAGCAAGTACTTGTTAGTTCCATAGACCTGGATTTTATCTTGACTTTTAATCTCACTTGGTGATGCGCAAGTTATTTATCTGGTTCTCTTGCTTGAGATATTATGAGAATTAAAGACTATATTTGAAACATTCCTGGCTTTTAAAATTCTATGACAGTATTTGAAATGATAGCACCCTTGGGATAACTTAAGCATTTTCCATAGTTTATGCCTATGCTTTTATTCATCTTTAACTCTGATATATTATTTTTTTAACTATTCCTTTGTACTCTTCCCTCACTTACCAGCACTGTTTGATTTAGAACCTATGGTATATGAAAGAGTTATTTAAAAATTGTACACCTAAGGTATATGCAAAAATTTCAGGTTTTATTTAAAATGGTCTAAATTTAGCTTTGAGATATCTATTGATAAAATTAGAATAATCTTCACCCTTCTTTTTCTAGATCTGAAGATCTGCCTCAGTATACAATCTCTGATCAGCTCTAAGAAACATCACATGTTGGTATTTTAAACTATGTATGCTATTTTACATATCTGTGCTGGTTTTTATGACCAGTTATGTAAAACTCACTCATCATAAAGATTTTTAAATTGTAAGTTAATAAGCCTTACAATTGCAAGTCTATAAATAGAGTTTCAAGTCAATATAGATTGTTAATGTTCTCTGCCCACAAAACGAGGGAAACATCTAACTCTTCAGTTTTATTATGATGTCCTCTAAATAAGACCCACAGGTCACTTTTAAGGACAGAGGTTGGTCTGAACGATTCTGTTAAACAATGGCAATCACAGCTGTCCCCAAGCTCCACCAATACACTGTGCATCCTTCTCTAATACACCAATACAATTTTTGTGTGCATGTTTGATTTCTTTCTTTCTTAGGGGACAGCATAAGTGGGTAAAATGAATATCATGGTCTGGTTTTACCAGTTATTACTTGTGAGATCTGGGACAAGTCATATAATCTTCCTGAGACCTTGGTTCTTTCGCTTTGAAATAAAAATAATTAAACCTTAGTTTTGTTGGGAGAAGCACATGTAATAAGTTAACATCTACCTCAAGGTGGACACAAAAACACAAGCTCCTCCACAAAGTGGCTCAGTGGTAAAGAATTCGGGTTCAATTCCTTGGTCGGGAAGACCCCCTGGAATAGGAAATGGCAACGTGCTCCAGTATTCTTGGCAGGAGAATCCCATGGCCAGAGTCAGACACAACTGAGCAACTGAGCACACACACCCCTAGTCGACTGTGTACAGACACCGCTAGCGAGCTCTTTGAAGGCAGGGAAGGGTTCTGTAGTAAATCACCACACCCTTAGCCTTTAGCACAAGGAAGTATGTCATAAAAACCCATGCAAGGAACGAATGTATAAGCAAGAGGATGACTAGAAGACTAATGCTCCAGTCGTGTCCAACTCTTTGTGACCCCATGGGCTATACAGTTCATGCAATTCTCCAGGCCAGAATACTGGAGTGGGTAGCCTTTCCCTTCTCCAGGGGATCTTCCCAGCCTAGGGATTGCACCCAGGTCTCTCGCATTGCAAGTGGATTCTTTACCAGCTGAGCCACAATTAAAGCCCAAGAATACTAGAATCGGTAGTCTATCGCTTCTCCAGAGGATCTTCCCTGCCCAGAAATTGAACCGGAGTCTCCTGCATTGCAGGTGGATTCTTTATCTACTGAGCTATCAGGGAAGCCCTATTTCAGGAAAGGAGTTTTGGAACTCTTTGATTTATTGAATGATTTGATTTCACTTTGGCTCAACTGAATCCAATAAATATCTCAAATTTTACAAGGTTAAAAGAATATATTTCCTGGGATTTTTCAGCCACAGAAATAATCTGATGTTAAATTCAGCCCTTGATGTCATGTAAGTCACAGTCTGGGTGTTCTATAGTTGAAATCACTCTGGGGTGTTTGAATCCTTGGGGTCTCAAGGAATTGAGTTCTGGGGTCTCAGAATCCTTGACACTTTGGCTCAGATTAATGATGAGCTGATGCTCCCTAAACCTTAATATGCTTTCAGCTCCCCTTAGGAATTCATTAAAATCAAATTCTTATGCATTATACCTAGAGATCCTGCATCTAAGTTCTAGACAAGGCAGGTTTCAGGCAACTGCATTCAAATGGCCCCAAATGCAGTTAATTCTGTTCCATAAATTTTTCTCAAATTTGCCATCGTCTTTTACATTTTCAGGTCATTTCCTGGACTCAGTTCAGTTCCTGGACTACTAAGATTGTCTCTAATGTTCCATTTCTTGGCTACTTCTCAGCCACCATGCACACTTCTGCCCAAGTGCTCCCTGAGAAGCCCCCACAGTGTCATGTCGACTCAGGGATTCCCCCTTTATCTACAGAAAATAGTAAGTGCCCCACATCCATCACAATGAGCTTCAGTGTGGTCTTCGCCAGTTAATTTATTTTGTTGTCCTTTTTAGTTGCCCAATCATGTCCTACTCTTTGCAACCCCATGGATTGGGATTTTTCCAGGTAAGAATCCTGGACTGAGTTGCCATCTCCTTCTCCCAGGGATCTTCGCAAGCCCAGGAACGAACCCATGTGTCCTACCCATGTCCACTGCATTGCAGGCAGATTCTCTACCGCAGAGCCCCAGGGACGCCCCATCCATTTGCTTCATACTCCAGTCATGAGCAACTGCTCAAAACACCCAACACCATAGGCACACTACTTGATCATATTTTTAGCTCAAGCTGTTTCCTCATTCTGGAACTCTCATTCTCCCTGCAGCCTCATCTTTTATGTGAAATTCCAGTGATGCTTTTAAAGTTGAGCTAAATGTAGCAAGAATCCATTGAGAGATCCTCTGTGACTCACTGCCAGGCTGGCTTATTGCTGGAGTACGTCTACTCATTCATCCATCACTTAGTGAAATCAGCAGCCCTCTTACACCATGCTATGAATATGTGTTTATTATAAGTTTTGCACAAGATTCTGAACTTCTGAAAATCAGAGATCTTGTTTACACTATTTTTGGAACCCTAGAATCCTGAGTTAGTACTCCTGAAAAAAAATCCCAAAATGTTTTAAATAGTTAAACTTCACTGAAATAATATTTCAAAGTGACTAGTTTGAGAGGTACATTTTTTTCACTACATTTTTCTGATTATAAATAATATATGTCTATTCTACAAAAGAGGGTAATAATAATTTAACAAGGAAAATTATCTGATACCACCATACAAAAAAGTAGCATATTTCTTCACATAAATTATATATACATATAATGATATTTGATATGATAAGCTTCTCTAGTAGCTCAGTTGTTAAAAAATCTGCCTGCAATGCAGGAGACCTGGGTTCAATCCCTGCGTCGCAAAGATCCCCTGGAAAAAGAAATGTCAACCCACTCCAGTATTCTTGCCTAGAGAATTCCATGGACAGAGGAACCTGGAGGGCTACAGTTTATGGGGTTGCAAAAAGTTGGACACAACTGTGTAACTAACTTTCACTTTTTTAAAAATAGGGATATTTATGAATGTATAAAATATATTTTTTTAAACTTGGGATTATATAGTATTACTATATCTTTGCACTTTCCCCATTATTAGTCTTAAATACTTTTTTCAAGACATGTTAATAAAGGCAAATTATTCACTGTGAATATCTTTATTTAGTCATTTTATAATTGCTCACATTTGATTGACTTTCCTTTCTTAAATGCAATAAATAATGTTTCAATGCTATATGATTTTTTTCTGCCATGAAGCCACTCAAACAGTAATTCTCAAGTCAAAGGGTCAAAACATTTTAAGGCTCTGGAAATAGACATAGCCTATTTGTCTTCCAGGAAAGCTGAACCATTTTCCATTCCCATAGCAGGATGGTACTCACAGTACCTCTTTATTTGCATTTAGATGTGCTGCCAAAATAAAAAGCAAGGAAACAAACAAAAGTATTTTATCTGCATTTTAACTGTCTGAAATAATGCTTTGATTTTAATATTTACTTTCACTAATAGTGAGTTGAATGGATATGGATATTTCTCAAATGCTTGATAACAGAAGAGTTGATCCATAGCCTTATTTTCAGTTTTTTTCTATAAGATAGTTTTACTTACTAATTTTTATATTTTAATTTAGGTATTTATATACTATTTCTATTAATAATATCCAATGTTTAACACTTTTAGTCATTTATGTTATTGCTAACAGACGCTTTTAATTTTAAGTAGTAAAATCAGTTAATTTTTTCAAAATTTCTCCAGTTTTTATTATTCAAATTTCCTGACTGTTTGATAACACATAAATATGACTCTTACTTTTTCCAGAGTTTATGGTTTTATTGTATTCTTGAATTCACTTTTACTTCATTTGTTTATGTTCTTCTTTGTTATCAAAGGTACATTGCTTATGAAGAGAAAATATATTTAATAAGAAAAATGATACAAAAGGTGAAACAATAAAAGGGCAAATTTTGCATTTTAATTTTTCATCAGGTGAGAATTTACTTTTATTTATTTCATGTATCTAACCAATTGTTCAAGCATATATATATATATATTTTTAAAATTCTGTACTATAATCTCATTTTATAAGGTACTAGCAATGGCAAGCCACTCCAGTACTCTTGTCTGGCAAATCCCATGAATGGAGGAGTCTGGTAGGCTGCAGTCCATGGGGTTGCTAAGAGTCGGATAGGACTGAGCAACTTTTTCACTTTCATGCATTGGAGAAGGAAATGGCAACCCACTCCAGTGTTCTTGCCTGGAGAATCCCAGGGACGGGGGAGCATGGTGGGCTGCCATCCATGAGGTCGCACAGAGTCGGACACGACTGAAGCGACTTAGCAGCAGCAGCAGCTGATATAAAACTTTCAATCACTACAATCTGTATATCAGTTCTACCTTAAGGAAAATAATGTCTAAGGAAAAAAAAATACTTCTCCACTTCAAATTACCCTGGTACAATCATTATCTTCTTGATACATAAATGTATATGAATTCACATATATATACACAATCCATCTTTTGCAAAAAATACTCTGTTTCACTTACTGGCTTTAAATGATTCATATAATGGAAAAATACAGTTTTTCAGGTTGCCATGTATTATACCAAAGTCTTCAGAAGTGTTTCACTTTGGAAAATATTTAGCAATTATGTTTAAAAAAATCATTGTTTGTCATCGTTTAGTCACTAAGTTGTGTCCTACTCTTGTGACCCCTTGGACTGTAGATAACCAGGCTCCTCTGTCCAGGCAAGACGACTGGAGCGGGCTGCCGTTTCATTCTCCAGAAGAATCATTACATTTCATTAAAAGAAAATAAAAATCTGTTTTGAAGCTGTCTGACACCTGACCATATGATCAAACACATGCACACATGAGTATATATGTGCACAAACATTTTATATATAGTCATAAACATAAGTATGTACATATGCATAAAAGTATAGGTCATACCTTTTTGTGTATAAGTATGTATGTGTGTATTTGTGCATGTGTGTATATAACAGACAAGTATGATTAAATCATTGAAGCCTATGGGTTTCAAAAAACAAAATAATAAAATATTGCTGAAAGAATATATGTGTCTTTAATGTCACTAAAAGGCTTCCCTGGTGACTCAGTAGTAAAGAACTCGCCTCTTGCAATGCATGAGACTCAGTTTCGATCCCTGGGTTAGGGAGATCCCCTGGAGGAGGAAATGGCAACCCACTCTGGTATTCTTGCCTGAGAAATTCCATGGACAGAGAGGCCTGGTGAGCTACAGTCCATGGGGTTGCAAAAGAGTTCAACATGACTTAGCAACTAAACAATAACAACGTTACCGAAGAAAAATATAGTATGCTAAAGTTAATAAAATCTCATATCTTAAGGCTCTTGATTGATCCCAAGGAATAATCTCAAAAAACCCTTGAATGATTTTACAAAAGTTCAAAAATAAATTAGCAAGTTATATTAACCTTTGATCAAGTGACTTTGGAATGAAGGATTGTCACAATCTAAGTATTAATCATAAGAACATCAACAATGTAATTATAGCAGCAAACATTACTTATTATACATAAACTATGTTCCAGACACCAGACTGGCACTTCACATATATCAATTCCTATAGAGCTTAATAACTATATAAGCTTGTTATTTGTTAGATGATAAGTTGAGGCTTAAAGAGGTTGAATAATTTGTATAGTATCATATTCCTAACAGAACGCAGAACTAGAATTGGAATTCAAAACCAAATATACCAAATGCTTAAGTCTGTGCCCTTATTAGTACACTGGATTGTCTCACAGCTAATTCTGATTAAAGTGGCCCACACTGGAAACACACACAAACAATCGTCAGGGTACTCTCACTTCACATAGCCAGTAACATGTGAAAGTGTGCTGTATTAAATAAAGGTGGTAAAATTTGCAACTGAAATATTAGAGGATTTATAAACTATCAAAACGTTGGGGGAGGGGTGAAATTCTGATCTTATTACTTGTTATACGTGTCATAATTATCATCATACCATCCTCTCATCTATATTATTATCAAGATCATGGGCACAATAACCATAGCATTGCTTCTCAGTGAGCAAAGCACTGTGTGAACATTCAGCTTGCTTCATTTCACTTTAGCCTCACAATAGCCCTGTGATCATTATATTCTAGATGAGAAGATCAAGTTCAGAAGAGGTTAGAGGTTAAAGCATCTGCTTGCAATGCAGGAGACACAAGTTCAATCCCTGGGTTGGGAAGATCCCCTGGAGAAAGAAATGGCAACCCACTCCAGTATTCTTGCCTGGAGAATCCCATGGACGGAAGAGCCTGGTGGGCTACAGTCCACGGAGATGCAAAGAGTCGGACACGACTGAGCAATTTCACTTTCACTTAGCCATCTCTAGAGACAGATTCCATAATGGGTGTGAAAGAAAATTATTAATAGAGTAAAACCTGTCGTCTTCTTCTTGGGTGGGACCCTCTATCCACAGCTCAGGTTCCTTGCCTCTAATCCATAAGAATACATTCATTCATCCTCAGAATATTTTCACTTGGTTAAATTTAATATCACAGAGATAAACTGCAAAGATAGTTCTCTGTCTTCACTTCCTCCCTCCTGGCTTCCTTCTTAAAGAAGTTATTATTCGAACATCTAATGGTTGGAGCATTCTGACTGGAGATGTGTCCAAGTGATGAATAGTAACAACTTCATTAACGATTAAGAACAATGGGTGAATTCCCTGGTGGTTCTGTGGTTAGTTCTGTGGTTACCACGTTTTCACTGCCAAGAGTGCAGGTTCAATTCCTGGTCAGGGAACTAAGTTCCAAAAGCCAAGTAGCATGCCCCCCACCCCACAAAAAAAGAAGTGCTCCTTTCTCATTATATAAAAATACGCCCATCTCATCTCACTTTCAAACTGTTTACTCACTGGTTGCATTTCTGTTTGTGTTTTGAGAATATAATACCTGCTCTGTGTACTTCATCAAGGGAAGCCCTCTGAAGGTATTTTCTTTTTTATTCATCAACCACAACTCAGGTTCATTTCAGTAAGTACCTTTACCCTAAGTTTCATGGCAACAAACAGTATAGTAGTCCTCCTATACACATATATATGCCTCTCCAAGTATATTCACAAGTATAGTTAGTGTCTCCTTATGGAGTTACATAAAAGGGTTAGCTGATTCAATCATTTTAATTAGGAGGAAAAGTCCAAGAAACACTGCAAAAAGGGAAAAGAGCAAAGGTGGTTTTTCAAAACACCATGAAAGAAGATGCTAACTGCATCAAACCATCATTTAATAAATTTTTCACTGTAGCAGAAATTTGAGAAGAATAAAATTTCAACATCTAGAAAAATGAAGCCTTAAACATTTAAAATGCATCACATTTTTGTATAACAAGACGACAGCTATGTGCAAAGCAAATTGTCAAAACTGGGTGCTAACGTTGTATCTCTTATGAACACGTACAAAATGCACAGTGGTAACTGAATGTGATTTGGCACGTACATGTTCTATGTGCCAGAACTATGGTCAAAGACTATATGGTCAAATATACAATGGGAACCTGCCTATCATTTGTTCAGGTGTGTGTGACGTCATATGTGTGTCTCTATACATATGTACAGAGCATATGTACAGGTATAATAAGTGCATTCATTTGCATAGGGTATAGAAAAATGCAGTGACTTTGAGAAATGTTCATACTACTGCATGAGAAAGAGTTGATTTATGATATAGTTCTCAAATGTCTGAAATTGTCTTAAAGTGTTGCTACATTAAAATCTGTATACAGTTGTAAGGGACATGTAATATAAGAATAAATGATATATGATTTGATATATGACATTCCTATATCAAAATGCAAGAAGAGGCTTTTCAGAGGAAAGTTGATTTATGTCCAGATATCAAAAATATTATGTCTGTGTCTGCAAGCAGGACCACATATTATCTTAAAATACAGATATAGACACAGATATATATACATATATATGTATATATAACTTGATTTGACTTTTACTATTTTATGATTATGAATTCTTTACCCTTAGAAAGTAAAAAGACTATAGAAAAGTTGTGATACATTTTTCTCAACAAAAAAAGGCACAGCATATTCTTCAGCAATTAAATCTAATAATGACTACAATTTTAGCTGCTAGTTGATTAAATGAATTGTTTGTAATAAGAAAACCTCTGAGTAGGTTTCAGAATTAATTTATGTTTCTAAATGAGCAAGAACTTTCTAAGTAGAACGCCTTAAAAAGACATTCCCTGAAGGAGCAAACAGTATTACAAGATAAAATTCAATTACAACAAATGTATTGATGTTTTTCACAAAGTATATTCTCTTAATCACTTACATTAGCATTAAGTTAATTTTGAGTTTAATTCCATTAGAAAATATTGGTTTTTAATTGTTCATATGGACTTGACCACAGATAAATTAAGGAGTGTCACATCTCAATAGACATTTCTTTTATCTAGCAAAAGAAAGGGAAGTTCAGAGACAACCAGAATAAACTAATCCTCAAAGAACAGTTTTAAACATCTTTGGCAGAGCTAACAATCATTTTCATATCCTGTAACTTTGACTAGACCTGAGAAAGTATGTAAAATATATTTTTCTTCTGTAGAACACATTACTCAATAGAAGCGTAATGAGAAACAAGTTGCAGATCCTAATAATTCCATCCTGAAGTCAGCTTTGCTGTTTACTCGCTCTGGTAAGTCACTTCACTTCTCTTGGCCTCAGGTTAGAAAGGACTGGGAGGTACAAAATGTGAATGCAAGGTTGCTTGAGGGTCACAGGTGTATTTTGTATAAAGTACACAATATTTTAAAGTTTTGAAAGTATGTGAATAAAAATCATTAGATTATATAGAAAAAGAATGAGAGAGAGAACAGAGGAGGAAAGGAAAGGGCTGGGGAAAATTCACCTGGAATGTGGCTTCTCTTGAAAAATCAGAGAAACATGGTCACAACTGGCTGGGGCTGTTTTCTTTCCTCTCTTTAAATAGGCTTGTTTGTCCAGTTCAGCTTGCATGCGCACTTCGTCGTGTCCAACTCCTTGCAACCCTATGGACTGTAGTCCACTAGGCTCATCTGGCCATGGGATTTTCCAGGCAAGAATACTGGAGCAGGTTGCCATTTCCTTTTTCAGGGGATCTTCCCAACCCAGGGACTGAAACTGTGTCTCCTCTGCCTCTCGCATTGCAGGCAGATTCTTTACCCACTGAGTCACTAGGGAAGCCTCCAGTTTAACTTGGTCCCATGTCATTCAAAGCTGAGACAAAGCACCACTTGCCATTTTTCATTTCACTAGGAATAATACTTTTCATCTGAGAGAAAAATGTTTTCTGTTCTGCTAATTCTATCAAAGTGAGAAAGTACCCATTTCCAATGCCTCCTAGGCAGCTGTGGGCACTGGGGTCTATGACTCTGTAACTTCACCATCTAAATAAATTTCTTTTCATTCTATGATTTCAAGTCTGAGCCACATGGACCTAAAGTCTAAGGCCTCTCATCTTAATTCAAAATCATCACTTATGCCCAAGTAATCAAAATAACCCTTGTAATTAGACTCCAATTACTTTGTGGTCAACATTACAAGGATTTATAATTGGACTCTAATCCAATTATAATTGGATTTCCTCAAAAGAATTTGGCCATTTTCCTTTTAACAAAATTCATCCAAATCTTCATGGAGTCAGTATGGAAAAGCAGGAAAAAAGGAGCACCTTGTACAAGAAACCCAAAATCAGCTTAAGAGCAAGCAGCTCCCTTGCAAAGCCAACAGTTCAGTAGAGAGTTTCCTTCTTTGCTGCCTAATTCATGTCCTCTATCTCAATTTCTTTTGTCCTGCTTCCCATGCTGCTTACTGACTGCCCAAGAAAACATCCTTCAGGGCAGCTAAAAACAAGGTGTCATGGAATCACCTAACTGAATTCTGGAAGAGGCATGGACTGTAAGATGTGCTCTAAAGCAGTGGTGCCCAAAGGTTTTGGCACCAGGGACTGATTCCGCGGAAGAGAATTTTTCCAGGGACTGGAGCAGGATGGGGCAGGATGGGAGTGGGGTGGGTGAGAGGCTGATTCGAGTACATTATATTTATTGTGCACTTTATTTTATTATATTGCATCAGCTCCACCTCAGAACATCAGGCATTGTATCACGGAGGTTGGGAACCCCATCTCTACAAAGACAACAAACAAGGGCTTCCAGCGGAGGCTCAAGTTGAAAGTCATGAAATATGATTTCCAGAATTAAAGTCTCTTATGTGCTGTTAACTCACTTCTCAGGAGGGCAATATGATCATTTTTGCTCCTTTGAAAACTAGAAGAAATTTCTTTTATTCAGTGGTAATTTATGTTATAACAATTGAGGAAATCATCTCATTTAAAAGTTCCTTTTCTAAAGGAATATTCAAAAGGTTCTCTAATTGTGAAAAACATATACTCTTTCAACCTGAAAGTTATTACCTAGAAGATGGCTCTGCCATCCCAGATATTCTCAGCTTCTGTCTTTCAAAGAATCATGAATGGGCTGTAGTATCATTCTCCACTGTACATAAGGAACAACTTATGCTCAGAGGTAGAATTAAAGTTAAAACATAAAGCAATAAAAGCCTTGTGGGTGAGAAATGGAATATTTCCTGCAGTATTAGTAAACAAAGAATGTCACAATCATCAATGGTTGAAGCCACCATGAATGGTGAGCTGGAGAACCCTGAGGAGTCTCAGGAAGGCAAGAATACCTGCCATCTAGCAGCCATCAGACTACAGCCACTCCCTAAAGTGAGCCCTGAGAAAACTCAGAATGTGAAAAATAGGATACCAGTCCCAGATAACTGAGGTGCATATCAAAGGAAGGATTTTAGTGAGCCCAGATTCCTGTATCTTCCCATACAAAGCAAAGCACTAACATCCTTAACTTGAGATAACAGTTTTTTTTCCTAAATTAATAATAATCCTTTGACTACCTGTCCTTTGTTGCAAAACTTCCATATAACCTGTCTCCCCCCATCACCTCCTCAGAGCAGTTCTCCCAGGATTACTTAAGATGCTGCTTCCTGGGCTTGAAGTTCTAAAAATTCCCATCAAATAAAAGATAACTCTCAACTTTCAGGTTGTGAATATTTTAATTTTGTTCATATAGGAAATGGTTCCAGGATTGTCCCTGCATCTCTGCTATATCATGCTCCCCTCATTGACAAGTCTCTGTAGCATTTGTCATCATAATGTTCTTCAGTTGGAGGTTTCAGAGAAAGGAAAGCAAGTCAACAGGGATGATACTGGAGACAGTGACAAGAAAGACCAGAATGGGGAGGGAATTATCAATACTACTGTTCTAATACTTTTGCTCACAGACAGTTGCTTTAATCATGTCTTTTATCTTCCCAGAATCTCAAAGTGTTTCCACTGTGAACAGAATTATGTCTACATAACTCGGGGACGCATTGGAACATGTGGACCTGAGGGCCACATGTACTCACATGATCTCATCGCCCACAACTCCCTTATTATGAACAGAATCCTGGGTTCTCTCCAGCTTTTGGTAGTGTACACCATTTCTGATTCAAATTGGAATATTATATTTCTCTCAGTCAAGACTGCTCTCAGTTCAGATTTCTAGATGGCCAAGAAGATGACATACCTGCTACTTCTGAAAAGATGAGGGCTTTCCTGGTCACACGGTGGATAAGAATCCTCCTGCCAACACAGGGAACATGGGCTCAAACCCTGGTCTAGGAAGATCCCACGTGCTGAGGCGCAACTAAGCCTGTGCACCGCAACTACTGAGGCCACACAGCTAGAGCCCTTGAGCCACAGCTTCCAGGCCTGGAACTTCCAGACTGCAACTTCTGAAGCCCATGCACCCTAGAACCTGTGCTCCACACAACAAGCCACCGCAATGAGAAAACTCTGCACTGCAGTGAAGAGTAGCCCTGCTCACAACAACTAGAGAAAACCACTGCAAAACAAGGAAGACCCAGTGCAGCCAAAACCAAATAATTTTTTTTTAATTTAAATAAAATATGAGGAATCACTTTTAGTATGCTGCTCTGAGCCCCATTTCTAAGAGCCTTTGGAAATAACTGATACAACTTTACAAGTCCATGCTTTCATAAAAGCTATGTGAAACATCCCATCCCTACCAGTTCTTACTCAAACTTAACCAATAAGACACTCAGAAATAATAAGGGGCCTGAGAGTGGGGTGAAAATCAGAAAGACGAAGGACAGGCAAAAGGATATTGGTGTTTTGTAATAATTTGCAGCTATCAGAAGAATTCAAATGGAATCAAAGTGGCCAGAAAAAAATACTACTGTTAGCTCACATCTCTTCTTCCCTCTTTAACTACTCTTCCCGTGGCTCCTCATACCTGCCAACATAATATAATTTTAATTGCATTTGCTTAGGAAAAGGCCTTAGGAAGCATTACTACAAACAAGTGCAGTAGAGATGACAGAATTCCAGTTGAGCTATTTCAAATCCTAGAAGATGATGCTGTTAAATTGCCACATTCAATATGCCAGCAAATTTGGAAAACTCAGCAATGGCCACAAGACTGGAAAAAGTTTGTTTTCATTTCAATCCCACAGAAAGGCAATGCCAAAGAATGCTCAAACTACCATACAATTGCACTCGTTTCACATGTTAGCAAGGTAATGGTCAAAATCCTTTACGCTAGGCTTCAACAGGATATATCTTAGAAGACGTACTAGCTAGATTCAGAAAAGGCAGAGGAATCAGAGGTCAAATTGCCAGCATGCACTGGATCATAGGAAAAAGCAAGTGAATTCCAGAAAAAAAAAAATAGAATTCTGCTTCATTGATTATGCTAAAGTCTTTGACTGTTTTCTCTCTGTCTGTGTTAGTTGCTCAGTTATGTCTGACTCTGTGCAACTGCATGGACTATAGCCCCAAAGGCTCCTTTGTCCATGAAATTCTCCAGGCAAGAATACTATAGTGGGTAGCCATTCTCTTCTCCAGGGGATCTTCCTGACCTACGGATTGACTTTGTGGATCACAACAAACTGCTGAAAATTCTTAAAGAGATGGGAATATCAGATCACTTTACTTGCCCCTTGAGAAATCTGTACACAGGTCAAGAAGCAACAGTTAGAACTGGACATGGAACAATGGACTGGTTCAAAATTGGGGAAGGAGTACATCAAGGCTGAATATTGTCACCATGCTTATTTAACTAATAGGCAGAGTACATCATGTGAAATACCAGGCTGGATGAATCACAAGCTGGAATCAAGATTGTTGGGAGAAATATCAATAACCTTGACATGTAGATGATACCATTCTAATGGTATCTAATGGCAGAAAGAAAAGAGGAACTAAAGTGCCTCTTGATAAGGTGAAAGAAGAGAGTGAAAAAGCTGGCTTAAAATTCCACATTCCAAAAATGAGTATCATGGCATCCAGGCCCATCACTTCATGGTGAATAGATGATGAGGAAACAATGGGAACAGTGACAGGCTTTATTTTCTTGGGCTCCAAAAACATTGTGGATGGTGACTGCAGCCATGAAATTAAAGATGCTTGTTCCTTGGAAGAAAAGCTATGACAAAGATAGTATATTAAAAAGCAGAGACATCACTATGCTGACAAAGGTCCGTCTAGTCAAAGCTAAGGGTTTTCCAGTAGTCATGTACATCTAGATGTTAGAGTTGGACCATAGAGAAGGCCGAATGCAGAAGAAATGATGCTTTCAAACTGTGATGCTGGAGAAGACTCTTGAGAATCTCTTGGACAGAAAGGAGACCAAACCAGTCAATCCTAAAGGAAATCAACCTTGAATATTCATTGGAAGGACTGATGCTGAAGCTGAAGCTCCAATACTTAGGCCACCTGATGGGAAGAGTAGTCTCAGTGGAAAAGACCTTGATGCTGGGAAAGATTGAGGGCAGAAAGAGAAGGGGGAGACAGAAGATGTGATGGTTGGATGGCATCACCAACTCAATGGACATGAGTTTGAGCAAATTCTGGGAGTTACTGCAGCTCAAGGAAGGATGGCATGCTGCAGTCCACAGGGTCTCAAAGAGTCGAACACAACTTAGCAACTGAACAACAACAACAAAAATAGTTGTAAATTTCTCTATATTGCAGTTGAGGAAACTGAGGTCCCAGAGTCAGGAGATGAAGGACAGAAGTTTTAAGTCAGGGCTGATTGATTCTACAACCTGTCTTCTTTCTACCTATCAAAGTATTCTCTCAAATTAGAAAAAAAATCAATAGAAAAATAGTTTTGAAAAGGAAATTAAAACAAGTAGAAACTTCACTCTTCAAATGAAAATTGATTACAAATCTGTCTTCAAAATTTAAATATTATTCTAAGTTACATAAGTCGTGTCCAACTCTTTGCAACCCCATGGACTATACAGTCCATGGAATTTTCCAAGCCAGAATACTGGAGTGGGTGCCTTTTCCCTTCTCCAGGGGATCTTCCCAACCTAGGGATCGAACCTAGGTCTCCCGCATGGCAGGTGGATTCTTTACCAGCTGAGCCACAAGAGAAGCCATAGTTAATAAATAGAATTCCTTAATTCAGTATGTTGAGGATGAATAAATTTTCTTTCACCCTTCTAGGCTCTTTTGGTTGGTTTAAGAATCAAATTGACATGAGGCAGATGATAAAGTCAAACAGTAAGTTCAATAACATGTATACATGGGAAACACCTAGGAAAACTGAGTAACTCACCAAAATGACACAAGCCCTCACCTGAAATACCATCTTCAGCTAAAGACAAAAGAGTATAATGGGAGTAGCGTGCTGGGACTTCTAAAATGCACCCTGTGGAGACAGTTCACATGGAGATGAGAAGGCAGAAGTGTGTCCAGTGAATACCTGCTGGGCCAGGCAGAGACAATGGGGCAACAGAAGAATTTAAACAGAGTTGGTTGGGCTTCTCCCTGGTCCCCTGGTGGCTTGGACAGTAAAGCGTCTGCCTGCAATGCGGGAGACCCAGGTTCGATTCCTGGGTTGGGAAGATCCCCTAGAGAAGGAAATGGCAATCCACTCCAGCACTCTTGCCTGGAAAATCCCATGGACGGAGGAGCCTGATAGGCTACAGTCCATGGGGTCGCAAAGAGGCAGACCCAACTGAGCGACTTCACATCACTCCCTATTTGCACACCTACTTCATATTACATTTATCTGTGGTGATAGCTCCCTTCCTGGAACAAGTCCTCAATCTGCAATCTTCTAGGCAGTTAAGAGGAAGATCAAAGGTGATTCCTGAGTCTTTCGGGCCTTAAAAATAATCAACTTAAATTAATCCTTCTGCCAAAAAGACACAGTTAGGGGTGGCAACTTTTGCTCCCCTGCAAATATAACTATTAAAACTTTCATAAACATTGTAGAAAATGTTTTAAAATACCAATGCCCTCTCTATATCATATGTGGTAAATAATGCAAAATATCTCACTCATTAGTGGTTTTACCTAGGACCAAGATTTCAACTTAAACAGTGTTTTTTAATGGTTTCTCTTCTACCTTCTCCTCCACAGAAATAAATTACTTGCTTTTCTAAAACATTCCTCAAAAATGAGAACATGCATTGTAGTGGTGTCCATACTTGTTAAGCTACATTTTTTCCCTGAACATACTTGCCAAGTTTCTCATACAATATATTTAATATATTTCTGTTAGCTGGGATAGAAATAGAATAATTTATTCATTGTCCTTAGAGGATTGTGTAACGATTACAAAACCAATGATGCTGTCCACTTCATCATATATTACAACTATTGTATACCCTTTAGAACTATAATTATAGCTTATTTTAATTGCTACCATTTTTCATATAAGGCACCTGAGTCAGAGAAGTTAAATAATATGTCCATGAAATTCAGCCAGGGGATAACTGAGCCAGGATTAAATCAAAGATTCCATACATCTGCACATTTATATCCAATCTCACCACGCTCACAAGCCATGCATTCCACAAATGAGACTATTCTGATTGAGATTTCTCTGAACGCCCCATGCTTATGTCCTACACCTTTTCATGCAATTCAAAAATATACTGGAATCATGAAAGAAACAAATGGTCTTTATAGTTCCTCTTCATAAAATACTGCAAGCTGAAGAAAATATTGCCTCTTTCCCATAAAATGTTAGAAAAATTTCTGAAAGACTTTGACCTGTGAAGATGAAAGCCCTTAGTTTGTTTTAAATTTTCAGAAGAGCAACTGAAAACTCCTTAATCCCTTGTAAACAGTGACTAATGACATTAATGGAACCTAGGTAGATTGTGAAAAAAAAAAAAAACCTTGTCAGATGATTTGAGAAAGTAGTAATGATTAATCATTCCATTTACTATAGAAATTAATAATCCCGAATTTCTCTCCCATTAACACGTAAGACTGAAGTTTTGTCCCTCACCTTACTAACACGTGATCTACTCTAAAATCATTATGTTACTGGAAATATACCTTCCAGGTTATACCCCGTGTTCAAGTTCTCTGAACCTCAGTGACCTCTGTGCACTTGGCAAACCACTAATCTCCAGGACACACCCCCTGGGACCAAATATAACCTCTGGTTTTCTATCAACAGATTGTTCCCACGAGAACCTGCGAAGAGATCAGATTCAGGATATGGGATGGAACATATGTTCCACTTCTCAACTAACTAACGGCAAATAGGCAGGGGCTTCCTTCCCGATCTCAAGTAGTGAAGGGAGACCCAGCGATAAAGCAGTAACAGGTCAGGGGGCATCGTCAGAGATGAGCCTTCTAGACTGAGGGCAGCTGCCCACCCTGCACTGCGCACTGATTGACTGCACAGCTCTGGTTTTTCCAGGAATCACTACGGCACCATTACTCATGGCTGCCCTCTGCACACTCACCTGGAATAGCCCCGGGGGCAAACGTGGTCTCAAACATTTCCTATCAGTTATTCCAAAAGCACTAACCTTCCCCGCTCTTCACCAAAACTTCTAAAGGAATAATAAATTCTTCGAAGAGGGATTCATAAACTCTCAGATTATTTATATGTTAGGTTCACAAAATGTTGCATAAGTAAACACTGGAAAATACAGCCTTTCTTAATACAGCATGTCAGAATACTTCTTAAACCTTTGAATCTACACTCCGCAACCTAATATATAGTCAAAGCCCAGAACTCTATGCAGGTTACACTCTCTTCAAGAGACTAGCTCCCTCGCCAGAGTCTTGCTGGGAGAAGCAGACGGTTTTCATTTACTTTTGCTTCTTCTCTCTGCCCAGCAGCTCTCAGAGCAAGAAAACCAGTTACTGAAACTCAACGGAAGACCCTACGTTTTGTGGCTTCCCCCGGCTTCCTCAGCCTTAACCTTGTTTTGTCATTATGCCCAAGACGAAGCGGGAAAGAAGGACTGTTGGTAGTGCGTACAGAGATGGCTGAAGATCCCGCTGGCATTGTCACCCTCCTTGCCAAGAAAGAATGGCCAGGCAAAGATTGCTGGTGTTCCAAGTTGTTCTTGGTTCACTGACAGTTCTCAAAAGAGACTGAGCTTTCTGATTATCCTGCATGTCTAATAATTGCTCATCCATTGGTACCAGAAATCCATTACCAACGTCATCATATGCCCTCAGCATATGACAGGAATTTGATTCACAAGTGCCTATATCTCCTATCAGTGCCTGGAAAAAGTGAAGTTTTCTATTGATTCATATTAACAACCCAAGAATCACGTTTATTTTTCGAAAAAGGAAAAAGAAAGAAAGGTTATAACCAGACCAAATATATTTTAGGAAAATTAACTTTAATCCAAATCTTTGTCATCCTAAAACACAATTTTTAAAAATTATTATTTGATGCTCCCAAAGTGATTGCCGAAAACCTAAAGTATCGCATAGGATTTTTAGTGAGAAGACTGCAGCAGTTTGGATGAGATAAACTAGTCAATAGCACCCCCTGGTGGCAATGGACACGCATCTGCTTGGGAATCTGCGGTGGTTTTAAATGTCTTCAAAGGGGCGATTTCATGACCTCTCCCTGTAAAACATGCCAGGATGTTACTCTCAGGTCTATTAAAATGCTTTGCACTACAGCATGCACCCATTTCCTCTAACCTGCCTCAAACCCGCCTCTGCGGTTGAGACCAGAAACAGATGGTCTCTGCTCTTTATTCCTAGGTGACTATATGAAGAAGGAGCCACATCAAAATGTTATGAAACAGATTTAATCAGAGGAGCGCATCGGGGTCCACCTATATCTGCCCAGAGGAAAACCTGCAGAACCTAGGCTCACTATTCAAAGCAGAGGGTGTGGTTTAAAAGGCCAGGATGTTCAAAGCGAAGCTCTCCATCTGAGGACTGCTTCAAAGGTGCCTCATAGAAGGTGAATCACTATGCCCCCGACCTCTGCAAGTGGTCACACCAACTCCCACTCTTCTCAGAGGCGATACTCAAATCGATTTTAATTAAGAGATTTTTTAATAATACTGTCTATTAATGTTTTTACTCTTTGCAAGTCAACTATGAGACAAAACTGAATTTTTTTTTTCTTTTTAAAGTCTAGCATTTTGTTTTTTCTATCACTGAACTGAAGGCTATTTTATATTTTCCTCATTTAACACTTTAAATATTAATAGACTTTGATTTTTTGTTATTCATTTTAGCGCTTCCCAGTGGTTTTCAAAGCATAGACCAAGCTTATGTCTGCCCAGTGCATTTTGTTATTATAGAATTGACATAAGACTTTGGTTTTTTTCTGCCTTTCCTCCCACTGAATAATTACTATTGTATTACTATTGTTACTCCAGGTGATTAAGAAAGTAGCCTTCTCTTAGATCTCTAGAGAAGGTTTGTTTTTATAATCCAATCAGTGTAAAGATAGCTTTTATCCATATTTTTCTATGGGAGTCAGTTTTTAAACAATGAATTAAATGTGTGATAAGGAAAGTTGTAATGTGTTGAGACTCATTTGGGAGCCTTTAACTTTTCAAAAACAGTTTAGTTAATGCCAAATTCACATTTCATAATGATTTTTTGTCTTGTCTATAAAGGAAGGGACAAACTCGTGATAGGTGCAGGCAGTATGTTTATTCTTCCAGGCACATATATATATAAAGAACAACTAATTTCATATTTTTTCTTAAACTCTCACTATAAATTATACCTGGGCCATATACTCATTTTGTATTTTGTTAATAACCATATACTTGTTCTTAATCTTATTCAATAATGTCTGTACTTATTTAATCTATTTTAATTTAAAATAAGCAAACAAAAAATTTGTTAGGACAGAATAACTTTTTTTCCCTTTATTCTTTCAAGTGTTGCCCAGCATTCAATTCGATAACTGTCAAAAGATTTCTAGTCTAAATAAATGCAGTTATATTAACTTCGGAGAAGGCCATGGCTCCCCACTCCAGTACTCTTGCCTGGTAAATCCCATGGACGGAGGACCCTGGTGGGCTGCCGTCTATGGGGTCGCGCAGAGTCGGACACGACTGAAGCGACTTAGCATAACATATATTAACTTTGAAGGGCCTCTCTTGCCCTCTAGTGGTGAAAAGCAGTACAGACACTTGAACGGCTGAGTTTGCCCTGAAATACGCAGGGGACTGCAGGTAAGAACACTGCTGAAGAGTGACTGCAGAGGATTCAAATCCCATATCTGCCACTGACAACTATGAACTTGAGACTCCACGTGGCCTTTTGTTTTTCAGTTGTCTCATCAAACAGAGTAATGATGATGATTTGCAAAATCGTTGTGACAGTCACAATGGAAAATGTCAAAAGCATTTAGAAGCTGATCAAATAAAATTAGATTTGTTTTTTAATTTAAAGAAAATGCAAAGGCCATAATATATTTAATCGATGGATTTGATCCTACGGTGAACACTCGCAGCAGCTCCCATGGCCCCTCCCTCCTGGTATTGTACTTAGAGCACTGAGTGGAGAAACAACCTTTAACAGGTGATCAAACACCGATCTCACAAAACGGAAATAAAACTAACATCATGGGTCAGGTGACCCTCGGAGAAGGCTTCTGGATGTCATCTTCTTGCTCAGAATGTTTAATTCACATCTAATCACAAAGGAACATTCAGACACATCAAAACAGGGTTTTTCTGGGGAAAAAACAAAAAACCTGTTCTTAAGTCTGAAAACTTCAGTATCTTGAAAAATCAATGAGGCTAAGAAAAAAATCATAATTAAGGGGATTGTTTTGAAAAACTGTGAGAAACAAGTATAACATTTGATCCTTGACTGAGTCCTTCCTGAATAGGGGAGGCACATAAAATTGGTGCACATGTAGACATTTGAAAAGGTGATTTATTTGAAAACATGATAATGAACCTTTAGAATTTGTTGACTTTTTTTTGCATGTGATTGTTTAGAAGAATGTCCTTGATCTTAGGACATACAGGCTTAACTACTTAGAGATGAAGTGCCATGATTAAAATATATTTGTGTGTTGAAAAGTATACAAGTGTGCTAGCTTTCCAACTGAAGATTTAGTGGGGTTAACAATTTCTTCTTTGCATTTCTAATTGTCCAGGGAAAGGCTTTCCTCTACAACCATGTCCACCTTCATCTGAGGCTTCTGTGACATGATCTCAGGTAATTCAAGTTTGAATTTTAAAGAAATAGCTCCTCTGCAAATTTCTGCCCTGAGTGGATCACTTTCCCTATTTGTAAAATGGGAATTATAAGAATAATTATGTTTCTGGTACTGAATTCTCCAGGAACTTTACTACTTGTTATTCATCCTTTTATAATTCTTCCTTCAAATTTTCAGACCTCAACTTTTGTAACTACTATAATGCTAAATTGCTTGCATTTTTTGTCCGCATTGTGTGGTTTCAGACACCTTATTCTGCAAATCCTTTTTCCCTGTCTGTAATGGCTTTCTACCTTCTTCTATTAAAATATCGGGAAAGTGGAAGTCTTAGTCACTCAGTCATGTCCAACTCTGTGTGACCCCATGGACTGTAGTCTGCCAGGCTCCTTTGTCTGTGGGATTCTCCAGGCAAGAATACTGGAGTGGACTGCCATTCCCTTCTCCAGGGGATCTTTCTGACCCAAGGCTGGAACCTGGGTCTTCTCCATTGCAGGCAGATCCTTAACCGTCTGAGCCAACAGAGAAGTTGTGGCCATTTTCTTCTCTGTAAAATCATGCTTGACCACCTTCAATGCCATCTCTCAAAACTCATTTAGTCCCCGTGTCTTCTGTGCACTCTCCTCTTAATTAGACCAATTGCAAGTGTGTGTGTGTGCATGCTTGCGTGTGTGTGTGTGTGTGTATCCTTTACTGGGCTGAAGTTCCCTTGAACACAAGGCATTTGCATCAACTATTGAACATCAGTAAGAACATCTGCTGTTGATCAACTGGGCAATCAGCATTTGTTGAGGGAAGGTATGAAAGCAATTAACATACCCCTGGAGAAGGAAATGACAACCCACTCCAGCACTCTGGCCTGGAGAATCCCATGGGCAGAGGAGCCTGGCAGGCTACAGTCCATGGGGTCACAAACAGTCATACACGACTTAGCAACTAAACACCACACCAAAGCGCTAATGCTGACTACTGCAAGGTGTCAGCAGCAGTCACACATGGATTAGGCAGCAGCACTGGCAGCTGCACAGGTTAGTCATTAGAGTTCAGTTGCTGGGGCAGAGATGGCAGGGTACATAGGGAACATGGGCCTCAGGAGCTGGAGAATCTTGTGTGAAGTATTCAAGGATATTTTTCCTGGTGGCTCAGATGGTAAAGAATCCACCTGCAATGTGGGAGACCTGGGTTCGATACTTGGGTTGGGAAGATCCCCAAGGGGAGGGCATAGCAACCCACTCCAGTAATCTTGCCTGGAGAATCCCCATAGACAGAGGAACCTGGTGGGCTAAAGTCCTGGGTCACAAAGAGTCAGACATGACTGAGTGACTAAGCACACAACACAGCATTATAGGATATTTAGAGCACAGGGGCTTGGAAAGAGAAGGAAAAGGGAAAATGGCCAAGCATTAATTTTATCCACACTCTCTTTTTTTCCCCCAGACTCCAGGTGACTGTTAGCAGAGCTGTGAAATGTAAGGTTGTCAAATCTCTATTAGAAGTATCTTTCAGTAAATTCTGTTTCATTGGGTCCAGCCCCTCTGCCCAAAGCCCCTGCATCAGGGAGGAGGGAGAGCAAAGATGATGGACAAAGATGAGGAGGGGACAAAAGACATGATATGTTCTTCTCCAGGTGGGACTTTTGGCCTCATTACTGCACCTCGTTTCTTTCCATCTCCATGATCAATACTGAAATGGATCACTCCTGCTTGGACCCACTTTTAAAGCAGGTCAAGAAAGATGAAGTGCTGCCCTCTACTGGTAGCTTCGACAAATCCTCACATGCGAAGAGTTGACTCTGGAAAAGACTGATGCTGGGAGGGATTGGGGGCAGGAGGAGAAGGGGACGACCGAGGATGAGATGGCTGGATGGCATCACGGACTGAATGGACGTGAGTCTGAGTGAACTCCGGGAGATGGTGATGGACAGGGAGGCCTGGTGTGCTGCGATTCATGGGGTCGCAAAGAGTCGGACACGACTGAGCGACTGAACTGAACAGTTCATCAAGCGGTTGTGTTAAAAACAGCCCCCTTCTTGCAACTCATTTTGCGAAGACAGTGCAACAAAAAGGCAGACTTTTTTTAAATTCAGTATACCTTAACAGCAAATAGCTCTTTGGTTTGCACATCTTTTAAAAGTTGTTTTTAACTATTTGCCTCTGTATTAATAAATTTGGCTGCAGGATTAGTTGTAGAAATTCTCTGGGCATGTGAAGAGTACCAAATCACCCAAAGGCCATGTTCTCATATGTTTAGGGCTGTGCTGTGCTTAGTCGCTCAGTTGTATCCGATTCTTTGTGACCCCGTGGACTGTAGCCTGCCAGCTCCTCTGTCCATGGGATTCTCCAGGCGAGATACTGGAGTGGGTTGCCGTGCCCTCCTCCAGGGGATCTTCCCAACCCAGCGATCGAACCCACATTGCAGGCAGATTCTTTACCATCATCTGAGCCGAGCAGGGAAGCCCATGAATATTGGAGCGGGTAGCCTATCTCTTCTCCAGGGGATCTTTCCAACCCACGAATCAACCTGGGGTCTCCTGCATTGCAGGAGGATTCTTTACCAGCTGAGCTACTAGGGAATCCCTATGTTTAGGGCATCTAACCAGAAAATATGAAGTAAAACAATAGGAAAAAAAGAGAGAAAGCAAAATAAGAATTCAGCTTCAATAACCTTAAATAAAATTTTGTACGGAGAAAATCTAAATGAAGTTAAGTAAAATACAGTAGAACATAGAGAGACTGTGACATGTAGGGAAACAAAATATGCCACCCCAAAATGTCTCTTTGGCATGCGGATTATTTCAAGCTAGGAAGAAAATCAAGTTTTAAAACACTCAGGAAGAACTTTTGACATTTCCCCTAACTGCCTTAAAGAATATAGACAGAGGACCTTTCCAAGAAGTAAGCTACTGCCGTAGATGAATTATGTGCGTAAACATAGAAGAATCCAGGAAAGTCTGTTAAAATTCTCTCTGTGTCCCATTGTCTCTGCCTGACCCAGAAAACATTTATTTACCGAACGTTGCTTTTCCATATCCACATGAATTGCCTCCATCCCCTCTGAAGTCCCAAATCACTATCCCAACACCCTCTTCTGTCTTTAGCCGAAGCTGGCATTTAAGATGAAGATTTCGGCCAGTTAGGCATGTTACTCAATTCCCCTCGGTGTCTCCCACCTTTACAAGTTATTAAACTTCTGCTTGATTTTCTCCTGTTAATCTCTCTCATGTGCACTTGATTCCTCAATCAGCCAGAATAACCTAAAAAGGTAGAGGAAAATTACCTCCTCCCTGAAAATACTGAGATTTATGAAAAGAAACATATATTCAGTCTTCATCCCTGTCCCTGGCACAGAGCTACTAAAACCTTTAGACTTTCCTGTGATGAGAGCAATAAAGATGCTGTTTGTTAACCTGAGGCGGTTGCCTCTGGGCAGTGCTGAAGCTGGGGGCTGGCTGCCAGTCCTATGATTACAGGCTTCGAATTTCCAGTCCTATTCCCCTGAATTTCCGGGGAGGGGACAGTGGATGAAGATTGAATTCTGTCACCAATGGCCAATGATCTAATTAATCACGCCTAAGTTAAAAAGGAGATCAGTCCTGGGTGTTCTTTGGAGGGATTGATGCTGAAGCTGAAACTCCAATGCTTTGGCCACCTGATGCGAAGAACTGACTCTTTGGAAAAGACCCTGATGCTGGGAAAGATTGAAGGCAGGAGAAGAAGGGGAAGACAGAGGATGAGATGGCTGGATGGCATCACTGACTCAATGGATATGAGTTTGAGTCAACTCCAGGAGTTGGTGATGGACAGGGAGGCCTGGTGAGCTGCAGTCCATGGGGTCACAAAGAGTCGGACAGAGCAACTGAACTGAACTGAACTAAAAGTAACAAAGCTTCCATTACAACCAAAAAGAGCGGGATTTGGAGAACAGCCAGTTGGTAAATTCATAGAGATTCATAGAGGATGTAAAGCTCAGAGGGCAGAGAAGCTTCACGCCTTTTCCCCCTAACTTGCTCTGTGCATCTCTCTCATCTGGCTGCTCCTGGGCTAGAACCTTTTATAATGAACAGGTGAGCTAGTAAATGTTTCTCCGAGTTCTGTGAGCTGTTCTAGCAAATGAATTCAATTCAAGGAGTGTTGTCGGAACCTCTGATTTATAGCTGGTTGGTCCCTGGACTTTGACTGATGTCTGAAGTGGGAGCACTCTGGTAGGACTGAGACCTGGAGCTGTGGAATCTGGGACTCTCTCTGGGTAGACAGCATCAGAACTGAGTTAAATTGTAGGATGCCCAGCTGCTGGTGGAGAATTGCTAGGTGGTGAGGGGAAAAACTCCCACACATCAAAATGTGAACTGATGAACACGCATTGAGGTTGGTGCCAGAAGTATAGATGTGAGATAAACTTTACATTATTTAAAAGGTAAAGTTCATATTGAACTATTCACAGGAGGGAGGTTTTCATAATCACTTCTGTTACAGCTTTGAAAGGTCTTAGTCTGCTCTAGTCCCAGTTTATGTTCTGTCCTAAATATACCCTTTCATCATTAGAGTTTATCTTTCTAAAGTAATCTCCATGGTATGCTCTTTCACCTTCTATTAAGAAAAGCTGATTTAAAGAAAAAAAATCAATGTTTAGGAATGAGTTTAACAGAGGCTTCTCTTTCAGTGTAAATTGCAGTCATGGTGTTACTTCTCCCAGGAGCACTTGCATTTCGGTTCTCTAACATTTGTGCCTCACCCTCTGCCAGAAGGTAAAACTAGTTCATTAACTAGCTGAGGTGAGCACACGGGATGACTGTGCATAGAGTCCCCTGTCAGGAGCCTAAACGCTTCTGGAAATTGTTGTAACAGTATTACAGTGAGAAGACATCTGTTTCCACCCTTACCATTAATTTATTCATTCAATACAGAGTAAGACCGCAGACACAGAGAACAGACTTGTGGTTGCTAAGGGACAGGGAGAAGGGGAGTGGGGAAGGGATGGACTAGGAGCCTGGGGTTAGCTGATGCAAAGTATTCCGCATAGAATGGATAAACATCGAGGTCCTACCGTACAGCACAGGGAACTCTACTCAATATCCTGCGATAAATGTAATGGAAAAGAATATGAGAAAGCAGATATACATGGATATGTATATATACCTGAATCACTTTGCTGTACACCAGAAATTAGCACAGTATTATAAATCAACTATACTTCAATAAGATAAATTTTAAAATCTGTACAGACTGACAGGGCTTCCCTGATAGCTCAGTTGGTAAAAAAAAAAAAAAAAAATCCACCTGCAATGCAGGAGACCTGGGTTCAATCCCTGAGTTGGGAAGATCCCTTGCAGAAGGGAATGGCTACCCAGTTCAGTGTTCTGACCTGGAGAATTCCAGGGACTTTATAGTCAATGGGGTCACAGAGAGTCGGACACGACTAAGAGACTTTCCTTTTCACAGACTGACAACTAGAGATGTCTGAGTGAAAATATGCATTCCAGCCCTCAAAGAGCCTACACCGTCATAAAAACCATTGTAGTCTGCATCTTTATAACCAAAGAGCTATGCCTTGGAAAAATGTTTTAAAAAGAGGGGTCCTCTGGTCAAATATACTTGAGAAGCATGATTTGTGAAATCCTCCACTTTGCACTTTCCAATGCACATCTATAAATGTAGATATCACCAACTCAATGGACATGAATTTGAGCAAACTCCGGGGGACAGTGAAGAACAGAGTCTGGTCTGCTGTAGTCCATGGGGTTGCAAAGAGTCAGACACAATTTAAAGACTTAACAACAACAAAAACATGTTGAATAGCTATATGACTAAAAATAGGCATTTACATTTAGACATTCTAGCTTAAATTGTGCTTTCATATGAATCATCTCATGTCACATGGATATAGAAGTCAAAATACCTAGAAATTCCATGAAACCCAGGAAAGCTACCATTGAATATAAATGCTTCCCATGGAAGGCTTCTTCAAGGGTTCCTGCTCCATTGTTGAGATTTGTATCAGACAAGTGACAGCACAGAGTGGGTTTCTTCCTGGGCTGTATCCTAAATGTGGCTTTGGCTCTGCTGGTTTCTCCCAAAAAGCCTCTGCCCTTGTCTAACTCAAGGTTGACTTAACTCAACTTTCAAAGTTGACTGGTTTGGGTAAGATGACTTTTGATACCTTTGGGTCCTTCAAATAACTTCCTCATTTTCTGGAAAGTAAGTCATTCTATGCAACATTCCACACACCACCCACATCAAAACAGATGACAACTAGGGATTATTAACTAACTCAATCGCAGCCTGGCATGCTGCAGCCCATGGGGTCACAAAGAGTCGGACACAACTGAGCCACTGAACTGAACTGAACTGATTGCAGCATTTACTTTAGAAAACAGAGGCTGTGGAGTGACAGCATGGCTTTTTCTCCCCCTACACCCACTTTAAAGTGTCTGCTCATTAGACGGCTGTGGAAGCCCAGAGAAATCTTGTTGAATGTGTTATTTATCTTTTGTGTGTTGTTGGTTAAATCTACAAGAATATTCTAGATGCTGGTGTTTGGGTGTGCATGTTTGTGAGAGGGGTGCATTTTCTTTTCAGAATGTGGAGAGAGGTAGATGTGTTCAAGTGTTGATATTCTCAAGTGTGCATGCCTGTGCACACTGGCACACACACCGGTGTGGTGAGCTCTCACACCACCAGCCTGTGGTCCTCAAGAGAAGGATACCACAAGTGACATCAAATTCCTTCCAGAAGTTACAGTCCCAACTTCATCTCCCTCTTGCAGATCCACTGCCTTGGTGATGCTTTGTTCAGCTGAAGTCTTAATTGAATTCATCCTTCTACTAAGTAGCTTTAATCTAGAAAAGTTATAAGGCAATATCAAGAAAATCAAAGAATGATTAAACAAATGGGTGAAAGAAAATGAAGGATGGTGAGTTTTATAAAGAGATTAAATTCAGAGAGACAGCTATTTCTAGTAGAAAATAAAGCAGAAGATAAATAGCTAGACTCTCCTGGACTTACAGTCACTTTTGAGCTCAAAACCTTTAACAGGTAACAGATTCTCCAGCCTCAATTTTCTTGAGTGAAATGAGAGTATATTACCTACTTCTTAAGTATGTTGTGAGAATGAAATTGTAGGATATAACATTCTGAACACTGTGCCAAGCACATAATCAGCCTTCAACAAAAACAATTTTAGTAATCTGCTTTATTGGGGTAAGGAGGTTTCAACCTGAAGTCTAAGGTATACTGGAAACACAGAATAAAGAACAAAGATTTGTCCAGCAGGTGAGCTGGGTGCAGAAACTGAAGCTGGTAAAGAATCTGCCTGCAATGAAAGAAACCCAGGGTCAACCCCAGGGTCAGGAAGGTCCCCTGGAGAAGGAAACGGCAACCCACTGCAGTATTCTTGCTTGGAAAATCCCAGGGACAGAGGAGCCTGACGGGCTACAGTCCATGGAGTTGTAAAAAGTCGGGCATGACTGAGTGACTAACACTAGAACTTCCAGAGTAAGGCACTCACAATATGGATGTATAATATTTGTTATTCTGAGTCAGGTGTAGTCTAACTCTGAACCAATATTAATATCATGTAAACCAATGGTCCTCAAACTTTTTGGCACCAGGGACCAGTTTCATCGAAGACATTTTTTTCCTACAGATCAAGGGATGGAGCGATGGTTTTGAGATGATTCAAGCACATGACATTTATTGTGCACTTTATTTCTATTATGACATCAGCTCTACCATAGATCAGTTCAGTTCAGTTCAGTCGCTCAGTCGTGTCTGACTCTTTGCGACCCCGTGAACCACAGCACGCCGGGCCTTCCTGTCCATCACCAACTCCCGGAATCCACCCAAACCCATGTCCATTGAGTCGGTGATGCCATCCAACCATCTCATCCTCTGTTGTCCCTTCTCCTCTTGCCCTCAATCTTTCCCCACATCAGGGTCTTTTCAAGTGAGTCAGCTCTTGACATCAGGTGGCCAAAGGATTGGAATTTCAGCTTCAAAATCAGTCCTACCAATGAACACCCAGGACTGATCTCCTTTAGGATGGACTGGTTGGATCTCCTTGAGTGCCACCGCAGATCATTAGGCATTAAAACCCAGAGGCTGGGGAGCCCTGATGTAAACATTTCTTGCTAATCCACTTATAACTTAAGTGAGAAGTAAACTTGTCTACTGGTCAAGGGAGATTGCTCTTTTCAGGAAAGAACTTTAAGTCAGGTGCGCTAAACACGTCGTTGTGTGTTAGTCACTCAGTCTTGCCCAGCTCTTTGAGACTCCATGGACTGCAGCCCACCAGGCTTCTTGGTCTCTGAGATTTTCCAGGCAAGGATACTGGAGTGGTTTGTCATTTCTTTCTCCAGGGTTAAACACGTTAATGTCAAACAAAATCAAGACGGAATTCTTTGAGTTAGTCAGGCTTTCTCTGGTCCTTGACTTTTCAGTCTGCAAAATAGGGGTAATGACCCCCCTTCTTCAAGGCTCAGCCTGCATTTAGGGAATCACAATGCACAGAAAATGTCATAAATCCCAATGAAAATAGCCTCATCTATTCATAAACAATTTGGAACCAGTCTGTTGTTCCATGTCCAGTTCTAACTGTTGCTTCCTGACCTGTATACAGGTTTCTCAAGAGGCAGGTCAGGTGGGCTGGCATTCCCATCTCTTTCAGAATTTTCCACAGTTTATTGTGATCCACACAGTCAAAGGCTTTGGCATAGTCAATAAAGCAGAAATATTTGGATTTCCAAATAAGAAAAGGATTATGTCAAGGCTGTATATGGTTATCCTGCTTATTTAACTTATATGCAGAGTACATCATGAGAAATGCTGGGCTGGATGAAGCACAAGCTGGACTCAAGATTGCTGGGAGAAATATCAATAACCTCAGATATGCAGATGACACCACCCTTATGGCAGAAACTGAAGAAGAACTAAAGAGCCACTTGAAGAAAGTGAAAGAGGAGAGTGAAAAAGTTGGCTTAAAGCTCAGCCTTCAGAAAATGAAGATCATGGCATCCGGTCCCATCACTTCATGGCAAATAGATGGGGAAACAGTGAAAACAGTGGCTGATTTTATTTTTCTGGGCTCCAAAATCACTGCAGATGGTGATTGCAGCCATGAAATTAAAAGGCGCTTGCTCCCTGGAAGGAAAGTTATGACCAACCTAGGCAGCATATTAAAAAGCAGAGACATTACTTTGCCAACAAAGGTCTGTCTAGTCAAGGCTATGGTTTTTCCAGTGGTCATGTATGAATGTGAGAGTTGGACTATAAATAAACCTGAACGTGGAAGAATTGATGCTTTTGAACTGTGGTGTTGGAGAAGACTCTTGAGAGTCCCTTGGACTGCAAGGAGATCCAACCAGTCCATCCTAAAGGAGATCAGCCCTGGGTGTTCATTGGAGGGTCTGATGTTGAAGCTGAAACTCCAATACTTTGGCCACCTGATGTGAAGAGCTGACTCATTTGAAAAGACCTTGATGCTGGGAAAGGTTGAGGACAGGAGAAAAAGGGGACGACAGAGGATGAGATGGTTGGGTGGCATCACCGACACAATGGACATGGGTTTGGGTGGACTCGAGGAGTTGGTGATGGACAGGAAGGCCTGGCGTGCTGCGGTTCATGGCGTTGCAAAGAGTCGAACACAACTGAGCAACTGAACTGAAATTGAAGTGAAAGTGAAGTCGCTCAGTTGCTCAGTCGTGTCTGACTCTTTGTGACCCGTGGACTGTAGCCCACCAAGCTCCTCCGTCCATGGGATTCTCCAGGCAAGAATACTGGAGTGGGTTTCCATTTCCTTCTCCAGCTGAACTGAACTGATTCATAAATAATATATAACCCTCAGAGATTACTATCTGTGGTTCATCACCGATCCACATAAAAGTAGAGAAAGGTGCATTTAAAAGTTAGCTTAAAATTACAAAGCTAAAGTAATGAAAAAAGTCCAAAACAAGGTCCAAAAGTTTTCCCTGGATTTCTATAAGCATTCTGTTCGTTATCCCAAACTGCGAAACATCTCTGACAG
The DNA here is from genome assembly GCF_014754425.2 of Oryx dammah. Taxonomy (NCBI): domain Eukaryota; kingdom Metazoa; phylum Chordata; class Mammalia; order Artiodactyla; family Bovidae; genus Oryx; species Oryx dammah. Next base: position 21,905,629 of record NW_024070211.1, read on the forward strand.
AAGGCTATTTTTGCTGGTTAATTCTTCCTATGTAAATACAGATTGCAAAGTGCACGTTAGACACTAGGTGGCGCCAAGTGTCCACTCAATGTTACTTTATTTTCCCCAAACTAGGGTGGCCGCGCCCATCTAGAGCCTGATATGGGTGTTAATAGTTTGAGTTTGTTCTGGAGAAGGTTCCTAAGATGTGACGTCTGCTGGTAAAACTGACAGCAGAGTACAAGCATGGCATTTATTCTCAAGTGGAGTTCTCACTCTGTAAAACTTTAATCCTCTGTCAGTAGTTCTCTGCGTACAACCCAAACCAGACCTACAAGCTAGGAGTTCTTGATTTGTCCTCTAGACTTGGAGCTAAAGCTTCACAGTCAGCTCTACTGACATTTTGAAGAAATTTAGCAGTTAAATATTTTCAACTGCCTCCCAAAGCCTCTATTTTCTAAAAAAGAAAAAAAAAATGACATCGGAACTTTAAAGATCGGCTTGAAAACGCATGGCATAAACTAATGTGACTGTAAATGGATTTAAAATCTTCAGCTTCACTTCCCCAGATACATTCATATTATTGTTAGCTTAGTTAACGACACCACCCTTGGCATTTGAAGAGGAACAAATGGGAATTCCAAAAAATGACAATAAAATAAAGAAATAAATAAATCCCATTGCCTCTGATTTTGCCTAAGAAATACTAACCGGTGGTAACTGATCTCTATATATTGGGACTAGACTTGGCACACATTCACTTGGCAAGGCTGAATGTTGTAAAATTCAGGCTGCCTTGTTTCCATAACATTTATAATGCAATAGCCTTAATGCTTTCTTCATTGAAAAGGAAAAAAATAAAAAATGAAAAACAAAAGCAAGTGGCATCGATATAGTGGGCATATAAAAATTAAATTGATATAATAAGATGAAATATCATAATGGGCGAGCTTGTGGGCAAATATACCTGCAGCTAGGAAAACAAAGCATCTCAAACTGAGGTCGCGGGAAGCTTTAAGGAAAGCCGAAGTTGGCAACAAATGTATCCTATGTCTTTGCAGATAACAACTTCTCTGCAGCTCTACCATTTTTCATTAGATCAGTCACATCTGAACCCAAGCTGCAGAGAAAAGCAGTGTCAGAGGTAGAAAAGCAGTGTCAGAGGACTGCTGACATTTCTGAACTGATACCATTAGCCGACTTCTATTTGCTTTGCTTCCAAATTACATGTGGCCCCTACAAGGTAAGAAGAGATGCCAACTACAACCATCTAATAAGATGCATCCTTATTAGCTGTTTACCATCATATTAGATTAAATCCCCTGGAGAAGGAAATGGCAACCCATTCCAGTATTCTTGCCTGGAGAATCCCATGGACAGAGGAGCCGGTCAAACTACAGTCGATGGGGTCCCAAGAGTTGGCTATGACTTAGCAACTAAACCATAAGACATCTTGTTTGATGTTTACCATCTAATAACATGCATCCTTATTAGATGGTAAACAACTGAATATCTAATTCCCTATTTGGAGGAGAAGGAATGAGAAAGATAATCCTATCAAGTGTACCTAGATGGGGTGGAAAAACCAATCTGTCTCAGATGCTGTAGTAAAGAGATGCACCCTCTAAAGAACTTAAAGTCAGTAATAAAACTCACTAAAAAATCCGTCTGCTTTTTTATTATTGTCACATGCTAGCTGTTCTATGCATGGTCAGCAATGCAGGGTGGACAGAACCATCTCTCCGTGCCCGTCCTTTTCGGAATTCCACCGACTACAGTGACGCTTCTCCTTAGGGCTTGTCAGCAAGCAGAAAATTTGCATTTTGGAAGAAGGAGAAAGCTATAAGGGAAAGAATTCTTATATTTCTAACAGGTAATTTCTGTTCAGGACTTTACATACATATGTTATCTTATTAATCCTCAAACACAACCATGTGCTGTGTGCTAAGCTGCTTCAGTGGTGTCCAAGTCTTTGTGATCCCATGGACTATAGTCCACCAGACTCCTCTGTTCATAGGATTCTCCAGTCAAGAATACTGCAGTGGGTTGCTCTGCCCTCCTCCAGGGGATCTTCCCCACCCAGGAATCCAACTCGCATCTCTTCCATCTCCTGTGTTGGCAGGTGGGTTCTTCACCACTAGTGCCATGGGCAGATAATACTGCTCTCATTTTACAGATGAGAAAACAGACTCTGCAAAGTTGAGCAATGTATTCAAGGACACACAGTGACTGAGGGGTGGAGCCAGGATTCCAATGGAAGTTTTACATCCTCTACCACTCACATTTTAACCAGCTGTGAACCAGTTGGGATCACAGACTGACACTTAACAGGTACAAAATTTGGACAAGGTATGTAACCTCACTTTAGTATCCTTATTTGAAATTAATGGGATGATCACAGGTGGGGCTGTAGGAAGCACACCATCAACAATATAAGAAGGCTCTCATCACTGTCCTGGCATACAAGAAGCTCGTCGGGAATGACAATGAATGGTACATAATTTTTATCATGCAGACTTCATCTAAGACCCCTAGAGATCCTTGTATCCTTCCCATGTGTTAAAGAATGCTAGATTATATACCTAAGCAACTTTACACCTTTTCCTGTAGCCCTGGTGGTGTATGGCAACAACTTTGATGCTGAGCAGGGCATACACAGATAAATGAAAAGAAAGTGAAAGTGAAGTCGCTCAGTCGTGTCTGACTCTTTGTGACCCCGTGGACTGTAGCCCACCAAGCTCCTCTGTCCATGGGATTCTCCAGGCAAGAGTACTGCAGTGGGTTGCCATTTCCTTCTCCAGGGGATCTTCCCGACCCAGGGATCAAACCCAGGTCTCCCGCATTGCAGGCAGACGCTTTAACCTCTGAGCCTAAGCAAAATCAGGTAGCAGGCACTCTCAGAGTTCATTTTTCCGTATCCTCACTCTAACTTGTCAATTTGTTCAAGATTTTCCGGAGAACATTCTCTTGTTTTGTTACACCCTGCCTGCTGCGCCAAGGGAGTAAATGTAAGGTTGCTGGGGTGGGGGGGGAGTTGGGATTGGAATCGGGGCAAAAAGATGGGTTTCTTTAGTTTTATAGTACTCAATATTGGGGTTATTGAGAGACTGGTCTTGAGACAATTGGCCTTTAAAAAGTGATCCTAAATATTCTGCCATGTGAAATATACACAAGCGCACAATTCCTTCATAATATGTCGAAATTTCTCAATTCAGATTGTGGTCCACTGCAGAAAGCAATCTGAGTTTCTGCCCTCTGAATTCTTTGTATGAAAACGGAAGCTAATCATGCCAACATTTCATGACACAGATTACTGGATTTGTCTGTTATTGAAAGGGAGTGACAAAATCTTCTTCTTTAAATATGACACTAATTTAGGGAGGCCCACAAAGCACTAAAGGCTGCCATGTTTATAAACCAACCAGGCAAGACTGCAGAGGGCACACAATAGCTTTTGTTTACTTTTTGGCACTTACATTATTTTAATACAATGATGCTATAATATACAGCAATAGATCAACACCACCACTGACACTCCTATTGGTCACATGAATTTATTCCACTTTTCACAAGCCTAGATCCAATCTCTTTGGTGAATTACATTGTTATCACAAATAACGATAAATTCTTTGTAACATAATCTTTGTGAAGATGGCATTTTATTTTACAGTTTGAACTTTGTACAGATAAACCCTTCTCCAATAAGATGCTAACATTGCACAGTAAACTTAGTAGGGTTTTCCAAGCACCTCCCATCAGGCTCTAACATATTTGGAAATAAATGTCAGGTTAACTTGTATGCAGAATGAAACAAACAATAGGAGTCATTTAAAACTCGATTGCATAGCCTGAAGGAGGTTCTGCGGTAGGGGAGCTATATGCAAAGAATGAAGTGAGTTCAGCTTCCCCTGATTGTATGTTCTCTTTCTGTTTTGCTTGTTTTTTACCATCTCTATACTATGATGTTATCCCTGAGCATACAATCAAACCAGCTGTGTACAGGTACAAATGCAATGTAAACATTCTCTTAGCTCAGGTCTAATAGGACCTGGAAAATTATAGGGTCTCAAAAACAGAAGAAAAGTTCGTTCAACACCTGAGCAAGGGATGGTAGAAAAAGGGCCCCTTCATCCAGTTAAGTTGGGGTGCCACGTGCTCTCCACCCACATATTCTGTCCCTTTCTCTACTAATACTGCTTTCTCCCATCTCACACAAAACCTTAACTACTCGGTAGGGGCACGTAACAGTGTGTATGAAACTGATCAGGCAAAATCTCACGGCATACATGTTCCAGAACCCAGGGCAGGAATTTTGGTCTTGGCAAAACAAGTCACATCTATACTAACGGCAATGCATGAATTCTAAAGAGGATTGAAAATATTCTACTCTTAGGACGTGTGAAGCGAGGAAGGTCACCCATCCTCGGGTATTGCCATGCAATGATGAAGTCATTAGCCACTGTCGTCGCTGACCTGCAACACACCCTGAATTGCTTTCAGGGTGAAGATTAGAATGAGACACTCCGTGTCCTGGTAAAACAGGCAAATCAGCCCTGTAGAAATACATACTTAAAGAGAAACATTTTTGAACCTCGATTCTTGCATCTTCACTTTCTTAGCAAAGCACTAAAATCATTAACTGAGATATCTGTTCTTCGGGACTAGCAGTAACGTTCTTCTGAGATGTTTCCTAGGTGGCATTTTGCCATCTACTAGAATCACGTGTTCTGGCCCCTCCATTTTCTTCTGTGGAGCAGTTCCTCAGAGTTATCTGAGTAGCTGTAACTCACAGGATATGGTTCTCAGTAAGTCCTCGAATAAAACTAAAACTCACAGCTCTCACACTGTGGGCTACTTTAACTTCAGTTAATCGAGAGCTTTGTTTTCATTTTTCTACCTGATACAACGCACACAAGGTGACATTAACTAAGAACATACCCTTTAAGTTTACATTATTGAGAAACGTGGGTGGGCACCGAGTAGATAAACCTAGAATTCCTTGCTATGCCCTTACTTGTGTATTTGCGTTACTACTTTCAGTCTCCCTTTGTCTTTAGTCTTTCTCATGCTCTCCAGGCTCCTGCAGGTTCTGTGTGCAAATGCGTTGATTGTCTGGAGATAAATGAAAGCCTAGAACTCACACACAGTCTGGGAAAGAGCATGGGTCTTCTCAAAGCTTTAAGGCAAAGCATCACTGAGGTTGTGGGGCCAGCAGAAAGATCCCACGACTTTGAAGGTATTCAAGGCCAAGCGAAAAGATTACACTGGATTGCGTGAGAAACACATTTTTTCAAGGATATATAGAAAGAAACATTTATCAAGAGAGGTATTTAGTGGGTCAACAAAAGCCACTGAGTATCACACACAAAGTTGGGCAAAGTCCTTGTTACAGAATCTACTTAAATCCTAAATCCTAGTCTTTCATAGGTACTGATTCCTGATCTCTATCTTTGGGTGATTAAGTCTTTTTTAATGTATCTAGAAAACAACTGTGACATGAGTGACATCTAGAAACACACCTGGACATGTGTCTTGCTGTAGATGCTAACACATTCATCTTCCATTATCTCAGAAACCAAGCCAGACACCAGCATACAGACACAGCCATGGAGCCCATGGGAATTGAAAAGGAATTCTGCTCAGCAGGCAACCTGGGCAGGCTCTCATTAGGCCTCAGCAGAGTCATCAAGCTTAAGGAGGATGTTAGGAGCTTGAGGGGAGTCCAGAGGACTGAATCAAAAGAAATAATCATTTGAGAAATGATCCTGAAGGGGCAAGTTGAAAGGGACTGGGCTTGTCTGCCTGGATAACAGCTTGTAAGCGCACAGCAGGACCCTGCCTGGGCAATGGCTCGACTGGAGGGTGAGAAGGCAGCTCTCATCCCACACGGGCCCAGAGAACAAGAGATAATGGCTTTGGGGGGGGTGAGTTTTAAATTCCCATGGAAATTTGGGACCTCCAGATTTCAAACTGTATGTCCAAAGGAAATGACAGATGGCCTTTTGTCACCCCTCCCCAACATCAAGGAAAATCAGATATGATCTAGTTTAGAACAATAGACCTTAGAGAGAAAGTGAGTTCTTTGTTCAACACTTAGGTTGCTGTTAGCTCTGTGCCTCCCTGGTTTGACGTGGGGAGTTGTTAATTAAAAAGTGCATATGCTTGTGAGTGGGTATGTGTGTGGTGTGTGTGTGTGTGTGTGTGACTGTGTGAGTATGTGAAAGTTTGGATGTGTGTGCATAAGTGTGTTGCAAGTGTGTCTGTGTGTGTGTGTGTGTGTGCGTGTGAGATGGAGAATGTGGTTCTCAACTCCTTCGTTCCCAGAAAAATAAGTACAGACATTTCTTAGGAACAATTTTCCAAAGACAGTGGGTGCTTTTGTCTGAAGACATACTCTAGCTGTTTCTTTCTTGAAAGACAGTCTGATTTTCTCATGGCCCTGCTCCTTATTTTCTATTCCTTCACCGGCTGCAGTAAGACTGGAGGTGACCCATTTCCAATGAAATGGGGGTCACTGATGACACAGGTCAGAGATGGAGGGATAATGTGAACATAATCTGCTGTCTCTAATAGCACTCACACTTCTTCCCTCTGAGCACAGGCTTTCTACTTCACCACAGAAGAAAGAAAACGAGAAAGTGATAATATCCAAGTTTGAAACATGACTTCTATACAATTTTGCTCTTATCAATAAGAAAAGAAATAGCTTTGTCATTTCATTTGCAGAAATCCCATCTAATTTCCAAAGATCTGCATTATGACAAATGCCAAAATATGTGGCTGCCTTGCTATGAAATTCCAAGGAAATGTCACTTTTCCCTAATTGTCTCATGACTGCTCTATTTATTCAGGAGTGAATTAAGAAAGAAAAGATCTATTTTTCATCTCTCTCAGTTTCAGAGAAGAGTATCTGTTGCATAAAAATTGTAAATGCTTTGGAACTCATGTTTCTTTCCTGAGTTTCCCATTTCCTCTTTTAAACATTTTTTTAAAGTTCCAGTACATTTCTACAAATCTTGTGCCTGTTTTACCACCTGAAGCCAAAACAGACTGCAAAACCAAGCAAACACTACCTCTGCTTTTTATATAAATGGCCTTGGAGGGCAATCACCGAGGGCCCCATACTCCCCTGTGGGTCAGTCAATCACTGTTATCTCTAGATTCTTTAGGGTATCCATCATCTTTGGTCTAGGCTCCAAGGGCTAAGGGTCAGTCCGTTTTGGTCACCTCTGCCCATCTCTGCTGGGGTAACTTTAGGCCCTTCTGTTTCCTCCTGCAGTCCTTCTCAGAAAGCTTTAACCATGATCTGAAGTGGTAAGTGAGAAACCAGTACTGAGGAAACTGAAAAGAAGTAAGGTACTAACAATCTGAAACCCACCACACGCAGTTCCTTCTCTACGAGCAGAAAAGTCCCAGCTCTTCTTAAAGCCAGGTTCATCAGCAGATAAGTACTACTGGAATTATTTCAGGGCTCACTGATTATTGTTGTTTGCTTGAAAGTGCAAGATTACACGGTCTTCCAAAGATTTCCCAGTAAGAAGTTTATTCATCTTCTATCAAGCTTTCTGTGTTTTAATAACTATCAGGAATTCTGGTGTTGGACAAACACTTTTTAAAAAGTGACCAGGGTAATTATTTGTGTGACAGTGTTAGGTGTTCCACCTCCTAATTTGTGTATGAATATCCAGTGTGCTTAAATGTCTTTCACCATGGGTGAAACTGGCAAAGGGTGGACTTGGGTGACTAAGCAAAAGACAGGGTCATCTTTGTTGTAACTTAAGGCGACATCTCAGTCAAGAGCACGGGAATGAGGTGTGAAGAGGGACTTCAAAAAGTACTCAACTTCAGTTCAGTTCCAATTTGTAGGAATGCAGAGCAGAGTTCTTCTAAGCCATGTTCACCTCATTAGCTCAGAATATGGAAGAGGTGAATGCTACATCTGGTCACAAGACACGGGAGAGAGTCACAGAGGTCAGCCTTCTAATTTGCAGTCCTGACAACCTGTCTACGACATGGCTGTGTGCCAGAATTTCTCCTGGTTGGAAAGAAAAAGCACAGCAAACAAGTATCAAGAGGGCCTTTCTCGTGTTGCTGTATTTTGAAGAATGAAGAACATCCCGTCAGATAAATGAAGAGCTGATAATGCAAAGGCAGAAAGACTGTGCCTTGTTTCTGTTCTTGAAGTTACCCCCAAGAACCCTTCCATTGAGAATTGAAGGGGCTCAGGATGAAACAGCTATAAAGTTAATAAGGGGAAAAAAGCAAAGGAAACAAAGACCACAAAGCCTTTCTATGTTACCAAAGTCATGTAATGCTAAGGTATAAGCACCTGGAAAATTGATTGTATTAATGCAATCCTCTGCCAGTTAACTAAAACTCTCTCCTTTCTGTATCCAATATTTTAAGCTTTAAAAATCAACAAATGTAATATTTTGCAATAGTTTTAATCAACTAAGATGGCAGTTTATCTTAATGAGGTTAATTGTGTTATTTACTTATTTATTTATTCATTGTCTTCTTGTTTCTACTTCTTTTATATTGAAAAAACATTTGAGGTGGATTCATTTAGTTTTAAAGGCATTTAAACTTTTAAATAAGACACAAAAAATTCTAAGTGGCACTTGAGACACCCCCTTGAGAGAAACCTCTCATCTCTTGGGTTTGTAGATATCACATATATTCATAAATCAAATCCTGTGACTACTTAAGTGAGGCCAAAATACTAAAAAAGCACCCTGTATTCCATTAGAAAAACAATGTAATTAGTTTGCTTGGTTATATTTTTAAAATAGCTTGACATTTTACATAATTGATGAATATGTAATTTTCTAATCAGTAATGGACAGTTCCCATGGAGGTATCATTATTAGTCTTTTAATTTACAATTTCAGAGAGCTTTATGAAAGTGAAGATTAAAGCTAAGAAGCAGAGAAAACCCACTACAGGATAGCATTATCCTATTTAACACCCATAATATTTAACAGTAACCACAATTAAGCTTCACAAATTAAGTCATTGTATTGAATTCCTATTGGATGAGTTATAGGTAGAGAATTTATGTGTAGTGATTTTTTCCCCATACTAAATTTCCCATACAGAGTCATGTAACCAAGTGAACATCAGAGCAACATATTATACTATAAAGGGTTCTGTAGCTATGTCTTTATTTCTTGTCTCTTTTCTCCAGTGATAATAGAGATCTCAGTTACCATGCATAAACACTTAAATTCCCTCACTGAGAACGTTTCTGATACTGTTGGTATAAGAGAGAAAGTAATTTATTTAAAGATTGCCTTGTTTGTCTACAGTTTTGGTAATATCTAGATTATGTGGTTGGTCAGTTTGTCCTTATGACCTAAGAAAAAAAGACTAGCTGCCATGTTTAATCCAGATGACTTGTTATAGGAATATATAAGGACATCAATATTCATTGTATCTTACAATCATGCTCCAAGCGAAATAAAAATAAAAGTTAAACGGTCACAAATATTACAGTATCATAGGATAAGAATTAAACAATATGTACAAATTCATTGACAACATCTGTGCGAGTGTTGTGGACAAAACATTTAAAAAGAAATCTACATAAAACAAAGTTGATAAATTTATCAAATGTTGATAAATTTTCAGAGACAGTATAAAAGTACACAAAACATGGAAGAGAGAAAGAATTTTAAAAAAAAACAACCACTAAGCCAGTACATATAGTACAAGTTTACATTTATATTACAGAACGATGGGAACCGGAGACAAAAACGATTTGATAACAAACAGCAAAGAAAGTTGCACCAATCACAGGGAAGAAGGACTCTCCTTTTTAGATGAAAACACAGACGGCCACAGCTTATCCCGAGCCCCACCCATACACACATAGAAAAATAAAAGCAGATGCGAAAGTCGTTACAGCAACACACGACAGACAGGGGTGGAAAGCGTTTGGCATGTCGCATCACAGGAAGTCAATCACGATTGGCTAACGATGATGGTACCTGGCTCTGGTGCAGGTCACTGGCTTGCCTGAGAGGAGTAACAGATGGAGGGGGCGCACCTGATGTGGATGCCGACCGCCCTAGTTTGCAGCTTACTTTCGGTTCTGTGAACAAGGAGGAAAGACAAAGCATTAGCTGAACAAAGTCTGCAGCGATGAACCGGCTCTCAGACTTTCTTTTTGGTTTTGCAGCAGGTTCTTTTAATGCACTGAATTCTTCTGATGTATGCTAATCATTGGCAAGTGATGAAACAATTTCATAACAACAGACTAACATGAAATTTGTTCATGAGGATCCGCTCCTGGGAATAAAGAACAAATCATTTAAGTTGAAGGCCTTGTTCCCTTGTGTGCTTTACCCTCTTTACAATGAGTTTCTACAGAGTGATTAGGCTGGGAAGATCCCCTGGAGAAGGGAACAGCAATCCACTCCAGTTTCCTTGCATGGAGAATTCCATGGACAGAGAACCCTGGTGGGCTACAGTCCATGGGGCTGCAAAGAACTGAACACGACTAAGTGACCAACACAACATCCCATTGGTAAAAAGCCAATATTTGGAGCTTCATTTTCGGCTTTGGTCCATGGTTCTCCTATGTCCTAAAATGTCTTTCTACCCTCTCCAAATTTTTCTTCTTTCCCACCCTCTTTTCATTTTATCTTTTCCTCTTTCTCTTATTCTTTCCTTCTTTTTCTATTTTCTAGCTTTCTGATTTTCAAGTTGTCTTGTTCTGGTTATTTTCATGATACAATGTTTTCAACGTATCATTTCCCTAATTTAAATTCATTTGCTTTTAAGTTTATAGATACTTCTAAGACCTTTGCAATCTTTCATAATAATATTGTTTTTCAAAATTAAAAAGGCTTCTCCTGACTCTTCCTTTATTTAAGGAACCTAGATTGACCACTTAGGTCATTGTCAGGATACTCTGGAGATTAGTTTGGGGGATGGAAAGAGTACCCGTCATCCAAGAAGTGCAGAATGGTCTACAGAGGACACTAATTTTCAGACATATTTGAGGGTATTATGCAAGTGATTCTAGTACCTACACACCCGCTCTTAAAAATATGAGTGTTCAAATCTAAATGTACCCCACGTTGACATAAACTATCTCTCTAACTTATAAATGAACTTAACTTCCCAGGAGTCATTAGTCCTTGCATGTCTTAAGGAATCATCTTTTATCATATAAAATAAAGATAAAGGTAAAGCATCTATTGGAATCCTGGTTGACATGTTTTTATAATGAGCCAATATTTCCATATATCCATTTATGGCATTAACACATTTAGGTACATGAAAAAAATTAAACATTTTTTTTTTCCTTGAAAAGGATAACAAATAATATTTTTTACTATGAGTTTCCTTTAAAGTGTATGTTGAAGAGATTATCCGATGAGTGACACAATCCCATCCCTTTCATATTACCTGACGTACCTACGGATTAATTTCCCCTGCTAGGTTTCCAGTCAGACTCCGACTTAATCAGCATCTTTCAAGCATAGACGCTGATATCTCTAATGCACAGGCTGAGACTTACCAAAATCCAAGCAAACTCCCAATTTTATCATGACCCAGAAAGGCCTTGCCTTACCCTTATTGGACAGTGGTCCAAATCGTGTCTTGGTTCATCCACCACCCCTTTAGGGACTGCAGTTTAGCCATAAACCAGTCATCACACATGGTGGCTTCCCTTACCGGCCAGCCATTCTGTGGCTTTAAAGTCCATTCCCAACATGGTTCATATGGGTTATGACTTCACCTGCAGTGGCAGTGACAGGCTGAGATGACTACTTATAAATTCATTATGCATGCATGCATATACAGACAATGAACACATTTCTGTGTTTACACACACACACACACACACACACACACACACACACACATATACATACTCCATTGTTGCTTAATGGTATCATGTCATAGGGACAATTTTGTTTATTCTAAGTTTTGGGTTTATCTTTAGCATACTCATTTCACTCTTGTTTTCCATTTCACCTGGTCCTTCACTTAAATACATTTGCAATCTATTATGCTGTTTGTGAGACCAGGTTGGTGAAACAAACCATTATGATCTTGGAACCACCAAGGTTTTGATTTGTTTTGTTTTGTTTTGTTTTGCCAAAGAAAGTTCTGAAAAAGTCTTGAAAATCCTAGAAAAGATACTGTTTTTATAACTGAGTCTCTTAGAGATTCTTGCCTGGAAAATCCCATGGATGGAGGAGCCTGGTAGGCTGCAGTCCATGAGGTTACGAAGATTCGGACACAACTGAGAGATTTCACTTTCACTTTTCACTTTCACGCATTGGAGAAGGAAATGGCAACCCACTCCAGTGTTCTTGCCTGGAGAATTCTGGGGATGGGGGAGCCTGGTGGGCTGCTGTCTATGGAGTCTCACAGAGTCGGACACGACTGAAGCACCATAGCAGCAGCAGCAGAGCTATGATATCGAAGTTAAATTGTCCAGTTCACTCACCTTTGAAAATACACTATGCTTTAAGTCTTAAACAGTGGGGCTTAGGATCTATAGTACTGAAAACAATATGTTTTCATCCTAAACTTTGTTAATATAAAAAATTGCCAAGGCTTTAGAGGACCACAAACAATGGAGCTATGCCTCAAAAGAGATCTAAGATGTGGCTTTCCTCCTCTTAAAAAAAAATAACTCATTGCATTAAGAGATTCATTATGAGCTAGAAATTACTTATTCTTTGTACACTTAAGGAAAAACCTGTCTTTGTGTAATAAGCTACCAAAAACCTAGAGGTAAAAGTTGATGTTATTTGTGCAATTTTAGTGAAGGTCAAGTATGAAAAAAACGAGAAAGAATGAGGAGGGGGAGATACAGAGACAGAAAGAATGGAGGAGGAAAATGGAAAAAAGGAAGAAGGAAGGAAGGCAACGGTGAGAAAGTGAGAGGGATGGAGGAAGGAAGGAGAAAGAAGACATTAACTTTAACTTCTTAAAATAAACTATCAAGATATTATTCTGTGATGTTTCCAGGCTAGTAATTCATCATCACCTTATGATTTTATTAAGGAAGTGCCAACTGGACTTTGTTACTTAAGAAGAAAGAACTAGTATATTTCTTTTTATTCTTATTGAATACAATCTTTCATTGTATTTTTAAAGGATGGAAATTTCTCCATCATTTTTCATCTTCCCTTTAGGCTGAATTTAATTTCTGTTCAGGATTATGTTCCTTGGTGTTGTTACAGGAGAATCCCCAAGGCATCCACAGCTACGAGTATGAACACTGAAGTTCTCTTTGCTTTCAGAAAGAAAAGACAAATGACTGTTCTCAACCTCTGGATCTACACAGCAATAAGAGATTAGTGCATTTTCACTAAAGAAAACACTTTCATCTAGCGTCAAAAAAATAAGATCAGTCAAATTCTGGGGAGACATATTTTTTTCTCCATCTTGTTTTATTTTTTCAGTACACAATACTTTTCTCTACTGGCAGAGGCATATCATGATTTTCCCTAGTCAATCACACTGCTCAAAGTTTCTAATCGACGACTTCGTGCTACATGGAGGTCACAGAAAAGCCTTTTATTTAATACACCAAGGTATGCTGATTGCAAACTCTATTTTCATTTCTGGGGAAGGCATTTTTTTTTTTTAAATAACACATTTGCTATTTGAGATAAACTGATGCCTGAGTAATAAAGGCACAGTTTTGCCAGGACTATGCTAAAACCTTCACAGATTTCAAATGTTTTGTTTTCAAGCTTCCATCACACATCATAGCAAACATATCTGATGCCCTCATGTCCTACATTAAATGTAAATTTTATTATATAAAATTGGAATACATTTTTATAATTTTCTTTGAAATTACTGGACTGTGAATAATCCAATTAATTCATGATTGGCTATGATTTCCAGACAGTAATCATGCACACTCAGGAATCTTTATAGAATTAGACAATCTAATCTGGAATTTATTTTCAGGTGTAATGAAACTGTTTTAATGTTAAACTTAACAATTAATTAAATTGACCTAATGTTACATTTTGTATTGATTTAATTAGATATTCATTCATGTTAATGTGGCAGTTTCATTTGGAATTCTGGTGCTACTATTTTTTTAAGTATCAAATATTTGCAGCCATGAAGTTAAAAGAGACTTGCTTCTTGAAAGGAAAGCTATGGCAAACTTAACATATTAAAAAGCAGAGACATCACTTTGATGACCAAGGTCTGTATAGTCAAAGCTATGGTTTTTCCAGTACTCATGTATGGATGTGAGAGTTGGACCATAAAGAAAGCTGAGAGCTGAAGAATTGATGCTTTTGAACTATGGTGCTGGAGAAGACTCTTGAGAGTCCCTTGGACAGGAAGGAGATCAAACCAGCCAATCCTAAGGGAAATCAACCCTGAATATTCATTGGAAGTGTTGATGCTAAAGCTGAAACTCTAATACTTTGGCCACCTGATGCAAAGAGCCAACTCATTGGAAAAGACCCTGATTCTGGGAAAGACTGAAGGCAAAAGCAGTGGGTGGCAGAGGATGAGATGGTTAGATAGTATTACTGATTCAATGGATGTGAATTTGAGTAAACTCTGGGAGACAGTGAAGGACAGAGGAGCCTGGCATCCTACAGTCCATGCAATCACAAAGGGTAAGACTTGACTTAGTGACTGAACAACAGCATTTGTGTAGATCCGTGAGAACCATGGGCCCACAGACCCAGGCACTGTCACGATGATGCTGAAAGATGAAACAAATCTGATCAATTATGTGATCATTTTGTGACTGTGGAGAAAGAAAATCAAATGTAAAACTCTATCCTGGGAGTCGACATACTTCTCTCTCTCCATCTCCATTGGGGGCATTCCTCTAAGCAAGCATTCATATAGTATTGAATGACTCCTAGCATCCTTTAGTTATGGACCAAATTCTAGTGTTATCTGAAGGGTCAGACAGTAAAACTATTGATGCTGGAGTAATTGGTGATTCTCCTTGGGAATACTGGAATTTTGGTAAAGATCTAAAACATAGATAAACGTGAGGTGGCAACCTGACGGATAAAATATATGATCCAATGTCAAAAGTAGAAAAGTAAAGAATCCATTGCATATAGGAGAAAGAGAATCCCATGCACTTTGGGTTAGAATACCCGTTGTATTCCTTCTGAGTATCTGAGGGCTGGGCTTTCCCTTGCTTCCACTTTATTATGCAGAGAGAACTTAAATCACACTGCTCATACACAGGGATGCCCCCAATGCTGTAATGCATGGTTAGTTTCTTACATGGCAACATGGCATACTGTAGCATTAACAGCTTTTTAAATTTGACAGCCTCTTTTATTAAAACACATGGTTTCTGAAATGCCCTTAAGATCTTCATCACCCTAGCTGAATATGAGAGTGTGCTTTAAAAAAAAAAAGATACTTGATTCCACATAAAAGAGAATTAAAATATATGTTTATAAAGGAACACATTTTATCTATTTAACAAGTAATATATGCTAATTCACTATCTTAAAAATTATTACATAAAAATTCATCTGCCAAGAAATAGAGGAAAAGGCATTTGATATACAGGATCAACTATTACCATGGGAATAAAAATTTAACTTCATGTTATGATGTCAAAAATAGGGTAAACAAACAAAAAATAGAACAAAACTCTTTCATCCTCTGATATTAGGAATGAATGCATGGCATAAATAACTTCATGTATTTATATAATATGTGATATATTACTTCTAAATAACAAAAAGAAAGAAATTCCAGGCTTGAATTTTTGTGTATCACTCACCTTATTAATGTAAATGACAATCAAAACTGGACATCAAACTAGTGATTCTTCTTTATACATCCATCTAGTCAAGGCTGTGGTTTTTCCAGTGGTCATGTATGGATGTGAAAGTTGGACTGTGAAGAAAGCTGAGCGCCGAAGAATTGATGTTTTTGAACTGAGGTGTTGGAGAAGACTCTTGAGAGTCCTTTGGACTGCAAGGAGATCCAACCAGCCCATTCTAAAGGAGATCAGTCCTGGGTGTTCTTTGGAAGGACTGATGCTAAAGCTGAAACTCCAGTACTTTGGCCACCTCATGAGAAGAGTTGACTCATTGGAAAGGACTCTGATGCTGGGAGGGATTAGGGGCAGGAGGAGAAAGGGACGACAGAAGATGAGATGGCTGGATGGCATCACTGACTCGAGGCACATGAGTTTGAGTGAACTGCGGGAGTTGGTGATGGACAGGGAGGCCTGGCGTGCTGCAGTTCATGGGGTTGCAAAGAGTCGGACATGACTGAGTTACTGAACTGAACTGAACTGAAAGAGCAAATATCCTGCAACAGAGGGTGACCAGATACTGAAATTGTCCGTGGTCTTGTAGCATGTTTTACTATAAATACAATGCTCTTTTTACATATAAATGCAATGTTCTTATATTTATACGTATAAATGCAAAGCTATTTTTATATATAAATACAATGTTCTTATGATTCCACCGAAAATACACTGTCTGTTACAGACATAAACTAAACAATATGTGTCTTAGAACATGGGGTGACTTGGGAAATTGGGACTGGCATATACACACTACCGTGTGTAAAATAGTTAGCTTGTGAGAACCTGCTATAAAACACAGGGAGCTCAGTTTGGTGTCCTGTGATGACCTAGAGGGGCGGGATAGGGGGCTGATGGTAGGGAGGACCAAGAGGGAGGGGATATACGTGGACAAATAGCTAATTCACTTCATTGTACAGTAGAAACTAACTCAACATTACCTCTACCCCAATTAAAAAAAAAAAAAGATGACTGTAAGACTCTACATTGACATCCCCATGGCAGGGACTTCAATCTGATCTCCAGCAGTGGTTATGTTTATTCACTCTATAGCAGAACTTCTGAAGGGCTCTAACACCCTTTGAGGAGGTGGACAGCATAAGGTAAAAACTGCTTTCATGAAAATACTAAGACATTATTTGGTCTTCTCTACTGTGTTGACAAACACACTGAAAGTACAAAAACAAGGTTGGATAAGTCTGCTGACACAGGAGAACATTAATAGCACCAAATTGTACTAGTAATTATGCATTTTTTCCACTGCCACATACACTTTCGTATTTGGCAGACATCTCAAAAAAATGAATGAAGTTAGCTTATTGCTTTAAGGAAGACAACTGGCAGTATGTGTTGACAATGATGTATTTGAGCTTTTAAGCAAAAAGTAAACTTTTCAAACACTTGTATTTCTCACTCTGAGCTTGACAGAACCCTTATACTTAAAGGCTTTTCTTAGCAGAGCAGTGGCTATATTAATGAACGTGTTGCTTTTGATTTTTTATAACAAAATGTGTCAACCTATGGAAGATTTGCATGACACATTTTGTAAAAGCCCTATGTTATAAATCACTCACCAATAAAGATACACTTAAGTCTAAGATAGACCAAGGTATTTAAATGTAACAGCATAATGAGTTTATTGATATGTAGCTAACCTTAACCAAACTGTTGTTTGTTGAATTTTGGGAAAGCATTAAAGAAGAATAGCCACAATTATATGAAAATGCTATTAAAATATCCCTCCTCTTTCACATATGTTTAAGTCTAGATTCCCTTGATATCTTTTAACTAAAGCAACATATCACAACAGACTGAATCCAACGTAGATGAAATCCTATGTTCTACTGAGTCAGACATCAGAGAGATTTGTAAAAATGTAAAAAAATGTCAGTCTTCTAAACATCTGTTTCGATTTTGGAAAACAGTATCACTTTTCATGACAAAAAATTTTATGTTAATGTGTAATGGGTTTACTATTTGAATGAACAGATAATTTTTAATTCTCAATTTTAATTTCTATCATGAGAAATAGTAGACGTAACCCAGATAAAGGAAAGCTCTTTGGGGTTCTCAATAACTTTGAAGAACGTAAAGGGTTCTGAGAATGATGACTTTAAGCACTGTTGTTCCTATGGACTCTGAACCCCCAAAGAGTTCTCTTAAGAGGGTCATTTTATTATCCAATTAATCATCCATTTGAGTATTTGAAAAACAAAAATTTGAAACAGTGGAAAATATCATGTGGAAGCACAAGAAACGGGGAAACCTTTGAAAACTCCAGAGGATTTGGGAATCACTAGTTGTAAAATGCTGCCCTAGAAAAATCTCGACAGCAATGTCTAAGAAATGCTATTACCATCCTGTGAGACCTGAGGGAAGCCATCCAAATTCTCAGGGTGCTTTTTCATCACTTATAATAAGAAGCATTGCCAAGGTTCACTGATTCTTGGATGTTCATAAATTAAATCTGTTGGAATCATTGAAATGACCTCAAAAATACTCTTGATTGATGGTGAGTTAGTTTACTAAAGTCACTTCTTTTACTCCTCCTTTTGATTTGCTTTTCATGCTTTATTACTTATTTATTTAGATAGTTATTGTCAAACAAAGTTTAATAACACCTATACATGGAGAGATCCAGAAGAACTGAAACACTTCTGTGCTTAATTTCTGTATCAGTGTTGGTAGGATTATGCATAATTCAAGTGTGCTATGTGCTAACATTTGTAAAATTGTTGGTGAAAGCTTTGGCAGTAAATGGTTAAACATTAAAAAAAATAAGTATTTAAAAATAAAATTGAGGAGGTATGAAGGTCATCTGTCATTTTCACCTATCTAGAATCCACTTATTCTTTCTTCTGGAATAGTATGAATTCCCTTTGGAGAACACAACCATCAGTAATCTCAAATTTCATGGTTCCCTATTAGGGGCTGACCTCAACTTCAGCTCCAGAAGTGGCCACCTGATTCTTTCCTGTCCAATCAATCATTCTATCACCTTGCTTCACTGACGGGCTCAGGGTTGAACATGTGACCCAAGGCAGCCAATGAGAGTTGCCTTCATACTTCTGCTGGAGCTCTTGGGAAAGATGTATTACCAGTGATGCTAAGCTCTCATCACTGACTAGCTGAATGACTATGGACAATTTGCTTGACATCGCTAAGCTTCCATTTGTTCACAGGTAAAATGGGAGAAATAAAGGTAGCTGCTTCAGAAGATTATTTTGGGAATTAAATAATATAATAATTGCAGATTTCACCATAGTGGCCAACATGTCATAAAATCTCAATAAATGTTAGCTGTTTTTATTTTATTGTTTAAAGCACATATGATCTTTCAGTTCCTCTCTTTATAATATAAAGAAGTCTAAACTGCTTCCTCTCAATGGTACACATGGCTCAGCTTACATAGCCAGCCTCACCTGCAACCTTGCACCTGTCACATTGTATTAAATTCTCCTAAAGGCCCATGTGTTCCCTTACTCTCGAATTTTAGTCATGCTGCTCTCTCTGCCTGCACACTTGTTCCTTCTCGCTCCTTCCATCTCCTTTTCTACTAAACTGAATGCTTTGTGAGGACAGGAGCCATGCCCATCTCATTCTCCACCTGAGCAACAGGAAAACTAATCCCTGATAAGGACTCATGCAGTATTTATTAAAGGAAGCATTACACCATATTTTAAAGAAAGATGACTTCTTTGTGTATCTCTCCAAGTTCTGAGAAAACGTGTTCTTCCATTGCTGCATCTTTCCCAAGACTCTAACGAAAGAGGCAAAAAATTGTATCGGCCATATTATAGTTGAATTTAACTTAAAAAAAAAAAAAAAAACTCATGATGGGGAAAACTGCAATGCCTGACTTGGACAGGAGATGGCAGTGCAAACGCAGTTTGCTACGTATTCTGGTGTGCCTACAAGCTCCCAGAACTAGTTTCTGTACACTACCAGCATAAGTCAGACAGAACCTTCTTTTCTGTCACGTCTCTTAAGGCATTTCACAGATGCAGGAAGAACATGCTTTGTGAAAACTGGTGGTGTGCTGTGCCCACAGCGCTTTTCCAGAGAAAGCCAACTGTCAACCAGGAGCGATGTCAGAGCCACTTCTCCCCAAGGGGGCACAGGGTGGGGCAGGTTTCCTGCAGTGAAAGACCCCAGGAGCTGGCGCTGCAGTCAGAACTCAAGCATAGTGTCATCATGATGCTCAAACAGGGTTAACCTGCTGAGGGGCGAGTAAGGTGAAGGTACCTTCTGCATTCTCTGAATTATGCCGGATAAATGACTTTTTTTCCCCAAGAGAATCAAACAGAGAGTAGGTAGAAATTCAGAATTTCTCTAACAAAAGTGAACTACTATCAAATTGGATTTTTTCTAGCAGCTCCCTAGGTATCTCTATGATATGCATTGCCACAGTCTATGCATGGCGTTTATTAGAAATCAGGTTTAAGGGAACTTTATGTGTGTATATGTGTGTGTAGTCACATGGTTATGTACAAAATATGATAATAAGCTAGCTGACTGCAAATCAGACCACATAAAACTCAAGTTTAAAATCTGTAAGTAGCTATAGATAGACACATACACACACACACACACACACACACACACACACACACACACATACCAGTTAATATCATCAAATTGCTTGACTCCAGAACTGTTCCCATAGCTTTAACAAGTCATCTTGCTAGGAAAAAAATTAGAAAAAGAATGTAAGTGAAGTGAAGTGAATTGAAGTCACTCAGTCGTGTCTGACTCGTAGCGACCCCATGGACTGCAGCCTACCCAGCTCCTCCGTCCATGGGATTTTCCAGGCAAGAGTACTGGAGTGGGGTGCCATCGCCTTATAACTATAACAAGTCATCTTGCTAGGAAAAAAAATGAGAAAAAGAATGTAAGTACTTTAGGGAAATCCTTACAAACCACTGAAAAACAAAGTCCAGGGTCTTTTTGTTCTGAATCTGGGACAGTGATGCCCTCTTGTAAAAACTCAAGCACCATCATAGGCTAGCATAGGCTCCTTGAAGGCAGAGGTCACTTGACACCACCTTATAGGGTGCTGTTCAAAAACAGGTATTCTCACAAGCCTGCTGGATGAGTAAATGGCTGAACCAAAGAAAGACAAGGACAGATCATGTTGCTATTTTATTAGCAAAAAAAAAAAAAAAATACACGTGACACAGTGGCTCAGGTGCTTGAGAGTTAATGCTTAGATATAGCAAAACAAACAGTTACGAACAACTCTGAGTTAGTCAGAAGAACAAGAGATTTCACGGGCTAGAGAAGAGAAAACACTTATTTGAATTGATAAGGCAGGTTGTTTGGGGGCAGTGTATTTATCTTCATAATTAGGTTCCCCTTGGTTTAGGATGAAAATACATTAGCTGACTTTGTAAATCTGATCCCTGAGTTTATAATTCCAGGAGTTTAAAATCCATAAACGGCTTCCTGGAACTTTAAGGTAAGACTTGAATCACTGACGTGGTCACCTCAGCCTCACACCGTCAGGCAGCTGCCCTTGGCCACTCTCTCACACATGCCCCCAAGTTCCAGAGTTGTTACACCTCCTGGGTCCTCTCCCTGGATTAGTTTCTCTCCTAAATCACACTAGATCTTAGCTCCTCAGAGACCAGGAGGCCCTGCGACTTCAGAGGGAGTGTGGTGTCATTTTCTTTGGTGACTTCTGTCACAGATCGTAATTACATATTTAACTTCTGTGATTAATAGCAGTCTCCCTCACTGGCTCACGCTCAGTGCCTGGGAACCTTATACTGGAAAAACAGAAGAATAAATGAATGCATAGATAAATAAATGAACTTATGAACATGGAGGTGGATATGGGGAAACAACCTAATTCAGTCATGGGAATGGAGCTGTACTATGATTCAGAAACTTGAAATCCCATTCTTGATTTGAATCTACCACTTACTGATGGGTCTGGGCTGTTTAATTGATTTCTCCTGAGCGGCAGTTTGGTCACCCAAATAACTTGGATCATAACACTAATCTGTAGATGTAAGAGTGTTTGTGAAGATCAAATGAAATAGCACTTATTTTAGAAGTTAACACATGGTATATAAATAAAAACACTATTTTAAATGTGTGTTAATCATTCAGTTGTGATCAATGCAAAGAAATAGAGGAAAACAATAGAATGGGAAAGACTAGAGACCTCTTTAAAAAAATTAGAGATACCAAGGGAACATTTCATGCAAAGATGGGCTCAATAAAGGACAGAAATGGTAGGGACCTAACAGAAGCAGAAGATATTAAGAAGAGGTGGCGAGAATACACAGAAGAACTGTACAAAAAAGATCTTCATGACCCAGATAATCACAATGGTGTGATCACTCACCTAGAGCCAGACATCCTGGAAGGTGAAGTCAAGTGGGCCTTAGGAAGCATCACTATGAACAAAGCTAGTGGAGGTGACAGAATTCCAGTTGAGCTACTTCAAATCCTGAAAGATGATGCTGTGAAAGTGCTGCACTCAATATGCCAGCAAATTTGGAAAACTCACCAGTGGACACAGGACTGGAAAAGGTCAGTTTTCATTCCAATCCCAAAGAAAGCAATGTCAAAGAATGCTCAAACTACTGCACAATTGCACTTATCTACATGTTAGTAAAGTAATGCTTAAAATTCTCCAAGCCAGGCTTCAGCAACACATGAACTGTAACCTTCCAGATGTTCAAGCTGGTTTTAGAAAAGGCAAAGGAACCAGAGATCAAATTGCCAACATCCACTGGATCATGGCAAAAGCAAGAGAGTTCCAGAAAAACATCTATTTCTGCTTTATTGACTATGCCAAAGCCTTTGACTGTGTGGATCACAATAAACTATGGAAAATTCTGAAAGAGACGGGAATACCAGACCACCTGACCTGCCTCTTGAGAAACCTGGATGCAGGTCAGGAAGCAACAGTTAGAACTGGACATGGAACAACAGACTGGTTTCAAATAGGAAAAGGAGTACGTCAAGGCTGTATATTGTCACCCTGCTTATTTAACTTATAGCAGAGTACATCATGGGAAACGCTGGACTGGAGGAAGTACAAGCTGGAATCAAGATTGCAATGAGAAATATCAATCACCTCAGATATGCAGATGACACCACCCTTATGGCAGAAAGTGAAGAAGAACTACAGAGCCTCTTGATGAAAGTGAAAGAGGAGAGTGAAAAAGTTGGCTTAAAGCTCAACATTCAGAAAACGAAGATCATGGCATCTGGTCCCATCACTTCATGGCAAATAGATGGGGAAACAGTGAAAACAGTGGCTGACATTATTTTTCTGGGCTCCAAAATCACTGCAGATGGTGACTGCAGCCATGAAATTAAAAGACGCGTACTCCTTGGAAGGAAAGTTATGACCAGCCTAGACAGCATATTCAAAAGCAGAGACATAACTTTGCCAACAAAGGTCTGTCTAGTCAAGGCTATGGTTTTTCCAGTGGTCATGTATGGATGTGAGAATCGGACTATAAAGAAGGCTGAGCATGGAAGAATTGATGCTTTTGAACTGTGGTGTTGAAGAAGACTCTTGAGAGTCCCTTGGACTGCAAGGAGATCCAACCAGTCCATCCTAAAGGTGAACAGTTCTGGGTGTTCAGTGGAAGGACTGATGCTGAAGCTGAAACCCCAGTATTTTGGCCACCTGATGCGAAGAAATGACTCATTTGCAAAGACCCTGTTGCTGGGAAAGTTTGAGGGCAGGAGGAGAAGGGGACGACAGAGGATGAGATGGTTGGAGGGCATCACCAACTCAATGGACATGGGTTTGGGTGGACTCTGGGAATTGGTGATGGACAGGGAGGCCTGGCGTGCTGCGGTTCATGGGGTCAGAAAGAGTTGGACACAACTGAGCAATTGAACTGAACTGAACTGTGTCTGACTCTTTGTGACCCCATGGACTGTAGCCTGACAGGCTCCTCTGTCCATGGAATTCTCCAGCAAGAATACTGGAGTGTGTTGCCATTTCCTACTCCAGGGTATCTTCCCAACCCAGGAATCAAACCCACGTCTCCTGCATTACAGGCAGATTCTTTACCATCTGAGCCACCAGAGAAACCCATTGTTTTAATGGGTCACAGATAATCAACAAAGATGATAAACTGAAATTTCATAACTTGGGCTAAATGGAATGTATAATAATCTTAGAGAAAATTTTGTAATTACATCTGATTCTGTTTTTCTTAACTTTTCTATTTAGCTGTTAACATAAAGAACCTTAAAATCCTTTGGTTTTGTCAAGTCACAAAAGTCTTATTGAAATAGTCATTTAAATGCCTAGTTCCTTACATTAATTACAGTTCTGAACTTTGTTTCAAGTAGATGCTTCTCTCCTGGTCCATTCTGGCCAGCTCCAGCACACACTGTCATTTTGCCTGACAATGTTCTAACCCCAGTGCCCCCAAATTCACCCTCATTATGTCTGCCTTCACAAGGGTTCAGGTAGGAGGAAAGAGGGGAAGTGAAGGGATAAGAAAAGCCTTCTTGCCTGGTGTTAGCATGAGCTGGTGTGCCTCACACCGTGGTGTAGCAGGGAAGGAACGAGAGGAGAATACTCTTCATGGGGTGCTTTCAAGTGCACCCTGAAAGGCCCACATGGCTGGCCATCTCTCACCTGAGATCTCCTGTTTGCCCAGTGGGCATCCTATGGATGGGCCTTGAGCCATGTCCTGCAGAGGCCTTGCCATTCTGGCTAGTCACATGACCTAAACGACCTCTATGGGTTTCTCTCCATGGTTTAATCTGGTCCACAGAAAATACACTTTGCACGCATCTTTAACCCATTAGCAGTAGCTGAAGAGTTACTTGCTAGGAAGCTGTCTGCTGTGTGGTCACAGGCTATTCAGCTAACCTCTTGTACTTTTTTTTTCTTTAATGGTGTCCCTTCAATGACTGGAAAAAAATAACAAGTTTTCCAGGTGGCCCCATGAAAGTCACTTGATTTTTCACTGGAGGAGACAATTTTCTCATCTCTCATCTATAAGAAATGGAGATTCATCTCTCTCTCTCTCCCTCTATGTCTCTGCCTCTCTCTCTCTCTCTCTCTCTCTCTCTCACACACACACACACACACACACACACACGCTCTATCTCAAAGTCTCTAATAGCTGGTTTCTAGCCTCCCAGCCTCTAGCCCTTTTCCTAGGCTAGAGAAAGGAGTTCAGTTAAGGACACTCACTTCCATCACCTCCTTTGCAAATTCTGCTTCTGTGGTTTAGCTTTTGGCCTTGGAATGTGAGCATAATCACCTTCTATCATTTTGTAATTAGCCCACTGCACATTCGAACCCCCAAAAAGACACTTTTGAGTTGTTTACAATAGTTAAGACCAACTTCTCCTGTCCAGGTTGTTTCTCAAAGCTGTATCACCAGTATCAGGAGAAAGACAAATAAAACCATTACTCTGGAGAACACAAATTCTTGCAGCCAGAAGTCACAGTTTTCCGCAGAGAAGTGAAAGTGGGACGACTGGGAATATGACTTATACTCTCCAAAGACTCTCCACATGAGAATTCTGTTATGTGTTTACTACTAGAATTCAGAAAGGGAGCGTTAAACTCTGGAGTGTGAAATTAGCCAGCAGAACCTAGCAACCAGATTTGGCCAGTGTTCCCCGAGGAAATAACCCGGCATCCAATTAGAACTGGGAAGGAGAGCAGATGTGGGGAACTGAGCTCTGCTGCCTGAGCTGACAGTACAGAATGGCAGCCTTGAGGGTCATAGACACTGAAGCCTACAGCTGCCTGCGGCTCATACAGAGCCAAACAGGAAGTTAGTCAATATCCTACAGCGAAGCCAGAATCACCATGAGGCTTGAATGCTACCCAACTGGTTTGTGGTTCCTGTTGCATAATAACAATGAAAATAATAGAAATGACAGTTTCTATCTATACACAGGCCCCAAACAGTGATGCAACCTTGACAGTTAAAACTCATGCTTTGAAAGGGCTAGAGACAGCAAGGAGAGGGTGAGATGAATGGAGAGAGTAGCATGTAAGCATATGCGCTACCATATGTAAAATAGATAGCCAATGGGAATCTGCTGTATGACTCAGGGAACTCACACTGGGGCTCTGGGACAACCTAGAGGGGTGGGAAAAGGTGGGAGGTGGGAGAGAAATTTAAGAAGTAGGGGATATAGGTATACCTATGGTTAATTCATGTTGATGCATGACAGAAATCAAACCAATATTGTAAAGCAATCATCAATCAATTAAAATAAATAAGTATACTTATGAAAAAATGAAGCTTTGAAAAGTGGAACAGTAAAGCAAAAGGTGGGTGGGTTTTCACTTTTTTCTGTGACTTTTGGGTTTTCAAGAAGCATACTGCAATCAAATAATAGTAATTAAATATTTCCATTTGACTGAAAATCAGCAAAACTGAAACAGACCATGGCAGCTACAGTTACTTCATGAGTTCACACTGTACTCAAACCCAGTGACTTAAAATGACACTCACTGAGTTTTGTTCTTGAGGCTATGGATCAGTTGGATGGTTTTTCTGGTCTGGGCTGGGCTCGCTCATGCATCCCTGATCAGCTCTGGGTCAGATAAGTGTTTCTGCTGTTTCATGCCATGCTTTCTCACATGCCTGGGGGTTGGCTGGCGGAAGGCTGAAGACTTTTGGCTTTCTTCCATATGTAGCCCATTTCCCAATGGGCTAGTCCAGGCTTGTTTTCATGGTGGAGGTAGGATTGGAAGCATTCATGGCCTCCTGAGGCTGAGGCTCATGACTGACACAAAGTCACCTCCATCTCATTCTATTGGTCAATACAAGAAACAAGGATAACCCAGATTTAAGGGGTAAGAAATAGACCTGACTACTTGATAAGGAGTTATTAAAGCACATTGCAAAGTGTGCATTCAGGCAGAGGGGAATGATGGGGACCGTTATTGCAACTATAAGGCTGAATCAAGCCATAAGAAACTATGGAGAAGAGTATAAAGTTTGGGAATTACACAGCCATATTAAACAGTTTGCTACTAATCAGCTTCTAACAATAAATCTTTTTCATCCAACCATCAGTGAGTGAGCTGCACAGACCACTTTATCCCCTCTTATGTGCCTAGTTCTTACTCATCATGCTAGTACCAAATTTAATATCACTTTCTCAAGGAAGCCTGTGTGAATTACATTCCTTTTTAGATGAATAAATCATGTGACTGTACCCAGAAAAGACCCTAGAAA
Source organism: Oryx dammah (assembly GCF_014754425.2). Lineage (NCBI taxonomy): Eukaryota > Metazoa > Chordata > Mammalia > Artiodactyla > Bovidae > Oryx > Oryx dammah. The sequence goes on from NW_024070211.1 coordinate 21,932,599, forward strand.
AGACTCTGATTCTAGGAAAGATTGAAGGCAGGAGGAGAAGGGGATGACAAAGGATGAGATGGTTGGATGGCATCACCAGCTCAATGGACATGAGTTTGAGCAAGCTCCGGTAGTTGGTGATGGACAGAGAAGCCTGGCATGCTGCAGTCTGTGGGGTCGCAGAGTCAGACACAACTGAGTGCCTGAACTGAACTGAACTGTGCCCAGAATTACCCCCTCACATCACTTATAAGAATCTGTTAAACTTTACCCTCCATCTTTCCTGTTAGAACATGAGCTCTGGGATGGGGAGATCAGGTCTACCCCACTTACCCTGCACCCCCAGCACCTAGTCACTGAATATCACAGAATAGATGCTGAACAAATGTTTGTTAAATATACACAAAGGGAATGAATGACTGAATTAATAGATGAATGAATGTCAAGTTGAGGATTTATTAAAGAAATGTGTAGCTTTGTGTATATCAGTGTTTTCTTGTGATTCCCATGTCCTTGCTAATCTGTGTATTTAAATTTCATTCATTGCTACGAAGCAGAAAAGAAACACTGTGAGAGTTTAAGATGATTTTTTGATACAGCAAGTGAATTTTAAAGCCTGTACCTGATACTTTCTCCAAATTTCAGAAATTCAGACTCAAGAGAATCCAAAAATGGCCTTTACATTGACTTACAATCTTTGTCAGAAATGCACAAATAAATGAAAGACAGGCTGTTGTGGTAGTGTTCCTATTGTAGTGGTCCTATTAGTAGTAGTCCTATAGCCAATTATATTCTGTGTGACTCAAGATAACCTTATATTTGCAATGAGTTGAGCTTTCCAAAGGAAATACTCAGGTTTTGTCCTAGAAAAAAAGAATTGGAGATCTTTCTAATAAAACTGAATGGGAACAGAATAAACCATGGTCTCTTAGCTATTACAAGTCAGATCTGTACCAGACCTGCTTATACATTTCTCAATTTAGTCCTCATAACAATCAACATGGTGAGATTCCCTTTATCTTTTCTATAAAGATAAACTGGGGCATAGCAGTGTTACATGTTATTAACACCAAAATATTACTTTATTAACATCACTGTAAAGCATGGCTTACATAAACAAAGAGGGAAGACAACATTGATTTATTATGGTTTTCTAGGAATTATTGTCATAAATACTATTCCACTGTCCTCAGTCCTGCAGCCCAATGCATGTTTCTCACGTGTTTTTCATTCTCTGAACTTGTGCACATGAGACTTTCTGAATAACTGAAACTTGTGCACATGAGACTTTCTGAATAACTGAAACTTGTGCACATGAAACTTTCACAATTTCAGTTATGGTTGTCTGGAGGTTTATCAGCAAAGTTACCAGTTATCTCAGGTTATCAAGTAAAGTATGTTTCAGAACTTCAAGAGGAAAGCATCTTTCTTATAAATCAACTAATCATCAGTTTTCAAAGACTACACTCTTGGGTTCAATTGTATATAGTTCCCTTTCTTGAATCCTAGTTTTCAGTTGCTTATATTAAATGGTTCCCATTCTGCCAAATCTTCTTCTAAGATATCCTATATACTCTTTGGCTAAAACATTCACATCTTTGTGGTCTTTCCAGTCTTCAAAGACATGATTAGAATATGAAGTAGAGTAGAAAAGGACACTTGATCCTAGGAAGGAAAGCTATGACAAGCATATTAAAAAGGCAGAGACATCACTTAGCCGACAAAGGTCCGTATAATTCAATCCAAGCTATAGTTTTTCCATTAGTAACATACGCATGTGAGAGTTGGACCATAAAGAAGACTGAACACCAAGTAACTGATGCTTTTGAATTGTGATGCTGGAGAAGACTCTTGAAAGTCCCTTGGACTGTAGGGAGATCAAACCATTCAATCCTAAAGGAAATCAACCCTGAATATTCATTGGAAGGACTGATGCTGAAGCTGAAATTCCAATTCATTGGCCACCTAATGAGACGAGCTGACTCACTGGAAGAGACCCTGATGCTGGGAAAGATTGAAGGCAGGAGGAGAAGGAGACAACAGAGGATAAGATGGTTGGATGGCATCACTGACTCCATAGATATGAGTTTGAGCCAGTTCTGAGAGATGGTGATGGACAAGGAAGTCTGATGTGCTACTTATCTTCTTCATCCCATGTAGAAAGTCCTCATTCTAGATTTCTACTCAATTAATACTAGTAATAAATGATTTTTTCAAAAGACCCGATACAATCCTGTTTAAAGACTCAATGTGTCCCAATAATCCCTCCATCCTTTTTCTAGCTTGCCCTCATTTTTTGTTCTCTGAATGAATTTAAAAGTAGAGATAAAAAATTAAAAATAAATAAATAAACAAAAGTAGAGATAATAAGAAAAATAATACATTCAATTATAATCTAATTAATTTATGTTCAATAGTTTTGTGTCAAAAAGAAGCATAGTAGTGTTTTAGAGTGGCAGAGACCATGTTTATGTTTTACATACCCTATAATGTGTATCTGTGTTTGCCCCCAAAAAAACATAACAGAGATGGATACAAGCTTAGAAACTACGTGTTAATTGATTTAGTTTTTGAAATCTAAATTGCTATGAATACAATATATACTGGTATAATTTCTACTTTTTCTCATTGTTTTCATGAGCATTGGGGTCCCAGTTCTCTACTACCTGCAAGACTCTCCCCTCTGGGGAATTTCTGATTTACTAAACAACAGTGACTTGAAAAGAATGCCACAGCAAACAGTGGCACCAATAATTAGAACTGAGATCTCCTGATACACTCATCTGCTTTACTTCAGCATTTCCTTTATTCCTCAGAAGAGCTGTTAAGAGCAACCATTTCAAGCAAATAGTCTGTGACTAGTAGCAGTTTGTGTCTTTGTGTGCATGTATGTGTGTGAGTGTGTCTGTGTGTATCTAAGTGTGTGTGTCAGTGAGAGAGAGAGAAAGAGCCAGAGGCAGAAAGTCGACTGACAGAGAAGGGGGATTTAAAGTTGGAACTGGTGGCATTTTCACTCCTTTCGAGTGTCGGTGCGGAGCTGTGTGATTCCTTGTTTAGGGAGGAGGGTTATCACTTGCAGTTCTAGCGTAGCGCAGGAATATTCCTCATCCAGCAGCCCCGTGTCAAGGATACAATAATGAAGAGGAGGTGTGAGGAGAAGAGGGATAAAGCGTAAATACTGAGTCACTCTCTTCTGTTCCAAAATACCAAGTCCAACATGTTCTGTTCACATAGCTATTTACCTAGTCTGGATGAAGGCCATCTCACTGATGGAGGTGATTCTTTAAGGAGTGTCCCATTTGTTTAAAACCCCAAAGGTGAGTGAACTTTATAATTCAAATACTAAATCTCTTCTTCTAGTAGAACTATACCCTTTTCTAATATAGAATTGGCACATTTTAGGTCCTTCCTTTTTAGAAAAATTAGACCTACCAACATAACAAATATTTTCCTATTCTCCTTAGTATTCTGGCCTGGAGAATTCCATGGACTGTATAGTCTATGGGGTAGCAAAGAGTTGGACATGACTGAGCAACTTTCACTTTTCCTCTCAAAACTGGAATATGAGTAGGCTCAACAGATAGTATTTCAACGATCTATGGGGTTGGCCAAAACATTTGTTCTGTAACAGCTTCAGTTCAGTTCAGTTCAGTTCAGTCACTCAGTCGTGTCTGACTCTTTGCGACCCCATGAATCGTAGCACGCCAGGCCTCCCTTGTCCATCACCATCTCCTGGAGTTCACTCAAACTCACGTCCATCGAGTCGGTGATGCCATCCATCTATCTTATCCTCTGTCATTCCCTTCTCCTTCTGCCCCCAATCCCTCCCAGCATCAGAGTCTTTCCAATGAGTCGACTCTTCGCATGAGGTGGCCAAAGTATTGAAGTTTCAGCTTCAGCATCATTCCTTCCAAGGAACACCCAGGGCTGAGTTCCTTTAGAATGGACTGGTTGGATCTCCCAGCTTATGGAAACTCAGATGAACTTTTGGGTTAACCCACTATTTGGGATGCACGGACTTCTAAAAGTTCAATTCTTGTAATGTTCTTTCAAGCACTATATCATGCCAATATGTTTCACTATCACTGAAGAAGACCTAATTGGCACGGACACTGTATATGTAACTCTATATTTGCCCCGGCACTTCACATTTCTTGTAAAATGGATAAAAAAAGTCTTTATCAAAATTGTAACAAAAATCTTTTCTTCCACCTTATTTACTTCCTTCATAATCTAAGATGGAGAGTCGGAGAAACGAAAGCTATTTGTGCTATTTCTTCTGGTCAGTAGTCAATTTATCACTCTACAAACTGAACTTAAGGACCCAGAAGAGGAGATTTTTAGGTGCCATCAACTGAAAGAGATGCTTCAGGAGTTTTCAGTTGAAGGAAGAGAAAGCACATTATAAATTCAGTTTACACTCTGAATCTTATAGAAGAATTATGTCAGGTCAAAGACATATTACAGTTTACCCATTTTTATGCAACATGCTGTGTTCAGTAAACTCCATTTGTGTATTATTTGATGGTTTTGTTTCCAGTTGTTTCACAGGTTCCTCCTTCTCTGCCCGCACTTAGAAACGTTTGGACTCCCCGGGGTACAGTTTCAGTCCTCTTCTCATCTGAGTTTCCTGCCCTCCTAAATTAGAATCATCCAGTTTCACGGTACTAGCCATGTCAAAAAGCCCTAGTCTCATCCTCTAACATCACTAAATCTCTTTAGCTCTAGACGTACAATTCCAGCTGTATGCTAACTTCTCAGTTAGACCACCCAGAGCATGTCCAAATTAACATCATCAAAATGTAAATACTGGCTTTCCCAACTTAGCCTTGCTCCACATCTCATGTTGTAACAGAGAAGAGCAAACCTGGCTCCTTATTGAATCTACTCCTTTAGCTCTATGCTCTGTTCTGTCGTCTGTGCTCAGTCATGCTAACTCTGCGCCTTTTGTAAACTACTTTTGCCTATGAGCCAAACATATTCGGTGCTAAGTCACTTCAGTCATGTCCGACTCTTTGTGACTCTATGGACTGTAGCCCCCCAGGTTCCTCAGTCCATGGGATTATCCAGGCAAGAATACTGGAGTGGGTTGCCATTCCCTTCTCCAGGAGATCTTCCTGATACAGGGATCCAACCCAGGTCTCTTATGTCTCTTGCTTTGGCAGGCAGGTTCTTTACCACTAGCACCACCCAGGGAGCCAGGTTTGCCTATAGCCTGAAATATATATACAAGATAGGACATTTTCAAGTTTCTGATAATAGCTTCCCATTCATACAAAGGTAAAAAGTTACAGAACAGAAAATAACACTTGTCTTATTGGAGGTTTGCAGGAACACATTACCAGGCCTATCTGGACAACTGCAAGTACAAAGGATTCTGGCACCAGGAAGCTGGAAGCATCCAGCCACACTCCTTCCCTTTTCAGAATTAAAAAAACCAGAATTCTAACTTGAGGAAGATGGTTCTTTGGGACACTAGTCCACCATCTTCTGAGTCTGATGATTTTACAAGTAAAGTTACTATTCCTTGCCCCAATAACTCATCTCTCAATTTATTGACCTGTCCTGCAGTGAGCCATACAAGCCTGGACTCAGCAATAATGCTGACTATGCTTGAAGGCTTGGCGTTATCATTGGGCTTTTCATGATGAAAACTAAATTTATATTTTATCTATCTTAAAAATATACAAATGACTACAAAAGTCCACCACATAATGTGCCAAACCTCACCACAATGGGACAGATAACTGTCCACTGCTTATGCTACACTCCCTGCAAACAGACTGTTGATTTCATCTTCAAGTATAAAGCAGAGGTCTCCTTATGTAAGGGAAAGAAAGGCCCTCTATAAGCTCATGGAAGTCCCTTCCTCTTCACTCAGTGATTGATCTAGAGGATGCTTCCCAGATTTGCCCAAGTAGATCAAAAAGAGAGTCTTCTGGAACATGATACTCAGAACCATCTCCTCAGCTAGTGATCACAAAGGTACCATCCAGGGTAGCAAAAGAGAAGAGTTATAGGACAGGAAGCTTCTCAGTCCTCGATGATATCATGAAACAGTTACAAGAATCTTGAAACCACCTACCTCCTGCTCCAGGCTATGGGGTCTTAACAGAAGCCAGGGTTACTTTAGCCACTGTTAATTGGTACTCTGTGACTGAAAGAATTTCTGCTTAATGCACAAGGCCCTTCACGATTCTTGCTTTCTGGTCCCAACCTACTTTGTGGTTTCTTCAGTAAACCTTCTGTAAATCGTCACAGCAAACGTGCTAGAGTCTATCCTACAGTATTTCAGATTTTCATTTAGAAGGCAGACATTTCTTCTGTGTCCTCTTGGTGAGCAGGTTTCTGATAGTTCAAGCTCTAGCTCAAAGTGTTACCTTTTTAAGCAATGATGATTTCATCTATATACCGAAAGCTTCTCATTGTTTTCCCTGAAATCATACCCTCCCAAGAAAAAGTAACTTCTTTCTCCCTACTAGGTTTGCATATTATTTGTATACAATACATTCTATTGCAATGATCCACTCATCTGTCCTGCACTTGCCTTGAGGCCCCAAATATGAAGATGTCTTACTCGTTACTGTACTCACAGATCCTCAAACAGTGGCTGTTACATAATAAACATTCAGCTAATGCTTCTGGATTTTATAAAATATCTGTGGTCACAGTAGGAGCAAATACATTTTTTTTTTTTTGGATAGTGGCACAAACTTAATCACTAAAAATATACTAATAATTAAAAACATTACTGATACTAATATATTAATAACCAAATAATGAAAAACAATACAATAAATAATATACTAATAACAAAATAACCAAAAATATACCTTAATAATACACTAATAAATAAACTAAAATGAATCACAATTCCCAATAGAATAGTGATGTCAACCTTCTTTGGGAGTGGCTTTTATCCTACAAAATTCCATTTGTGTCCTATGTTTTTCTTCTTCATGACAAAATGAATAGATATCTTCTCATATACCTATAGATATTTATATTTTATGATCAAAAATCTATTTTTAGATTTCTACTAAATTCACATGTTCCTTCTCTGAAATTTGAACTCATGCTATTAAGTTGATGACCCATATGATATGTGATATGGCAATATCACCAAAGCTTTTAGTTACATTTAAGTCAGAGGAAGCTATTGTTCTGCCTCGCCTGGCTAATGTTCTGGAAGCATCCTTTCCCCAATACATATATCATTCATCCTGTTCCAATTTTAACTTGTGCATGACAGTTAGAGACCCCAGGCTAAATTCACGCTAATTGCTTTCCAAGATGACTATCAGAGTTGAAAAGAACATTAAAGGATTGGTCTTTTCTTTCAGAGTCCTAACACTCTTAAAGAATAGAAACCTGAAAACTACATGCGTCTGCCTGATTGTTGTTTATTTCAGTTGACAGTTCTCTGTGAATCCACTATGTCGATCGATCAATTCAAAGCACATATATTCTGTATTTTTTAAAATGTTGTTTAATAATATTTATCTATTAATATTGCTGCAACCCACAAGGTTGTAGAGAGTCAGATAGGACTTAGCGACTAAACAACAACAATTAACATTGCAAAACTGCATTTCAGATTTTAATTTCAACTTGTGAATTTAAGATGTATTAGATTATAATTCTGTAACTCTTTCAACTTATATGGAAACATAGTACCTTGCCCAATGACCAGTTACCGTCTTCATCTTATGACATCAGATACCTTATAATATGTGCTCTCTCTATTGCCTTCCAATCATCTTTGCTACATTTTTATTCTCCATGTTACTTCCTATTTATTTTCCCCAGTAGTCTAAAATCTTTTTTAAAGCAAAGGAGGCATAAACTCTAACTTACTGCAACTTTATAAAATGAAAACGGCTTTAGATGAGCCCTTAGGGTTTTTTTGTTTTGTTTTGTTAAGAAATTTAGTACAGATGGTTGGAATTGTCAGGGTTGCTGCACTGTACAGCTCTGAAAAGCACCATTCACTTCTCCATCATCCATGTGAAGAATGTTCCCTGGAGTGTACCACATACTGTTCCCTCCTTCTGTGCGAAGGGCTACTTACACGTCTCTATGAGTAGAGACAGAGATACCTGTGGTTATGATTTTCTAAGGGATAATTGCTTAAAAACAGTTTCTAGAGCCATGAGGACTTACCATTTGGGGGATTACTCTCTTTCTTACCTGAGCTGTGGTTTCCTGCTAGTAATGTGGGGCTCACGGAGCATCTTCCCAGTCTGCTGGTGACCACAGGTGGTCCAGGGGTCCCATCCCATTCCTGAGCTTTGATAGGCTCTCTGGAGGACGATGCCCCATGATGGCCTCTCTCTTTGCTGTCCAACTTTGGTATTGGCTCCGTGCTGTGGCTCCGAACCTTCAGCTCCTCTGTGGATTCTGCATATTAACCAGAATTATATTATCTTAAACAAAAGTCACATCTTCCCCAGATTCCTTTAAAAATTAAAGAATATTTAATGTGTTTCTAATTTATAGAAAATATTTCATATTTTATAAAATATTTAAATGTATTTTTGGAAACTTAGGTGTGTTAGAATGATAACATTTAAATAAATCAGGGCCACATCACACGGACCTGTTTTTCCAAGCTTTGCAGGTTATCATCAGTGAGAAACAGTTATAGCTTTGGAATGGAGAACCTCAATGAACCTTGAGTTTTCTTCAGTAACTCCTCCCTGGTGCAAATCTTCAAGGAAACTTCATAAAAAGCACTTTTACAGTCCTTTTCTTTACATTCTCATCTTCCATTCATTCTGCTACTTACCTGTAACATAAATTTAGCCCAGCCACTCTACTACAAAGTGCTTTTGCTAAAATCACCTAGTGCCTTTTAGTTGGCAAATTTAGAAGACACTTTTAAGCCACTCTCTTTACATCATTACAATAAGAGAGTTATCAGATTAATCTGTGTATTACTCTCTTATTGATATTTTCAATTCTCTTGGCATCACTGATGGCCATTTTTCTGTGGTATGTTATCTAACACCTTTTCTGTGTCATTCCTACCTTCTCTTCCTCCAAGTGTCCCTTCCATTTGGGTTGTGTTGACTAAAAATTACAGTCACAACTTGAAAGAATATATTCTTTCTATGATTTCATCCTGCAGGATTCTACTAGCAATTGTTTGAGGCTGGTGGTTTCTAAATAGTTTATGGGAAGGCTGGACCATTCTCCTGAGCTGTAGACGTATTCATCCAACTGCCTACTGGATGACTCCATCTGGATGTCCCTTAGATAAAACAAATTTAACATTTCACATACTGTGCTGACACCATTTCTAACTAAACTAATGATTCCTTCTGTTCTGCCAACCATCCAAGTTAGAAACTTATCTATCTCTTTTTTAACTGCTACTCTCCAATCCATCAGTCTGCAAATTCTACAGATTTTATTTGTGAATATCTTGTTTTACCTTCTGTTGCTCTTTCTATCATGTCTATCTCAGCTCTTCTGGTTCAAGCTCTAATCATCACCAAACTTACCTCCTTGACTCTGTCTTTGACTTCCCAAAAAATAAGCTCCATATACTGCCAAAGTGATCTGTGTAAAACGCAAATTTGATCAAGTGTTTTTTCAGGGACTAGATGTGATAGCCATACTGTAAGTCATATACGTTAGTATTTAAAAGCACATATAGTTTGGAACTAACAGATACACACTCTATAGTACTATAATATTATACGTATTATATACATTATATAGATACAAACAAGGACGTACCAGATAGCACAGGGGGTTATATCAATACTTTGTAATATCTATAAAGGAAGAGAATCTGAAAAGAATATACATATGAATATATAGATAGATAGATATTACATATGTATGGCTTCCCTGATGGTCCACTGGTAAAAAATCTGCCAATACAGGAGACGTGGGTTTGATCCCTGGGTTGGGAAGATTCCCATAGAGAAGGACATGGAAACCCACTCCAGTATTCTTGCCTGGGAAACCCCATGCGCAGAGGAGCTTGGTGAGCTACAGTCCACCAAGGGGTCACAAAAGAGTCAGACACGACTTAACAACTAAACAACAACAAATATAGAAATACATCTATATATAATATGTATACATTTCTGTACATAAAAATGTATACAAACATTTCTATACCTATATATTTCTATATGTATATATATACACATTTATATACATATGTATTTCTATATATAGAAATGTAGATACATATAGAAATGTATATATGTATATAAATTATTTGGGCTTCCCCGGTGGCTCAGAGGTTAAAGCGTTGCCTGGATATATACATATATAAATTTCTATGTATAGAATGTATATACATATATAAAATTGAATGATTGCTATGCATCTAAAACTAACACAACACTGTAAATAAACTACTCTTCAATTTTTAAAAAAATAGCCTATGGGAAATTTTTTAAAAAATATAATCACTTCCTAATTTTTAAAAGAGCATATGTAGTAAATAAATATGGTTTAAGAGTGATACCAGCTTGCTACATTCAGAATAATGTTATTTCAGAGAACTGAGGTGATAGTCATTCTGTAGTGCATATAGATAAGCATTTAAAGACAAAAAACAAAAACAAAAAATGCAAATCTATTCATAATATATCCCTGGCTAAAATCCTTCCAGAAGCTTCCTGTTACAGAAGTATGTCTAAGCTCCCTATGACCCACATGATTCTCCATCTCACTCTTTGCCTCTTTAACTTTTTCACTTCTTACTTGAGCACTGTATTCAAGAAACATCAATAAATTAGCTGTAGCTTCTTCCTCTCTACTCCCTCTCCAACAAAAACAATACTGGTTTCTATAGCTACTATCTCCTACCTCACCTGCACTGAAAAACACTTAAATCCTTTCCTTTCATCGGAGAACTCTTTCCTCAGTCATCTTTACTCAGTTTAAGTATCCTTTGAAGCCACCCTACCCCATATATAGCCCATGGTAGGATAACATCTCTGTACTGACATTGTCTTGTATCATTTTTTTCTGTGTACTTGTTCTTCTTAAAAGGCCCCGAGTTCTTTAAAGGCAGGATCTGAGTGTTGATTTTGCTTTTTTTTCCCATTGGTGCCTCTAGCTCTTAGCATATTGCTCAGTGGGTATGTAACTAACTCATTTATGGAGTAGTTTTCCTAAATCCTCTGGCATCTTTCCAATGTGTGTAGGAAATACACCATTCCTAATGGAACAAGGGGATCTGGTGAGCGATACAAATGTATTCAAGTGGCACAGAGCTAACGGTATTTTCAAAAATCTAATTACCTGACAATCACAAGCTGTAAAATTTGCCAGGTTGAAAGTTTAATTCAAATAAAGAATCTTTGGGAAAGAGTATAATGAACAGAGACAGAATAGGTTCAGAGAATCTGTATTTTGTGTTTTTTTTTTTTTTTGCATGTAAGATCAAACACTCATCATCTTCCAGCAGTGTGATAAGACAAATATCATACTTTGGTTCCCCGTTATTCGAATCTGTGGGGCAGAGATAGAATAGTTTGTAATACAGTAAGCAGCTGGGAGAGGGATCTGAGAGGCCCAGCTGGAATCCTTAGCCACTGTGGCCACATGGCTGGTGACCCATGACCCTAAGCCCTTGTTTTTTTCTCTTGTAGCTCTGCTTTGCTTAACTACAAAATGGACATAAGACCAGCCCTGCCTAACTTTCCCAATTTAATTTGAAGGATCTAATCATATCCTACATTTTTAATATTTTTAAAATGAAACAGGGCCACACATATAAAAACTATTAATCGTTAAAAAAAAAAAAACCTGTGGCAATTTGTCCTTCATGAATTTATTTATTCTTTCTACGTTTGTTTTGGATAATCACTGAAAGACTGAAGATACAGATGTAAACTTGCCAGACCACATGTAAAAATAGAATTCTAGCTGATCTACAGTAATCAGTCTAGAAAGCTAACCTGCAATGCATAAGTCAGACTTGTAGAGACTTTGGACTGCTGTCTCTAGCAAACTGCAACCTGTGTAAGAATTGGCTCAAAACAGACAGGATTTGATTACAAACTGTCAGCTTCCCCAGTTTTTATCCCTGCTTTTAACATAGGACCAGAGAAAGTCAAATATGTTCCCCTAACAATAACATAAGATACCCTGCTTCTGGGCTTCCCAGATGGCTCAGTGATAAATATCCACCTGCTAATGCAGAAGACATGGGTTCAATCCCTGGGTCAGGAAGATCCCCTGCAGAAGGAAATGGCAACCCATTCCAGTATTCTTGCCTGGGAAATCCCATGGAGAGAGGAGCCTGATGGGCTACAGTCCATGGGGGTCACAAAAAGTAGGACAGGACTTAGCAACAAAACAACAACCCTGTTTCTAGGTTAGGTTGCCTGCAACTCGCCTATGCCAACTGCCTCCACTGAGGGCATACCTGAAGCAGTCCTTTTTTCCCAATATAAAGCTTTGCACTTTCTCCTTGCCTTGAGTTTCTGCCAATCCTGGTGGCTGACTGCCTTGCTACAGCAAAGTCTGAATAGATAGCCCTGTGTGTTCTCATTTGCTTGGTCTTCACTAATTTCCACATTACTGAGGTCTCTTCCAGCATCAAGATGCTATGAGGTTGTATATACATTTGTCAAAAATATAATTCTATGAGACAGAACGTAAACCAGGAGGGCAGTTCCATAAAGATCCCTGGACCCATATATAAGCTTAAGTCCCAGTTATACTGAAATCAAATATAAGAAAAAATATTTTCAAACTAATACATCCCAGCAATTAATTACAGCAAGACAATTTAACCAACAATTGCTTTTCTGTGCCCTGAGTCAAATGGAATAAAACGAGAATCAGAAAAGAACATCCTAGACTATTTCCAAGCTGTTTATTCACAGTTTCAAAGAAAATGTGACTGGCTTCCAAATGTCACAGCCTCAGAACCTAATGACCCATCTGTTTCACCTCACTTTCTCTTCCAGATTTCAAACTTAACGTTGGGATGTTTGCCTTATTATCACTTTCTAGGTTTTATTTCCCTGCCATGATTAAGCAGTTAAATTTTTTTGTTCTCTCTCTCTCTCCCCCTCGTGCATGCACGCACACACACACACACACACACACACACACACACACACACACACACAGTCTTCTACCCCTGGAATTGAAACTGACCACAACTTAAAAAAAAAATGCTCTAATTTATCATTGGGTTCAATACTGTTCCTATAGGTTCGGACACTATTTTCCCCCTATACCAGTCTCAGTTTCTTTGTTCTCATTCAAATTACTCATTTACAGGCACCAGGGAAGTGTCACTTTGGTCTCAAGCCTCAACTAAATAAAAGCCCAATACAGCTTTGGGAACAAAAAGGTTTCTTTTTTTTCCTTTTCTCCTTCTTTGTTTTCAAGTCCCAGAGTTTAGACTTTAGTGAACTTTGGCAGGTATATTTAGGGAAACCTGAACAAAAAACTTGAAGAAATCATACTACTGAGCTTTGTGTCCCTGTACCTTCACATCTAAGTAGAAGGCAAATCTGAAAAATCAGTAGGAAAATCATAAATGTACTATTGAACATTTTATTGGGGAGTAAACCAGGTGGTGACTTCAGCCATGAAATTAAAAGACGCTTACTCCTTGGGAGGAAAGTTATGACCAACCTAGATAGCATATTAAAAAGCAGAGACATTACTTTGCCAACAAAGTTCCATCTAGTCAAGGCTATGGTTTTTCCAGTAGTCACGTATGGATGTGAAAGTTGGACTGTGAAGAAAGCTGAGCACCGAAGAATTGATGCTTTTGGACTGTGGTGTTGGAGAAGACTCTTGAGAGTCCCTTGGACTGCAAGGAGATCCAACCAGTCCATTCTGAAGGAGATCAACCCTGGGATTTCTTTGGAAGGAATGATGCTGAAGCTGAAACTCCAGTACTATGGCCACCTCATGCAAAGAGTTGACTCACTGGAAAAGACTCTGATGTTGGGAGGGATTGGGGGCAGGAGGAAAAGGGGACAACAGAAGATGGGATGGCTGGATGGCATAACCAACTCGATGGACATGAGTTTGAGTGAACTGTGGGAGTTGGTGATGGACAGGGAGGCCTGGCATGCTCTGATTCATGGGGTTGCAAAGAGTCGGACACAACTGAGTGACTGAACTGAACTGAAACCAGGTTTGCCATAGATGTTCAAGAACAGCTCCCTACAAAATGCATTTCCTACATAAAATAAAAACAAATCTTTAAAATAGCTGTTGAGCAGAGGCAAATGGAAAGTAGACAATTAGACTAAGAAATACTGAAACCCAAAGAAATCTATTCAGAGGAATAAGGATGTGTTTATCCATATCCATATCTCTCAGTGTTTTCTTAACACCTATTGAAAACAAAATTAATTTTAGCAACAAACTTGCCTAAACAAAATGAACCTTAGGTACCGTGGTACATTTTTATGTGGAAACTAAGTTCTTTCAGTGATCACAGTTAAGCTCCAGCATGTAGCAAGAAGTCAACCACAGAGAAATTGCTCATCCTCTATCAAGGGGTGTTGACTATTGATCTAAACATCTGATTCTCACACTGAAATCTCATCGTGCTATATAAAAACACATATTAATGCATTGCATTGATCTTTCAGACTGCGTGTTTTACATATCATTGTCTTAAATGTTTTACAGTGTTTTGGCTGAAGAATGATAAATAAGGTTAAAAGATCAGGAATCATCATTTCATGACCAACGTATTCTCTATAGGATGTCAGTCCATCACTCTTCATGCTGCTAACTCTGAAGTCCTTTCTCAAAGTTTTCCCATTTCTCTGCTGCTTATGTTGTCTAATGGCAACCCACTCCAGTACTTTTGTCTGGAAAATTCCATAGATGGAGGAGCCTGGTAGGCTACAGTCCATGGGGTCGCAAAGAGTCGGACAGGACTGAGTGACTTCACTTTCACTTTTACTTTATGTTGTCTCTGAGCCTATCTTTGTCTCTTCAGCTTCTAATTCATTCTTCTCTCTTTTCTGCTCTGGGGCCACATGGCTCCCTGGATGGGTGTCAAGGCTTTCCCTCAGATCTGCTGCCCACCAGACACTGAGTTTTCCCTGACTCTTTGTTCACTCTTTCTCATCAACATTCAAAATCTCTCAACAGTGACATAGCACTAAAGATTCTTACAGATTTGCACCACCTAAAAATCCCTTTCAAGCTCTAGAGACAAAGAAAACAATTTGTTCTGATGGACCATTACCTATGGCTGTCTGGGGAACCACAATGGATTAAAATGGACAGTTTTGTCATCTCTCCAAAGTTGTTTTTTTAGGTTGGAAAGGTCATGTAATTACTAACTTACACATATGATTTTCCCAGCAGACCATAAACATCTTAAGACTAAAGACTACATCTTTCATTTGGTACCCAATGTCGAATAGACATCAGTGAAAATCAAGGGGATGAATGAATGCATCCCTGTTTCTTCACTCAGGACAGTGAACTTTTTAGTGTTTAAGTCCCAGATGTAACCCTATCTTAGATCATGACTCAGCCTCCCCACCAACCTTTCCAAACTCAGCCAGCACACAGACCATGGCAGGAACCAATAACCCTCACTGACAAACAAAAGTTAATTCCTGTAGCCAAAATTATTATTTTTTTGTTAACCCATACATATTTTTTATTGACTTGCTAATGGTAGACCAGAAAATAAGTAATCTGTCTGAGTAAATGAATATTTATTTGTAAATATGACCAATAAACACTGTTTTCTTGGGGAGACATAAGATTATTTTGATTTTTTTGCAATATTTAAAAAGATTAATTTATCTTTTCAATTAACTGCTTCCAAGAACATCTACATGATTCAGATGACTTAGACAAGAGACTTTTAAATTTGTGGTTTGTGACTGCTATTGTACTCAAAATTTCACACTTTCACACAGGGATCCCTCAGATACAAAATACCTACTTAATAGTGCTTGGAAATATAGGGACCAAAGCTCATGTTGCCAATGAGAATTCAGGTTTGCTATGGGCATAAAGAATGCTTTAGAATTATCCCCTTATATTAGTATAATCCTCAAGATTGTAGTCTCTCCATTCTATTCCCACTACTGGACCATGGAAATAATGAAAGGTGATAAAGGCAACTTAATTAGGCAGAAAAGACAACACATTTGTACTCTAGAGGAAGCACCACACTAAACTGCATTATCAGAGGTGTATTAGATTCAGGCATCAGATTTGAGAGCTGACA
Source organism: Oryx dammah (assembly GCF_014754425.2). NCBI lineage: Eukaryota > Metazoa > Chordata > Mammalia > Artiodactyla > Bovidae > Oryx > Oryx dammah. The sequence goes on from NW_024070211.1 coordinate 21,948,788, forward strand.
GAGATCTCAGAAACTGTAAACACAACAACTCATCCAAAGGAGGGTGTAAGTGTATGGAATTGCTGATGGCCATCTTACCTAGCGGGGAGGTATCCCAGGACGGTAGTGTTCCCATCTCATGGGAAAGCTTGACTCAACAGAAAACATATTTCAGTACTAGAAAGCTCCTATACGGAGCTTAAGTTGGCCTCTCTCCAAGCACCATCATTAGTTGGTTGTTGGTCATCCTGTTTCTGCAACAACTCAGAGAGCTAGTCTAGTTCTGTTCTTAAGTAAACATCCTTTAGAACCTAGAGCAGGGAGTCTGTCTCCCCTTAGTCACATCATATTCAGAATACAAATCCAGAACTCTCGCTCTCCCATTCTCTCTGTCCTGGACAGTAATTGCATGTCATTGTGTCTTTTAAAACTGTGGCGTCTGGAACTGATCAGAGCCAGACAGCCTGACACGGTTTACCTAAGAGTCCAGGTGGGCTCTGGGATCCTCCCCTTGCCCTTCGATGATTCCACCTCCCAAGTCTCCAAGGAAAACAAAGCAAAGGCTCCTCTGTCTGCACAATGAAAGGGCACTGAGGAGCAGAGGAGAGTTTTAAATGTTTTATGATTGCTTCTCTCTAGTGTGAACTCTGTCATTTGGGGGTCAGTTATGTCAATTCTAACATTTACGGGATGCCTTCTCTTCAAATGTATATATAGAGAAAGAATGAGCTAGAGATTCCATGGTTTTAAATAAATCAGAAACAAAACCTAGATTTGTGTTAAGAAGAGTGGTAAAGTAAAAGCTTAGTTTTAATAAAATAGATGAGGCAGGTCATTTAATAAGTAGGCTTCCCAGGTAGCACTAATAGTGAACAATCTGCCTGCCAGCACAGGAACGCAAGAGACAAGGGTTTAATTCTTGGTTGTGGGAGGAGGAAATGGCAACCCACTCTAGTGTTCTTGCCTAGGAGATTCCATGGACAGAGGAGCCTGGCAGGCTACAGTCCCTGGGGTCACAGAGTCAGGCAGGACTGAGCACGCACGCACACACACACGCGCACGAACACACACCCCTTAATAAAGTAATAAAACAGATGAGACGTATTGAACTAAGAGAGACTATGCAAAGAATCCTAATTATTTTACACATTTAAGGACAGCTCAGAGCTTTTACATAGCTTGCTCAAGGTCACACAAATGGCAATTAGTAAAGACCTGATAAAGTGACAGGTTTCTTGACCACCGCCCAGCAGATAACTCTCACCCTAAGACACAGAAACTCACATAGTGACTTATATTCAAAAGTTATTATTTTATGGTTGCAAAGAATGATACTTATTCATAATAAATAGAATTTTAAAGGCTGTGTTTGGTCTTTAAAAACTTTCAAACAAATGTCCACATGATTTAAGTATGTTCTTTTCATCAAGAGATTTTCTTTACCTAAAAAACCTTCACTGAAGTCATCAGTCATAATGCAAATGTTGACAGATTTTAGTAACACTTTCTTTAAAAAAATTCTAGCATTGCAGGCCAAGAGACAATTTTCTCAACGTAGGTAACCTAAGATTTACTTATTTACTTATGGTCTTCAAGGCTGCTCAGGCTTTTCTCTAGTTGTCATAAGTCGGGAGTACTCTTTACTAGTGGTGCATGCCTTCTCATTGTGGTGGCTTCCCTCGTTGCAGCTCCTGGGCTCTAGAATACAGACTCAGTAGTTGCGGAACACGGTTTGGTTGCTCCGTGGCATGTGGGATCTTCTCAGACCAGGGACTGAACCCGTGACTCCTGCATTGGCAGGCAGATTCTTTACTACTAAGCCACCAGAGAAGCCCCTCAAATACCATAATCTATGCTTTTGTTTATTCTTATAGTGCAGAAGCCAAATGGACCTGTGGGCACAGACTAGCTAGATGCTGACCAAACTGTTCTTTCTGAGCACCTAGAAAAATCACACTTCCCAGAATTCCTTGCAGTCAAGGAGAGCCATACAACTGAGATTTGGTCACTAGAATGTGGGTGGAAGTGACGTATGCCAGCTCCAGGGCTAGTCCTAAAACTCCCCACAGAATCTGCATTCTCTTATATCCCTCTCCTGCAGATTGGGATTTTCTTTTTTTTTTTGAGGTCCTGAGTGCTGGTAGAGCCACCAGAAGGAAAATTCCCAAGAACTAGGGGGAAAATAGCCCATTTCCCACTGAATCCATTAATTCATTATCACGTGTCTGTGAGATATGTTGTGATCTGTGTTGTGAACAAGATATAAGTCCTACTCTACTAAGCCACTGAGGTTGTGGAGTTGCTTGCTGCAGCAGGTGGATTACCCTAAAATAGATTTCAATAGACTATTTCTCATTTTGTTTCCTGTAAACTATATCCTAAGTATAAAGTTCTTGGGGATTCCTCCAGGGCACAGTAATTAGGACTCAGTGCTTTCAATGCTGGGGCCCCAGTTCAGTCTCTGGTTGTGGAACTAAGATCACCCTACAAGTCACATGACGTGGCCAAAAATAAATAAACTAAAGGTCGTTGAGTTTCTAATGAGGGAAATATTTTTATTGGCATACTGATAGAAAAAAGGACAAAAATGTGAGTTAAATTGCCAAATGTAGTATAGGAATTCAGCAAGCAATTCTTCTCTCTGAGCTCTAGTTATAATAAAACCACTTTACAAAACTGATAATTACATCTTTTTTGAGTACACAGTAAATGTTTTAAATACTATGGATTTGAACTCCGGTTTCTCTGAACAAACAGTCCACCAGTGTGGCTTTGTTTAGTTTTCTTTTGCTTGGATTCCTACAAGGAGGATTATTTACCTTATTTAAAAAGAATCATTAATTTTCTTTTCAGAAATTTGGAGATTGTATAAATAGAAAATCCACTGATGATATTTGGGAGAAATCAGTTGTCAATCTAAATAGTATAGATTACAAACAACTCAGGGCTTTCCAGGTGGTGCTAGTAGTAAAGAATCCACCTGCGCAGGAGACACAAGAGATTCAGATTCGATTGCTGAGTTGGAAAGGTCCCCTGGAGGAGGGCATGGCAACCCATCCCAGTATTCTTGCCTGGAAAATTCCATGGACAGAGGAGTCTGGCAGGCTACAGTCCATATAGGGTGTCAAGGAGTCAGATAGAAAGCATGCACAAACAACTCAGCTTCTGATATCAACATTCAAGTAATAAAGAAGTTAACAGTAGTTTTCAGATGGAATGTAGATTGTATTAGTAAACCATAGCTATAAAGAGATATTTATCAGTTACAGTGAAACAAGTCAGAAAGTCAAAGAAAGTGCGATTTTCTAAGACTGGTTTGACCATTTCACTCCGAAATATTTTTTGGATTGCTTTGAAAAAAGTGGCAAGTAAAGTACATATTTTTCCTTATTTTGTTCCGTCAATGATGAAATGTACATGTCTCGGTCAATCTGTATAGACATTTTCATGCCAGGCACTGTGACAGTGAGAGAAAAGGACAGAGAACTAAAACACCATGACCTCTACCCATATGGGTCTCCTATTCTAAGAGAGAGAGAGAGAAATAAATTACATGAACTAATACAGGTGGTATTTGAGCTCTGTTATGAACAAGGAGAGATGGTGGGGTCTAAAGAAAGGGCCTGACACCACATTTTCTTAGTAGAGTGATCAAGAAATCTTGATTGAATAGTGATTCAACAAGTGGTAGAGGACGGATGAGGATGGGCTAGATGAGTTTTGTAGCCCAGGGTAAACTAACTGTTCAGTATCCATGCAAGTTGAAAGAGGGAAGGAAGGTCTGCATAGCTAGAGCAGAGAGGAGATGTGAGAGCTGTTGGGTTGGCCAAAAGGTTTGCTTAGGTTTTTCCATAGATAGTATGGGAAACTTGAACAAAGTCTTTGACCAACCCAATACTAAATGTGGTGGAGAGAGAAACTTGGATCAGATATGCAAGATTTCCTGTAGGAAAGAGCTTTATTGCAAATTCTGAGAGCAAAGGAAAACAAATGAACTTTTTTTTTATAGGGATAGGCAATATATATATATATATATTATATAGACATAAAATATGATGCTAGTTGCAGCTTAGAGGAGAGACTGATGCCTAGTCTTCTAATTAATTCTTTGTCCTTGATTAAAAAAAAATCTGAAGAGGGAAATTTCATGGAAATTAGGGTTTTGAGTGGTTCTTGCCAGATTTTTCTTACTGGAGTGATATAATGTTACCCCTGCCTAGATTTCATTCCCATCTACAACATATTCCAAAAATTTGCTTCTAGCTCAGCTCTTCCTCTCTCTGCATCCCAACACCAACCAGCTTGCTGAAACCTCAAACTCTGTCAACAAATGTGTTCACACAGGTGAAACACAAATTCTGTATGCCATAAACACCTTAATAGACTATAGGTATTATTAACAATATATTTCAACAGTTAAATAAGTTGGGAAAATGATGGGCTAAACAATGTTAAATAGTTTTGCTCTCTTAATATTTTTTCAAGTGTTTTAACAAAATTTTGTATATTGTCCCTGTCTAGGAGGCTGGTATAATCTGCAGAGTTTCTTGAACTTATTTTTTAGAGCATTTGTTTGCTTGCTTGCTTGTTTTCCCTTATTCCAAAAAAAATCTCATGGCTTCTTCAGCCTCACAGAAAGCACTCTGGAAAATTCACGGGTGGTCTCCAGATAGTCTGCTGTTGGTAAAGATGAAGCAGAAATTCAGATTCAATCTCATCCTATAACACATTTTTAGAGAAAAACTTAAACTCTGGTATGTAATTGAAATTTCCAGTTATTTACTTTTTTCCATCTCTTTTCTACTCCCACAGCTATGAACCCAGACTGTGCCCTCCTGTTGTTGTTGTTCAGTTGCTAAGTCTTGTCTGACTCTTTGTGACCCCATGGACTGTAGCTTGCCAGCCCTCCCTGTCCTTCACCAACTCCTGGAGTTTGTTCAGACCATGTCCATTGAGTTGGTGATGCCATCCAACCATCTCATCCTCTGTCATCCCCTTTTTCTCCTACCTTCAGTCTTGCATCAGGGTCTTCTCCAATGCCCTCTCCTGACCTCAATTCATTGGTTGACGCTTAACACTGAATGTGACTGTCTTTGGAGATTCAGTCTTTAAATAGGAATTAAGGTAATGAGGTCATAAGGGTGGGATCTCAATCCAATATGACTGGGATCTTCTTCGTAAGAAGAGGAAGGGATACCAGGGATGCAGGCTGCTGCTGCTGCTGCTAAGTCGCTTCAGTCATGTCCTACTCTGTGCGACCCCATAGACGGCAGCCCACGAGGCTCGCCTGTCCCCCCGATTCTCCAGGCAAGAACACTGGAGTGGGTTGCCATTTCCTTCTCCAATGCATGAAAGTGAAAAGGGAAAGTGAAGTTGCTCAGTCATGTCCGACTCTTAGCATACCTACAGGGAAAAAGCCACAAGAGGGCACAGTGAGAAGATGGCCGTCCGCAAGCCTAGGAGAGAGGCCTCAGGAGAAACGAAACCTCTTGATACTTTGAGCTTGGACTTCTAGCCTCTAGAACTCTGAGAAACAAGCTTCTGTTGTTTACAAGTCGCCCTACCTTTAATATTTTGTTATGGTCACCCCAGAAGACTAACATATAGACTGTACATGAAATCTTGATCTAGTTACATCACTCTCTGGATTTTTCTTAGAGTAGGGAGAGATTTGAAGAAATGAGTAGAAGAAAACAGATGTTTGTTGAGTAACTGCTCTGTGATTACATAATTCTTATTTTACTGATGAAGAAACCAGTACACACTGGTAAATAATAAAGCTGAGATGTGATTCTCAATCTGTCTGACTCTGAATAGTATCTTGACTCCCAGTGTGGCACATTCTCTTTCTGAAACCTTTATTTTTAAAATGTGAGTGTCATGCTGTTCACTTACTCTGGGCCAGAGAGGAGAAATGATGTGAATAGGCCTGCCCTCAGAAATGACTGTTTTAGGCATTTCTCTTCAGCCAATGCTGTAGCCTGCTTTGTTCAATGAGAATTATTCATGAAGGCAATCACTCTCTTTCTTATCTGCCACAGAGGAAGTGTAGGCTTCCTCTACTGAATATGACCCGTAGAAGCCCATATTTATCACTCAACCATAAAGCCCTGGTCAGTACAATAATAGGCTTCCCAGGGAGCTCAGTGGTTAAAAGAAAAAAAAAAAAAAATCCGCCTGCCAATGCAGACGACGTGAGTTTGATCCCAAGGTTGGAAAGATCCCTTGGAGGAGGAAATGGCAACCTGCTCCAGTATTCTTGCTTGGGATAGCCCATGGACAGAAGAGCCTGGTGGACGATAGTATATAGGGTTGCAAAGAGTTGTACATAACTGAGCAACTGAGCATGCACACATTATTCAATATAAGTTCACTTTTAAGGACATTTCCAAATCTCAAATACCATCATGTTATTAACATTTTAATATCATTGCATCCTATGTCTTTTATTTGGAGCAGATTTAAATAAAGACAGTGTCACCCTTAGCCCTGGGCAACCAGGGCCCCTATCCTGGGCACTACTCCTTGGAGGATCTCATTCTGATTCTCCTCCTGTTGCACTCTCACCATAGGGCAAGGGGTCCAGGAGGCCAAGAACCTGTGTCCATCCTGAACCTCCATCCTCTCCTTCTAGAACTTTCCTCACACACATTGAACCCCTGAACTTCTTGTGGTGATAGCCCCAAGCTGGCTTCCAGGCTTTTACCTTGGGGCTATCCTCCCCAAAACTGATTCTGTCTAACAACAAACTTTCAGTCTGACAAGATAGCCTAAGCAAATACTTTCAACAAAGGGTAAACAGGAACAATATTTTGGGTTCTATAATAAGTTTAATCTGTCTAGAGAAGCCTTATATTAGGAAAGAGTGGGGCCTGAATTACATAGAAAAGAAGAAGTAAGGAGGGTTTTGAGTGACAGTCTTCAGAGTTTGTATTTATTTTTGAGGAGAAGAGTAATGGTGATGCCATCCGTATTAAATGAAGATTCTCCAGGAGAAGTGTGCAAGAACCTGAAGAACAATGTGTAAGAAGTTCTCGCAGGTCAGTGGTTTATAATCAGCACCATCTTATCTCTGGGTATAGGAAGTCCCCAGAACTCGAGACATCACTATCTTAGCATTCTGATGTCACCAACTTCTTAAACATTTTTTTCATTGAATTGTACAGACATAGATACAAAGATGCAGAAACATAAATGATTTTGTTGCCTATTTTTTATAAACAATTTTTAGAGTTTGCATCCAACGCAGATGAATTTGTGACTATCTACCTGATGAAGATCATTTTTTTAATTCAAAATATATCATCTGTTCAATGACAAGATAATCATTTTTTTTAAATCAACCTCATTGTCTGCTCTTAATCTGATGTCAAGATATAAAAAGAGAAATACCAGACAAGGTTACTTTGAGATTTCATTAAATAACTACTCTGAACCCAGAGTCAATTCTCTGCATATTAAAAATGAAACATAATTACAGAAAGTGTCCTTATTGTTCAACAATCCTTTTTACTTCAGAATAGTGCACAAAATGCAAATGTCTCTCTATAATTTACTACATTAAATATTTATGCCCACAGCTCTCTACAGCACCCATAATGTCAATGGAGGTCTTTCTGTTCTTCTTTCCCACTTAAAATCTGACAGGACTACAGCGCAGCTGAGTTCCCTCTACAACCAGTTCTTCACACATTGGATAGAAGAGCTACCAATAAAATCTCTTAGAGGACAAAGGGAATACTAATATACTTGACAATTCTAAAATACAGAGTTCTAGGGTTATATGATCTTTAAACCTGGATTAGTCACAGATTTTGGCTTAGGATGTTTTACGCTATCTATATCCTTTGACAAATTCCCAAATCATATCTAGTTAGAGAAGACCTGAGTAGTGTCAGCTTAAGTAGGACACAAGGCGGCAAATTACCATAGAGCCAACAATCCAAAAAAAGAATCTTTTTGCAGAAAGGAGGCCACAGGGACACGAACATATGTTAGCTTTACATTTTTCTCCTCCTACCGTCCTAGTCACAGTCATGCTGAATAGAGGCTGGCATAGAACAGAGATTTGTGGATTTAACTATTTGGGAAACTTGACCTAGGCAATGGTTCTGCCATCACCAAGGTGACACTAGGTATGCTATTTTACTTTCCCTGCATAGAAGCATTTCTAAGATGCCTTCTGAATCCAAAATTCAATGGAAAAAAAATTGTCCAAAATCATGCACTTGTTTCCTCAGTTTAAAGTGAAATAGGGTTCATGTGCACTGAAACACATTACAAAAATGCTATTTGATGATAATGACCCACTATTGAAGAATAATATTCTTAAAATATGATCTGGGCTTGTTTTAAAGAGATGTTTCAAATTAATTAATGATACCTTAGTATACAACAAAAGAGGGGCGATCTTACATACAAAATATCCTTAGGTGCTGCTGACAGCATGAAGAATTGCACAGCCAAAATGTAGAAGAAATGATGCCAAGTCCAATCAGAAGGAACAACGGGAAGAGTAGAATAAAGAAACCATGGCTGTAATTTGAATTGCCCTTTATGAGATATTCAAGAGGATGTGGCCTTATGAGCAGAACCGCTGCTCATTAAGGCCACTGGGAGAAAACAGACCAGTTACCTACTGGATGCAATACCTACCACATTAACTTTTTCTGGTACATGGATGGAGGAGCCTGGTGTCCGTGGGGTTGCAAAGAGTTGGACACAACTGAGTGACTTCACTTCACTTAACTTTTTCTGGTATAAGAAAGAAAAGTGTGGAATTCTATTCATGCATCTACCATTTTTGTTTCTATTTTTTAAGTGGTTAGGTCAGAATAACCCTTTGAACAATAGAAAAAATGAGTGACTAGAAAGATCCAAGCCACACTCTGTTACCAGACATAGGAAGACTGGGAGGACTTTTGTAATATAGCACATTTTTATGCATCCTCAAGACTGAGTTAATGTGCACAGGAAATTACTATTAGACACTTGGGAAGTTCCTGTTACATGGGTTATTATCACATTTTTAGAGAAATGGCCTGAATGTGGTTGGAAGATATAAAATCTGTACTAATAATGCAGTGCCTGGATTCATACCAGCAATTTGGAAACCAAGTACAGAGGGTTCATAGCTCTTAATGTCATGATCTGGGAAGTCTCAGCCACAGCATTTTACAGTATAAACCGAGTTGTCTTTGGGATTATGAGACCCTGGGGACCAGTTCAAACTAAGTCCCTAATTAACTGTGAGGCCTTGAGCAGATCACTTTCCCCTCTGAGCCTATTTGCTTGTCTTTAAATGAGGCATCTGAACTCAGATTTAGCAGTCTATTGATAAATACAGAATACTCTCTATACTGCAGGTTTCAATCCTGACTGCCTGTTGGACACTCTTGGAGAGACTTCAAAAAGTATCCATGCCTGGGCCACAATTAAATCATCACTGAGTGTGGGGCTAAGAATGTAATCATTTTTAAAAGCTCCCCAAGAGTTTTGAAAGTAAAGCTGGGGTTCAAAATTACTATTCTATACTTAACTGAATGTTTGTTTGTTTTTAGCAACATTTAATATATTTTCCATTATTCTTTTTGTGAGCTTCCCAGGTGACTCAGTGGTAAAGAACTGGCCTGCTAATATAGGAGATGCAGGTTCGGTCCCTGGGTAGGAAAGATTCCCTGGAGAAGGAAATGGCAACCAACTCCAGTATTCTTCCCTGGATCATCCCATGGACAAAGGAATCTGGTGGGCTACAGTCCATGGGATTGCAAAAGGTCAGACATGACTAAGGGACTAAACGGCAGCAGTAGCATTCTTTTTATAGACTAGTTTGGTCCTTTATTTCCCCAGTTTCACCTATTTTGACTGAAAGCATTTTCATTATCCTTCTTTACCCAAGAAAAATGAAAAAGAGCTGGAAAAAAGACACATCTGTTTTATATTTATTAGAATTCTTTGGAAAAAATTTGTAGCTGGAGAAAAGTATTTGATCACATCAAGTTTTTAGATGATTCCTATTTTTTTAAAAATATCTTTCCTCTGTCCTTTATTTCCTTTTCTTTCTCTCTTTCTCCCTTTCAGTTATGATTATTTCCTATCTTTATAAATAAGGAAAGATTGAATTGCCAAGGCTAACAACACAAACAAGCAACCAGCAAGTGGGTGAGAAATTTGTTGCTGAATTTTTATTCCTTTGCTTGACTTTTTCAGCTAGGCTGCCTTATAAATGACACAGAAACCAGCAGTTTAAGGGATACAACCAACTTTTTTATATCACCCACCAAACAATATTAAAATATTAAAAAGTCATCAATCAAAGATATCCAAAACCATCATAACTTACTTCTCAGTGTTGTCTGTTTTCTATGATTTTTTTTAAAGATCAGAGTTCCCTTTTTTATTTTTGAAGGAGATACAAGCTTTTTCACTAGTAGGTGGGAGATGTGTGGGTAGCTGAATATATGCACAGGTGCAAATGACTTTAATTAAGACTCAAATCATTTTAACAGGCAGATGGAAAAATGCTTCAGTCTTCTTTTAAAGTAACAGAGGCATTCAGGCACTAAAAATATTAATGCATGGGAAGAGAAAAATATAATCTCTATTCTTCCTAAAAGGTATAATTCTGAAAATACATTCATAAATATTTCTGAAGCAAACATTAGATGGTATGAAGAATAATCTCTTCATCAAAAAACATAATAATTAATTTCTATCAAAATAAATGCAAAAAGAGTATTGTTGAAACCACAGCTACCAATAGCCATATTTGGGGGATTAAAGGAGTTAGCTCTTAAAGTTTCATAAGAAGAGTATGGTAGGAATAGCAATCTTTTTAAGGATAACATAAGATGGATACAGAAATGAATGTATATTGTACATTCTTGATTTTAAATCACAGAGTCTTTAGATAAACACACAGAGAGAAATTGTGTTTGGGAAACATTGAATAATCTTGCATCGTATTCTTGGGGAAAATATACATATAAATTTGAAAAGAGAAAAAAAAAAAACTTGTTTGGGGATATTATCGGTTATCTAGGTTTGATTTTCCCCCCTAAAATGTTATTTTTAATGTAGTTAGTCAAGAAGATGAAGTAATGCTAGAAGTAAACTTGTAGAAATATATGTAAATGTTGCTTTCTTAATATTTAGAGGACACAGAAAAAAGCTGAAATTCTTTTCAGATTATTTTTCTACAACATTAAATCTTTGCTCAAGTAATTAATGCTTTTGAACTGTGGTGTTGGAGAAGACTCTTGAGAGTCCCTTGGACTGCAAGGAGATCAAACCAGTCAATCCTAAAGGAAATAAGTCCTGAATATTAATTGGATGGTGAAGCTGAAGCTGAAGCTCCAATACTTTGGCCAACGGATGTGAAGAACTGACTCATTGGAAAAGACCCTGATGCTGGGAAAGATTGAAGGCAGGAGAAGAAAGGGATGACAGAGGATGCGATGGTTGGATGGCATCAATGACTCGATGGACATGAGTTTGAGCAAGCTCTGGAAGTTGGTGATGGATAGGGAAGCTTGGTGTGCTTCAGTCCATGGGGTTGCAAAGAGTTGGACATGACTGAGTGACTGAACTGAAATGAGTTGAACCTCTTTGTATTTTAGTTTGTCTGTTATATGTAATTAAATAAGATTATTTCTAAGACCCAGGAATTTTTTTATTGAGTACCTACTGTGTGATTCATGGTCTAACAACAAGAGTAGAAAATCAATGATTTTCTTCTCCACTTGTTCTTTCTGAAGCCAAGAAAAGTAAGATATAAAAATTCTTCTCTGGAATTTTCCTGTGGCAACATCATTGCATTTCTCAGTTTCTCTCTTTCCCTCTCTTCCTTTCTCTTTCCCTCCCTCCATTCCTTCCTTCCTTCTTTCCTTCCTTCCTTCCCTAACTCCCTTCCTTTCTATTTTGTTCCACTTTCAGCCAATCTAATCGGTTGGTGCAAAAATAATTGTGGTTTTGCATTGTTGTACCTTGCAGTTTGATACTATGCTTAAATAAATGTGGTTATTTTATATCAATTTAATGCATATTTCTTGCCTTTTTTTTGCTAATGACTTATTACTTGTTTATTTTATATTTATTTTAGACTGTAGAAATGATGTTAGACAAAAAGCAAATTCAAGGGGTTTTCTTATTCAGGTTCAAAATGGGTCTTAAAGCAGCAAAGACAATTTGCAACATTAACAACACATTTGGCCCAGGAACTACTAATGAACACACAGTGCAGTGGTGGGTCAAGAAGTTTTGCCTAGGAGACAAGAGTCTTGAAGATGAGAAGCATACTGGCTGGCCATTAGAAGTTGACAATGACTAATTGAGAGCAATGATCAAAGCTGATCCTCTTACAGCTACATGAAAAGTTGCTAAAGAGCTCAATGTTGACCATTCTGTGGTCATTCGGCATTTGAAGCAAGTTGTTGCTTTCACCAAAGCAACAACTTTGGTGAAAAAGTTCGATAAATGGGAGCCTCATGAGCTGACTGCAAATCAAAAAAAGTGTTGTTTTGAAGCATCATCTTCTCTTATTCTATGCAACAAGGACAAACCATTTCTCAATTGGATTGTGACTTGCAACGGAAAGTGGACTATATATGACAAATGGCTTAGTGGCTGGTCCAAAAAGACACTCCAAAGCCCTTCCCAAAGCCAAATTTACAAGAAAAAAAATGATTATGATCACTGTTTGGTGGTCTTCAGCACTACAGCTTTCTGAATCCCAGTGAAACATTAACACCTTGGGAAGTATGCTCAGCAAATCAATGAGATTCACTGAAAATTGCAATGCTGGCAGCTGGCACTGGTCAACAGAATGGGCCCAATTCTTCTCCAGGACAACACCTGACCACACACAGCACAACCAACACTTCAAAGTTGAACGAACTGGGCTACAAAGTTTTGCTTCATCTGCCATATTCACTTGACCTCTCACCAGCTGACTTAGCACTTCTTTGAGCATCGTGACTTTCTGTAGGAAAAACTGCGTCCACAACCAGCAGGAAGCATAAAATAATTTCCAAGACTTTGTCAAATCCCAAAGCATGGATTTTTATGCTGTAGGAGTAAACAAACTTATTTCTCTTTGGCAAAAATGTGTTGATTGTAATGGTTCCTACTTTGATCAATTAAGATGTGTTTGAGCCTAGTTATAATGGTTTATAATTCACAATCCGAAACTGCAGTTACTTTTGTACCAACCTGAGTCCCTTGGACTGCAAGATCAAACCAGTCCATTCTGAAGGAGATCAGCCCTGGGATTTCTTTGGAAGGAATGAGGCTAAAGCTGAAACTCCAGTACTTTGGCCACCTCATGCAAAGAGTTGACTCATTGGAAAAGACTCTGATGCTGGGAGGGATTGGGGGCAGGAGGAGAAGGGGACAACAGAGGATGAGATGGCTGGATGGCATCACTGACTCGATGGATGTGAGTCTGAGTGAACTCCGGGAGATGGTGATGGACAGGAAGGCCTGGCGTGCCGCGATTCATGGGGTCGCAAAGAGTCAGACACGACTGAGCAACTGAACTGAACTGAACTGAACTGATAGTAACCAGTCCCTCATAGGACCAGCCCTTGTGGCTCTATGATTGCAAGACACCTTCAGCCTAAAACCATCATGAAACCTTGAAGAAAAAAAAAGTTTATTGCTCATAAGTCCCTAAAAATGCATGGCAGAGTGTGGGGGCTAAATTGCTATGGTCATGTCTGACTCTATGCTATGGACCATAGCCCACCAGGCTCCTCTGTCCATGGAATACTCCAGGTAAGAATACTGGAGTGGTTGTCGTGCCCTCCTCCAGGGGATCTTCTGATCTAAAATCGGATCCTCATCTTTTATGTCTCCTTTGGCAGGTGGGTTCTTTATCCACTGAGCCACCTGGGAAGCCCTATGGTTCCACACACGCAAGAAAGAAAAATCACCAGTTTAGGGTTGAGAGTGGAGCCTAGGGTTTTATGGGCTCACTCTTTATTGGTGAATTCAAAACATAGCAGCTGCAGGAATTTGAAGCCCAGGGAGAGAGAAAACAAGTGGGTCTAAACAGTCAGTTATGAAATCAACCAAGATCTCTAAAACAAAGGAACTTGGAGGCAGTGGGAGTGTCTGGCTCTTCAGTCCTGTGGCCAGCCATACATTTATTCAAGATAGACATCTTTGAATTGGGTACCTCTGCCATCAATGCTTAAGTCAGTAACCTGTCCCTTTTTCTCAACTCTGGTCAACATCTTCACACACTTTCACATAAACATACATATGAATCATGTATGAACTCCTTAATCGCAAAGTACCTCAGGAATATAGGTACCTTTCTCATTTCTGTGAATTAAATTGAAAAATTCTTAAACCTGGATGTCATCCCTTATTTCTGATGTTACCAATACTCTTCATTACTGTGATACTAGTTGTCTAAGTTATTTAGTAGCAGAATTTTTGAGCCAAAACCAATTTGAATGATCAATAAGGCCTCAGGGAATTCCAGTATCCATTGTTATGGGTTAGACTCATAAGTAAAAAAAAAAAAAAAAAAAGGAAAAAGATTAGGAGGAGGATAAGGAGAGAGCAATATTTGCAATACTAGATTCTTTAGATGAGGCCATGATTATGCCTCAAACAAAACCCACTTATCTCCTGAGGGTCACCAGAGCCAGTCCATTGGAGTGAATCCAGAGTGCCCAGGCCTTTATGACCTTCAGAACCTAAAGAACTGTTGTGACATAAGCCAGGGGGGTCAGAATGCACAATGGAGGGGCAAGGGAGAAAGAGAAACAGAGCCTTTTTCTAAAATGTGCAATTCTAAATGCTTAGTTCTACTATTTATGTCTTTGTAACAATATGTTGTTTATTTATTTGACTATGCCAGGTCTTAGCTGCAGCGTGTGGGATCTAGTTCTGCAACCAGCGATTGAACCCAGGCCCCCTGCATTGGAAGTGGGGAGTTTTAACCACTGAACCACCAGGGAAGTCCCCAAAATGTGTTTTTGATTGCCAAGGCTCCGCTCAAAAAGAACCCTCTCCCTTAATAAAGGGGTCCCTCATCTTCATTTGAATTATTAGGTTTTATTGTTCAACACTTGGGGAAGGGCATAGCAACCCACTCCAGTATTCTTGCCTGGAGAATCCCAGGGTTGAGGAGCCTGGCGGGCTACAGTTCATAAGGTCACAAAGAGTCAGACATGACTGAAGTGATGAGCACGCAGGCATTGTTTGACACTTCAAAATAGACATGCCAGCACCTGGAATAGTGCCTGGCACAGAGTAGCTATTTCATAAGCATTAACTGAATGAATGACAGACTGCGTGAATGTGTATACATGGTTAAAACACTATGTAGTAATAGCACTGAAAAGAATGAAATACTTAGAAATAAACTGAACCAAGGAAGTAAAAGATATGTACACTGAACACTACTTTTCCCATTAATTTTACTAGCTCACTCCACTTTAGCTTAGTATTCTAGCTTAGAACTCTGGAATTTATGTGAAGCCAGCCAACCCTCCATTTCCATCACGTTGCACAGTGACCCTTTCTGTGGTTTCATGTTAACATTTGGCAGGAACTTATCTGATCTTTCATAGAAGTCCCTCTCCAGATGGAGACCCACTGTGCTCTTCCATACCCCAAGGGACTATTGATCCTCTGCCTAGCTGGTTTTCATTCCTGTTCCTATTTCATGCCCTACAATTCAGATCCTTAACGTACTAGTCTTCAGAAAGGTTTGTCATATACCCTGGATTCTTACTTTCAAAACTGAAACACAGGTGTCTGAAGACCTTATTCTGGTGGATTCGATTTTGCTTTTCTGTGGATTATATTTGAGTGCAAGTGGGGGCCTTTTAGACCTTTCTTTCCCTTCCTCAGTCCCAGATCTACGGGTTTCTGCTAATTTGAAGCCACTATAGATGTATCTGACACAGAAGCTCAAAATCTCCCAGGGGCACAAAATGCAGGTCCAGCTCCACTTCTCTGACTCAATAGCTTCCACGGTCCTCTCTATTCTTAGAAGGACTTTTAAAATGAATAAAAAAGGAGAGAATGCTGAAGCCCAAGGAAACATACATTTTACACCAACCCGGATGATGAGCGCCTGGCCTCCTTAAATGTCAGCTACTCATGAGTCTCTCTAAGTCATCCATTGATTTCACATGGAAGTAGGTCAGGACTGCTTTTAACTAGAGGAGCCTCACGCTGCAGGTTTCATTTAGCTATGTGGAGGGAATATTAAAAGTTGATGTGAAAAGCAAACCTCTGCTTAATTAGCATCTGGATAAAGACTTTACTAGGGAAGCCACGCAAGTTAATATAAAATGAGAAAATCGACAATGAAGTCTTTCGACAGCTATTTTTGTGTCTGTAGCCTTTCATTTATGAGAAGTATAGGGATGGTCACCTCATGCTCTGCCTACTGATGCTAGTTAATCTGTATTTAGGAAGTTGGCATTATTCCTCTATCTGTGGTTGCACACATGTTTTAATGCAAAATTTTTATTTCTTATTGCTTTTATTCTGATTTTTTTTCCCAAATGCTAACCTTCAAATCCATTTGCATGTTGACCAATCACTTTAGAAGGAAAAGAGATTCTTTCCGAATCTGCTTAGAAACAACACTTCCCATATTACCCTGTGAACAGTCCTCCATCCACATACTAAATATTTTTTTTATAGTAAACATTTTGAGTCTTTGGCTTGTACTCATTTATTGGTTAATATTAATACTTATACTTTTTGGAAGCAAGATTTTTATTTTAAATTCATAACCAGGAAAAGAAAAATATTCATTACAGTCAAAAAACACATCCACAACCCAGTTATACTGAATTTTTTGCCTTTGCAAAGAAATCATCTTTCGCAATCATGTTGCCATGTTTCTCTGCCCTTTTTTCAACGAGAAAGAGCTCTCTGTTCTCAGCAGTGTTCTTTCTCGGGTCAGGGTAACTGTGCTCTCTCAGGTGTGATGTCTCTCATCTGGCAACCCTGAAACAACTTGCCTCCAGAGGGAACATTCTGCCGACTGCTATATGCTCCTTTACATCAGGTGTGGGATCCACCTAAGATGTCAGATCCTTTACCCAAACCGAACTGAAGAGAGTTGTGGGAACAGAGTGGACTGCCTAAAAATTTAATTCGTTTTGACCTTGCTGCATTTTTTTTTGTATAAAATATTTATTTTTCCCCAGATATTTAAAAATCAAACCACCAGCCCTTAGAGCTCTGCAGCTATTTATATTTTACGAAGTCTTTTCTAGAACACAATTTTTCTTTCATTTTACACAATGATCCTTTGAGGTGAATATGAAAAATTCTGGTTGAATACTGGGAGGATTTGACTTGCCCTGAAAGAACAACTGTTCAGTGATAAATTCATCTTTTGACCCCATGATATCTGATTCCTGTCTCTTTTCCATTTATATACATTAAGTGATCCCCCTCCCATCTACCTTGCATTATACCAAGATGGCTTTTTAAGTTGGTCAAACAAAAGGATTTTTAAGAACAAACAAAAGTATAGAAATGCAGATTCATTCTAAAACTCCTCATCGTCTTCTGGAAATTAGATAATAAATGTGCTTCACTTCCCTGCTGGTTCAGATGGTAAAGAATCTGCCTGCAGTACAAGAAACCCAGGTTTCATCCCTGGGTCGGGAAGATCCCCTGCAGAAGGGAATGGCCAACCCACTAGAGTATTCTTGCTTGGAGAATCCAATGGACAGAGGACTGGCGGGCTATAGCCCATGGGGTTGCAAAGAGTAGGATGCAACTTATCACATAGCACACACAGAGTCTTTCCACTCAAAAATAAATCATTCAATTGTAGAGACTGGACACACATTCATTCAGTTTAGCCAGTCATTTGATCATTCAAGGAACGTGTATTGACAAAAATGTCCTCTGTGCCAGAAAATGTGCTAATTGTTCAGGTGCTGGGGGGAAAAAAAAAAAAAAAAGGCTTACCACTATGTCCTGACCATTTAGTTGAAATGGTAAAAAGGAAGCTGAATGGATAGAGTTCAAAGTTAATTGTTAATACAGACATCATATTGCATGCGAACCAAGAATGCCCTCAGATGGAGGAATTAAGAATATCAAGTGTTCTGTGATGTTTCCTCGTCCAAAAGAGGAAAGGTCCAGAGCCAGAGGCCAGTGAAGAAGCCCTTAGTGACTCTGGAGTGAGCAGAAGAGGAAGCCAGCTTGTAGGAAATGAAAGATGGGATAGGAGACAGGAAATGAAGGCAGCAAGTAAACATTCACTTGAATGTCTTGGTCATGAAAAGGAAAAGGAGTATCATGGCTGGGTGTAGAATCTAGCTGCTTTTTCTGAAACATAGATGGACAATTTTATTATCATTTATATTCAATGGTCACAAACAAAGCATGGTCTAGAAGTCAAAGTGAGTTTTGCAGGCTTCGAGTGAGATTAGCAATCAATCAAAGACGGATCCAGGCAATCTGTTTTAATTTCTTAGATTTGAAAGTTCCTTTGTGCAAAAGCTTGGTCAAGTTTCTTTGACAAACGGCTTTCATCATTTTGACAGAGTTCTCTTGTCCTTAATCATAAGATGTTAATAACTTATCAATCAAAAAATGAAAGAGGTTACTTTGAGATTCAGAATCTGATAATGTAAAGAGAATAATGCTTTGTTTCAGCTCTGACCCTTCTGTTGGGGGCTCCTAACATCTAAAACTTTTCCCAGTTTCCAAGTTCCTAGAAATATTGATTTCATATTTGTGTCATGAGAATAGAGACCACTTTAGAATTACCCACCCATAGCGACACGGGTGGATCTTAGGATTGGACAACACACGGATACCCCCAATCTTTACTTTATGATTCTATAGTTTTAATATCCTTTTTCTTTCTCGATTTAATTATATCAGTTCCATCTGTAACAAGGGCACAGATGCAAAATATTTTTAAAAATGATATATTTTTGAATGTAACTGAAATTTGACCAGAAGAAAATCTGGGGAAAGTATTCTTTCTACCTTCAGTTGTTACAAGACTATTCCAGACTTCTGTATTTGAATTTTTTCCTTTCAGTTCATATGTTCAGGGTATATCTGGCTAGACAGGATATTCTGCTTCCAAATCCATGTTACTAATCCTCCCTCCTCCCCTCTTAGATTCTTTATGGCATTTTTACTCCTTTCATTTGGGAATAGCAATAGCCCAGATTCTTCAGTTGATTGGTTATTCTACCATGAGTGGAACATTTAATTAACCCAGCTCCCATCAACTAACAACAATAATGAGTTTGCTTCAGCCGAGAAATACCATGCGCCACTACAGACACTTCATTAAATTCAGAATTGCCACCCATTCATTGAATTCTGAAAATCGATCTTTCTGAAAATTAAAAAAAAAAAGCTTTTCAAATATTTTATAATTTAAACAAATTCTTACCTGGAAACACACTCATTTAAGACCAGTGGTCCCATAATAATAACTCCCTGGGTTTATGCAGTGCTTTTTCATCGAGGAGGTAAAATGACTTAGCTGAATGTGTTCTTACTCTCTTTACTATTTGAGTTCAATAATGCATAATGTTAAGCAGATTTGAATTCCTTCTTTAAGATGTTAGTCTCTGTTATTTCTTCATGAAAAATGCACCTCTCTATCTTCAAATGTTGAGACATGATCAATTTTTCTCAGCTATTTTTACAGGAACTGGTGATGATCTGACATCTACAAAATGGCCCACATTTAAATGCTTTATGGCTATAATCTTTATATCTTTCCCCTAATAAATCTGCCTAGAATGAAACGGGCATTCTTTTAAATAGGATATTTAAGTGCAGAAGCAATGAATTTAGCATTTAGCATAGTTCCTTTTTGGCTGAATGACTATATTGATTTCAGTGTGGAATTTTCTAAGTCATAGGATCTGATTTTTTTTTTTACTTAATAGTCAAACATTTCTCTTATGGCTTTTGTTTCTTCAATAGCTCTCTCAAGTCACTATGCCTATTATTTCAACAAGTTCAATAAATACTTATCCTGTATCAACTTTGGGAAAGATTGCATTGAGCCAAGTGCTACATGAAACAAAATGATGAAAAGGTATGGCTCTTGATCTCCCTAGCCTTATGTCTTAACGGGGAATAAAACAGAAAAAAAAAAAAAAAAAAGCAACTTTACAATAGGTGAGAATAAGACACATACCATTACAGATGTATAGAGCCAGCACTCCCAGAATTGAAAGAGAGATTATTTCTAGACAATAGCATAAGAAAAAGTCAACGAAGATGCAAGCCATGACCTAAGCATTAGACTTTGTTTTATGGAGTTACTGGAGGAATCCTTTCCTCAAGAGAAAATAGCATCAGAAAGAAAGCTTCAGAGGCAGGAAGTGGTCATTTGTTTGGGGATCTACAGCTCATTCAATAATCCGCAGATGTATCAAACAGCAGAGCCCAAAGAGATTCACAGTTTGAGCACTTAATAGTCTCATCTGAAAAGTGAGAAAACTAAGGCATTAAGAGATGAACTGATTGATCCAAAGTGTCAAAGCGTCTTAAATGGTTCAGCCAAGAAGAAAACCATCTCTTATGATGTCCAGGCCCTACCGAGCCTTCTAGATCATATGAAAATGTAGGACATATGTGAGGAACTATGTGACTGATAAGAAACCCTTATTTATTGCTGCTGTTGTTTAGTTGCTAAATCATGTCCAACTCTTTGTGACCCCATGGGCTGCAACATGGGCTACAGCTCCTCTGTCCATTATCTCCTGGAGATTCCCTGAATTCATGTCCATTGAGTTGGTGATGCTATCGAACCATCTGTTGCCTACTTTTCCTTTTGCCCTCAATCTTTCCCAATATCAGGATCTTTTCCAAGCTCTTCACATCAGGTGGCAAAACTATTGTTGCTTCAGCAACAGTCCTTCCAGTGAATATTCACTCTACTTTTACCTACCATTTAATTTCTCATAGATGTCAAACAGTCAAAAACACATGATATCAAATACAAATCGGAACTGAATTTTCTGTTTGAGATAATTCAACAGAAGAAAAGGAAATCCGTCCTAGTATACTGAATACAAACTAAGGAATCCTGGTTAAAAAAAAATAGACTAGATTAGCTTTATGTCTGAATTGAAAATGTTTCTGCATTTTTTAAGCCTAAAGCAGGGAGGGTTCTTCTTAATGGAGAGAATTGCTGATTAAATTGCTGACAAGAAATTGCACTTAAAGATTCAGCAGCCAGAGAACATAAACACAGGGAATAAACATGTCTGCCTGCATCAATCAAAGACAGCTGCAGTCTACTCCCAGAAAGGTGAGCAATTATTTATGAAATTATGTCTTCTTCAGTGATTCTACGTTGCAAACCTAAGAGAAACTGAATGAAGAAAACAGATAGTGTCATGGTCCCAATTAGCCAAGGAGTCACATGCATTTTCAAAATCAAGGGATTTTACTTATATATTATTTAACCTCATCATCTTGGAAAAAAATGTTTAGCTTTAAAAAATAATGATAATTAAATAGGCCAGTGTGTTCTTGAAGAACTGCGTGTGTGTGTGTGTGTTTAAAAATTGGTGTCTGATTCTGCCAAGTACACATTAACATAAACCTGAAGAGAAAAGAAGTCAAGCCAAGAAGCATTTTACAAGGGCCTCTTCAGGAGAGTTTGTTTGTTTCACTGGATCATTTTCTAGGTGAGTGATGCTAAGGCTCTCATTGCCTTTGGGCACTGGCTGATTTTTTTATTTTTTTTTAATCCATGGAGTGTCTTTTTTTCCTCTTGGGGCAGCCTTGAGCCACCAAGATATTGCTTAGTTATGGGCAAGATGCAAGGAAGTGTGGGCAAAAGCCCTATATTCCTGGAAGATGAATCATCTGGTTGGTAGCTCAGTACTATAAACCTCTTAGCCCAAAGAAACATGCCCAAACATCCCTAAGTTATGCTTAAAGGCATTGAGATGAGTGCTCATGGTCTCTCTGCCAGGCCATTTACGTGACTGTGAGGCCCACTGGGCAGACCACAGTCCTTCAGGGACAGCTCAGAGGCCTGGGGTCCAGAAAATCCCTTCAGAGTGACTGCTGCTGCTGCTGCTAAATCTCTTCAGTCGTCTGACGCTGTGTGACCCCATAGAAGGCAGCTGACCAGGCTCCCCCGTCCCTGGGATTCTCCAGGCAGGAACACTGGAGTGAGTTGCCATTTCCTTCTCCAATGCATGAAAGTGACAAGTGAAAGTGAAGTCGCTCAGTCGTGTCCGACTCTTCGAGACCCCATGGACTGCATCCTACCAGGCTCCTCCACCCACGGGATTTTCCAGGCAAGAGTGCTGGGTGGGATGCCATTGAATGGTCTAGACCCATCTAAACAGACCTCTGGGGTGAAGACTGCTGTTGGCCTGAGTCTCAAATTCTCCTGACTGTCTATCCAACAGAAACAACTCCTTCCTGAAGCAGTTCTTAACAGTGGTTCTCAAATTTAAGAGTCAAGAAATTCAGATGAAGGAAATGACATATACAGATGAACTTATTTGCAAAGCAGAAATAGAGATACAGATGTAGAGAACAAACTTATGGATACCAAGAAGGGGAAGAAAGGGATGGGGTGAATTGAGAGACTGGGATTGACATATATACACTACGATAAAATAGATATCTAATGAAAACATACCATATAGCACAGGGAATTCTACTCAATGCTCTATGGTGATTTAAATGCAAAGGAAATCTTAAAAAGAGGGAATGTATGTATACATACAGCTTACTCACTTTGCTGTACATGGAAATTAACACAACATTGTAAAGCAACTATACTGCAATAAAAATTAAAAAAAAAAAAGAAAGAAATGACACATACCTGACATCACTAAGAAGGTTTTAAGAACAAGAATGGATATTTTTCACACATTGTGCACTACCTGATACAATGTTAAACTCTCAAGGTCTCCAGAAGAAACTGGAGGTAATGAAATTGTTTTCCCTGCTGATTCAATCAAATGACCCTGACTTTTTTTGCAAGCTGTCAACTAATCAGTAACTCACTTAAGGAAAGAAAAACAATATTCACTCATTTCACGTTATCTGAATTTTACTTCTCCCTCCCTCCTTTTCTTTTCCCCTCCTGTGTTTATTAGAAAGTGAACTCAAAGTATTAATGTATTACAGGTTTCTCTTGCACACAAGTAAGTGAAGTGAAGTGAAGTCGCTCAGTTGTGTCCGACTCTTTGCGACCCCATGGACTGTAGCCTATCAGACCCCTCCGTCCATGGGATTTTCCAGGTAAGAGTGCTGGAGTGGATTGCCATTTCCTTCTCCAGGAGATCTTCCCGACCCAGGAATTGAACCCGGGTCTCCCGCATTGCAGGTAGATGCTTTACCGTCTGAGCCACAGTGTTGTTAATATTTAGCCATATACCCCTGAGTTATTGTTGGATATTAGCCATAAATATTCCCAGAGAAGGGAATAGCAACCCATTCCAGTATTCTTGTCTGGAGAATCCCATGGACAGGGGAGCCTGGAGGGCTAGGGTCTGTGAGGCTGCAAATAGTTAGACATGACTGAAGCGACTTAGCACGCATGTACAGCCATAAACATTACTGAGGATTACCAAAAAGTCAAGATCACAGGCCCAAGCTCCAAAATTTTTCATTGAACAGGTCTGTTTATGATAAAGCCCAGGAATCTGTATTTTTAGTTACAGGCAGGTGAAGATAATGCAGGAGGTCGTTTGCCCACTGTACTTTGAATGACCTAAGAATATTCCTGGGAGCACGTCGCCACAGTCCTGGCCTGAGGACATCATCATAACCCAGAGGAGGGCTCAATTTTCCTTCTGAGCTACTGGAAGGAGTCTTGCTAAGGCAGAAACCAGTTTGAGACCACAGTGTGGGACTCTGAGCAGGGGGGCAATTAATAAACAGCAGGAAAACAACCTGACAAGGATTGTAAAGTTTAGATTAAGAAGTTTAGCAGAACCTGTAGGCTCTGATCTTGCCAGACCTTCTGGAATCCTGCTTGTTATATCCTCAGATATCTCTTCAGCTGTTCTGCATGCATGCTCAGTTGCTTCAACTGGGTCCAACTCTTTGCAACCCCATGGACTGTAGCCCACCAGGCTCCTCTGTCCATGGGATTCTCCAGGCAAGAATACAGAGTGGGTTGCTATGCCCTCCTCCAGGGGGTTCTTCCTGATCCAGGGATTGAACCCGCTTCCCTTATGTTTCCTGTATTGGCCAGTGAGTTCTTTACCACTCCTTTGGAGGATCCGTATGTTCCAGAGGTTCCAGGTTTCACCCTTCAACACCAGCCAGGTGGCTTCTAGTCACCATGCAAGTGGAAGTTCTGCTCACAGTCAGTATGCTGGGCAGTGGGCAGTAACAGGCTGAAGGCTCACCCATTCCCCACAGTAAATGCAAGATTCAGGCTCCTGGGTTCTCTTCCCCACCCTTCCCCTCAGCTTCTCTGTCCAACCCACTCTTTGTCAGTCTCTACTTTCATAGGAATAAAGAGGAGGGAAAAATAAAGTCCTTAGCTAGTGTGCTTGCCAGATTTTACTAGGAAAAAATATTTCCAATGGGCTAACAAAATGTGTAAGTTAACATTAGTTTCATGTTTCCCAGGACAGCTGAGTTCTCAGAAAGTGGACACCCCGGACCATCTCAGACATGAATCTGAGAACTTCATCCAAGACTAAGCAAATGGATTCATGTGGCCTTTGAAAGTAAAGGTCACAAAGTCCCTACTCTGCAGGTCAAACACTTAAGTTCGATGAGAGGCTCCACAGACAAGTTTGGATATCTGGTTTCTTGGTCCAAAACTGATTAATGATGTGATAATACAATGAGGAAAAGTGCAAAAGGAACAGGGAAGAAGGGGAGGGGAGGAGAGGCCAGATGCATCAATAAAACTACATGCAGGCCAGAGGAGGCAGGAAAACCACAAGAGATAGAATAATTTAAGTGAATTTAAATAGTCGAGCTACAGAGGACTAGTGAGCTCTACAACCTCAAATAGCCCCACTGGAGGAGACCTCAGTATCACAGTTAATCTATCAATACTGTCACTGCTACTACAAATGACAGGACAATAATGGCCACCCCTGTGTGAGGCCTCCCTTGTTCAAGTCATCTTGCTGGACAGGTCTCAAGTGTTAGTACATCACACACAGTGATGATCACAGCAGTGACCCTGAGTCATAAACACCCTGATATTCATATACCTTCCTTTTTCTTTAAAATGGGATACTATAGACATACAACCTACCAAAATCATTGGTTTCTACTTTAAAATTATTTTTTTAATTAAATAAGTAAGAGTCAATTGGATCAGTTGTTCTACCTGCAATGCCTAATATTTTGGGAATCACTTGACCTCGAGCTACTTAAACAATGAAAAAGGCATGTGTATGGGAGGTGGAGGGCATGGGGTACTTTCTTGGTTTGATTTTGCTTGTTTGATGGTTTGGGGTTGTTGTTGTTTAAGAAAGTGAGTGGAAAGGCAAAAGTTACATCTGATTCCCAACTGTGTGTCATCAGACCCAAAGGACATATGTATATCTATAATTGTAAATATGTAACATAACATCCAAAAGTCTTAAAAGGGAGTCTTATTAAAAGGGTGGGAAAAATATATATGAATTGATTGATATTGGATTGATTACCTGGTTTGACTCCTGGCTCAGGAAGATCCACTGGAGAAGGGATAGGCTACCCACTCCAATATTCTTGGGCTTCCCTTATGGCTCAGCTGGTAAAGAATCCACTTGCAATGCTGGAGACCTGGGTGCGATCCCTGGGTTGGGAAGATAGCCTGGAGAAGGGAAAAGCTACCCACTCCAGTATTCTGGCCTGAAGAATTCCATGGACTGTATAGTCCATACTGTCACAAAGGGTCGGACATGACCGAGTGACTTTTGCTTTCATAGGCTCCCCTGGTGGTGGTAGTGGTAAAGAACCTGCTCGCAAATGCAGGAGACATGAGAGATGTGGGTTCAATCCCTGTGTCAGGAAGATTCCTTGGGGGAGGGCATGGCAACCAAGTCCAGTATTCTTGCCTAGAGAATCCTACGGACAGAGAAGCCTGGTGAGCTAAGGTCTGTAAGGTCACAAAGAGCTGAACGCGACTGAAGCAACTTAGCACTCATGCAACAATACCAGAAGAATGAGCTTGCATCTTTCTTTTTCTTTGATCTTTTGTTGACCCTACTGTGTTTTGGTGTTTCTTCTCTGGTTTTCTGTGTACCTTTGCATGTGCTTCATTGGTTGGCACTTACATTTGTTTATATGACCACTTGACTTGATGTGTGCATTTACTGTGTATGTTTCTTGGTGCCTCAGTATTTTAATTTATTGCTTCTCTTTGCTGTTTCATGTTTCTATTTTTTTCTTTAATGTTTCTCTTTACACCTTTCCACTTTTAACTTTTCTATTGCATTTTGTCCCTCAAGTATACCATAAATTTAATTATATCCTTCATTATGCCTCATACATTTTCATAGGAACATACATTCATGCATTTATATTAAAAATAGGCTGAACTTTATTTTTAAAAGATGTATTTGAGGGGATAAAAGAGTTTTCTTTTTTTCTCACTTGATTCTGGCTAATAGTTTCTATGATTCTGGGCTTTTGATTTATTAAAACAAAATGGCCTATTCATGACCTAAGTGTTCTAGATTCCAATCAAAGGATATATACAAAAAGAATGTGTAAAAGGAAGATAAAAATGATAAGTAGAAAATTCACCACAAAGCATATTTGTATTGGGTTGACCAAAAGTTTGTTCAAATTTTTTGGCCAATGCAATATTTCACCTACTTCTCATATAGACAAAGAAATGTGCAAAAATAAAATACAAGTTAATCACTTCTAACATGCTTGCTATCTTCTTTATCACTGTACAGGTGATATATAGTGGCTCAGATGGTAAAGAATCTGTCTGCAATGTGGGAGACCTGAGTTAAATCCCTGGGTTGGGAAGATCCCCTGGAGAAGGGCATGACAATCCATTCCAGTTCTCTTGCCTGGAGAATCCCCATGGACAGAGGGGCCTGGCGGGCTGCAGTCCATGGGGTCACAAAGAGTCAAACACAACTGAGCGACTAAGCACACAGCACTATACAAATTTTAAAAATACTAATAAGAACCAGTTTACATAAATTTATCATTACTATGCTCATGCATAGTTAAATGACAAACTAATGCCAGATCTACTAGGAAAAGCATGCTTTTGAGTTAAAAAAAATGCTTCTTAGAAAAACATGCTTCAATTAATGTGAAGGCTGTATTTAGAAAACTGTGTAGCAAAATGAAATTGATTCATAGTCTAAAACTACTGTCTTATTTTAACTCCTATTTCCCAAACTCCATCAATAATTATAAGCCTTTAAGACATGAAATTATTAAATAGGTGTATCTTTTAGAGATTATTAAAAATAAGAGTTGAAGGGATAAATTATTTGACATAGATTTTTAAAGCCAAAAGATTATATTTCCATTGAATTGAATATCAGAATATTAGCAAAATGAACATTTCTAGTGAAACTTAGTGGGGTATGGAGCACAGAGATATAAGTCTTACTTTTATTTCTGAAATGCAAAAAAGAAAAAAAGAATGTGACTCAGAGGTCATGAATGGTATACTACTTGATATCACTTATCCTCTCCCTGTGTTATAGGCACGTGTTTACAAATCCTATCTGTCAAGAGAGAAGCAGATAATTGTATCACTGAGGGCAGCAGTAACTGTAGGTAAACTCTCAGCTATCAACACTTTTGGATCTACATTTTGAATCACAGGACGATTCTGAGAGCCCCTGTGATTGTGTTAACATCAGACAGTGTTTTTCTATTTTCTTCCTGAGTCAAAAAAAAAAAATGGCACTGTATTACTCATTAGAAATACTATGTGCATTTTCCCTCCCTTCCGTATGATACAGTAAAACATTGGAATTGATATAACTCAGGGCATGACCTTTCTCTGAAGAGCTGATGCACAGTTAATAATATATGGAAAGGAATTTAATCCTCAGATCTCTAAAAAGCTATAAAGAGCCTAGATCATTTTTCCATGTACAAGCTTGGTTTTAGAAGCATACAAAGCTCATTTTGGAGTTGAATAGTAAAGTCTGTGACATATAACACATAGTCTGATTCTAACAGATGGATTTTTCTTGAAATAACTTCATTAGTTAATCACTTTTTTTACATATACTTTTTCTAGCTAATTGGTATAACTGCCAGCTGGAGCTGTTAAGAAACCTCCAAAGAAACTGGTAGGTAAGGAGAACACTGGCTAATTTCACCAATTCTAGGATTAAACGTTTACTAATTTCATACTAACCAGTATGTACTTTGAGAGTAAAATCTTCTTTATAATTTTTTTCCACCTTTTCCCAAGAAGCTTACTAGATCTATGTTTAAACCAAATCAATCATCTGGAGTTGAAGACATGACAAAAAGACAAGACACCAAAGATGAGCCCCACAGGTCAACAGGTGTCCAAAATGCTACTGGGAAGAGCAGAGAAATAGCTCCAGAAAGAATGAAGAGGCTGGGCCAAAGCGGAAACAACGCTCAGTAGTGAATGTGTCTGGTGGTAAGAAGTTAATATTTTCATACATCTTTCGGATTAAAGAGGAAACAGATAAAAGTTGCTTATAACCACTAATAAATGTTAATTATCTATGAAATTTCATCACCATCTTCATTAGACATGCTGAAGAGTTCTTTTCCTTTAAAGAAGTTTCTCAGTGTAACTTCATGAATGCCTGTGTGCTCAGTCCTGACCCCAGGAACTGCAGCCTGCCAGACTTCTCTATGCAAGGAATTTTCCAGGTGAAAGCAGCTGAGCAGGTTGCCATTTCCTACTCCAGGGGATCTTCCCGATGGAAACTATGTCTCCTGCGTTGGATGGTGACGGCATCATTTGAGATGTAAATGATTACTTTTCAGTTTAGGTGCCCTAAGACATTTTAAAATAAAGGAAAACAGTGTAATTTAATGAAATGAACATTGAGAAAACTGGGATCTGTTTTGACTTTACAATACCTTTACGTAGTGATTTGGATCTCACAAAAGGATTGGTCATTCAGATAGAGACAATCCCCAGTCTTTGAAATTCAGTGGTAAATATCATGTTTCCCCACCTATTTATCATTAACAATCTTTCTGTAATTTATGTGTTGATAGATCTAGGAAAAGTACCATAGGAATAAGATGCTAATCACCAAGGGCTTTAAAAGGGAAACAGCAAGCCTAGTCTAGTTTAGCAGGAAGGTAAGTATGTCGCAACATGGAGTGTGCGGAGAGAATAATTTGTGTTTTTTTTAAAAAGTAATAACTCTATTCAAATTGCTCTCTTTCCAGTAAAGGCTTTCTAATACAGATTTGCTTAAGCAGGTTTTTAATATAAGGTAATTTTAACCCTTACCAATTCCATGTTTGAATGTATAATTTCCTGCCAAATCAAGACATACCTAAAGATTTTTATACTAATATGTTTTCTTTGTTAGGTTTCCAGGGGTCCCTTAAGAATTGAGATCTTACACTTCATTTTAAATTTAAAACTGATTCCTCTTTTTAATATGTCATATTGTACAGACCGCCACTTTCAGTTCTTTCAGAACACACTAGTTCCTTTTTCGTTTTGGCGGCTTAAAAAATGACACAAATTTACTACTTCGAAATTCTAGAAGACAAAAGTCTGAAACGCATTTCACATGATTGAAATCAAGCCTGTCGGCTGGGCTCCCATTCTTTCTGAAGGTCTAGGAGAGAATGGGTTCCCTGGACTCTTCAACGTTCTAGAGGTTTCCCGATTTCTTGGCTCACAGCCCCCTCCCCCATCCGCAAAACCCGCATGTTCATCTCTCTGACTCAGACGGCCCTGCCTCTGTCTTTCACTTTTAAGGACCTGTAAGAAGGCAATATTTCCTTTGGTATGGTGAAAATAAAATCACGCATCTTGAGCTTTCAACTAAAAAGACCAAAGCTCACTTTGTTGCTGTGTCTCTAAGTCCTATCCTCTGCGACCCCCTGGCCTGTAGCCCACCAGGCTCCTCTGTTCTTGGGCTTTCCCGGGCATGAATACTGGAGTGGGTTGCCATTTCCTCCTCCAGGGGCTCTTCCCGACCCAGGGATCAAACCCGAGTCTCCTTCATTTGCAGTCGGATTCTTTACCATTGAGCCACCTGGGAAGCCCCCACAAGTTCACACACCACGTGCCTTATCTGTACATCAAGGGCTTCCTTGCACTCAAGTCACAAAGGACAGTGTCTGTGCACTTACTCTCTGCAGGTTCTTTAGAGCGGCGGCCGCTGGACGACTTCCTCAGCAGGCTGCGCCCCGAGGTAAAGAGGCTGGTTAACTCTTCCAAAGGACTCGTGGGGGTTCTGGACCGGGAGCCGCTCGGAGCCGAGCCGTAGGTATTGACCGCGGCGTTGACCATCTTGCTCCCGTCTGACACCGGTCTGGGGGTGGAGTGAGGCACTGATGGCGAGCTCCTGGAGAGGCTGCCCGAATGCACGGCGTCGTAGGGCGGGGGCCTTTTGAGGCTGAGCGGGGTCAGGGACCTGCCCATGCTGACAGGTGATGGGGAAGCGGAGTGGCTTTTGGGGTAGCCGTGCGGAGACTGCGTTCGGTACAGAGTGGAGGGCGGGGGAGGGGACGAGGACAGCACGGAGGCGGCGGGAACCGGCCCCAGGGCTCCAGCCTGGTCTTTCTCCAGTTTTGCGTGGCCTGAGGCATGCGATGGCAAGGAGGATGGAGAGGCTCCCGCCTGCTGTTTCATATAAGACACGTTTTCCAACACCGGAAGCTTGGTGACCTCCAGCGGGGTGAGCGGAGACTCATCCGAGTTGGGCGAGCACTGCACCGGGGCCGGGGGGAACACCAGCAGCGGGGGTCTATGAGACAGCAGGTTGGGAAAGGGCGGGGGGATGTCACAGAGCAAACCCTTTGGAGTACATGGCACTGAGGACTTGGCCAAGTCCAGGTCAGGCACCGTGGGAGTAGCACACTGCGAAGAACAGCTGTGATGGTCGAGGTCACATTTTGAGTCTTGGCCTAGATCGTCAAAAATGGGGTATTTCATTTCTTCGTAGACAGCCTCACTCTGGTCCTCATCGTCCTTCCGGAAGTCTCTGAGAATGTTCCCCACCATCTCAATGTACACCGGCTCCTCCTCCTCGGGGTCCCCTGTGGGGCTGCTGACCTGGCAGAGCGAGGAGTCTCGCGGAAGTGAGGTTCTCCTGGGTCCGTGCTTTTTGATATACGTTTCGTCAAAAGATGTGCTGAGCTGAGTGTTTGGGTTCCGTTTTGGTTTGGGAGGAGGAATCTTCTTTGAATATTCATCACTGTGGGGTCTTGGTTTGGTTGACACTAAAAGAAGAAGAAAAAACAGTAAAACAGATGAGTACAATAGTAAAACTTTCAGATATGACTTGCAGGTGACTTTCCTACTCTGTTGAGAAGGAAATGGCAACCCACTCCAGTATTCTTGCCTGGAGAATCCCATGGATGGAGGAGCCTGGCGGCTATAGTCCATGGGGTCACAAAGAGTCAGACACAACTGAGCTGCTAACACTTTACTACTCTAAAGGTTTGAGGGAAGGGGTAACCTGAATCATTTCTAGATGGAGGCATAGCCTAAAACTCCAACAGAAATCAAACATTTCAATATTTAGAAAAACATGATGTGAAAACCGTAGTAATATTTATCTTCAAATTAATATTAATAATCCAACATTGATAAATGCATTAAGGCCAGTACTCTTCACCACTGTCTTAGAATTTCTAAATAGAAACTTTCAGATGACACAAATTGGATAAAAACAATCACGTATTTGATAAAAATCAACCTCCACCAATTAAGCAACAAAGAAACTTAAGGAAAAAAAAAAACAAAACAGAGTTTCTGTTAGAACAAATGCTTATAATAACACCATGGGGACTGTGCCCTTTTAATGATATAGCTATTACACATGATCACATCTTGCTTTCATTTGGGATAAAAATGTTCCAGCCTGCTAGACTTAATCTCTGTCTTGGTTCAGACAAATAACTTTTATACAGATGGGGCTGATACATCAGGGGAAATTGATGTGAACATCTTATGAGGCTAGACAAGTTAATCTCCAAATCTCCAGGTAGTGTTGATTATGGGGTATTCTGTTTTTGTTCAGAAGTTCTCTCATGATATCCCAAATGCTGTCTTGGAATGAATTTATTGCCCTGACACATCAGAAGCCCCTAGAGAGTTTTACAAGAGAATAATCCAGAGAATGATGTGCAAGCTTCAAGAAAAAGTTCTGGAAACTCACAATAGATGTACATACAAGTATATTCCACAGCCTGCTGGAAGTCCTCCTTGTAATGGAGCATAAACTTTTGACTCCATCCAGGAGGGCCAAACAGGCAATGTGTCCATGACTGCAATCAATTGTGTAGCATCCAGGGAAGGTACTGAAGTCTTGTTATTATCTCATTATTGCATTGTGCTGATACATAATTACAATGATTATCATTTTTATCCAATGTGGCAGATTGTAGTTCATTGTGGTAAGTTATAGCATACAATGTAAGTTGACAGTGTAGTTTATAGGTATAAAACTATGAGAAAAGAGCAGACTTCTCTATAATTTGCAGCTTGAAGGAAGACGAGGTCTCAAGGCACAAAGCAGGAAATACCCCAAATTTCCTTAGTTTTGTTTTTCAATTAGTATAACTTATGACACAGAAAGTCTTCTAAAACTTACTATAGGAGAATCAAGTGCTTGAAGTTTATTTATGTGGCTTCCCTAAACATCAGTCATACCTTCTGAGAAAGAGAACCCATCAAATACTCTAGCAGTGGCTATATTGCTCACTTCTTTTCTAGGTCCTCCCTGCTTTCAAACATTCTGCTCCATTGTTCCCATGATGATTTTTTCACTCACTACAATCAAACAGCTTGTTGAAGGGAAGTTTCTTACTATTACGTAGACTTTTCCTTTAACTTACAGTAGGAAAAAACTAGATGCCATTTCCAGGGGGGTGATACAGCAGTAGAGCCTTTTCATGTCAAATAAGAAAAGTCTAGGGACATAATGGGATGAAAACGACCCAGAAGATTCTTTAGGCAGGACTCAGAGTGACTAATAGTTCCTCTCTGTATCTCCTAGTGGTAATAAATTTTTATTGGTTTTGAAATCTACCATGCATGTCCACTTTATATGATTTAGATAAATCATCAAATCATATCAAAAAATCTGGGCCCAAATAAAGTAAAATCACAAATTAATGAGTAAGATTGACTTTCAATTGGAAGGGACTTTGAAAGAGCCAAGACTTAAAATTTCACCCAGGCTATTCTTCTGTAGTTTCTTCCCACCTCAGCTTGTCATCCTAGACTGCGTAACTCACTCTCTAGGAATACTTGCCACTGAGTATTGAGTTATAGGAATTGAATGGCGTGGGAAGTAGCAAGTCATTCTGTAAATTGAGGGTTAATCTAAAGTTAGGAATGAATGTGTGTCCATGAGATGGGTAACTTCATGATTTGAGAATTATCATACTTAGAATAAGACTTTCATTTTTCTGATTCCTAAATTATAATTCACTGCTGGGTTTTTTTATTTTGACCTTCCTCTAAATTATAATACCAGCATAGACTTGGGTAGTTGTATGGAGAGAATTAACAGGACAAGCAAAACACAAGCATCTACTGAGCCCAGACCTAGGTAGAAACACTGCACTGAGGGAAGACTACAGCCCAGGATTCCCAGGAACCTAGAGGTCAGGGTAGAGCTGAAAGTGACATGATATTCCGGGAAGTGGAAGCATCAGCCTCTTCCCTGGAACCAGCATCCCTCTTCCCACATAGAGTAGAATGCGGCCTTTGGAACAGGCAAGACCAATGCTTGGGTTGCACTCAAATATAGGCAAATGACACTAGTTTTGTTTGCCAAAATAAACAGAACAAAATGAAATAAAATAAAGACCCACCATATCTATGAAATAATGGAAGAAAGAGAAAGATTCTATTCTACAACACAGCATAGTTAGAATAAAGGTAACTGTTCATCATGAGGGCTTCCCAGGTGGCCCAGTGATAAATGATCCACCTGCCAATGCAGGAAATGTGGGCTGATCCCTGGGTCAAAAGATCTCTGGAGAAGGAAACGGCTGCCTGGGAAATCCCCTGGACAGAGGAGCCTGGAGGACTGCACTTCATGGGGTCTCAAAAGAGTCAGATATGACTTAGCGACTGAAAAAGTTCATTACAAAGGAATTTAGATAATTTATTTGTACTGTGAGGACAACTTTAATACCAAACCAAGTACAGATATTATCTGACAAGGGGAATTATATATGTGACTCTTGTGATGAATCTAAGGTAATCAAAATTGACAGTTGCTAGGGACTGAATTGTGTCCCCGGCAAATTATTTTCTTGAAGTCCTAACGTCCAATGTGATGTTACTTGGAGGGAGATCCTTTGAGTGATAATTAGGTCATGAAGTTGTGAGGGCTGGATCCTCCTGATGGAAGAGATTAGTGACCTTATAAGAAGCATCACCAGAGAGCATTTTCATTGTCTCATTCTCTTCACCGTGTGAGGACATAGTGAAAAGATTGCCATCTGCTAGGCAGGAAGAGGGACATGGCAACCCACTCCAGTGTTCTTGCCTGGAGAATCCCAGGGACGGGGGAGCCTGGTGGGCTGCCGTCTATAGGGTCACACAGAGTCAGACGTGACTGAAGCGACTTAGCAGCAGCAGCAGCAGGCAGGAAGAGTATTCTCAGCAGAAACAACGTTAGTACCTTGATCTTGGACTTCTGCCCTCAAGAACTATGAGAAAATAAATATCTGCTGTTTAAGCCACCTAGTCCATGGAATTTTGTTATGTCAATTTGAGATGACTTAGACGACAGAATACTGATTAAACCTAGATCTGATAGACAGAGTGCCTGATGAACTATGGATGGAGGTTCATGACATTGTACAGGAGACAGGAAGCAAGACCATCCCCAAGAAAAAGAAATGCAAAAAAGCAAAATGGTTGTCTGAAGAGGCCTTACAAATAGCTGTGAAAAGAAGGGAAGTGAAAAGCAAAGGAGAAAAGGAAAGGTATACCCATTTGAATGCAGAGTTCCAAAGAATATCAAGGAGACACAAGAAAGCCTTCCTCAGTGATCAATGCAAAGAAATACAGGAAAACAATAGAATGGGAAAGACTAGAGATCTCTTCAAGAAAATTAAAGATACCAAGGGCACATTTCATGCAAAGATGGGCTCGATAAAGGACAGATGGTAGGGACCTAACAGAAGCAGAAGATATTAAGAAGAGGTGGCAAGAATACACAGAAGAACTGTACAAAAAAGATCTTCACGATCCAGATAATTACAATGGTGTCATCACTCATCTAGAGCCAGACATCTGGCATGTGAAGTCAAGTGGGCCTTAGGAAGCA
Source organism: Oryx dammah (assembly GCF_014754425.2). Lineage (NCBI taxonomy): Eukaryota > Metazoa > Chordata > Mammalia > Artiodactyla > Bovidae > Oryx > Oryx dammah. The sequence continues at coordinate 21,984,187 of NW_024070211.1, forward strand.
TCACTATGAACAAAGCTAGTGAAGGAAATGAAATTCAGGTTGAACTATTTCAAATCCTGAAAGATGATGCTGTGAAAGTGCTACACTCAATACCCAAGCAAATTTGGAAAACTCAGCAGTGTCCACAGGACTTGAAAAGGTCAGTTTTCATTCCAATCCCAAAGAAAGGCAATGTCAAAGAATGCTCAAACTACTGCACAATTGCACTCATCTCACACACTAGTAAAATGATGCTTAAAATTCTCCAAGCCAGGCTTCAGCAATACGTGAACCATGAACTTCCATATGTTCAAGCTGGTTTTAGAAAAGGCAGAGGAACCAGAGATCAAATTGCCAACATCCGCTGGATCATGGAAAAAAGCAAGAGAGTTCCAGAAAAACATATATTTCTGCTTTATTGACTATGCCAAAGCCTTTGACTGTGTGGATCACAATAAACTGTGGAAAATTCTGAAAGAGATGGGAATACCAGACCACCTGACCTGCCTCTTGAGAAATCTGTATGCAGGTCAGGAAGCAACAGTTAGAACTGGACATGGAACAACAGACTGGTTTCAAATAGGAAAAGGAGTCCGTCAAGGCTGTCTATTGTCACCCTGCTTATTTAACTTCTATGCAGAGTACATCATGAGAAATGCTGGGCTGGATGAAACACAAGCTGGAATCAACATTGCCAGGAGAAATATCAATAACTTCGGATATGTAGATGACACCACCCTTATGGCAAAAAGTGAAGAACTAAAAAACCTGTTGATGAAAGTGAAAGAGGAAAGTGAAAAGGTTGGCTGAAAGCTCAACATTCAGAAAATGAAGGTCATGGCATCCGGTCCCATCACTTCATGGCAAATAGATGGGGAAACAGTGGCTGACTTTATTTTCCTGGGCTCCAAAATCACTGCAGATGGTGATTGCAGCCATGAAATTAACAGACACTTACTCCTTGGAAGGAGTGTTATGACCAACCTAGACAGCATATTGAAAAGCAGAGACATTACTTTGTCAATAAAGGTCCATCTAGTCAAGGCTATGGTTTTTCCTGTGGTCATGTATGGATGTAAGAGTTGGACTGTGAAGAAAGCTGTGCGCAGTAGAAGTGATGCTTTTTAACTGTGGTATTTGAGAAGACTCTTGAGAGTCCCTTGGACTGCAAGGAGATCCAACCAGTCTATCCTAAAGGAGATCAGTCCTGGGTGTTCATTGGAAGGACTGATGTTGAAGCTGAAACTCCAATACTTTGGCCACCTGATGCAAAGAGCTGACTCATTTGAGAAGACTCTGATGATGGGAAAGATTGAGGGCAGGAGGAGAAGGGGACGACAGAGGATGAGATGTTTGGATGGCATCACCAATTCAATGGACATGGGTTTGGGTGGACTCCTGGTGTTGGTGATGGACAGGGAGGCCTGGCGTGCTGCAGTTCACAGGGTCGCAAAGAGTCAGACATGACTGAGCAACTGAATTGATTGATTGAATGAAACACCCTATAAAGTCAAGCACCCACTCTTTCATCTTCTGGCGTTGTAATACTTTAACAAGCTTTGTTACGTTAAGAATTAATATAACTCTTTCCCAGTCTTTTGGGCTTCCCTCGTAGCTCAGTGGGTATTCTTTACCAATCTGCCTGCAATCCAGGAGACCCGAGTTCAGTACCTAGGTCAGGAAGATCCCCTGGAGAAGGATATGGCTAGCCACTCCAGTATTCTTGCCTGGAGAATTCTTTTGGATGTAATTTGCACCTTCCCTTGCCCGATACTCCTCAACCACTGAAGCCACGTTTGAGAGCATATTATAGCCGAATACAGAGATGCTGATCTAAGGTACCCACCCAGGAGCATCCTTCCCTGCCTACTGCCTGTTATTCTGGTTCTTCTCTATCTGATAATCCAACCTCTGATTTATGCCAAGGCACATGTCATGCTATTTAATGAAACCCACTTTCTAGATGTTCTTTGTTTTCTGTTGTTGCTTCCTGTGGCATATAGATGCTCTGCTCCACTGGGTTGGGTGTGTTCTCCTGCCCGTCATCAAAAGCAATTCTCCAGCCATCCTTGCCCAGATAATCCTTCATTATCTGGACAAGCTTCTTCCCTCCCCCTTTCCCTGTGTGGTGAAAGAGCCTAAGGCAAGCAGATTCATATAATTCAAGCACACTTTATTTCCTGCTCCTCTTCCTTTGTTTGATTCAAATCAAGATGAGAGTATTGAGGATTATTTAGGGAGTAAAGCAATAAGTAAACTACAGCCAATGAGGATGAACAAATAGATTCATTGCTTCAATTTCAGGAGACTTTTATTCCAGGCAATGTCTGGTTCCCATTGCACACCCCCCCTTATACATCATGATTCTCTCTGAAAAGTCAGAAGAGGGAATGATTTCATCTCTAATGAACTGATTTTTCTCTGCATTTGCAACTTATCATTTGGTTTCACCTTATTCCGAGTACTGAGTAAATAATTCATTGAGCAATGAATTTTGTTTCAGCTGTCATATATGCTTTGTTTGTTTGCTTACCCAAAGAAGGAAAAGACTGAAACTTTTAGCAACATTGTCCTAGGATTCATTCTAGTTTAACATCACTCTAGGGAACTAAAAATTAACTAAAAATTCATGTTTTAAAAATTATTTCTGTAGAAGGTGTTTAAAAATAGTCTTATTCTACATACAGAGATGATGAAATTATACTAATAATTGTTAATAAAAATTGCATTGCAGATTCCAACATTTAACCTAATTCAATCATAATAAAAAGGTGACTTTTATTGCATTTGAATGAATTGTACGTTATTTCTAATAAGACCAAAGATATAAGCAGTAATCCCTGTTCAGCTCCAGAACACAAACTTTATGCTTAAAATAGTATAATGACAGTAGCATTGAATAAGCAGAAAGTGACATTTTTTTAATGAAATATCTGAGCACAAAGATTATGTATGGCTTTCAGTCATGCCCAAATGATCTGTCTTTCACAGTTAATTTTGGAAATTCACCATGTCCCTTGTCAAACTATCCTTCTGAAATATTTTCCCTTATTAAAGAAAGAGTAATGAATAACCAGACTTTAGTGTCTATGCATGTTCTTGATGCAAGAAGTGAGAAAAGAGACAACACAGGTGAGTATCTCCCCTGATGAAAAGTCCCTTTGATCACAGATTCCCAGAATTTGAAAGGGTTTTAGAGAATATCCAACCCAAACGTCATATACTACCGATGAAGAAATATAAATTCTTTATCAACTACTTAAAAAAATCTCAAAGTCAATTCAATATTTTATACCTTTTCAAACAAAGGAAAGGAAAAAGGGGAAAAATTCTAAAATTCATTATTTTGTACATGGTAAAAAGTATCACTTAGAAAGGTCATCCTCACCCATGCTATAATGGCACTATTGTGTGGTCTGGTTATAGAGGTATACTTAAATAGCTCTGGTTACAGAATTATATTTAAATGGGTCATTCAAACTGGGAAATGAGTGTCCAGTGAACAGAAGTTATGGCCAAATTACAAGATACTGAACTGGCTGATTCTAGAAGGTGAGAGACACATTTCCCACTTTCAGCAGAATTCTGCTCACAATAACTCTCTTTTCACAACTCAGAATTTCAGGAGTTTTAAGAATATTTTTATGTTCACAGTCACAACCCCCATAATAGCATCCACAAAATTGTTCTTTTCTTATTTGGTTTTATTTTTTTAAATGAAGGTGTTTATAAAGGGCTGGGAGTTACAAATACTCTTGTTTTGTTTATAGTAGGACCAAGAAAGTGTGAAAATATACACAAAGGATCAGATTTAGAGTTGTAGTATGTGTGCTATTTGTACCATCCTAGATCTGCCAACAATGAAAACACAAGACTCAGATCAAAGTTTGGATTGAAACAGTGTAAGACGTGGAACTGGCTCACCATTAAGGTCTTAAAGTTGAGTGGGACTGAGAGTCTTGGCTTAAATTAGATACAGGGCATTTCTTGTGAACAAGGAAAGATGACTCAGAGGGAAGATTTAAGAGCTCAGAGAGAAAAATTACAGAACCCAAACTGGGGGGCAGAACTGGGCTCTAATCAATAAATTCTTCTGGAGACATCACTTTGCTGACAAAGGTTCATCTAGTCAAAGCTATGTTTTTTCCATAGCTTTGATGTGAGAGTTGGAGCATAAAGAAGGCTGAGTGCCAAAGAATTGATGCTTTCAAATTGTGGAGCTGGAGAAGACTTGAGAATCCCCTGGACTGCAAGAATATCACACCAGTCAATCCTAAAGGAAATCAACCCTGAATATTCATTGGAAGGACTGATACTGAAGCTGAAGCTCCAATACTTTCACCACCTGATGTGAAGAGCCCACTCGTTGGAAATTATCCTGATGCTTGGAGAGATTGAAGGCAAAAGGAGAAGGAGGACAGCAAAGGATGAGAGCATCACTGATGCTATGGTTATGAATTTGAGCAAACTCTGAGAGATAGTGGAGGAGAGAGGAGCCTGGCATGCTGCAGTCCACAGAATCAAAGAGTAGGATACAACTTAGTGACTGAATAACAACAAGAATAGGAAGAACTGTACATATGTACAAAACTGGATTCCCAAACTGCTATGACTTCTATGTCATAGCACTACTCACTTAATTGCAGTGACTTCTGTGTGCCTCCAGTCCCTACTGTTCTGAACAAGACTGTACACTGTGGTTTTCCTGCTCCTGAACTGCCAGTCTGTGTCAAGTTTTGTAGGGCAGATAAACTGTACTTTTAATTCAAAGACCTCTGAATATGACGAATTACACCCAAGGAACCATAAGGCCATGATATAGATGATAAAATCCTCGATTTCAAGCTTATGGTATAATTCAGTGAAACTTTTGGTCAATATTTGATTATTAAAAGCCATGGGACTAGAAGGCAAGTTGTGATAGATAGACTTCTAAGAAAGCCACCCTCAATTCCTCCCCTCCTTGTACGCTTTCCACTTTTCAGTAAGTAATCTATGTCCTTCTCAAATCAATTAAGTCCTTCTTAACTTACCTTGACCAATGTAATGTGGCAGAAGTGATAATGTGTCTTGTATATAAGAGAACTGACAGCTTTCACTGCCTATATCTCAAAAGCCATTGTAAATTGCTATGTAAAATCTCTTAGACCAACATGCTATGAAGAAATTCAATGCAAATATGTGAAGAGACCACCTGGAGGAGAAAGACCACCCAGGAGTGTGAGTGAAGCCTTGTTGGATCCTTCAACTCATCCTGACTGCCAGCTGGCTAAATGAGAGACCCCAAGCAATGAAACACAGAATAGAACTACCCACAGAAGCCAGCTCCACTCATAGAATAAGTAATAAATTGTTTTTTCAGCCACAGCATTTTGGGTTGGTTTATTGCACACCATAGATAACTGGGAAAAAAAATCCTAAAATTAATTTCCTGTTTGTGTAGCTATCTCACAGAAAATGCTATTGTTATTTTCGTAGAAGTAGGGTACAGTGTGCACCCTGAGGAAACAGAAAGCATCCTTGAAGAATAGGGAAATTAAAGAAGATTGCATTCTGAGTCTTACAAAGTCACCATGGGATGATTCAGAGAAGAGATATAAAAAGAGATTACATACTTTCTGGTCAAAAAGACTGGACTGAAATCAGAGTGTAGGTATCAACATATGTAAAGGAAAAACAACTAGTGGGGCTCTTTTGAGCCACAGGGATTAACAAACCAGGAAAGTCACAGAGCAGAAGATGGTGGCCTCTGCACCAATGTCTGGGGAACCTGGTACTCTGTTATTTCCCTGTTGTGGGGATGGGCCCAGCACACTGGTAAGAGTCTAAAGCTACTACAATATGATTCTTGTGAGTCATTCCTTCTCTGACTTCTATTTCATCAAGAAACTTTTTAATAAGAGTAATGTCCAAAAGAGGAGAGTGAAAAAGTTGGCTTAAAGCTCAACATTCAGAAAACTAAGATCATGGCATCCGGTCCCATCACTTTATGGCAAATAGATGGGGAAACAATGGAAACAGTGGCTGACTTTATTTTTCTGGGCTCCAAAATCACTGCAGATCGTGATTGCAGTCATGAAATTAAAAGATGCTTACTCCTTGGAAGGAAAGTTATGACCAACCTAGACAGCATATTCAAAAGCAGAGACATTACTTCATCAACAAAGGTCCGTCTAGTCAAGGCTATGTTTTTTCCAGTAGTCATGTATGGATGTGAGAGTTGGACTATGGTGCTGTGGTTCATGGGGTTGCAAAGAGTCGGACATGACTGAGTGACTGAACTGAACTGAATATCCAAAATATTATGCCAGTATTTCATGTTAGAAACCAGCAAGGTGGGGACTTCCCTGGTGGTGGCAGTGGATAGGAATACACCTGCCAATGCAGGAGACATGGGTTCCACCCATGGTCCGGGAAGATTCCACATGCCTTGAAGCAACTAAGACTTTGTGCCACAACTACTGAAGCGTGCATGCCTAAGTTAGCCCATTCTCCGCAACAAAGAGGCCACGAACATGAAAACTCACACCCTGGAGCAAAAGGTAGTCCCCACTCGCCACAACTAGAGCAAGCCTGAGCACAGCAACAAAAACCTAGAGCAAGCAAAATAAATGAGTGAAAAAAAAAAAAAAGAAAGAAAGAAACCAGCAAGGTGGAATACTGGTTTCCTACACTGCTATGGTCTGAATATTTGTGTCCCCCCCACTCCCCACCCAACAAATTCACCAGACAGAATCTTAACGTTTCATGTTACGGTGTTAGAAGATGGGCCTTTTGTTCATTAGTGTGGCGCCCTCATGAAGGGGATTAAAGATCATAGGAAAGTGACCCCACAGAGCTCGCTGGCCTCTTTTGCTATGTGAGGGTGCTGAATAGGTCAGCAGTCTGCAGCCTGGAAGCTAATCATGCACTTACAGCCTCTGCTGCTGCTGCTGCTGAGTCGCTTCAGTCATGTCCAACTCTGTGCAACCCCATGGACTGCAGCCTACCAGGCTCCTCTGTCCATGGGATTTTTCCAGGCAAGAGCACTGGAGTGGGTTACCATTGCCTTCTCCTGTAACTGCATAGTGATACACCAATTCAACTTACTGCTACGGGGGAAAAACACCATTTAATGAGACATGAAGACAAAGCACAAACTGAAAACTAGTTTCTGTTGTTCATAGGTCTGAGATATTTTGTTATAGTAGAGAGACATGTTAAAGAGAGACATGTGCCAACACTTTTGAGATTGGCTACCATTAAAAAGCAGAGACTTTACTTTGTCAATAAAGGTCCATCTAGTAAAGGCTATTTGTTTTCCAGTAGTCAGGTATGAATGTGAGAGTTGGACTATAAAGAAAGCTGAGTGCCAAAGAATTGATGCTTTTGAACTGTGGTGTTGGAGAAGACTCCTAGAGTCCCTTGTACTGCAAGGAGATCCAACCAGTCCATCCTAAAGGAGATCAGTCCTGGGTGTTCATTGGAAAGACTGATGTTGAAGCTGAAACTCCAATACTTTGGCCACCTGATGCAAAGAGTTGACTCACTGGAAAAGACCCTGATGCTGGGAAAAATTGAGGGCAGGAGGAGAAGGGGAGGACAACGGATGAGATGGTTGGATGGCATCACCGACTCAATGGACATGAGTTTGGGTAAACTTGGGAGTTGGTGATGGACAGGGAGGCCTGGCATGCTGTGGTTTATGGGGTTGCAAAGAGTCAGACACGACTGAGCAACTGAACTGAACTGAACTTTGACATCTTGGTTTTTAGACCTTTAATGATGGATGTTCTGAGTTTATAGATTAAAGTTTATAGATTAAAGAGAGCTTCCTAGGTGGCACTAGTGGTAAAGAACCCATCCGCCAATGCAGGAGATGTAAGAGACTCGGGTTCAATCCTTGGGCTAGGAAGATCCTCTGGAGGAGGGCATGGCAACCTACTCCAGTATTCTTGCTGGGAGAATCCCATGGACAGAGGAGCCTGGTGGGCTAGAGTTCTTAGAATCATAAAAAGTTGGACATGACTGAAGAGACTCAGCACACATGTACACACTTTAACAAGAAATTCATCACAGTAACATCACTGCATGGAGAAGGCGATGGCACCCCACTCCAGTACTCTTGCCTGGAAAATCCCATGGACAGAGGAGCCTGGTAGGCTGCAGTCCATGGGGTCACTAGGAGTCGGACATGACTGAGCGACTTCACTTTCATTTTCACTTTCATGCATTGGAGAAGGAAATGGCAACCCACTCCAGTGTTCTTGCCTGGAGAATCCCAGGGACAGGGGAGCCTGGTGGGCTGCTGTCTATGGGGTTGTACAGAGTCGGACACGACTGAAGTGACTTAGCAGTAGCAGCAACATCATTGCATGGGAATTTGTTCAGAGAGCCAGCCAACATTCCTAAGGAGACACAACCTTCTATTTATAATAAAAGTGAAAGTGAAAGTCATTCGGTCATGTCTGATGCTGCATCTATGGACTGTAGCCCACCAGGCTCCTCTGTCCATGGCATTCTCCCAGCAAGAATACTGGAGTGGGTTGCTATTTCCTCTATTTATAATATTTATCACAAATATCCAGTTTGATATTTCCATTACCTATTGTAATAGTCCTAAATAAAATCTGTTTTTACCATTTACTGTCCAGTTCTGTTTTCTATTTGATATCCTTGAACTAGACACAGCTGGCTCCTTCCTGTGCATGCATGCTAAGTGGCTTCAGACATGTTCAACTCTTTGCAATCCTATGGACTGTGGCCCTCCAGGCTCCTCTGTCCATGGGATTCTCTAGGCAAGAATACTGGAGTGGGTTTGCCATGCCCTCCTCCAGGAGATCTTCCTGAACCAGGAATTGAACACATGTTTCATGCCTCCTGCATTGACAGGCAAATTCTTTATCATTAGCACCATCCGGGAAGCCTAGCTCCTTCCTAGCACTCAGCAAAAAAAAAAACCCACTTCTTCAGAGAAGTCTTCTATAACCACCCAATCAATATTTATCACACTGGATATTTCTCTTGTTTGCTTCTCAGTTATTTTATTATGTAAGCATAATGATTTAAAATTTTTAATTCTCTTTCTCATATATTCCTTCGGGTATTTATCATTCTTTCTTCCATTTTTAATCTTTTTTTTTTAATAAAAGTTGACCTCCTTAGAGATTTTAGGCATACTTAACCTTAAAGACTAGTTTTATTTTTTTAAAAAAAGAACCTGAACAAAACTCTGTGCCTATATTACTACAGGTTCCCCAAACCAAAATCTCTCTTGGTTTTATCTGTGCATACATATCACTTCCACCCTGTGCTCAACCAAATGATACTTAGGAAGTCCAAGTCATAGAAAGTAACACATATATTTAAAACTTAATATAGCTGAGTTATTAAACCACTTATTATAGCTCTTTATCCTTTTGCCCAAATATTTTAGCAATCTTTACAAGTTCACAGTAGCTATCAGTTGCAACATCACTACCTGTGGAGTAAGGAAGTAAGCAAATAAGTTAATTTCCTGAGTCTTGAGCCAAAAAAAAAAAAAAAATGTGACAACAAAAAATGAGCCATGGAAAATGCATGATGCTGAAGATCCAACAGAAGCTCAGTTAATTTAGATTCAACCCAGGAGGATACTATGTTAAAGAAAAGTAAGATGGGAGAAAAATCCGATTAACAGAACATTTTCCCCTGTCCCTTGGGCAGCCAACTTTGTAGAAGCTGATTCCCTGCAGTTCCATAGATACAGTCTACTAGGATTATCCTTTGTAAATCTGTCCTGGTTGAGATATAAAGATAGAAATGTTTGTGATCTTTTAAAGTATCTGAGATCACAGAGGAAGCAGCATGAAATTACAGAACCATAAAACATTTCATTCAATTTCACTGAAGTTGTTGTGTTGATGTGTGCTAACATCTGTAATGAAAGTATAGGAATAATATAAAGAAGGAGAAGGAGAAAGGGGAAGAAGAGGAGGAGGCGGCTACCATGTATCAAATGTATTTTTTTTGGTAATAGGCAATGTGCTTTTGGGAGACAAGTTTATTTAATCCCCACAACATCGCTAGGAGGTAATGCTATTATAAAACCCATTTTATGGGCACTGAAATTACATTATAGAGAAAATAAATTACTTGACCAAGTGGTAGAAACTTGCTTTGAACCCAGTGATCTGACTCTAGGTGCCATACTGTCAAAGAATAATTTGCCTTTATATATGATGGTTTTTTGTTTTTTTTAACAAATATATAGTTAAGGAGTTTTAAACAATTTTTAAAAAACATTAACAATACTCTTTCATGAGTCAGATTAGCCTAAACTACAAATCCAGTTTAGTAGTTGTATAACCTTGGGAAAGTCAACTCTAATTTCTTTAAGCCTCATTGAACTCAACTGTTAAGTGACTATAATGATGTTTGTTTGCAGGATGTTGTGAGAGTTTAAAAAGACACTATACTGAAGTGTTTAGCATACTGCCCGGGCCACAGGAAGGGCTTAAAAAGTAAAGCCAATATCATTATCCATTATTTTCAGTATTCATAAAAAGTGTCTCTATGTTGGAAGATATGTGATGAGACTGTATGCTTTCATGCATACTTCACATTTATTTAGCACTGAGCTATAAAAATTAATGACACCAATGCCAGCAAGCCTACCAGTTCTGGGAAATTGTAAAATGAGTGATTGCCTAAATAAATATAGATTTTATGTTCATTGAACTATGAGATCAATATTACAGTTTCCTTCAGTATTAGATTTATATCTTACATATAGCCACATAATAGAAGTGAATTTATTTGAGAAGTTGTAATCCTTCCTTTAGAGATATATAGTCTTTGGAATTTTTTGGATATTATCATTTCAGTGTTGGCACTCTTAGTTTCTTTCAAGCTTAATAGCTTAATTTTTTAAAAAATTATGATTTTTCTTGAGTGGGTTTTAATTTAAAAATGCAATTAAAAATCAAAACAGAAGACAAAATGTGGATGGAAGTCACAGCATACATGCAGCAATGCAGAAAATTCAATAGATTAATACTTTTTAATCAAATTCTCCTTTTTCCAAACCACAGAGATACTCTGTAGGTTCTGCAAAATGACATTGGGAGCAGCTTTCTGTGCATCAAATTAGGAAGAGTGTGGACTAGATTCTAAAAAAGAAAAAGAATATTTCTAAAAGATGAAGTGGCTCATCTCAAGAACATCTTATTGCTTTATGCTTTATGCATTTAATGAGCATGTAGTTTGCTTAAAATTTATGTAATTAAGTTTGGAATATTATAAGTACTTCTTTATCCCCATACAGGGTTCCCTGGTGGCTCGGCTGGTAAAGAATCCTCCTGCAATGTGGGAGACCTGGGTTCGATCCCTGGGTTGGGAAGATCCCCTGGAGAAGGGAAAAGCTACCCACTCCAGTATTCTGGCCTGGAGAATTCCATGGACTGTATAGTCCATGGGGTCGCAGAGAGTCGGACACGACTGAGTGACTTTCACTTATCCCTGTGTAGTCTACTCTCCATTTTTGCAGATGAAGATTGGAAAAGTGAAATGATTTCTTTTTGTTTGTGCACAACATTTATTTGATCCTGATGATTCTATAATTCTTCTTTAGCAAGCCCTTTGAATAATGTCCATATTTATCTTTCTAGAAATTCAAATGAGGAAAATGGTTCCATTGGGGACTCAGTGGCATGACCCAGGCCACATGCACATTGACCAGGAGGAACAGATACTGGTCTTTTTTGGTTCTGAATTCTTAAGGATCACTGAAAACACAGCACAAACTGAAGCACCATTGGTCAATGGGAGAATGTAAGCCTTGACTTTTGGACCTGAGGCCTCAGCTCAGTTTTGCCTCTTATTTCTCCTTTGATTTGGCAGTTCTGTTTAACCCACAGTAACTTCAGAGCTGGGGCTCCATAGGCAGGCCAATAGTGGGCCATGGGAAGTAACATTGCAGAGGAGACCACAGTCTGTCTCACCTTGAATGAATTCATAGACTACATGTGAATCTAGCCTTTTATTTTTCAAACAGTATGGCAATTGCTGATTCAGTTTTAGATTTAGATTCGCTTTTTTTCTTTACAATAAAGTCATCAAGTTGATATGAATTCTGAACCTACAATGTGAGAAAAAAAAAAAGAGAGAGACATGATGGTTTGCCCAGTCTGTATTATTCTTAGATTACAGTCCTCAGATTTTTCCTATATTCAAGTCACAACTTAGACATCTAACTTAAACATCAGCCTGTAATTTTAATCTACAAATTAAACTTCCACTCAAAGTTGTTTTGCATGATAATAATGGGAATCTAAAGAAATGCTCTTAGTCTCAAAGTGTACTTTCAAACTCAAAATTGAATTTCTATGTGTGTGTGTACACATATTCACATGTATATGTGTGTGCACATATATACATGCATACATATGTGATATAGCATATTATCATATGTACATTTATGAGTCTATCTATTCCCTGTACACCCAGAAATGCCCTGCTTTGTGATAATGAAAATGCCTGATCAGATCCTTTACATATACAGTTGTAACTACAATAATCAATTAGCTCTGACTATGCCAGGAGCCTATTCCCCAACCCCTGCTCAAAATCTGGCAATGACTCCTCATAATCATTGTAATAAATAAGATCTTCCACCATGTAGCTCAAATCTCTTGCTCCAACCATATCTTGCAATGCTCATCCCTTTGAGAACTTGCTTCAGCCAGAGGCTTCTCTTTCAGTGATTCAGATCAGGAAAATGGGTCTCCATCAAGGACTTCCTATAGTCAGAATGCCCTTCCCAGCACCCTTCCCCACCTCCCCACCCCTTACTTCAAATCTTAGTTTAATTTTCACTCAGGGACCTCTTTCCAGGAAATTCAATCTAAAAATAACCTCCTCTGGAACTCTTCTCTTTTTTGTGTCCTCATTTCTAGGTGCATGCCTATTTGTATTACCTAATTGATTGTTTCATATCTCCCTCCTCCCTTAGGTAGGAAAATTATGTTTGTCTTTTTCACCTCTGAAGCCCCAGATCCAAGCACAAAGCACAGTGCGAGTTTTAGAACACAATTAAATTTTTTGCAAAGTTACAAAGAGATAGAGGTAAAATTTCATAGTGCTCATAGAGATGCAGACATAGAGAATGTACTTGTGAACACAGCGTGCAGAGGAGAGGGTGGGACAAACTGAGAGAGTAGAATAGTAGAGTTGACATATACACACGACCATGTGTAAAACAGGAAGCTGCTGTATAACAAAGGGACCTCAGCCTGGTACTCTGTAATGACCCAGAGGGGTGAGATGGGGGATGGGTGGGAGGCTCAAGAAGGATGGGATATGTTTATACTTATGGCTGATTCATGATGTTGCACAGCAGAAACCAATACAACATTGTAAAGCGATTATCCTCCAATTAAAAATAAATTTAAAAAAATAATCTAGGCTCACCCTCTCCCAACTCCTAACAAACAGATGCTACTCTCCCCACCCCAGGCTATTATGTCCATTTCACTTTACTTTTTCTTGTATGTCCTTGTAACTTTATACATAAAAATCTTTAATTAAAGAACAAAATACTATTTATGTTTATTTCACTTCAAAAATACTTTGCAATGAAGTAGATAAATGGGTAGACCTTGTTTCATCATCAGATATCCGTGATCCATGTAGAAAGAACTAATCATAGTATGCTGCCTGTGTGTGCTCAGTCGTGTCTGACTCTGCGACTCCATAGACTGTAGCCCACCAGGCTCCTCTATCTATGGGATTCTCAGGCCAAGAATACTGAAGAGGGTTGCCATTTCCTATTCCAGCGGATCTTCTTGACCCAGAGATCGAACCCACATATCTTGCATCTCCTGCATTGGCAGGTGGATTATTTACCACTGAGCCACCTGGGAAGCCAATCGTAGTATGAGAAACAGCAAAAATTGTTATCATTAAAACAGGAGAAGCAATGTGGTGCACGTTTATCCAAACTAAGATGGTGGTTTTGGTAGAGATAAGTCAATTACACAGGAGCTCAGTGCTGGGGATGTGCAAGTGGGGAGATCAAATAAGGAGAAGTCAGTCTTAACAGGAACAAGGTTTGGGGTCATGTCCTGGGTCCCTCAGCAGGTACAAGCTATACAGAACACGCACACAGGGTAGTTGAGAACAATGCCGCCTCTTCCATTTCCTGGACTCTGAATGTTCTCAAGTAAATTTGCTCCTATGATGCTTTTTGAATAGCACAAAGACCCAAACAGGGAAGACAAACTGTTCCCAGCCAATAGGAATGTTGGTGTTACCTTGGAGATGAGGATCCTTTGCAATCAAACCCATGTCCCAAAAACCTCTGACAATCACCCTAAAGCACACAGCACTTAGACCAGAGCATAAGAGCTTTCCAGTGGGGTATGTTGGCAAGCCACTTGAAACAATAACTGAAATTCCGGAGTCACGGAAATAATTGAGATATTGGACACATATGGCAAATGCCCTTAGAATGAGCAGGAAGCCACATGCCCTGGATTTCTCAGATTGTTCTCTGTATTTCTGTGAACAGATTCAAAGAAGAATCATTTTCCTCCTTTATGTATCATTTGTCACCCACCCACACAAAGCCATAGCAGAGACTGTTCTTTCCCCCAGTGAATGTACCATTTAAAGGGGAAACAAAAACGCATATAATTTCTAAGTATTTACCAGCAAGTGAGACTCACAACTGACAAAAGAAGTGGCAAAAGCACCCGTAATCCAAATTGCTGTGCCCACTCTTTCCTGCCCCACCCCGTCTTCCAGGTCTTGTGGATTTCTAGTGAGCTTTTCATAACATTCTAATCTTTTCACTACAGTCCAGTTAGGCCCAGAACATTTCAAAAGCAGGAAGCCAGACATTAATTATTCCTCTTGGGGTATTATGTTCACTGCCATGAATGTGGTGAAAGCCTGTTCCAGACAAGAGAGCTGAATGAAAAGAAACAGATGAAAAAATGGGGTCCCCAGTCCTTTGGGGGTGGGTGAGCAGATGACTTAACATTTAATTTCAAAATATGTTTCCAAGGTGGCTCAGTGGTAAAGAATCTGCCTTCCAATGCAGGAAACGCAAGAGACTCTGGTTCAATAGATCCTTGTGTCCAGAAGATCCCCTGGAGTAGGAAATAACAACTCACTCCAGTATTCTTGCCTGGAGAATTCCATGGACAGAGGAGCCTGGCGTACTACAGTCCATGGGGTCACAGAGTCAGCCATGACTGAGTACATGGCATAGTAACTTAATGCGTGCAACAGTAAAATGATGTGTGAAGGCTACTAGATGAAAAATATTGTTTTATTAAAAATAAATTGATTTCTATATCGCAGCTCTATGGGTGAATTATTCCCTGATGGTTATTCCCAGTGGCTCAGCAGTGAAGAATCCACCTGCCAATGCAGGAGATACAGGTTTGATCCCTGGGTCAGGAAGATCCCCTGGAGAAGGAAATGGCAACCCACTGCAGTATTCTTGTCCGGAAAATTCCATGGGCAGAGGACCCTGGTGGTTTGCAGTCCATGGGGTTACAACACAGTTGGACACAACTTAGGGGATAAACAACTACAAGGTGAACTCTTACTGAGCTCTAGCTAATGCCGTCTCTCTCACCCATGGTAGCCTTATCATCATAAATAAACCACAATTGCCTCTATGACTGCAGAGAAAAAGATGTAAACATTCATAGTTCTTATTCATTCTAAACACTTGTTATTAATTTCAATTCAAAGATATTTGGCAGTGAAGTAGACAAGCGGTGACCTTGTCTCATCATCAGACATCTTATCTGTGACCCATGTAGAAGGAACTAATAGTATGAAGAGCAGCAAAAAAAGTCACGATTAGAACAGGACAAGAGATGTGGTCCAAGTTTATCCAAACTAAGAAGGTAGTTTAGGAGAAGGTAAGACAAAAGTCCATATAGTTAAGGCTATGATCTTCCCAGTAGTCACACATGGTTGTAAGAGCTGCACTGTAAAGAAGGCAGAATGTCAAAGAATTGATGCCTTTGAATTGTGATGGTGGAGAAGACTCCTGAAAATCCCTTGGACAGCAAGAAGATTAAACCAGTAAATCTTAAGGGAGATCAACACTGACTGTTCACTGGAAGGACTGATGCTGAAGCTCCAGTATTTTGGTCATCTGATGCACACAGATGACTCATTGATGCTGGGAAAGATTGAGGGCAGAATAAGGAGAGAGCGTCAGAGGATGAGACAGCTGGACAACATCACTGATGCAGTGAACATGAACTTGGGCAAACTCTGTGAGATGGTGAGAGACAGGGAGGCCTGGTTTGCTTCAATCCAGGGGGTCGCACATAGTTGGACATGAATGGGTGACTGAACAACCACAACAACAAAGACAACTACAAAGGAGCTCAGGGCCAGGCGTGTGCAAGCAGGGAGTTCACTCCACCCTGGAATGTTCCCTCAGTGAGAGCCCTGCCTGCCTTCATCTTACATCCCCAGTGTCTAGCCAGGGCTCTGGGATAAAGCAGAAGTTTTAAGCTATTTGCTGAACAAGTGGTTGTAATGATTCAAAATTGGAGATGCTGTGTGGTTCTCACTGTATCTCATAATGCCATATATTACCCAAAATATTTGTCTATCTCACCAACTTCTTCTCCTACCTGTGTCCTTCTTGCTCACCCTGCTCCTGCCACACTGACCTCCTTCCTCTCCCTAATTGCCAAGCATCTTCTGATCTTAGGACTTTTGTACTTGTTCTTCCTTCTATCTGTGATGATCTTCCTCCAGATATCTGCAAGGCTTGTTCCATCATTTCATTTTAATTCTGTTCAAAAGGTTTTATCTGTCCTTCTTTTTAATTAGTTGATTATATAATTTCCCTGGAATAATATTCTTTGTTGGAGCATAGTTGATTTACAAAGTTATGTTTGTTTCGTGCTGTGCAGTAAAGTGAATCAATTACACACATATATGTATGTATATGTGCTATGCTCCGTCACTCATATGACGGAGCGACCCTTTGCAACCCCATGAACTGTATAGCCCACCAGGCTCCTCTGCCCATGGAATTTTCCAGGCAAGAACATTGGAGAGGGTTTCCATTATATGCACAACACTGTTTTTCAGATTCTAATCCCATTTAGGTCATTACAGAGTATGGAGTTGAGTTCCCTGTGCTATAGAGTAGGTTCTTATTAGTTATCTATTTTTATATATCTGAAATAGTCATCCCCTTGCCTCTTCATCCCCCTCACCACTGCTCACTTTATATCTTCATAGTACTTATTAACTACCATTATATTATATATTTATATCTACTTGGAATAAGTAGAATTGTCTACCTCCTCTAAAACATATACCTATAAATGTTTGTAGGCATGGCTGTCTCCTCTAGGCCTGTAGAAGTGCTTGTCATCTATCAGTTGCACAAGAAATATATATTGAATTGACAAAGTCATGAGAAGCAACAAAAAGCAGTTTGGGGAAGATACTTCCTTTGTAATCTGCATCTTTGCCATGTAAAACTTCAGCAGAATATCTGTTCACAGAAGCTAAGCTGAAAGGAGTAGCTAGTTCTAAAATAATCAAAAAAATAATAATAAGAAGAAAAGATGTATATGTATGACTGAGTCCCTTAACTGTTCACCTGAAACTATCACAACATTGTTAACTGGCTATATCCCAATGCAAAATAAAAAGTTTTGTAAAAGGAAGTATATTAGAAGGAATCAAACAAAAAACAACATGGATAATCATCATTTTTCCTGGCCCTTTCTCACAAAATCCCCTATAGTTTTGCACAGTTGAGTTACACATGGAAAATTCTGTACATGTCACAAATCTGCCAGTGCCTGCTTGCAAGAGAATTTCTCCTCCAATTGAACAATTATACCCTCTAAAAATATGCCCAATCATCTGGCTGTGAATGTAATATTTTATTGGGAGGAAATATACCACTTAATTATCCAGATCCCAGACAAATTTTACTATGATTATGGCCTTTTGAAAGGAACCATGCAGTTTTGTGAGTAATTCAGCATCCTGTATCAAATGCCTTGGGAAGTGCATTTGCTGGAAGATTATCCTTGTAGGTATGGATTCCAAGGAAATATCCAGTCACATATGAAAAGATACATACAAGAATATGCATATATCATGGTGTCATTTCTGTCAAAATAAGTTAGAAACAACATAATATCCAGCAAAAGTATTGTGTACTAAATTAGAAGACATTATAGCTATAATATACAATGAAGTACTCTGCAAATATAGAAACTGATATGGAAAGATAGCCATGTTTACAAAATTATATTTTTATAAGTATTATATATTTATATTTGCATGACTTAGGGTAGTATGGCTATACCTGTACCTGTATGGAAAAACATATGTTCATGTATATGTTTTTCCATATGTATATATTTATGTCAAATCAAGTTTCACTTTTAAAATAATTGTAATATTATAAAAATGGTGAGGATATTTTTTTAAGTGTACACTTTCAATTTATATCAAACATTTACAACAGGGCAACATCTTCCTCAAGGAGACAAACATTGATTTGGGGGGCAGGAGGAAAATATCTTACTCTTCTCACATATAAAGCATGAGTAGACATATCACACATCATCAGATATACAGTGTTATCAGTGGTATTAAAATATCATGGGAGGGCGGACAGTAAGGAAGAATATACCTAGAAGACTCCTTGTGATCATGTCTGCTAAGTCACTTCAGTTGTGTCTGCCTCTGTGCGACCCCATGAACTGTAGCCCACCAGGCTCCTCTGTCCATGGGATTCTCCAGGCAAGAATACTGCAGTGGGTTCCCATGCCCTCCTCCAGGGGTTCTTCGCGATCCAGGGACTGAACTGCATCTCAAGTATCCTGCATTGGCAGGCAGGTTCTTTACCACTAGCAGGAAGACTTCTTATAGAGATAGTAATGAGGAAATGCTTGAGGAATTTCACTTCATTCCAACCTCCAATTTTTAATTGTATGTTTATGCATCTTTTCAGAAATATTTAAATTTCTTCCATTATTTTGCACACGATTACCCCTCATCACTTCCAGTATGCAAAAGTTTAAATCCAGTCTCAGTCACTGAGGAGAGGGCCCTACATCAATTCATGAGGAGTTTCTGAAAAGAAGTAAAGGAATGAGGTTACTAGATCACTAATGGCAAAGAGCTTTGACTTAGGAGAGAGTTAACTCCAATCCAGCCAGCCACTTTAGGCCTCTCGAAAGCAATCCTTAGAAATGTTTCTGCTTTTTCTAATTGAGGTCAGACAAAGGGAAGCTTTCACTAATCCCTAGACATAGTGCCTTTTTTTTTTTTTTGGCATTTGTACAATGCCTTCATTTAAGACCTTCCTTAAAAGCATCATCTCAGTGATAAATGAGCAATGGGGTTGGCAAGCCTTTTCTCTACTGACACTCATATTTCAGAAAGTCAGGATTATGATTAGAGAAGCACAATATCAAAGACAAGGCCCAGATCAGTCCCCAGAGCAAGAGCTGCTGAAATTAGAATTATCACCAGAGTTTCCTCCCAGGAACCATTTGGAATCCATCAAAAGGAAAGAAGGGGATGATGCTAAAACACAAACAGTGGGGGAGGGGAGGGGAAGACTGCCTCGACCTCCCAATGTAATAGAAAGAATTTCTCCAGGCTGTCATAGAACAGTCACACAGTGTGATTCAAACTCCAGCTACAGAAGCCAAACAGGAGGGAGTTTTCCCGTAATATGTCACAAAGAGTTCTTGGTCAGAAGCTGAGTGCTGTCACAGTGTTAAGAAAACACTTTCATTAACCTTATGCATTCCCAGGAATCAGTAAAGAATGGCTTTCTCTGGGAAGGCTGTCCACATTTATGGACGTCACTCATTAATTTCAAGAAAGCTGGGTGGAGAGAATTGTGGCAGACTCCAAGATGCCCAAATCCTAAAAAATCTGGAAATTAGAATTCATGATCCTATACAACAAAGGGAACTCTGCAGATATGGTTAAGCTAAAGGACTCTGGGATGAAGAGATTAGCCAGTAAGTGCATTGAATCTCATGAACCTTTAAAACAGAGGATCAGTTTCCTGGTTGTGGTCAGTGGAATTGATGTGATGATGGAAGTTGGTCAGAGAGATGTGTCATGAGGACTTGACCAGGTATTGCTTGCTTTGGAGATGGAGGAAGAGGGTCATAAACCAAAAACTTTATGTGTCCTCTAGAAGCTGGAAAGGGCTTCGGTGGTTCAGACTGTAAAGAATTTGCATGCAGTGTGGGAGACCCAGGTTCAATCCCTGGGTTGGGAAGATCCCCTGGAAAAATAAATGACAACCCACTCCAGTATTTTGCTTGGAGAATTCCATGCCGAGGAACCTGGCAGGCTACAGTCCACGGGGTTGCAAAGAATTGGACATGACTAACTGACTAACACACAGAAGCTGGAAAAGTCAAGGAAAGAGAGAATTCCTTACAGCCTCCAGAAAGGAATGCGGCCCTGCTAACATCTTGATTTTAGCCCAGTGAGGCTCATGTCAGAATTATCAGATAATGAATTTATGTTGTTTCAACCACTAGGTCTGTGGCATGTTGTTATAGTAGCAGTAGGAAACTAATTTGAAGCAAACAGTGGACATTTCAAATCCCATTTTATTATCTATATCACCACTTAGTTCTTAATCAGAATCCAAAATACCTTCAGTGTTGATGGGGACAAGTTTGTCCTCCCTCCACAGTCAGATCACTTCCTTGGAAAATTGGGATTAAACCAGTCAACACCAAAAACAATACAAACTGAGGACAAGAAAACCAGGGTAAGAAAATAATATGAATGAGGACCTTTGTTAATTTTTCTGTGTCTTTTAAAGTAGAGTCATAATACAGTAGGCAATATTATTCTACCATATTTGTTCAACTGTGGCTTTGTTAAAAAAAAAATAAGACCCTTAAAACAAGGTAATTTAACCTAATTCTAAAATAACTGAGCAAGTTATAGACCCTGGCAAACAGCCTAGCCTATTCTACTTAGCCCTTTTTGTATTCACCCAACAAGTTAAATATGAGAAATGGATGCCAGGGTGGGGATAAAGGAGATACTTTACAAATACTTTTGGTATGTTGATTCTGATTAGAATTATATATTGGACTATGGCTACATGGGCTATTTTGTTTTCAGCTCAAATATTGAGAAGGTCATTCCTGACCACCTATATAATGTTGCTCATTCCCCCTATAAAGTGATATTTCCCCATTTCCATAGATTCAGAGATTCATTTTCATAGATTTAAAACTATATTTGTGTCTTGGTTCTATGTTCCCCACTAAAATATAAACTGCACAAAATTGAAGTTTTTCTTTCTCTTATTCATATTACATCCACATTTTGTAAAAGAATGCTTGATATATATTAGGCAGCATTAAATATGGTTAAAAGAATGGATGGATACATGGAGCAGAGAGGAAAGAAGTCAGTCAGTACCCAGAAGGTAAAGAAATTTTCAAAGAAATGATAAGATCTCTTAAGTCTTCAATGGATGGCTATTGAAAGAGATGGAGAGAAGCAAGAATTCCAGGTGACAGATGTCACGCAAATAATAATAATAATAGCCAAAACCAGAAGGGAATGTCTTTGGTGTATGATGAGCACAGGAACTAGCCTGAAAAGGCTGGAACATAAAGACAGTGTTGGACTGAAGAAAATCTGGGATTATTGTATATATAGCATATTCAAAAGCAGAGACATTACTTTGCCAACTAAGGTCCGTCTAGTCAAGGCTATGGTTTTTCCTGTGGTCATGTATGGATGTGAGAGTTGGACTGTGAAGAAGGCTGAGCACTGAAGAATTGCTGCTTTTGAACTGTGGTGTTGGAGAAGACTCTTGAGAGTCCCTTGGACTGCAAGGAGATCCAACCAGTCCATTCTGAAGGAGATCAACCCTGGGATTTCTTCGGAAAGAATGATGCTAAAGCTGAAACTCCAGTACTTTGGCCACCTCATGCGAAGAGTTGACTCATTGGAGAAGACTTTGATGCTGGGAGGGATTAGGGGCAGGAGGAGAAGGGGATGACCGAGGATGAGATGGCTGGATGGCATCACGGACTCGATGGACGCAACTCTGAGTGAACTGCGGGAGTTGGTGATGGACAGGGAGGCCTGGCGTGCTGCGATTCATGGGGTCGCGAAGAGTCGGACACGACTGAGTGACTGAACTGAACTGAACTGAAGGATCCTGAGAAAATGGGAAGTTATCTCTGGAAACTGTTAATTCAAAAGAGCCTCTCCTAAACTGTGATCTCTGAATATTAAGAATCCCTCACTTCAGTGCATCCTCTTCTCAGGTGAAACCATTTGAGATGCCATACTAACCTCGAGTTCTATGTTTGAATCTGCTCAACATAAGCCTGTGGAGGATGTAATCTGTCATCAGATATTTACTTCCCTATCATACTCTACATACCACAGGTGCAACAGTCTTTCTTATTTGTTGAGCTTAGCTATGTGAGTTGCACTGGTCAATGAAATTAGTGCTGCTGCTGCTGCTGCTGCTAAGTCGCTTCAGTCGTGTCTGACTCTGTGCGACCCCAGGGACAGCAGCCCGCCAAGCTCCCCCATCCCTGGGATTCTCTAGGCAAGATTACTGAAGTGGGTTACCATTTCCTTCTCCAATGCATGCAAGTGAAAAGTCAAAGTGAAGTCGCTCAGTCGTGTGCGACTCTTAGCGACCCCACAGACTGCAGCCCACCAGGCTCCTCTATCTATGGGATTTTCCAGGCAAGAGTACTGGAGTGGGGTGCCATTGCCTTCTCTGAAATTAGTGCAGACCTAGTCTATTCTATGGAGATTCCCAGGTGGCGCAGTGGTAAATAATCTGTCTGCCAATGCAGGAGATGTGGGTTTGATCCCTGGGTCAGGAAGATCCTCTGGAGTAGGAAACAGAAACACACTCCAGTATTCCTGCCTGGGAAACTGCACAGACAGAGGATCCTGGAGGGCTATAGTCCATGGGATCGCAAACAGTCAGACAAGACTGAGTGGCTGAGCATGCATACAATCTATTCTATAGCTCAGAAGAGGATTTGGATATGGGTGATTTGAGTTGGACTCTTTCAATCATGCTTATGAGAAAATCTGCCCCCAATACCAATGCTAAGAGCTTAGCTTATGTCCTGGCATCAAAGATATTTGGTGCATGCTTGAACCTGGCCTGTAGCCTGAAGTTGGATGGAGCCAGGGACAATGTGGTCAACCATCATATTCTTCAAGTTACCATGTGATATTATGATAGTAAACCTGTTAACGGGAAGTAAAGCTGCAGAAGAGCTTGGTCAGGAATTGCAACAGAGCTAATAAGCAGTTCATCAAAATTCATTCTCACCTTCCATAGTGTAGGGGCTTCCCAGGTGGCACTAGTAGTAAAGAATTTGCCTGCCAATGCAGGATAGTCAAGAGCCACAGGTTCAATCCCTGGATTGGGAAGATTCATTGGAGAAGGAAGTGGCAACTCACTCCAGTAATCTTGTCTGGAGAATGCCATGGACAGAGGAACATGGAGGGCAGCAGTCCATGGGGGTCACAAAGTGTTGGACACGTCTGAGCATGCACATGTACACACACACATGTGCACACACACACTCACACGCACACACACATATACACACACCATAGTGTAGAGCCTAGGAAGGAGCTGTCCAGAGGCTGCATATACTATTGCACCCAGGTGGAATCATGTAACAATTCTGATTAAAGAAATGGAATCAACAGAAGTGAGGTGTGTCTCCTCAAATCCAAGATGATTACAGATCCATCTATTTCCCCTCAGCCTAGCTGGACATTGATGGTTGAGGTGTTCCACGAACAGTAGAGTCACACATTGAAAAAGTCTGTGTGTCTGAATAACCATATATGAGGAAACCACACTAAACCATAAGCACCCACATTTTGACTATGACATAATCAAGAGCAAGATTTCTATTTTGTTCAGCTACTAAAATTTAGCTTATAGCCACGGATATTGGCCTCTGTAATATGTTTGACATATACCAAAATTATATGCACTGCATAATTATGAAAGCATATACACAGGATTATTATTTCAGAATGAGAAAAAGGTTTTTGTTTGCTTAGGAGAATGTTTCTCAAAAGAGAATATTCATTTTATAAAAGCCAGATTTCCAGTATTATCACATTTTAATTTTCATTTCTTTACTTATGAAGAAATTTAATAAATCTTTAGATGTTCTAGCTGGTAAGAATCCATCAGTGAGAAGACTCCTGCTCTCAGGGAGTTTTTATACTAATAGCACTCAGACAATATATAGCCATAAATAAATTATATGGTATATTAGAAGGTAATAGCTGCTAATAGAAACAGAGAGCAGGGTAAGGACTGTTGGACGGTGGTACAAGGATTAGTGTGATTGTGTGTGTGGAGGGGTATATCATTTAGGTTCAGTCACTCAGTCATGTATATCCAACTCTTTGTGACCTTTTGGACTGTAGGCTATCAGGCTCCTCTGTCTGTGGGATTTCTCAGGCAAGAATACTGGAGTGGGTTGCCATTTCCTCCTCCAGGGGATCTTCCCAGCCCAGGGATCGAAACCAAGTCTCCTGATTCTCCTAGATTATAGGCAGACTCTCTACCACTGAGTCACCAGGGAAGCCAGGAGGAGTAAATGCTTAACTAATATTTAGATGATCCCTACATAGAGTGAGCAGAAATGGAGGGGAGAAGGGAACATCTCCAAACAAGGTTTCCATCTGTATCCTTCACCAGCTGTCAGGATGACTCTAGAAAATCTTGAGGCTTCTGTTGTCCTCGTATCAGCTCTAAATGATTTTGACTATTATTACCAAGCAAAGGCAGAAAAAGGGACTAATCAGGATTAGGCTGGTTTGTATGGAAGTGGTCTTCTGTGGACAGGATGAAGGCATTCTTCCATGTCCTCAGGAAAGCCTACTATGGCATCCAGAGATGTATGGGCCAGAACTATTAGTTACACTATGTACCATTGTTAACTGAATGGATAGACCTTAAGTCTGGAGGGTTTGGTGACCCCTAAAATCTTATTATTAATGTAAGACTATGACTAAAAGATTTTAACAGCAAAGAATTTTTTTATTGTAAGGGCGATAGTAAATAGATCAGATCCAGGAAAAGGAAAAGAGAATTGTTCACTGATTAGCCCAGATTTGATCTGACCTTGTTCTGTCTATAATTTGAAACTAGGAAGGAACAGGAAATCAAGTAAAAACCCAGCTGAAGTGCATGAAATATATTTTTAAAACATAAGAAACAAAATTCTTGTTTTTTTTCCTCCCACCCTAGCCTATATTTACTTTGTTTGCTCACACCTCTTTCCGAATAGCTGGTCAAAACATAAATCCTTCTGGAATAAAGCTCAAGCGTGATTATTTTGGTGTACAAAAACCATCCCAAAAGCACTAACATATTTTGTATAGAAAATACATAAAGACAAAAAATTGAAAAGGAAAACTGGAAAATGCTCCCAGTTTCTATAAGCTGTTATAATATTGCATTGAGGAAACTGTAATTATTTCACAAGTGGTGTTCAAAATTCCCATCATCTGTGCATTAGTTACCAGGATCAATGTTTTCAGATGACAGTTTTACAGCTGTTTTTGGATTGGGGAATATTTTTATACTACAAATAGTTTCTATTAAGGCCATAGGAGCACACCAGGAAGAAAAATGTGGGCTACTTTAAAATATGTATTCCTCTGCTTATTGTTTTATTAACACTGAAACATGAAAATTCTAGTACCAAAAGAAAAAAAAAAAGGAATAGCAGTGAGGGCTAAGAGACAAGGATCAGATTCAGTCAGTTCAGTTCAGTCGCTCAGTCGTGTCTGACTCTTTGTGACCCCATGGACTGCAGCACACCAGGCTTCCCTGTCCATCACCAAGTCCTGGAGCTTACTCAAATTCATGTCCATTGAGTTGGTGATGCCATCCAACCATCTCATCCTCTGTCATCCCATCTCCTCCTGCCTTCAATCTTTCCCAGCATCAGGGTGTTTTCCAAAGAGTCAGTTCTTCTCATCAGGTGGCCAAAGTATTGGAGCTTCAGCTTCAGCATCAGTCTTTCCAGGGAATATTCAGGACTGGTTTCCTTTAGGATAGACTGGTTGGATCTCCTTGCAGTCCAAGGGACTCTCAAGAGTCTTCTCCAACACCACAGTTCAAAAGCATGAATTCTTCAGCACTTCGCGTTCTTTACAGTCCAACTCTCACACGCGTACATGACTACTGGAAAAACCATAGCTTTGACTAGATGGACCTTTGTTGGCAAAGTAATATCTCTGCTTTTTAATGTGCTGTCTAGTTTGGTCATAACTTTTCTTCCAAGGAGCAAGTGTCCTTTAATTTCATGGCTGCAGTCACCATCTGCAGTGATTTTGGAGCCCCCCAAAATTAAAGTCTGTCACTGTTTCCATTGTTTCCCCATCTATTTGCCATGAAGTGATGGACCAGATGCCATGATATTAGTTTTCTGAATGTTGAGTTTTAAGAGAACATTTTCACTCAGATTGTCATAGGCTGGTTAGTTATATGCCTATTTTTGTTTTTTTTTAGAACACACTTTCAAAATTATTGATAAAACCTGATCAATTTTCACCCCATTTTAAAGCCAAAATGGGAGGCATAGACACTTTATGATATCAGACCCTTTAATGGAATGGTTATGTTCATAACAATGAAAAATGAGTGGCTCCTGATGAATTCACCTCCTGGCATGAATGGCTTTGTAAAGCATCTCCCATACTGACTCTCATTTTAACCGAGACTTGCTTGGCCAATGCATGATGCAAGAAGATAAATACTGGGATATCAGTATGAATACTTGAATATCAAATGTGTCCTCGTAGAAATAATTGCCCTTGGAAGACAGCTGCCATGCTATAATGATAGACTACTGATGTATAAGAATCCACATGAAAAAAAACCCTGGAGGCTGAAAGGCCGTCTTCTTGCCAAGCTCTCAGCTGAATACAGTACCATGAGTGATCTCAGTGACACTATATGGGGCAGAACTATTCAGCTGAGTCTGGTCAAACTCCAGAATGAGCAACAATAAATCATTGTCAAGCCATAACGCTGTGGGGTGGTTTGCTACGTAGCCAAAGATTACTGGAACACCACCAGAGAGAAATTTCTTTAGTCTCAGGATCAAATTAAGACACAAACCAGAATTTATACCCATCTTCATTTTCTTTGGGTACAGAGGTAAAAGCCCTAAGCGTATCCATGGTCTGTTTCAGTTGGAGGGGGGTTTCCTCCATTGGTTACCTCCTTTCTCATGACTGTTAGTCTTTCCCTCTTCTCTGGATCCTCACTGACCATTCCTAACACATTCTTACTCCTCCTGTAGTTTACACAAGCATGTACACACATATCTTACCTATATATCTCATTTCCTTCCAGCTTCAATCCCTTTTCTTGATTCCTTTTCATAGCCTGCTTTCCCCCCAAAAATTACATTTGCCCTCTCTCCACTTCCTCCTAGTCCATTTTCCCTGCAACCCCCTTTCAATTTCAATTTCTACCTCCTCCAGTCCCCAAATTAGTTTTGTCTTGATCACCAACAAACTCTGTATGGCCAGATCTAACAGGCACACTTCTGCCCTCCACCTAGCTAAGCTCTCTATGGCTTGTTGCCATTCATCACTATATCTTTATAACTTAATTCCCCTTGGCTTTTAATTCACCCTCCTGTTTCCCTCCTAACTTACCGGCTACTTTTTCTGTTTTCTTTCTTGACCTCTTTCTTACCTACTTGAGTCTGAGTTACACATGGGATGTTTCTAGACCCTCTGACCCTCATCTTTCTCTCCCAAGGTGACTCTATCTGATCCTGTGGCTAAATGCTGTCTTTATTCTAATGATCACCAAATCTATAGCGCTACCTCAACTCCCAAGATAACTCTATCCAATTATTCACTTTTCTCTCCAATTGACATCTTACAAGCATATCAGCCTGAAACTCAGTTCTTTCCTGATCTTTCCCATTGTGGTAATGACTCCATATGATATTCATTTGCTCAATCTAGAGTCACAAGAGTTGTATTTGATTCTCTTATTCTTCCAACATATATTTAATTGAGCGCTTACTAGCACCAAACATGTGTTAGATTAACGTGATTCTTATCCTACAGGGGTTCACTGCTTAGAGCTGAAAACAGATGTGAAGTGATAATTATAATGCAACCGGGAAACTGTGATAGAAGAGACCAGATAAAATACGTGTATAAGCAGAAAAAAATAAGATTTCAGTACTATTCTAGGAATGGAAAAACTATTTCAAATAGCCAAGTTCTGAAAAATTTTGCTCTCATTACAAGAACCATTCAGTATCTTACTTGGCTTATTATTTGAAAGTAACTAAACAATTTAGCTCACAATTAATTATCCCTTAGGATGAAAAGTTCTTCGTTTTGAAGTAAATGTTTTCAGAAGTATTTTCCAGCATAGCAACTTTTGTCAAGCTGTGGATTTTCATTGTTGCATAGAATTTCATTATTCCTGTCCTCATCAGATGTCTTCAAGTTATTTTTCCTTTAGTGTTCTTAGAGAATATGGCAATAAAACCCACATCATTTCTTTCTCTCTGCATTTGTGTTTTGCTCCAAGCTAGTATAATTTCAGAGTTGCAGGAAATTTGACATCCCCAGTAAACCTCCTACTCTCCAGAGACACATGAGCATTATATAATTAAGTAGTGAGGTACATCGCTTAATACACAGACATTAAGTACTTACATTTGGTACCAGTTTGAGTATTAATAAAGGTATTTGAATATTTCATGTATAATAGTTCACTCAGGAAGTGCTAAAAGATTAAGGATCACAGACAATTTCATCTGTCTAGTGTGATAGTCCCTGGAAGAGTAAGAATGAACAGAAACTAATGGTGGTTCATAGGAAAAAGTATTCAAACTATTAATAAACTGCGTATTTTATTGTACCTGGAGAGGTGGGAAATTCCACGGATAATACTGTTGCAAGGAATTACTTCTCAGTTCAATACTCCAGGGGAGTAATTACTGGTCACAGACCTAAGCTGGCATATAATGGTGGAAAATAGTTTGTTAGAATGATCTCAACTCTTCTTAGATAGTGTATCTCTAATTAGTAGGTTTAGTATTCATCTCTACAACTTTCTTTCCAAATAAATACTCAACTCAATATGTATTTATTAAATATAGCAGGCTTTGGGGAATTTAGTAGGGATACAAAGAAGAGTAAGATCTTTAAGAAAACACAGCTTAGCAGGAGATGCAGGTTCAATCCCAGGTGGCAACCCACTCCAGTATTCTTAGCTGGAAAATCCTATGGACAGAGAAGCCTCGGGGGCTACTGTCCATAAGGTTGCAAAGAGTCAGACACAACTTAGAGACTAAACAACAACAACAAAAAATTTCTGGAAAAAAACACAGTCCTGCAAGTAACTGGGTAAGTCTTCACTCCAAAAGGCCTGGGGCAGGAAAGTGGTGGACATGAGGATTTTCCCAGTGTCAGGGGGAAGTAGACTGGCATTTCAGGGCAGGCAAGGCTAAAAGCAATGGCCAAAGGAAGGGAGGGGTGTGTTTGGAGAGCTGGAGGGAAACCCAAGCTTCATGTGTGGGCACAACCTAGGCCGAGCCACAGAAAAGCAAAGCTGGGGCAGCTGGAGAGGGTTTGAAGGCTCTCTAGAGGGCAGCCCTTAAAACATCTTTTATATGTTTGTGTTTTGAAAGCACAAACAATAAATACAACATTTTGCATTTATTTATTTGATGAACTAGCCATGTCTGCTATGTTTATAATTTTAGCATCTATAGATCTTTTACTAAAACTCATTCTTGACTTACAACATTTCAGATTACCAGAAAAAAAAATGCAATCAACAGCTCACATTTAGTGAGTTTTCATGGATATGGAGCACTAGCATCTTTTTCTCAAGGAAAAAGTTTTCACAGCTAGGGCAAGTATACCCTAAGTATATCTAGGTATCTATATCTACTTCCAAATCTATACCTGTATCTACATTTATATCTATAGCACTAATAAGGAAGGAATGGAGATAGGACTTTGAGTAACTGCCCCAACAGAAAAGGTAATACTTTTCTAGTTTTCACCAATTCCACTTCTACTTTGGTCTAAGCCAGGGGTCTCCCACCTCCAGGATCTAATGCCTGATGACCTAAGGTGGAGCTGGTAACAATAATAGAAATAAAGTGCACAATAAATGTAATGTGCTTGAATCATCCTGAAACCATCTCCCCTCACATCACTCCTGGCCCATGGAAGAACTGTCCTCCTCAAACTAGTCCCTGGTGCCAAAAAGTTGAGGACCACTGGTAAGCAACCTTGGTTTAAGCACTCATCTGTATGACTGCAGAAGCATCCTGGCTGGTCTTCCTGATTCTATATCTGACCCCTATAAATTTATCCTCATCACAGTCACCACAAAGATTTTTTACAAACAAATCCTGCCACTCTTCTGCTCCACCCCCTGCAATGGCTCCCTTGGACACCAAGCCCTAGGAAGACCTACAAGGAAGATTCTACAGGGTCTCACCTTCTTTTCCTCTCTGACCTCACTTCCTGGTCTTGTCATTTTCACCCACAACGCTCCCCTTACACTGACCTTTTTCTTATGCAATTCCAATTTTGGGGCCTTCCAGGTAACTTTTTTCTCCACTGGGAATGTACTCCCTCAAGACACCCACCTAATTGGGAATCCTTATCTCCTTTCTGTCCACATGAGTTATCAACTAAGTGGCTCTCACTTCCAAATGCATCCTCTTTTCCTGTTTATGACAAGGAATTTAGGCCCTTAAATATTTTCTCCTGGCCCAGCTGGCACAATTTTAAGCTTTGTCTACAGAGGATGCTGGGAGAACATTACAGCAGAAAAGGGTTTTACTTCCTGGTTCCCGGGCTCACTAGCCAACCTTCTGCTGCACAAAGTGGCTTTCCCACATCTAATTATCACCCTGCAGAGCCGATAGTTTCACTAGCCTCTGGCTGCCAAAACATCAGATGCTTGTAGCAAGCCAAATCCCAGGTAGTGGAGTACCACTGATGAGAAACTCCTATGAGCACCAGCACCTTAAAAGGTGGTTTTTCAGGAAGTTCCAGAAGATGAGTTTCCAGTAAGAGTACCTTTGCACCACAGTGATGTCTCTGCCATTCAATAATCCACAGCTATGCCTTCCAACAAGGCATGGGTCTCACCCAGGTTGAAGGGGGTACCCTGTCTCAGCCTTGGAACCAGTGACTGTTCCTTGCATCTTCAATCCTGTAGTCATTGCAGTTTTGCAGTTTTATTTACTTCTTTCTGACTGTTCCCATTACTCTAATCCTCAGTTATAACTAGTGATTCTTTACAGTGAGCCTCCCTTTTCAAATAACCGCATGGTTTTTCTCTCCTGATCAGATCTAGACCGATCCAATGTTGTTGTTGTTGTTTGATCACTAAGTTGTGTCTGACTCTTTGTGACCCCATGGACTGTAGCATGCCAGGCTTCCCTGTCCTCCACTATCTCCCGGAGTTTGCTCAGATTCATGCGATTGAGTTGGTGATGCTATCTAACCATCTCATCCTCTGATGAGACCGAGTGCATACCTTAACTCAGAAATCAGGAGGAAGTCTTTTCTGCCCTCTCTTCTTAAAGGTACCCCAGCCTCTTGGATCTCTTTGCCTTGGTCTAGATTTTTCTTTCTCCCATAGCATTTATAACATTCTAACATGCCAGTCAGGTTTCCCTGGTGGCTCAGATGGTAAAGCATCTGCCTGCAATGCAAGAGACTTGTGTTCGATCCCTGGGTTGGGAAGATCCCATGGAGAAGGAAGTGGTAATCCACTCTAGTATTCTTGCCTGGAGAACCCCATGGACAGAGGAGCCTGGCAGGCTACAGTACATGGGGTCGCAAAGAGTCAGACATGACTCAGCAGCTAACACACACACATAACATACTAGCCAATGTGTGGGTTTAGTACGTCTATTATAAACCAATTTCTTACTCCTGCTAGAATACAAATACTTCAAAGGTCATGCACCTTTTGCAAAAATTTGTTCATGGATGTATCTGAAACTCCCAGAACAGTGACTGCCATATAGTAGGTACTCAATAAATATTTGTTAAAAGAACAATCTCATAGATCACAAGAAGTTGCCTCTCTGGACATATTGGCCCATAATGGAGGAATTTAACTGGCTTTCAGTGGCTATAGTTGGCATTTCCACATTGTTTGGGGACTGAGAAAGACAGTAATCCTTCCATTACATACATCCCAGATTACAAGTACAGAAGCTCTTCATCATTCTCTGGTCCACTTGTAAGTCATAGCTCTTTCTCTATCACCATGTGAGAATGTTGTTTCAACACTAATTTTGCCACTACAACCAAATCAACATTTTACTCAACTATTTTTAATGCGACAATCAATTTTATATTTAATCCAGTACCCACTGTCAAGCTGGTGTGCATGCACGTACGCTTGGTCGCTTCAGTCGTGTCCGACTCTTTGCAACCCTATGGACTATAGACTGCCAGACTCCTCTATCCATGGGATTGTCAAGGCAAGAATACTGGAATGGGTTTCCATGCCATCCTCAAGGGGATCTTCCCAAACTAGGGACGAATGAAGGGCTCATGTTCCCTGCATTGGCAGGTGGGTTCTTTACCACGAGCACCATGTAGGAAGCCCTAAGCTGGTGTGCACGTGTTGCTAAAACAAAGATTTTCACAGCCACAGAAATCTAAATGTTGGATAGGAATAGGAGAAAGCATCTCAGCTAAGGGACAGATCTACAAGGCTCTGGCTTCTTTGATCTAAGGGAGCAGAGATAGAACATGGTTTCCTTTTCTCCCTCAAGCTTATATACCACGTAAACCTTGTGCCTTGTGCTCAGTTGTGTCTGACCCTTTGCGATCCCGTGGACTGTAGCCCATCAGACTCCTCTGTTCATGGGATTTTTCAGGCAGGAATACGGAGCAGGATGCCATTTCCTCCTCCAGGGGAACTTCTCAACCCAGGGATCAAACCCACATCCCCTGTGTCTCTTGCATTGCAGGCATATTCTTTACTGTTGAGCCATTGGGAAGCCCCATATCACTGCAGGCAGATTCTTTACCAGCTGAGCTACCAGGGAAGACCCATCATGTAAACAGTCATGGCCATATTACCCACAGTTTGGAGAAAGAAAATAAAATTAAAATGTATAAAAACAGGACAGTTCTAATTTTCATATTTCTTATTTATATTCTACATATGGGTACAGGTCTATTTAATATTTTGTGGAAGTATCTCAACTTGAATTTCATCTCTGTGAACACTTACTTTTCTCTTAAAGATAGCCCAGCCCTTCACATCTCCTAGAGATGGAAGATTAAACAAGATAAAATAAACACCTGAATTCCCCAAATAAAATTATATATGGACAGTAGAGTTTTGGTTATTTAGAGCTACAAGGATGTAAATCAGTTTGCTTTACCATATTTTCTGAAGGAAGAAGAGCTTTCTCATTCAGTTGCAATATACTTTGTCATTTTAAGTATTTTTAACAGAATATTTCTAAAATATCTTGCATCCTTATTTTCAGCATTCATGACACTTCCTCTAAGAACCCACCTCTGACTCTTTAAGTTGGGGTAGGTGCCCTTGATGTATGCTCACACAGTGGGCCCTATACTCTACCCCTCCCCACCCAGAAACTGATCCCACTTTACCTGACTGCCTGTTTGATTATCAGTGGGCCTCCTTGGGTTGTCAAGTCTTTTAGGGGAGATAACACATCCCTCCTCTTTGTTACCTAACATTGTAGCTGGCACATGATAGATACTTAATAAATAACTGTCGACAAATGACATCCTCAGGCCATCACATTAACCCTGAACAGAAAAGGAGGTTAATTATAATCAAGACCTTTTGATACTCTTTAATTTGATACTAAATATATACATTCTTTAAATGCTTCTCTTCCTTTAATATCAGTAAAACAATCCTTACTTTTCCTTTTCCCATGCTCATTCATTGCTCGTAATAAATTTATACCAGTTTAAAAAAAAAGTGCAGTTTATATTCTGTAAAAATTCACAAGCCTTAATGCAAGAAGTCTTTCTCCCCTAAAATCTTTTTTTTTTTTTTAATTCTTGTTAGTTTTCAGCTGTTCTCATTAGATGGAGCTGTCAGAAAGCAGGGATTTCCAAAGGGCAATGTGTTCCCACGTTCTGCTCCATATAATCAACTTAATTTAATACATATTAATAGAAAAAAATAAAAAGAGCTTGTCTTAAATCACTGCCCTTCCACTTAACAAGAAAAAGTGTAGAAAGCAATACATATTCTAGAAACTCTCAGGAAAGACACAGGGCCATTAAATCAAGGCACTCATTCTGCAATAAGTATATGCTTTGTCGAGGTCAATTAAAGGCAAGATTTATGCACACACGCAGTCACTCTGCCTTAAAAAATGGCTTTACACATGCTTCTTCATGGTAGAGTGAAGAACTGTTCAGAAGCTGCATGCCTATAGAATGGAAAAATACAATTAATCTGGAAGAACATATCTGGCCTCCTAAGAAGATGACATAAGCAACCAAGGGAAACCCCATAATATATAAGGATAGGAAAGACTAAAACAACTTTCAAATGTCATTTAAGAGAAAGCAACCTCAGTTCTCTCTTGCATATTAATTGAAAAACTTTTTTAAAAACCTTATCTGAAGGGCACAAGCAGAATATGTTTTATTTATAACATGAAGATAAATCAATAAGTACATGGTGCCAATAATACATTACAGCCTGTCAACAGTATTTTTCACCACCCTGTATAATTAATTTGCATACCTACCAAGATTCAGAAATGTAAAACAATGGAAGAAGTCTATTGTAAGGTTTTACAAACCTAACCTAAGAGCAAGCAGAACCATTTCATCTTTTAAATCATTCAGAGTGGTTACTGTATCGTAAACAAAGCTGGGACTGAAGGGTAGATGGATGGCCAAGATACTTGCTCCCTGAGTATCATGAATCACCCTGCTTTTCCTCTAATCTCTCCAAATGCTTAACTTCTTTTTACTCTAAAGATGCTTGAAAGTGCAATAACTCTTCATAGCAATTAGCCTGTTGGAAGACTCATTAATGAAAGAGTGTGTTATTAAAAATATGCTCCTTCAACGTTACCTATTAAGTCCTACTCTGTGGTAGGCATTGAAGGCGCAAAGACGAAAAGAACAGGTCCACATTTCTAAGGCATGTTTAGACTCATTAGGATATAAAAATTAGGCAAATATTTAGCATACTATATAAAATAGGGACTTCCCAGGTGGTGTTAGAGGTAAGAGACCCTGACTGCCAATGCAGGAGACATCAGTTCGATCCCTGGCTTGGGAAGATTCCCTAGAGGAAGGCATGACAACCCACTCCAGTATCCTTGCTTGGAGAATCCCATGGACAGAGGAACCTGGTGGGTTACAGTCCATAGTATTGCAAAAAGTGCGACATGACTAAAGTGACTTAGCACAGCACATAACAATAGATGGGCTTCCTGGATGGCTCAGTGGTAAAGAATTTGCCTCCAAGGTAGGAAATGCAGGAGACACAGGTTTGACTCTTAGGTCAGGAAGATTCCCTGGAGCAGGAAATAGTAACCCATTCCAGTATTCTGGCCTGGGAGATTCCATGGATAGAGGAGCTTGGTAGACTACAGTCCATGGGGTCACAAAGAGTCAGACATGACTGAACTGACTAAGCACATAAAAATAGATATACTGGAGTTATATACAAATTACACAGAAGAATGTGCCTACATACATTATCACAGAGAAGGTAGCAGTTACATTGGAGTCTTGATATATGAGTGGAAATTTGCCATAGAAGTTAATGAGGAGAAGATGTTACAGAAAGAAGGGATTTCACTCTCAAGGGTACAGAGGCAGGAACAAGCTTGCTGCCTTTGTTCAGAGAAAATTACATGGTTTGGGAATGCTGTGAGAAGCATGACTGTTAGGAGATGTGGTTCTTGGGGACTGGCAGGGGTCAGATGATGAGGGTTATGCTAAAGTGTTGTCATTTTATCAGGTAAATGAAGAACAGGACATGATTCAATGAAATCAGGAGCTGAGTAATGATGTCTGGTATGTACGTGAGAAAAATCCCCTCTGGATGTAGTAAAAATGATAGACTTGAAAAGGTGATGGTGCAGGAAAGGAGACCAGTGAGGTGCCTGAGCAGTTGTCCAAGTGAGAAATGACGATGGTCTGAGATAGGAGAGAAAGAGTGCAGATGATGGAGAGGGTCAGGCAGCAGAAGTATGAGGAGCAGAATTGGCTACACTTGTTAACTGATTAGATGTCAGGGCTAAGCAAAGGAGAGAAATCTGATAAGGCTCTCACTTTTCTAAACCAAGTATCAGGTTAGGAAACATGGAGGAAACTTCTGGGTCAATGTGGATATGATGAGTTTGAAAACTCTGTGACATCTACAGACCCACATCTATGTGGGTCCAGAGATGCAGTGACACTCAGAGAGTATGTAAAATTCATTACTTGTTATTCAACAAATATAGAGTAGTATACAAGAGAAGAAAATATTAATAAGATCCAGCGATCTTATTAATCTAGAAACATCATCTAGATGCATCTAGACGTTTCCAGAAAAAGCCTCTAGAAACATCATCACTGAAAAATCAAGCAGAACAAGAGATAGCCTCAAAGAAGACTTCGAAGGCAGAGGAAGAAAGCCAGTAGGGAGCCATGCATGAACAACAAAGGAATGGCAGATTTAGGAAATATGGGAATGATCAACAGTCTAAAATGTTGAAGAGAAATACCAAAGGACAGGCAGAAAAGGAAGTCACTGAGCTGGGGACCAGGATGGGATTCAGTGACAGTGAAGGTGGAGTCAGCAGTAAATTGTGGATCTGGGGCAAAGGAACACTGAGTCCATGGAGCACGGGCATGCAGAAGGCCTTTTAGAAACCAGCTAAACAAGGAAGGAGAAATGCAAGTCTGTTGTTTGAAGAGGCCACTAAGCCAAGGTTAGAAGTAGGTAAGAGTAGAAGTCAAGGTCAGATTCTCCTGAAAGGAGCTAATCTCATTTCCATCATACCCTGAGGGAAGTTCGCTGGTTAGAAAGTCTCCTTCCAATGACTGTTAAATCTATGAGGATCTATGAGGTGGTCTATTCAAGTATAAAGGAGATTATGCCACTTTTTTAGAAATAAAAAATTACATTTTAATTGTATCAAATGCTTTATGTAACCAAGTGGAAGAAAATGTTTTTATCAGAAATACCCTGAGATATGCACTGACCGAGGTTGGAAAGATGGAGAAGGGGCTGGGTTACTTGCAGGAAACATGTTTATGTAAGTGCAAGGACGTTCTGAATTGCCTTCTAAGGATGATGTTCTCAGTTAGCTTCAGAATTTAGGGGCCAGACTGAAGCACAGAGAAATAGAGGAGATGTGAGAGTTGAGAGTTTTATAGAGAAGAGAGCTAAAAGAAGTAGGAACCATTTAAGGAAGGCAGGCCATCAACTCTTGTCCTTCATTTTCCTTTTAAAATCTTAGTAATTTAAGAATTTACCACATGACTTCCTAATCTTTCAGTATAAATGCATAGAAGAAATAAACCCTATTCAAGTTTGAGGCCTGACAAAAACAGAGATTTATTTACCAATTATCTAGATGTCTGTGGTATTTACATTAGCCTATTAAATTTCAGCAGAAAGTTGCACTGAGGGTTACATTTAGTATCTTCTTCATTGAGGACACATGCTTTCTGAAGTCTGTTTTCCTATAACTGGAAATTGATAAAATTTTTGAGAGATAAAAATTTTGAGAAGTTGTATAATTTAGAAACATGCAGTCTCATCTTTACTTGTCATCAAAATACTACTCAACAAGTAGACAGAAGACAGGAAATCACTTTGTATAAATTACAACTATCTTTTTGGGCTCCAAAATCACTGCAGATGGGGACTGCAGCCATGAAATTAAAAGACGCTTACTCCTTGGAAGAAAAGTCATGAACATATTCAAAATGGCATATTCAAAAGCAGAGACTACTTTGCCAACTAAGGTCCGTCTAGTCAAGGCTATGGTTTTTCCTGTGGTCAGGTATGGATGTGAGAGTTGGACTGTGAAGAAAGCTGAGCGCTGAAGAATTGACGCTTTTGAACTGTGGTGTTGGAGAAGACTCTTGAGAGTCGCTTGGACTGCAAGGAGATCCAACTTGTTCATTCTGAAGGAGATCAACCCTGGGATTTCTTTGGAAGGAATGATGCTAAAGCTGAAACTTCAGTACTTTGGCCACCTAATGTGAAGAGTTGACTCACTGGAAAACACTTTGATGCTGGGAGCAATTGGGGGCAGGAGGAGAAGGGGACAACAGAGGATGAGATGGTTGGATGGCATCACGGACTCGATGGACGTGAATCTGAGTGAACTCTGGGAGTTGGTGATAGACAGGGAGGCCTGGCATGCTGTGATTCATGGGGTCGCAAAGAGTCGGACACGACTGAGCAACTGAACTGAACTGAATTCCTACCGCGATCTGTGAGAGAAGGGAATGGCAAACCACTTCAGTATTCTTGCCTTGAGAACCCCATGAACAGTATGAAAAGGCAAAAAGATACAACACTGAAAAATGAAGTCTCCAGGTTGGTTGCTGCCCAATATGCTACTGGAGATCAGTGGAGAAATAACTCCAGAAAGAATGAAGTGATGGAGCCAAAGCAAAAACAACACCCAGTTGTGGATGTGACTGGTGATGGAAGCAAGGTCCGATGCTGTAAGAACAATATTGCATAGAAACCTGGAATGTTATGTCCATGAATCAAGGCAAATCGGAAGTGGTCAAACAAGAGATGGCAAGAGGGAACATTGACATTTTAGGAATCAGCCAACTAAAATGGACTGGAATGGGTGAATTTAACTCAGATGACCATTATATCTACTACAGCGGGCAGGAATCCCTTAGAAGGAATGGAGTAGCCATCATAGCCAACAAAAGAGTCCAAAATGCAGTACTTGGATGCAATCTCAAAAATGACAGAATGATCTCGGTTCATTTCCAAGCCAAACCATTCAATATCACGGTAATGCAAGTGTAGGCCCTGACCAGTAATGCTGAAGAAGCTCAAGTTTAATGGTTCTATGAAGACCTACAAGACCTTCTGGAATTAATACCCAGAAAAGATGTGTTTTTCATCATAGGGGACTGGAATGAAAATTAGGAAGTCAAGAGATACCTGGAGTAACAGGCAAATGTGGCCTTGGAGTACAGAATGAAGCAGGACAAAGGCTAACAGAGTTTTGCCAAGAGAACACACTGGTCATAGCAAACACTCTCTTCCAACAACACAAGAGAAGACTCTACACATGGACATCCATCACCAGATGGTGAATACCAAAATCAGATTGATTATATTCTTTGCAGCCAAAGAAGGAGAAGCTCTATACAGTCAGCAAAAACAAGACCAGGAGCTGACTGTGGCTCAGATCATGAACTCCTTATTGCCAAATTCAGATTTAAATTGAAGAAAGTAGGGAAAACCACTAGACCATTCAGGTATGACCTAAATCAAATCCCTTCTGATTATATAGTGGAAGTGCCAAATAGATTCAAGGGCTTAGATCTGATAGACAGAGGGTCTAAACCACTATGTACAGAGGTTTGTGACATTGTACAGGACGCAGTGATCAAGACCATTATCAAGAAAAAGAAATGCAAAAAGGCAAAATGGTTGTCTGAGGAGAGCTTACAAATAGCTGTGAAAAGAAGAAAAGCAAAAGGCAAAGGAGAAAAGGAAAGATATACCCATTTGAATGCAGAGTTCCAAAGAATAGCAAGGAGAGATTAGAAAGCCTTCCACAGTGATCAGTGCAAAGAAATAGAGGAAAACAATAGAATGGGAAAGACTAGAGATCTCTTCAAGAAAATTAGACCTATCAAGGGAACATTTCATGCAAAGATGGGTGTAATAAAGGACAGAAATGGTATGGACCTAACAGAAGCAGAGGATATTAAAAAGAGGTGGCAAGAAAACACAGAAGAACTACACAAAAAAGATTTTCATGACCCAGATGACCATGATGGTGTGATCAGTCACCTAGTGCCAGACATCCTGAAATGTGAAGTCAAGCGGGCCTTAGGAAGCAACACAAGAACAAAGCTAGTGGGGGTGATGGAATTCCAGTTGAGCTGTTTCAAATCCTGAAAGATGATGCTGTGAAAGTGCTGCACTCAATATGCCAGCAAATTTGGAAAACTCAGCAGTGGCCACAGGACTGGAAAAGGTCCGTTTTCATTCCAATCCCAAAGAAAGGCAATGCCAAAGAGTGCTCAAACTACCACACAGTTACACTCATCTTACACACTAGCAAAGTAATGCTCAAAATTCTCCAAGCCAGTCTTCAACAGTACGTGAACTGTGAACTTCCAGATGTTCAAGCTGGATTTAGAAAAGGCAGAGGAACCAGAAATCAAATTGCCAATATCCGCTGGATCATTGAAAAAGCAAGAGAGTTCCAGAAAAACATCTACTTCTGCTTTGTTGACTATGCCAAAGCCTTTGACTGTGTGGATTACAACATTCTTCAAGAGATGGGAATACCAGACCACCTGACCTGCCTCC
This sequence comes from Oryx dammah, assembly GCF_014754425.2. Lineage (NCBI taxonomy): Eukaryota > Metazoa > Chordata > Mammalia > Artiodactyla > Bovidae > Oryx > Oryx dammah. The sequence continues at coordinate 22,024,775 of NW_024070211.1, forward strand.
TGAAAAATATGTATGCAGGTCAAGAAGCCACAGGTAGAACTGGACATGTAACAACAGACTAGTTCCGAATCAGGAAAGGAGTATGTCCAGGCAGTACATTTTCACCTTGTTTATTTCACTTCTATGCAGAGTACATCATGTGATATGCCAGGATGGATGAACCACAAGGGAATCAAGACTGCTTGAAGAAATATCAATAACCACAGATACACAGAAGTCACCACCCTTATGGCAGAAAGTGAAGAAGAACTAAAGAGCCTCTAGATGAAAGTGAAAGAGGAGAGTGAAGAAGTTGGCTTAAAACTCACCATCCATAAAAGTAAAATCATCTGGTCCCATCACTTCATGGGAAATAGATGGGGAAACAATGGAAATGGTGACAGACTTTATTTTGGGGGGCCTCCAAATCACTGCAGATGGTGATTGCAGCCATGAAATTAAAAGACACTTGCTCCTTGGAAGCAAAGTTGTGACCAACCCAGACAGCATTTAAAAAGCAGAGACATTACTTTGCCAACAAAGGTATGTCTAGTCATGGCTATGGTTTTTTCAGTAGTCATGTATGGATATGAGAGTTGGACTATAAAGAAAGTTGAGTGAGGAAGAATTGATTCTTTTGAACTGTGATGTTGGAGAAGACCCTTGAGAGTCCCTTGGACAGCAAGGAGATCCAACCAATTCATCCTAAAGGAAATCAGTCCTGAATATTTATTGGAAGGACTGATACAGAAGCTGAAACTCCAATACTTTGGCCACCTGCTTTGTAGAACTGACTCATTTGAAAAGACCCTGATGCTGTGAAAAATTGAAGGCAAGAGGAGAAGGGGACAACAGAGGATGAGATGGTTGGATGGCAACACTGATTCAATGGACATGAGTTTGAGTAAGCTCTGGGAGTTGGTGATGGACAGGGAGGCCTGGTGTGCTGCAGTCCATGGGATTGCAAAAAGTTGGGCATGACTGAACGACTGAACTGAACTGAGTACAGCAACGGGCTTTCCTAGTGACTTAGACAGTAAGGAATCTCCCTGCAATGCAGGAAAGCTAGGTTCAAGCTCTGGGTTGGGAAATTCCCTGGAGGAGGGAATGACTACCCACTCCAGTATTCTTGCCTGGAGAATTCCATGGAAAGAGGAGCGTATCATGCTACAGTCCACGGGGTTGCAAAGAGTCAGACACGACTCAGTGACTAAGCTCAATATAGGAATAGAATACTCTACAATCAATGCCATGATCAGAACAGATACTTGAGGAGTTTGAGCTTATTGGTCTCTTGTGGAAGATGCCATCAGTAGCAACAAAATGGATAAAAATCATCTTATGAATTTCAGACACTGAGACAAATCAGACCAAATCCAGAGTGTTACTGAAAGGGTGTTGTGTGAGACGAGAAAGAGGCAGCGTAGTTCTCTGGACTAGAATCAATAGCCAGGACCAAGAGAAAGATGATTTCACTTACAAATAGTTTCATTCATGGGCCTCAGGGTACGTTTAGAAAAAAATCACATGCTGTAGTCATACAACTCTGCCTCTGTCTGAGCAGCCTGGTTTGACAGATGGCTTTTACACCAGAAAGCCTAGCAACTTCTGATTCTGTCAACCTGGAAAGTGAAACCTAGGAATGTGAGACTTCAGTGACAATTCCCCACGTCTCATCCCATCAAACCAACAAGAGCATACACTAGAACACTCCCCAGTGCCAAAACGATGAAGATTTCAAGAGCTTGTTTTCCACTTTCCTTGTGTTTCATTTGTGTGGTGCTAAATGGAGCTTTGAAGGCTTCTAGAAAGCCTGCTGTGAACTATAAGTGCCACTTGTTACATGAAAAAAAGGCACTAAGCCTGCAAGTTGCAGTCATTTAAATGAGTCATTGAAAACATCACTGAAAAGCCATCAGTGAGTCCTTTGAAAGAACAAAAACTGCTGGCAAGAAAGGACAGATCCTCTCAGGAAACGATCCACACAAATTCAGAAAGAGTTAAGCAGATATTCAAGAGACCTAATATGTCAGCATTTTCTAGGCTTCTATCATCTCATTTACTTTCCAAGTCTGACCTGGGAAATCTGGAAAACCACCAGCACTGTCTTAGTTGTAAAGAATCTATCTGCAATGCAGGAGATGCAAAAGTCATAGGTTTGATCTTTGGGTCGGAAAGATCTCCTGGAGGAGGGCATCATAACCTACTCCAGTATTCTTGCCTGGGAAATTCCATGGACAGAGGAGCATAGTGGGCTACAGTTCATAGGATCATAAAGAGTCAGACACGACTGAAGAGACAGCACACACACACACACTGAGAAGGACTGCAAGGTTGCTGAGAATCTGCTGTTCTCCACACTCTAAGCTATGTGCTTTGCCGATGAATTTTACCCCACTTTTTCTGCCCAATAATTTAGTAAAATGGATTCTTTTTCTATCGCTACAATAACAAGTTATCACAAATACAGCAGCTTAAAAATCAGGACCCCTCTATTAACTCTTGGTTCTATACATCAGAAGTCTGGACATGGCCGGGCTTCCTTCATAGCTCAGTTGATAAAGAATCCACATGCAATGCAGGAGACCGCAGCTTGATTCCTGGGTCGGGAAGATCCACTGGAGAAGGGATAGGCTACCCACTCCAGTATTCTTGGTCTTCCCTTGTGGCTCAGCTTGTAAAAATCTGCCTGCAATGCAGACCTGGGTTTGATCCCTGGGTTGGGAAGATTCTCTGGAGAAGGGAAAGGCTACCCACTCCAGTATTCTGGCCTGGAGAATTCCAGGCTGTATAGTCCATGGGGTCACAAAGAGTCGGACATGACTGAGTGAATTTCACTTTCACTGGGCATGGCCAGAACCCAGAAGGCTGGGATCTCTGCTCAGGGTCCCACTGGCTGAAATCGAGGTGGTAGCCAGGCTACATTTTTGGAGATTCTAGAAGGAACTCTACTTCTAAGCTGAGTATTGTTGTTGGCAGAATTCAGATCCTGTAGTTATAGAACTGAAGTCCCTGTTTCCTTGCTGGCTTTTAGCCAGAGATATGCTCAGTTGTTAGAGACCACTCGCATTCCTTGACTTTAAAGACCCTGATGCTGGGAAAGATGGAGGGCAGGAGGAGAAGAGGATGACAGAGGATGAGATGATTGGATGGCATCACTGACTCAATGGACATGAGTTTGAGCAAACTCTGGGAGATGGTGAAGGACTGGGAAGCCTGGCGTGCTGCAGTCCATGGGATCGCAAAGACTCAGAAATGACTAGGTGACTGAACAATAACAAGCAACAACACATTCCTTTCCACATGGCCCCCTTAATCTTAAGGCCACCAATGATATGAGAGTTCCAGGGAATATCCGAGGTGAGTATACCAGGGAGTGGAGAATCCTGGATAAATACCTTGGACAAGATTCTATTCACCGCCTAAGACTAACATTGCTATTCCCATTGTACCGATGAGAAAACTGTGTCTATGAGAGACAGTGTATTAGATGTTGGCAGCACTGATATGAAACCAATGTCTATTTCCCTCTGAAGCTCGTTATTTTTCTAATATTTCATGCTGAGTCATAAAAGGCACAGTCTAATTTTTATAAATGTCTTGTAAGGATTAGAAATCTGGACTAGTCACTGAGAAAAAGCAAAACCAAGTTTATGGCTGGCTCTGACTGAGGCTTATTCAAGTTCCCAAACTGGAATTCTGACCTGGGAAATTTATAAATTTCCCAACATAAAAGGTCCATTGTTTCTCCTCTCCCCTCAAATGCCTATAGGTTGCCTACAAAGCTGTACATTGGTACAAAATCAGATACAGGCATCTTTAAATTGTTAGCACTGAACAATGAAAGAACAGCAAATATTCTTTGTAGGACAAAAACACATTATTAAAATGTGCTAAACTGTTTCTTCCAGAGTTAAACAACTAATTACACAGATGATGCTCACGTGGCTGTCATGCCAGATTTTCTGTTTTCCAGAAAATATTCCTGTAAATCAGTGCTGAGAAACATGTGCGCAAGTCAAGAAGCAACAGTTAGAACCAGACACAAGAGTCTGAGCAAGCTTCAGGAGATGGTGAAGGACGGGGCGGGTTACAAAGAGTTGGACACGACTGAGCAAGTGAACAACAATAACAACAAATCAGAGCTTGCCTCATGGCGTAAATAGAGGGAAATAGGCTGAGCTAGAGAATTGGAAACAAAATTGGTTACAAGTAACATGAAGGAAGAGCTCCCCATGTGGCAATAGTGGTAAAGAATCTGCCTGCCAGTGCAGGAGACATAACAGACACAGGTTCAATCCCTGGGTCAGGAAGATCCCCTGGAAGAGGGCATGGCATCCCATTCCAGTGTTCTTGCCTGGAGAATCCCATGGACAGAGGAGTCTAGTGGGCTTACAGTCCATGGTGTTGCAGAGTCGAACACAACTAAGTGACTGAGCACATACAAAGAACAAGAAGGAAAGGACCATTTCTGTTTTGCTCACTGCTGGATTTCCCTACAACCAAGTAGACACTCAAAAAATTGGCAGAATAAGTAAAGAAAAGAAAAGCAACATTGCTGAAGACTGTCATCTACTTTGGTAATCTTGAAAGAGGGATTTGCATTTTTTTTTTTTTAAGGCAGTAATCCTATAATAAACTTAGTCTTCCTTTGGTTCTGGCTCAATCTCAACAGTTCAATTTTTTGAGGACACGTTGTGATTCCAAATGTTTCTGCATGTATTCCAAATTTTGATTCATAGACATGACTCTAACAAATATATCTAGAAGGTAATATCATAAACCAGGAGAACCATCCTAATTCTTGTCTTCTGAAAATAATCATGAATTAATATAATAAACTGAGCGTTGATAATTACTTGAAAGAAGAGTTTAAAACAAAAGAAAGTTAGGAACACTTAGTTTTGGAGGTGTGTGAGAAATGGTGAAGAGGGTTAAAAAGAACAGACTTCCAGTAATTCCTGGGGATGGAGTGTACAGCATGATGACTACAGTTAATAATACTGTATTGCATACTTAAAAGCTGCTAAGAGAATAAATTCTAAAAGTTCTCATCACCAAAAAGTAGGTAATATGTATGGTGATGGATGCTAACTAGATTTATTGTGGTGATCATTATGCAACATATCCAAATATTCAATCACTACGTTGTACAGCTGAAACTAACATAATGCGTGCATGCTCAGTCGCTTCAGTTGTATCTGATTCTTTGTGACCTTATGGACTGTAGGCCACCAGGTTCCTCTGTGCATGGAATTCTCCAGGTAAGAATACTGGAATAGGTGGCCATTCCCTCCTCCAAAGGATCTTCCCGACCCAGGGATCGAACCCGGGTCTCTTAACGTCTCCTGCATTGGCAGTCCAATTCTTTTCCACTAGCTCCATCTGGGAAGCACCAACTAACATAAGGGTATACCTTAATTATACTTCAAAAAAGAATACTTAAGTTTAAAATATAGAAATACTTGATTTAATAAAAATATGTTTTCTTCATTACACTAAACATATTCATGACATGCTATTATGAAGAGTTTATTACAACTAGAGAATATTTCTCTGTTTACTTGGGTCATTGTGTAAAAGTTTTAAGCCTAACATATAAGGTATGTGTGTATGGCTTTTCTTTTCCTCTCTTACATATTTATTAATTTATTTGATTTTATTGGAGTATAGTTGATTAACAATGTTGTGTTAATTTCAGGTGTACAGTAAAGTGATTCAGTCATGCACATACATATATTCATTCTTTTTTGGATTCTTTTCCATGTAAGTTATTACAGAATATTGAGTAGAGTTCCCTGTGCTATACAGAGGTCCTTGTTGGTTATCTATCATACATATAGTAGTGTGAATATGTTCATCCCAAACTCATGTTATCCCTCCCCCCACATATATTTCCCCTTCATTAACCATAGTTTGTTTCTGATGTCTTTAAGTCTGTTTCTGTTTGTAAACTACATGTCAATAAAAATGAAAAGATGGACAAATTCTTAGAAAGGTACAACCTTCCAAGATTGAAACAGGAAGAAACAGAAAATATGAACAGACAAATAACAGGTACTGAAATTGAAACAGTGATTTAAAAACTTCCAACGAACAAAAGTCCAGGTCCAGATGGCTTTACAGGTGAATTCTCTCAAACATTTAGAGAAGACTTAACACCTATCTTTCTAAAATTTTCCCCAAAAAATTGCAGAAGAAGGAACACTCCACTCCCAAGGTCATTCTGCGAGGACACTATCACTCTGATGCCAAAACCAGAAGAAGATATCACAAAAAAAGAAAATTACAGACCAAGATGAGGGTTTCCCTAGTGGCTCAGATGGTAAAGAGGCTGTGTGCAATGCAAGAGACAGGGGTTCAAGCCCTGGATCAGGAAGATCCCCTGGAGAAAGGAATGGCTACCCACTCCAGTATTCTTGCCTGGAGAATTCCATGGACAGAGGAGCTTGGCAGGCTATAATCCATGGGGTCACAGAGTTGGACATAACTGAGTGACTAACATTTTTACCACTGATGAACATAGATGCAAAATTCTCTGGAAAATACTAGAAAACTGAATCCAACAAAACATTAAAAGTATCATACAACGTGATCAAGTGGGACATATCCAAGGAATACGAGGATTCTTCAATACCTGCAAATCAGTGTGAGACAGCACATTAACAAACTGAAAAATAAAATGGAAAAAAGTTTTTGATAAAATCCAACACCCATTAATAATAAAATCTCTTCAGAAAGTGAGCAAAGAGGGAACCAACCTCTATATTTCTCCTATTTATTTTTAATATATGTGCTATGGGAAGATACCCTGCAGAAGGGAATGGCAACCCACTCCAGTATTCTTGCCTGGAGAATCCCATGGACAGAGGAGCCTGTCCATGGCAGGCTACAGTTCACAAGGTCGCAAAGAGTCAGACGCCCCCGAAGAAACAGCATCCATGTACATGAAATCAAAATTTCGTGTTATTCTGGCCGTTAATAAGTCAATTCAGTTCAGTTCAGTTAATAAGTGTAAGTACATGTTTAAAATCATATGAACTTACATTTGTATAGCATTTTCTTTTTACCATGCACAGTTGTGGGCATTAGCCAACTGTATGATCATAAGACTGTGAGAGGGGCAGGGTATGATTAGTTTTTGGTGCTTCATCATCATTTTAAAGGTGAAGAAACAGTCTCATTAGATCACTGTCTCAAAGTCAATGTTTGCTTGTAAATTCTGAGCACAGTCTCTTTTGCCTGCACCACAGAGCATCTCTGCGAACGACTCTTAAGAAATGAAATACGTGCTGACCTGAACAATGGGAATGGACAATGTGAGTTTGCCCAATTACTGCTCTTTCCTGCATCCTACGGATGTAGTTGTCAGGTTTCTCATCCTTTCTAGTTAGCTGCTTTTACTTCATCTAATCTTTCCTCAAACTCAGCAGGTATTACACTGAAGCAATAGAAAGAGCAATTAAAATATCTATTGCATATCTATGGTCAATTTATCTTCTATACTGTGTACATTTTGAAATGTGTCATTATGAAAGATCTTAAAACAGAATTGCAAATATATATTTTCAGTATGACACAATTACAATTTTTAAAAGCTAAATTATACTTTTCCTGGTATGTGATTTTTTTGTTTGTGTTCATCATTAAACTATTTCTTTCCTACCCTGAAAGCTGTTTTGCTACAAGGCCATTTCCTTTTTACTTTCATCCTCAGGGAAGTCATAATCCCTGACTTAAATAGAAGCTGGTTACCATGGAAATCATTCTAATGCCCCAGAATCAATATTTTGATTTTGCTGACATTTAATGTAAAAAGAAAAGACAAACTAAGATTTATAAAAGTCACTCTTCATCTTTGTTATAATTCTGAAAGCTAGAAAAATTGTAAAGAAAACATATGCTCCATAATGAAGGCCAGTTAACTCGCAATTATAAAGAGTTGAGGATTCATAAAAGAACAATCTACATAGTTATATAATTTTGGCTTTGAGTACACACATATGAATGCATGCATTTGGACTCAAGATTTTTCTCCCATCTTTGAACTGAGCTCTGATTCTCTCCTGTTATTGAAGTCATACCTTGGTAAAAGAGATTTGAATATATCCAGTTCTGCAGTTGCCTTTTGATTAAGTGCTCCAAAGAGAAGCTGAAATTTGCATTGAAAAATCACTCTTTTATAAAAGTTGACCATTTCTGCACTGAATCTTAATAGCCCTTTTGGTCCATTGACCATCCTCAAAGAGGCACTACAGCTGAAGGCTCTTTAACCACCCTGGAAGTCCTTTTGAGAAGAGATGTTGAACTTGAGCTTAGTGTTTAATAAGCCTTACCAACCATCAGGTAGTTTTCCAAGTCTGAGATAAGCCTTTGCTACTGCTTTAATTTACTCACTGTCTTCTCTTCTGCCTCAGAAGTAATAAAGATAACAGACTTCCTGTCTTCTCTTGGATAACGAGCTATTTAGAACCTTAGATCTTGAGATGGTGAAGGGATCTGAGAGACTTATGAGTTTCTCTATCTCAGGATTTAGCTACCTGAAACATCTCAAATGAATGATAATCAGTTCTGTCTTTAAGACAATTGAATCACCACTCAAATGTTTCTTCTGTGGGACAATCATAATTTTCCACATGACCATTCTGAAGACCCCAAGCTCCCCTCCCCAGGGAGGAGATTATTTTGAGATGTGTATGTTACACTGCTTCCATGGGTGTTTCCAGCAGCATTACCTAGCCTGATACACCCTTTACTGGCTGCTCATCTTGTCTGATTCCTTTTCGCCTCCCTTTCCAATGGTTCTTTTATCCCCCTTTATTCTTGAATCATTTTAGATTACATTCAGGCCCTCATCATTCAGAGACCACTGTTCTAAATCATAATCTGCTTTTGAAAACAATGCAATGTAATTGATTATGCAGTTTTCTGGCAGTACAAGTAAGAAGAGGTGACTTCTGGAAATAACCTCATAGACTATAAAGAGAAACGAAAGGCAGGGAAAACTTGAGAGCAATATTTAAAATTTACAAAATGCAGATCTCTAGAGCCTTTTAGTTTATTAACAAGTAAATTAAACACTATCCCTAAAACATCAGTGTGTTACAAGTTGAAGGACATACTGATGACCTTGAATCATGAGAAAAAAAGACTCTGAATTCAAATCTGTTTCAAGATAGAGGAACAAAAGAGTTACACAAACAAATAGACACCCCCTCACACACACACACACACATACACACACACCCCTTCACTGCAGTGTGATTGATTATAGCAGAACAGTCTGGAACCAATCTGGTGTGTTGAGTATTAAGTCACTCAGTCATGTCTGACTCTGAGGCCTCATGGGCTATAGCCTGCCAGGCTCCTATGTCCATGGAATCCTTCAGGCAAGAATACTGGAGTGGGTTGCCATTCCCTTCTCCAGGGGATCTTTCTGACCCAGGGATTGAACCCGGGTCTCTTGCATTGCAGGCAGATTCTTTACCATCTGAGCCACCAGGGAAGCCCCACTAAGACTTCATCAAAGAGATAACAATTGCATAAGGTACCATGATGTACATGCCCTTCCTTAAAAATGGCGTTTCCCAACAAACTGAATGGCATGGAAAATAATCACAAGAGAAGAAGTGAAAATATAAAGCACAAAACTATGCACTAAGATTTCAATTTTGTAAATATGCACAAATGCATATTATTCACACATATAATCTCACACACATACCCGTAATTGTGATGTATGTCTGACTGTATATGAAGTAGAAGAAACTGAGCCTAAGTGGAGATTTTCCCTAAAGAAAGTATGGATTAGCTCAATCTCCAGGCATTTATTTGTATTCTTCAATATTCTCTGAAGCTTTTGCTTTTTTGGCTAAATATGCCCTTGGGCACTGATACAGGTGAAAGGAGAGATGAAGATATTAGAAGAGATGGAATATGCTTCATGGGTAAGCATGCCGTAGGCTAGGTTTATGTTTCTGTGGGAGGATTAGACCACAAGATGAGGGAGCTTTTGTGAAGGACTGGGGAGCCTAAGTGACAAATAAACCTGCCCAGTTAAGGAAAGGACCAGCTGGTGTCCACTCTTTGTTGCAAGCTACTGGGAAACTTGGAATGCCAGGTGCTCACATGAGCCATTGGGGAAGAATGTCAGGGACAGACAGGGTAAGAGAAAGACCATGGGACCTGGAGGAGACATGCTCTCAATCCAGTCACTGTCAGCACTGGACGCCCTGAAGCATCTTCCACAACTGACACGTAAGTATCTGAATGCACCTGTATCAAAACTCACTTGGGACTACTCGCCCTCCAAGGGAATCTGGGGAAAATTTCAGGAAAGCCTAAACTGGTTTATTCCAGCAAGGCTGAAGTACCAGTGAGATCTGGGGTTAATCTGACCTAATTTATAACTATAGACCAACAAAAAGACTAAGATATGTTTGATTTATGTACTTCATGGCTGAGAAAAAAATGTAGATATGGTAAAAACAGGAGACAGGGATTGAAGTGGAGGCTACAAATGTACACACATACATGCATAAATTCAAATTCACTGGAAGTACACCAAAATAATTAAGAAATGATTATTTCTAAAGATGATTACGATTTTTCTTTTTTATATTTTTTGGCATTACAAAGCCCCCCCTTACGACTTCATGATGCGTGCAGTTGTGCTAAGTTGCTCAGTCGTGTCCCACACTTTTACAACCCTATGGACTGCAGTCTGCCAGGCTCCTCTGTCCAGGGGATGGAGTCTCCAGGCAAGAATACTGGAGTGAGTTGCCATTCCCTCCTCCAGGGGATCTTCCCCACCCAGGGATCCTACCTGCCTCTCACCTCTCCTGCAATGGCAGGCGAGTACTTTACCACTAGCACCACCTGGGAATTTCAGGATACTTCTATAATTATACAAGTAATAGGAATATAAGCAAGGAAATATAGATTTTAGATATACTGCTAGGCAAAATAATTTCCTAATGATTCAAAGCCCCTTAAAGGGGGCTAGAAAACTCACAGCCTTTTCGGGTGATATAAATTAAATATATTGTGGGGAGTGTCATTTGGCCACACTCCAATGAACAGCCTTCCCCCCTGGATTCTTCTTTTCTAAGACTTAAGGTGGAGGAGACAAGATCATGTGACCCAGGGAGGAAGGCATTAAATGCTGGTGGGTATGCGGACCCAGACAGTTGGTGTGAAAGCCTCTTTCTAGGTGAAATGGGCCTGGCCGGTTTTACCTTCGGTCCGCTCGGGGCCTTTCCCGCTCTTACTGGCCGCCGTACTGTTGACCGTCTCAGATGACGTGCTCAGCTTGGTACTGGGGTCCCGCTTGGGCTTGGGGGGTGGTTGTCTCCGGGAGCCACAGCTGCTGTCGTCGTCTGTTCCCCCGACCGAATGCAGCGACTGCGACCTGACGGAGAAGCCGCTGGAGCAAGGGTGGGGCAGCCGGTCCTGGGGCGCGGGCATTGTCATGAATCCCATGCGGAAATGTTTGCCCACGTAAGTTCCTTCGTGGCCTCGCCCCACTTCTCCACCTATGCTGTAAGAGAAAGAGGAAACCAGTGACAGGTGAGCCAGGGTGGGGAACATCATGGGCACAAGTATATCTCTAACTGATGACAGTTCACATTTTAACTTGAGACTGGTAAAGAAACGTTTCCAACAGCGTGGATATATTCTATACTTTTGCATTCAATATCATATTAAAGCAATATGATTTGACTGTAATCAGAAATTCTGCTATACTGGTATTCAGATACTCAAAAATTAGTATTTAAAAAAAAAAAAAAAAAGCCCCAAACTACAACATAGAAGAATTGATGCTTTTGAACTGTGGTGTTGGAGAAGACTCTTGAGAGTCCCTTGGACTGCAAGGAGATCCAACCAGTCCATTCTGAAGGAGATCAGCCCTGGGATTTCTTTGGAGGGAATGATGCTGAAGCTGAAACTCCAGTACTTTGGCCACCTGATGCGAAGAGCTGACTCATTTGAGAAGACCTTGATTCTGGGAAAGATTGAGGGCAGGTGGAGAAGGGGATGACAGAGGATGAGATGGTTGGATGGCATCACCGACTCAATGGACGTGGGTTTAGGTGTGCTCTGGGAGTTTGTGATGGACAGGGAGGCCTGGTGTGCTGCGGTTCATGGGGTTGCAAAGAGTCAGACACCACTGAGTGACTGAACTGAAATGAACTGAACTAATAAATTAGCCACACTGAATAAAATAAAGGGATGAAGTTGAAATCTCATCCAATTCTGGAACAGTTCTAAATACTTCATAAATATCCAAAGTATGAAGGGTATCCAAATGTAAGTTTCCTAAGTTTCACATAGGAATGTTTGAACAAAAAATTTTAAATTCATAAGAAATCTCTCAGTTTGAAGCTCAACGCATCATAGAGAAAATGACCCTTAGACCTTTTTCTATGCTATTAAGTAATGTTGACCCTTTTATGAACAAAAAGGACATGAATGTCAATGTGAATTTTTAAAAGATGTTTTTCTAGAGTTTTTCCCATTTATGATCATTCATCAATAGAGGGAATAAAATGAAGCATTGTTAGAAATATTTGATTCTCTTAGACATGTATGGCGTATAAAAAGTATCTTTGAGCATATGAATTTTGGAAGCCTCCTGAATCTACCTTTCCAAACATAAGTTTATTTATGCCTTTTAAAAATTTATTTCTTTAAATTTCATTTATTTATTCATTTATCCTGGCTGTGCCATGCGGCCTGCAGAATCTTATTTCTCTCTCTAGGAATCAAGCTCCTGTCCCTCGCAGTGGAAGTTGGAGTCTTACCCACTGGACCACCAGGGAAGTCCTAATTTTAATTTTAGTCATCTCTTCATTGTATCTTTCATGACTCTAAGGTTTGTCATACATTTTAATTCCAGTAGAAACAATAATGGTAAATGAGCCTTTCTTCCATCTTCAGTGAAGCAGTTATGACAGTTACATGAACCCTGAGAATAGAGCCAGAACGGATTCAACTAGTGCATGTGACTCTCATTCTGGCATTTAATTCTGATCACAATTTGCTATTCAATCAAAAATGTTTTTTATATTTATTTCATATTTTTCTGAGTATTTTGAGTTGATAAACTCTGGACATACTGTCTTTGCAAAACAAAATAAAGGAACTTCAGTGTACTGTCCAGAGAAGTTGATATCTTAGAAACATGAGTGAAATCAAGCAAATGATTAGGTGGAAGTTTTCATATCATAGTGGTCATTCTCCTAAATCCATTCAGTGTCCTCAGGCATTTCACATTCTGTGCTTTCTTCTAGAACATCAGTCAAAAAATAAGCGAGAATAAATTCAGGTGGAACAGTTTGTGAAAAATCAGTAAGAATTTAAGGCAGAAGTGGTAGGGGGTGGATCAGGATGTGATAAAATGGGAAGGTTCATCATTGATTTGTGATGACTGTGACCTTAATCTTTCTCATGGAAGATGAAACATTTGATCTCATCTAACTTTGCCTCAATCATTCTATGTGTCCTTTCCTTACTTCCACTGCCATATTACTGAGCAAAAGGTACTTTGATGATTTATTTAGACAGTCATTCCCAGGAACATATCCACGTGAGGGGATTTATGCATGTGTTAATGCACACAGGCTTTTATGAGAGTGTTACTAGGAATCATTGTATCAGCAATTTCTCTGTTTCTTTTGACCTAAATAGCTCAAAACCTAAATACATACCTTTCCCAGACAGACAATTAGCTCTGCTGCTTCATTTCAAAATTTTCAAAACCTTTTCAGCATAATACAATTTTCTCTCTCTATCCTTTTGTTCGTATATGTCATGTATACACACATAGACACATATGCATACACACAAATACACATACACACTAACAACTTTTCCGAAGAGAAATTCAGTGTATGCTTTAACCAATGGTAGGTCTCAGGTGAAATTTCATTTGACCAGGCTGTAAATGCAGAATGAAGATATGAGGCTAAGATAAGTCTGATAGAAAGGGCATTATCCAAGGCTGAAATTGAGCAATAAAAGTTATGGTACATTTAGGTTCAAGAGACCAGCAAAGATAATTAGTCTAAAGCAAATTGAAGACTATGGAATATAACATACAACTAACTCCTGAATGTATGAGAGGACTATGTGTAGTTTTGAAGATATGCAAATGTCTGGACCCATACTGACAAATACTGAATCATATTTGTTTAATCAGTATCTCTGTAGCCAATGAACCAAATACTGTAGCCAATAATTTCTTAAAAACTATATCCAGATGTCTCTGATGTAGTCAATCCAGAAACCCCCAGCAATATTAAGAACAATACTTAAAGATATTTACGACAGATGTCTGTTAGTTAGAAACAGGGAGAGAGACACAGGTATCAGAAAACAAGCAAAAGTGACTTGCCAGAGACCAGGGAAAATATCACAGATAAGACAAGCTACCATGCATTAGTAAGATCTTGTTTGGTTATCCTGAAGTAACCAATAATCCCCAATTCTTAGTCATTTTTGACTAAGTTATTTTTAACAACACAGGTTTATTTTTTGCTTGTATTCATTGGGTTGGCTGTGCATCAGCTGTGGCTCTACTCCACATGTCTTCTTCATTCTAGGAACTAACTCCCACTGGGATATGTTCTCATGGCAGAAAGGGAAAAACACTCACTGAACCACACAGTTGGGCTCCAAAATCACTGCAGATGGTGACTGCAGCCATGAAATTAAGACACTTGCTCCTTGGAAGAAAAGTTATGACCAATCTAGGCAGCATATTGCAAAACAGAGACATTACTTTGTCAACAAAGGTCTATCTAGTCAAAGCTATGGTTTTTCCAGTAGTCATGTATGGATGTGAGAGTTGGACTCTAAAGAATACTAAGTGCCAAAAAATTGATATTTTTTGAACTGTGGTGTTGGAGAAGACTCTTGAGAGTCCCTTGGACTACAAGGAGATCAAACCAGTCCATCCTAAAGGAAATGAGTCCTGAATATTCATTGGAAGGACTGTTGCTGAAGCTGAAACTCCAATACTTTGGCCACCTGATGTGAAGAACTGACTCATTTGAAAAGACCCTGATGCTGGCAAAGAGTGAAGGCGGGAGGAGAAGGGGACAACAGAGGATGAGATGGTTGGATGGCATCACCAACTCAATGGACATGAGTTTGAGTAAACTCTGGGAGTTGGTGATTGACAGGGAGGCCTGGCATGCTGCAGTCCATGGGGTCGCAAAGAGTCAGACACGGCTGAGCGGCTGAACTGGAACTGAACCACACAGTGTCTCTCAAAGCTTCTGCTCAGATGGGGTATATATATCATGAACTCACATTCATTGGCTAAAACCAGTCTTATGGACAAGCTTGGTGTTGATGGGGTGAGGACTGAATCTCTCCAACAGGAAAACACTGCAAATTACATGACCATACGTGGGGATGTATAATCCTCTCCAAGATAGAGGGCCAAGCACTGGTATAGCACCTGTGGTATATGACTCTGAGATCTGTCTTCAAGAAGAGACTTGACATTAGGAATTAAGGTAGCTGACAACCAGCAGCCCATTGAGGGATTTTGTGTTTCTTATCCCCACAATTCTGGTCTCTACTGAGTTAGAAGTCCTGGTCTTCAAAGAAGGCACACTCTTTCTAGACGACACAGAAGGATCTCATGGAACATCAAAGCTGCCTCCTAAGTAATTTGAGCTCTGTTTGTATACTAGCCAGCAGGCAAAAAAACAAAGTATCCATTACAGAAGAGATCATGGACCCTAATTAACAGGAGAAGGTACACCTACTATTACAAGATGGAGCAGAGAGAAAAATGTGTGGGACATCCCTGGATATTCCCTTGCTCAGTATGATTTTGAAAGGTCACATGCAGCAACCTAGCAAGAGAAGGTTTTGTTTACCAGACATCCCAACCTCTCATTAAATTTGTCTCACTACTAAGTGAGTGACAGAGAACAGCAAAGGTATTAGCTGAGTGTGAGAGTGAGGTGAATTTAGAATAAGTGTGGGAGGATGGAGATAATAAGAATTAATTGCAGCCCCTATATGAACTGAATGGGGTTCCTAGGTGGCACTAGTAGTAAAGAACCTGCTGGAGGAGGAGACATAAGAGACACAGGTTTGATCCCTGGGTTGGGAAGATCCCCTGGAAGGCATGGCAACCTATTCCAGTATTCTTGATAGAAATTCCCATAAACAGAGGAGCCTGGCAGGCTATAGTCCATAGGGTTGCAAAAAGTTGGACACGACTGAAGTGACTTGGCATGCATTTGAACTGGAGGGAAAGAGCCTATAGCTGATCATACCAAATGTTCCCTTGTAAGTTTCCCCTAAGAAAGAGTCCAATAGCAGTCCTGAAAGAGCTCATCCCCAGATCTGCAGAAGAGCATCTGCTGAGCATAAGAGCTCAATTGTGGCAGCCATAAAATTTCTCATGGACAGCGGTTAGCTGCAGCCACCAGCCACAGAGTTCAAATCAGCTGCGGCATTTAGATCAAGGCCACTCTGCCTCTGGAAAGCTCCTGGCTAATGGTTGAGCATGATGAGGTATGGGACTTGGCTATTTCCACCTAGTGTGGAAGTCCTTGTGTCTGAGTTCTCCCATAGGGCTCGCTGAGCCTGCCCCATAGGTGCACCATGATCTGAGGCTCTTCCTATCCAATGATCTTTCCTTGCCCCTCTCCTTTCACAGGTGTGATGCTGCACTGTGGCCTGAGGCCTTCCTGCCTTTTCCTGTTCCCTTCTTATCCCAGGCATCCTCCTCAATAACTCTCTTATTCTAAATTCCATTTATCTTGGTGTTTGCATTCTGGAGGGCATGAACTGACTTACTTGGGAACAATCATATAATCTCTGACATTTGGAAACCAAAGAAGGAGGAAAGAGAAAGCCTAAAAACAGAAGTGAGACCCCAGAAATAAGAAATGCACGTGAAAATAGGGTAGACTCTTGCCTCAGACTGAGCATTTAAATGCTGGTTAGGGAAGTAAGAACCAACTCCAATACAGGAATACTTGGCTTGAAGTGAAAGTTACGTGGGCTGAAGAAGGCAGAGTCTTTTTGCAGTGAGACTGTAGCGCTCAAGATAGACTAGGCCTGACACATCTCATGTTATAAAAATACAAATAAGTTTCATAACACTGAAGTTAAACAAGTACACTTTTCTCACACAATGAAGGTGATATTGTGAGATCTAATTGTCTGTTGGTTAGTTTTTCTATTATAAAATAATTAAAGAAATAAAGCACTACTTAAATCAATGGAGGTTGTTTTCCTAGAAGTATGTATAAAATATTTGTAAACTTCTCCAAACAAGTTATTGGCTTATGAACAGGCTGGACATGTGCTCTGGAATCACTGAGTTGTGGTTTCTATCCTCAGCTCCATCATTTAGCACCTCTCCTTAGGCTACTGATCCCAAAGTCTATTTCCTTAAGAGATAAATAGTAGTACTGGCCCCATGGAATTATTATCAAGTTAACCTGAAATGCTACATTGAAGCAGTTACCACAGAATCTGACATATATTAAGCTTCCCTGGAAGGTCAGCTGGTAAAACATCTGCCTGCAATGCAGGAAACTCCAGTTCGATTCCTGGGTCGAGAAGTTCCCCTGGAGAAGGGATAGGCTATCCACTCCAATATTCTTGGGTTTCCCTCGTGGTTCAGACAGTAAAGAATCCTCCTTCAATGTGGGAGACCTGCGTTCAATCCTTGTGTTGGAAGATCCCCTGGAGGAGGGCATGGCAACCCATTCTAATATTCTTGCCTGGAGAATCCCCATGGACAGACAGTCTGGCAGGATATAGTCTATGGGGTTGTAAAGAGTCAGACACCGATGAGCGACTAAGCACAGAGCTGTCATATAATATTCAGTCAGTAATTTTAGCTTTGCGATTCCTTAAGTCCAATCCTCCAGAATTTTGTTTATGGGATCATCATTTACAGTGTTAGCATATATCTCTAAAAAGTGTATGGTAACACATATCCTCAACAGAACTTCACACAAAGTCAAACAGAATCTTACATTTAACTCAAAATAATCTAGACTTTTTCTTCAATACTTTGCTTCAATTTTTTTAAAGTACCTGTTGATCAAGACTGACAAAGAAAGGTACAAAACAGGAACTTTAAAACTGCTTTGACAACACTGTTCAACAAAGATTTTTACTTGTCTTGCCGTTTTCTTGAAAATCCATCAGCATTAATGTTTTATATCTCCTTCTGATAAATGCCTCTTTTCAGAGATGAAAACACAACCTCTGAGAAGGGTGAGCTGCCAAGGTGAGATGTCAACTCTAAGAGTGACAGAGATATTGCTTCTCTGTGTAGTTTTGAAGCAAACATGCCAATAGCTCATAGTCGAGTCTTCCTGGGAACCACTGGAAAAAAATAGAACCCTAGTTCATATGGTTATCCTCTTTCAAGCATATCTAGGAAGTTGGGATGCAAACTCAGGGGTTACCTAAGAGTTTGCTTGCTTGGATTTTTTTTGGCGGGGGGGAGGGAGTAACAGTTCTGTGAAAAGTTTTGTAGTAAAGAGTTAGTTGCTCAGCCATGTCTGACTCTTTGTGATCCTACAGACTATAGCCCGCCAGACTCCTCTGTTCATAGAATTCTCCCGGCAGGAATCCTGGCATGGATAGCTATTCCCTTCTCCAGGGGATCTTCCTGACCCAGGGTACTGGTGGCTCAGACAGTAAGAAATATGCCAGCAGTGCCGGAGACATGGGTTTGATCCCTGGGTTGGGAAGTTGGGAAGATCCCCAAGAAAAGGGAATGCATACCCACTCCAGTATTCTTGCCTAGAGAATTCTATGGACAGAGGAGCCTGGGTGGAGGGAGTGGGGGCTACAGTCCATAGGGTCACAAAGAGTCAAACAGTCCTGTGAAGCTAAGCTCAAAAATCCATCTCTGACCCTGATGCACAATCAAGTGTATTTATACCTTTGCAAAATTCTGAACCACCTGGAATTTTTTCTGTTGATTTTTTTAAGATGATTTGATCATATTAGGGAGAAGGAAAATTAAATCATAAAATAAATGGTGAAAGTCTGAAAGGGAAATGAAGACTGTATCTTTAAAGGAGATAATAAAACTTGCCTGTGGGCAAATTGACCACTGTTATCTGCTAACTATTCAAATCTCTCATGTTGGGCATTTTACAATGAATGAATAGAAGGAAATTAATGTTTTATTCAATAAAATAAGTAATTAAAAAGTTTATATTTCATGCTGTCTTCCTCTTACTTTCTCCACAGCTACATGGGGCCAAAAGCTAATGACCCTCTGCTGCCCCATGAGTCCCCACTATCCCACTTGCCAGGGGGCTCCTGATCTAGAACTTGTCATTCGCCCCCTCAGCAATGGCCTCTTGTAGGCATCATTTCCTACTAAAACAACACGAGCTTATGAAAAATTAGATATGGAAAGAACTAAGAGATTGGTATGTTATACTTTTCTCTCTTTTGACAGCAATATGCCCCAGCCCATAGTTAGACTTTTAAGAGAGCATGATTTATTACATTTTCTACAATTTTTGATGGATGGAAATTGTCATACAATTCATCTTCACAGTCCCATTAATCCTTGATGAGTACAAGTGGCTCTTTACATTCACTCATCTCAAGCTTCATGCAGGCAAGAGTCTTGTCTTCTTGCTCACTGCTATAAACACCATCATATTACAAGTGCTCAAACATTCATGCTTTACAAAGGACAATGTGAAGAAAGGAAGTAAGTCCACTCGGGAGAGAGAAGGATGGCTTAGGGGATTTTCTGCACATTTGTCATCTGTGCCTCCCTGGGATTCATTCTCTCTACTCCTGGCAATGGTAACTCCTATGTGGAGATCAGTCTTCTTCCTCTCAGTCTAACATGTTACTCAGCCAATCAACCCCTAAATCCCTGTGGCCACTATGACTATTGTGGAGACTGGAAAATTCCTCAAGTTGGTTGAACTACAGTAAACCCAGGTACTGTGTAGCAGCTCAAATGTGCCTTAACCCTCTTGCCAGTACAAAGGGAGACTAGTGGAATCAGGTCTGTGGCACTGTAGATCTAGACATGTCTGCAGCTAGATCAGGTGGCTAAGTGGTAAAGAATCTCCCTACCAATGCAGGAAACACAGGTTGACCCTTGGGTTGGGAAGATCCCTTGGAGGAAGAAATGGCAACCCACTCCAGTTTTCTTGTCTGGAAAATCCCATGGACAGAGGAACTGGTGGGCTACAGTTCATGGGGTCGCAAAGAGTCAGACATGACTGAGCACACACACACAGAGGTCAGGTGTAAGACCAATTTTGGACAAAATGGTGTTAGAATGAGTCTCAGTGTCCTTCTAGTGTCTTCTCTGTTACATTCACCCTGATGATGACCCTTTCTCCTATAGAATTGCTAGTTTGAGGTCTATAGTTCATGGGGTCACAAAGAATCAGATACATCTGACCACATAGATCAATCCTAGGACTCATCAGTTTTGTCAAATATTAAATTCCCTCTGTTAAAGCCCAGTATAGTTGGGTTTTCTGGCACTTACATTGTAATGCAGTTCTAAATGAACCATCACAATGCAGCAATTACTAAATAAATGTTAGTGGGGGCTAACATCTCAGAAATGTAGTTGCTATCAGGAAAGGACCAGGAATGACACAAGGCAGGAAATTAATGTGTCATTTTTATTTATTGCTTGAAAATACCCTTTCTATTTAACAATATAAGTGGAAGTAGTTAACTACTGAATATGTTTGGCCCAAATATATGTTTTTACTCATGCAGCACACTTTGATGTGGAAACTGGGCTCCAGTAACATCAAACCGTGTCCATATTTTCTTTCAAATTGTTCACTCACCATTACCATTAATGTCTTCCCTGAGCCCAAGTTGCTTATTCAGAGCCATAATATGTGGATTTCTTGCCTGAGGCTCAAACAGTCATTTTCACCACTTCATATCCTCAGTGATATCTGTTTCCTACTTTTGTGCTACTAATATCTTAACTCTCTCACATTTTTTTCCAGACATCAATTTCCTGTGTCTGGCTGTTTATTGATGCTTCTCGGGTCTTAAGGTCAAGTGTTAAAAATGGGATCATTACATATCTTTTTATTACCCGCTGTGGTGACTTATAATAGCAAAACAAAACAATGGGAAACAAAGAAACCTGTCCCAAAAAGAAGGGATGAAGTTTCTATTAACTTTAGATGTTATATTTAAAACTGATATACTTAAGCAACAATTGTATTCTTTCTCCTTACTAAAAGATATTTTAACTCTGCCTAAAATTTGGTATCTCAGAAAGAATATTAAATGTGTGATCAACCATTGACTAGCTATCTAATTTTAGATGGGCGACTCATACTTTCTGAACCTCCATTACCTTTGTCTTTAGGGAGGTATGAAATACTTTCCAGAGTTATTATAAGTTAAAAAAGATCAAATATGTCAAAGACACCTAACAAGGTACCCTGTGTAAGTTGAGTACATTTCCACTATTTGGCACCATAAAAGAAAAAATACTTTAAGAGTAAAAATACATGTTGCTTATTTCTCTAAGGGGGCTTTGGCAATAATCATCAGGTAATATACTCCCAAGACCAAACTGGGGGCAAGGGGAAAGGGAAGATCCTGCTTGAAAATGGAAAAGTAATAAAAATAAATAATCTATATTTTCTGTCATAATTATAAGTTAGGTATCATACAGAGTTAAGCAGATCTTTTAAATGGATTTTATGGTTATTTCTGTAAAAAGTATGATAACTCAAGATTTTTCTGAAAGTTAGGGCTTAAGGTAGTCATGGCAAGTGAGTTATGCTTGCAAAACAAATATGTCATTATTTATCATATGTGCTTATTGTCAAGAGTTTGAAGGTGATATTGTGGCCCATTGATTGGTCCTTAAGTGAAGAACTTAGAATGGGGAGTAGAGAGATTTTTTAAAACTTTATCAACGTTCTTATTATTCACTTCTGAGGTTCTAAAAAGACAGAACTGAAATCTAATGCTTATTAAAGGCATAACAAATTCTATGGAACATCTTTAAGAGATTTAGTTTTACTTGAAATATGACAAGTGCTTTTAAGATTAACATATGCTATTATCTACGGTACTTTGAAATCTAAAATTAAAACAGTCCTTATTCCTATACACAAATAAGACTTCTCTACTCTTTAAAGTGTCATGGCTTGAATAAGAGTGTATGGAAAATTCAAATCAAATCATGATATTCAGATTCAACTTAGAATATAGTTTACAGAAGTTCACAATGTGGGAGATCTTTTCCAAAAATTCAACTGAAGAAGGGGAAGTTCTGGAAAATATATGTTTTATTTGTATCTTCAAAACTAACATAAGCTTTGAATATGGTTTGAGAACATGCCAAGTTTTTACAAATGAGTTTAGCTAACCATATGTGGCTCATTTCTCAATCTAGAAGTAGAGGCTAGAAATGTAGAATGTTAACATATAATGGCCTGGAGCTTCCTGGGCATAAGGCTAACATAATGCCAGTTTAAAGTATAAAGATAAGTTTGGTTTCCTAAAGGTATCGTTTTTATGGAGGAAGAAAAATTTCTATGTGTTGAGCCACTTAATTCATTGACACACTATTTATTCATGAAGTATCTGAGTGCCTACCCTTGGCTGGGTAGTGACCAGAGCAGAGAGGTCCCTATTCTCAGGGCATCACAGGCTATTGAACCAGCATGATTTCAGCCTCATGTGATCAGATGTTCTTTCAGGGGAAGTACAAGGCAGGTGCAATGGAAGCACAAGTCCTGGGGCCCCAACCCTGGCTGAAGGTCTGGGAAGTCCCTTGGGAAGAAGTGACTCTCCAGGTCATGCAGAGTATTAGTAACACAGAGACAAGGGACAGCAGTGGAGAGAAGAGAATGTGTGTACTAACAGCTGAAATCAAGAGAAAGTGAAAAATTATAGACGTATTTGGGCAGAACTTCACTGGACCTGTTAGTCCCATATTTCAATGCCTGGAACTGTGCTTGGCTCAAATAGGAAATCCAGTAAGTATTTATTAGCGAAATGAATGGAGCAATGTGTGTACGATTGGGCATAGTTCAAGAATAACTCCCAGATTTCTTAAGCACACTTAATGATATTGTGCTCTATGTGCTTCCCAGGTATTACTAGTGGTAAAGAACCTGCCACCAATGCAGGAGACATAAGAGATGTGGGTTCGATTCCTGGGTTGGGAAGATCCCCTGGAGGAGGGCATGGCAACCCACTCCAGTATTCTTGCCTGGAGAATCCCATGGACAGAGGAGCCTGGCAGGCGGCTATAGTCCATGAGGTCTCAGAGACACAACTGAAGTGACTTAGCACACACATTTTGCTCTATTTCTTCCTTTGCTTCAGTTGCCATTTTCTTAGTTTATGATGAAGGAGAAAGGAAAAATCTGTGAATATTCACATGCTGTTAATTCTTATCCTTGTTATAAGAGTAATCTGAAGGCAGGGATCAGTTTAATTCCTTCCTCTCCATTTCCCCTGGCCTGCTTGGTTTTAGGTGCTCATCAATTCTGGGCTAAATTAATGCAATTGCCTCTTAGCGGATCTTTCTCCACGGTGCCGCCAGATTTATCCTTGTAAATGCAGATTTGCTCATGTCACTCCCTAAATTAAAACCCTGTGATAGCTTTTCCATTTATTCAGGCTAAAAATCCAAACTTTTATGTGACACTCAAGGTTTTTTTCAGATTTCGATCCTATACCAAATCTCATCTGCCATGTTTTCTCCCCTTGACCTTAAAATCACCTGAACACAAGTGTTCCCACCTTAACTTTGTTCCAGATGGTTGATCCAGGGATAGAATTCAAGAGTGACTATGTGAGGAAGGGCGGCAATGACTTTTGAGGACACAGGCAGGTTAAATTGTGACCTCAGCCAGCAGTCACACTGCTCTGTCTGCTTGAGCTTCTTCCTTTGGCTAAATCATGTTTAAAGACGTAATTCAAGAACTTCCCTGGCCATCCAATGGTTAGGACTCAGTGCTTCCGCTGCAGGGGGCGCAATTTTGATCCCTGGTCAGGGAACTAAGATCCCATACGCCATGCAGCCAAAAAGAAAAAAAAGAAAAAAAAAAAAAAGCAATCTAGATGTGGTTTTTTGAGGAAGGTTTATACTATAAGTGCGCTCGGTTACTCAGTCATGTCCGGCTCTTTGTGACTCCATGAACTGTAGTCGGCCAGGCTCCTTTGAATTAAGAGCCGGTCTCTTCAAGTTTGATCGCCACGCCTCTCTGTGGCTGACAGACGGCTCTGTCCTTCTCCATATCAGAGGGCCTCCTTCAAGACACTCTACAGTTGTCATCTGTGAGTTGATCTCTTCTTGTCTGTGGGCTATGTGAGGGACAGACCGTGAATTATTTGCAGCAAGTGGAAGTTAAGTGGAGATAATGGAAGGGAGGGAAAGATATGATCCATGAAAAATTGCTTGATATTTTCAGAGCCTTTCTTTTTAAAAACTCTTTTGAATTGAGCATTTTCAAACTATCATTAGAAAGAAAAGTTTTCCAGGACATTGTGGAACTCAAATATCCAATAATTATTTTCCCTGTTCAAACAAAACAGGCTTCTAATAGTCACCTGTCATACTATGTATAGACTGTTTGGATGCCTGAAATGACAGTGAAAGTTTAGAGAACTAATTTTTATTTAACAAATCCCTGGATTAGATAGAATTCTTATACTTTGTAAAACATTTTGACTAACAGCCACAGCACTCTGAATGCCCCTGGCCTTTATGCTGTGAAGACTGAATTGTATGAAGAATCAGTTAAATTTGCCCTCAAAACTGCTTATGTCAATTGTACTTGTTCCCGTAACTATATTATCAAATAGTATATAAATCAAAGAAATGTGAGTTTGAACAATTAGTGAGAGTGTCTCCAAAAACTTTGTTAAGAAACTATGTCAATGGTTTTTAAGATACTCCGTATAAGGAGTATTACTGAAAAAAAAAAATGGTGTTATTGGATGTGGTGAGATTAGAGTAAATTTGTTAAATCTAAAAGGAGTCTGAACTATGTTTATTTGTTTGTTTTTCCAAAGGTCTTTAAATCTGGACTCAGCTTTAAAGAAACTGAAACTAAATTAAAAAGTGAAAACTAATAGACGTATTTTGTCTATAAAGATTATATGGAAATCCAATTAGGGAAAGCACACATAAATCAAAGACTATATTTCAAAATTTGGTAAACAGTGTGTATTTACTTAACATTTTGAAGAGTTTTATATGGGTTCATGTGTTCCTTTTTTAAAAAAAATATTGCTCCAATTTTTCAATATTTTATTTAATCAGATCTTCTATATTTATATTCTATTAAAAAATCATCAAGCAAAGAGCCTGGCACACAGTAGTTTCGATAAGCCTCAAAAAATGCTGATTTCCTTCCTCCCTACAAAAAAAAAAAAAATCCCACAAAATTATCCACTAAAGACTTAAAGATAATTGATTCAAAGTAAGTTGTTTTGGAGATAGCCATTGACCTACAGGAAGTCAAACTTTTATTCAGGTAGAATTGTGTATAGTCGATGACATAGTCAATAAAATAATGTAAAAAGTTAATTTATTCATAGAAAATTATTTGAACAATTACATTCTTGAAGGTACTTTGGAAATGGCTCTAGAGGTAGAACATATTTTCCTAATGGTGATGACATACAAAGCAATGCCCTGAATTCGGGAAAGTGAAAAGTTGTTTGGTCGTGTCTGGCTTTTTGTGACCCCATGGACTACAGTGCATGGGGTCACAAAAAGCCGGACATGACCGAGTGACTTTTCTCCAAGCCAGAATACTGGAGTGGGTAGCCGTTCCCTTCTTCAGGGGACTTTCCCAACCCAGGGGTCGAACCCAGGTCCCCCACATTGCAGGCGGATTCTTTACCGGCTGAGCTACCAGGGAAGTCCAAGACTACTAGAGTGGGTAGCTTATCCCTTCTCTAGCATATCTTCCTGACCAAGAAATCGAACCAACCAGAGTCTCCTGCATTGCAGGTGGATTCTTTATCAGCTGAGCTACCAGGGAAGCCCAAGAACTGGACAATTCAAGAAAGCAGCAGATGTTACTTTACCATTTCAAGATATTTTCTCTTCTAATAAGGTACAAATCAGCATTTGGGTACCTAATGACTTTCCCAGCCCAAACCATTATTAATGACATCACATTAGATGCTGACATCACCACTGAAAGTTTCTGCTATTGTTTTTTGTTCAGATCTAGCAAAACATGTATCACATTTTGGCAAGTCTGTATTATCCATATTGGCAAAAAGAAATTTGGATAGCCCAAAGTTATTTTTCACATGATTTTATACCCCCCAAATAATTTTTCCTTGAATTTGTAAAGTTCCCAAGAACAAAACCATCTACCTATTCACCGACCTTCTACAAGTGATGTGAGACAATTTGCCAAGAAAAATCAGGGAACCAGAATAAAAAAGCTGTAGTGTCAGCTCTGTCTTAAACATAAGGCATTCACCCTTTCCAACCACTTGAACTATACTCTTCTGTCAGTAATGGCATCTTAAAATTTAATGGAATGATGCTCTAAATGTTTTGGGTAAAAGGAAACTTCAAAAGTATTATAGAAAGTACCTACAAATGCAGAGTATTTGAACACAGTGAAATATTACTTGCAAACTATTTTGCTCAAGTCTCAGAAATATTGTGCAGTTTAAATAGAGCTATGAGGCTGAAATGGTGACTGCAGCCATGAAATTAAAAGACGCTTACTCCTTGGAAGAAAAGTTATGACCAACCTAGATAGCATATTCAAAAGCAGAGACATTACTTTGCCAACAAAGTTCCGTCTAGTCAAGGCTATGGTTTTTCCAGTAGTCATGTATGGATGTGAGAGTTGGATTGTGAAGAAAGCCGAGCACCGAAGAATTGATGCTTTTGAACTGTGGTGTTGGAGAAGACTCTTGAGAGTCCCTTGGACTGCAAGGAGATCCAACCAGTCCATTCTGAAGGAGATCAGCCCTGGGATTTCTTTGGAGGGAAGGATGCTAAAGCTGAAACTCCAGTACTTTGGCCACCTCATGTGAAGAGTTGACTCATTGGAAAAGACTCTGATGCTGGGAGGGATTGGGGGCAGGAGGAGAAGGGGATGACAGAGGATGAGATGGCTGGATGGCATCACTGACTCGATGGACGTGAGTCTGAGTGAACTCCAGGAGTTGGTACAGGGAGGCCTGGTGTGCTGCGATTCAAGGTGTCGCAAAGAGTCGGACACGACTGAGTGACTGACCTGAACTGAATGAGGCTGAAAGGGAATAATACACTTCAGAAAGTTTAAGTTCCAGAATAATTGTGAAAAATGAGCTGTCAGTGAATAAAAAGAAATCGCTGTTTCATCTTCCGTATCAAACCAATAATCATCATGTCTTTCTAAATAGTATTTTCAAATTATTCAAATACAACTAAGTTTATCTTCCCTAAATGTTTAGGTAATATTATACTGACAAATGGTTCACGGCATAATGACTGTTTAGGACACCTTCTGTGTGTTATGTTATATGTGTTAGTCGCTCAGTTGTGTCCAACTCTTTGCAACACCATGGACTGTAGCCTGCCAGGTCTCTCTATCCATGGAATTCTTCAGGCAAGAATACTGGAGTGGATTGCCATTCCCTTCTCCACTTCCCTAAAGGTTAAGATAATATTGTATTGACAAATGGTACACAGCATAATGACTGTTTAGGGTATCTCGATTTTGGTAAATCCAAGCCCAGGCCCTCAGTAGAGCTCACCTCAAAGTCTTTTTCACTAAGATTGTTACCCTCTAATGAGGAGACCCTTACTTCTTCATCTGTGATTCTCTCCACATCATTAGCTATATACTCTTCCTCTGGTTTTCTGACTCAGTCTCTCTCATAGGATTTTCTGACATACACTCATCCTTCTTCTGCATTCTCCATTGGCTTAAGCTCATTGACAATCCAGAAGATTCCAGGCTACTCTTTCTTTAGAAACACTTTCCTTCAAACCTGTGTGAGTTCCTGCCCATCTCTCTCATTCTTTCTCTTTTTCCCTTTCATTTTTCCTCTCTCCCTCCCTTCTTCTTTCCCCTTTTACTCTACCTTCCTGCTTTTCTTCCTTCTCTCACATTCATTTATTAAGTCATTCATTTATATTTAATTTGCAAATATTTACTGAGCATCTCTTTTGCATCCAAAACATTGTTAGCTGCTGAAGATGCACCTTGAAACAGGACATAAAATTCTCAAAAGTCTGGCTTCCTTTGTGACTGATCCACAGACTACACCCTCTCTGTGTCTATTGTTATCTGACTTCTACCACTGAAGTCTACGAAATGGTTTCCTTAAAGAACACATTGAAGGATGAAGCAGCGGCTGTGCTTTGCTGGAGCAGACGTGAAGACATACCCCACGCCCAAGGTAAGAGAAACCCAAGTAAGATGGTAGGTGTTGCAAGAGTGCATCAGAGGGCAGACACACTGAAATCATACTCACAGAAAACTAGTCAATCTAATCACACTAGGACCACAGCCTTGTCTAACTCAGTGAAACCAAGCCATGCCTGAGGGGCAACCCAAGATAGGCGGGTCATGGTGGAGAGGTCTGACAGAATGAGGTCCACTGGAGAAGGGAATGGCAAGCCACTTCAGTATTCTTGCCTTGAGAACCCCATGAACAGTATGAAAGGCAAAATGATAGGATACCAAAAGAGGAACTCCCCAGGTCATTAGGTGCCCAATATGCTACTGGAGATCAATGGAGAAGTAACTCCAGAAAGAATGAAGGGATGGAGCCAAAACAAAAACAATACCCAGTTGTGGATGTGACTGGTGATAGAAGCAAGATCCGATGCTGTAAAGAGCAATATTGCATAGGAACCTGGAATGTCAGGTCCATGAATCAAGGCAAATTGGAAGTGGTCAAACAAGAGATGGCAAGGGTGAATGTCGACATTGTAGGAATCAGCTAACTAAAATGGACTGGAATGGGTGAATTTAACTCAGATGACCATTGCATCTACTACTGTGGGCAGGAATCCCTCAGAAGAAATGGAGTAGCCATCATGGTCAACAAAAGAGTCCGAAATGCAGTACTTGGATGCAATCTCAAAAACGACATAATGATCTCTGTTCGTTTCCAAGGCAAACCATTCAATATCACAGTTATCCAAGTCTATGCCCCAACCAGTAATGCTGAAGAAGCTTAAGTTGAATGGTTTTATGAAGACCTACAAGACCTTTTAAAACTAACATCCCAAAAAAGATGTCCTTTTCATTATAGGGGACTGGAATGCAAAAGTAGGAAGTCAGGAAACACCTGGAGTAACAGGCAAATTTGGCCTTGGAATGCAGAATGAAGCAGGGCAAAGACTAATAGAATTTTGCCAAGAAAACACACTGGTCATAGCAAACACCCTCTTCCAACAACACAAGAGAAGACTACACATGGACATCACCAGATGGTCAACACCGAAATCAGGTTGATTATATTCTTTGCAGCCAAAGATGGAGAAGCTCTCTACAGTCAACAAAAACAAGACCAGGAGCTGACTGTGGCTCAGATCATGAACTCCTTATTAGCAAATTCAGACTCAAATTGAAGAAAGTAGGGAAAACCGCTAGACCATTCAGGTATGACCTAAATCAAATTCCTTATGATTATACAGTGGAAGTGAGAAAAAGATTTAAGGGCCTAGATCTGATAGACAGAACGCCTGATGAACTATGGAATGAGGTTCGTGACATTGTACAGGAGACAGGGATCAAGACCAAGCAAAACGGCTGTCTGGGGAGGCCTTACAAATAGCTGTGAAAAGGAGAGAGGCGAAAAGCAAAGGAGAAAAGGAAAGATATAAGCATCTGAATGCAGAATTCCAAAGAATAGCAAGAAGAGATAAGAAAGCCTTCTTCAGCGATCAATGCAAAGAAATCGAGGAAAACAACAGAATGGGAAAGACTAGAGATCTCTTCAAGAAAATTAGAGATACCAAGGGAACATTTCATGCAAAGATGGGCTCAATAAAGGACAGAAATGGTATGGACCTAACAGAAGCAGAAGATATTAAGAAGACGTGGCAAGAATACATGGAAGAACTATACAAAAAAGATCTTCATGACCCAGATAATCATGATGATGTGATCACTCATCTAGAGCCAGACATCTTGGAATGTGAAGTCAAGTGGGCCTTAGAAAGCATCACTACAAACAAAGCTGTGGAGGTGATGGAATTCCAGTGGAGCTATTTCAAATCCTGAAAGATGATGCTGTGAAAGTGCTGCACTCAATATGCCAGCAACTTTGGAAAACTCAGCAGTGGCCACAGGACTAGGAAAGGTCAGTTTTCATTCCAATTCCAAAGAAAGGCAATGCCAAAGAATGCTCAAACTACCACACAATTGCACTCATCTCACACACTAGGAAAGTAATGCTCAAAATTCTCCAAGCCAGGCTTCAGCAATACGTGAACCGTGAACTCCCTGATGTTCAAGCTGGTTTTAGAAAAGGCAGAGGAACCAGAGATCAAATTGCCAACATCCACTGGATCATGGAAAAAGCAAGAGAGTTCCAGAAAAACATCTATTTCTGCTTTATTGACTATGCCAAAGCCTTTGACTCTGTGGATCACAATAAACTATGGAAAATTCTGAAAGAGATGGGAATACCAGACCACCTAACCTGCCTCTTGAGAAATCTGTATGCAGGTCAGGAAGCAATGGTTAGAACTGGACATGGAACAACAGACTGGTTCCAAATAGGAAAAGGAGTATGTCAAGTCTGTATCAATATACATCCTGCTTACTTAACTTCTATGCAGAGTACATCATGAGAAACGCTGGACTGGGAGAAACGCTGGACTGGAATAAAAACAAGCTGGAATCAAGATTGCCGGGAGAAATATCAATCACCTCAGATATGCAGATGACACCACCCTTATGGCAGAAAGTGAAGAGGAGCTAAAAAGGCTCTTGATGAGAGTGAAAGAGGAGAGTGAAAAAGTTGGCTTAAAGCTCAACATTCAGAAAACGAAGATCATGGCATCCGGTCCCATCACTTCATGGGAAATAGATGGGGAAACAGGGGAAACAGTGTCAGACTTTATTTTCTGGGGCTCCAAAATCGCTGCAGATGGAGACTGCAGCCATGAGATTAAAAGACGCTTACTCCTTGGAAGAAAAGTTATGACCAACCTAGATAGCATATTCAAAAGCAGAGACATTAGATTGCTGACTAAGGTCCGTCTAGTCAAGGCTATGGTCCAGTGGTCATGTATGGATGTGAGAGCTGGACTGTGAAGAAGGCTGAGCGCCAAAGAATTGATGCTTTTGAAGTGTGGTGTTAGAGCAGACTCTTGGGAGTCCCTTGGACTGCAAGGAGATCCAACCAGTCCATTCTGAAGGAGATCAGCCCTGGGATTTCTTTGGAAGGAAGGATGCTAAAGCTGAAACTCCAGTACTTTGGCCACCTAATGCGAAGAGTTGACTCATTGGAAAAGACTTTGATGCTGGGAGGGACTGGAGGCAGGAGGAGAAGGGGACGACAGAGGATGAGATGACTGGATGGCATCACGGACTCTATGGACGTGAGTCTGAGTGAACTCCGGGAGATGGTGATGGACAGGGAGGCCTGGCGTGCTGCGATTCATGGGGTCGCAAAGAGTCGGACACGACTGAACGACTGAACTGAACTGAACTGAAAGAACACTCTTTCCTTGCAAAGTCTATAATCTAGGAGATTTTCTTTTTTCTTTGTCTAGATTCTTGTTGGTCTCTTTAGAGCTGTTTTCACTCTTTTAGACCACAGCTGCCTTCTGAAACGTCCCATTTTTCTTGGCTTCCCTGAAAATGTCCTCTGTTATTTTTTCATCTTTCTGGTTGCTCCTGCTTGTTATCTTTACTGTTTTCTCTTCTTGCCCTCAGGCTTCAGTATAAACCAAGGTTCTGTTTCTGTTATTGTCCTTTCTCTGTACATGTCCTTGACAGCTATCAATTTTCAAGAGTTCAACATTCTATTCTATTCATATGATTTCTAAATCCAATATTCTATTGTTTCTTAAATTCTGAGACATATACTTGCACTCCCCACAAATGCTGGGTATTTTCAAACTGATGTCCCTTTGATACACAAGGTCATTATTTTCCAAAACCAATTCAGCATAACCTCTCACTTCCTTCTATTGAAACTTGGTGTTAATAGCATCTTCATGCTACCAGTCACAGAACAGAAATTACTAAGCAATTTCACACCTAAAATCTTCCTATGTACATTCTGGTCAGTAAATCCTTCCTCTTCTCTTTGGCTCTCACATTGGTCTCCTGTTTTCAAACCATCAATGAGGCTTTAATTAACTTTTTTCAAATTACAGCATTTTATTACTTATATTATTTATTTATTTATTTATTTATTTTTTATTTGACTTTACAATTCTGTATTGGTTTTGCCATACATTGACATGAATCCACCACGGGTCTCCCATAGTATCAGGTATGCTTCTTTGCACATAGAAAGTAACATGTAAATGTTTAGAAATTTAAAGTTAATTTAGACAATAATGAAAATGAATATAGAGTAAATTATTTTAGCTCAGTATTTCCAAATGTATATTAAATTAAAGGATTAAAACTGTCTAGAAATTTCTTCAATAATAAGTCTGTAAAACCTTTTTTTTTTTTTAAATAGAAGTTTGGTTTGGAAGAAAGTGAAGAGGTAAAGTGAAGTTTAGAGAATTGTACCTCTTCTAGAAATTCCCAGCCTCTAAAGAAGACTGAGCTCAAGGTCTACAACTGAATAAATAATCAAGCCATTGTTTTTCTAGGAAGTACTGATAAAGTGAAAAAAAAATCTATAGTTGTTGCATTTACAGAAAAAGACGCTATAAATTTCACACAGACAGACAGACATGCATACACACACACACACACTGTATGCATGCTTTTTCCACCCTAGTTGGGAGATTTCTGTTTCTAGCTCTGCTTGTACATTACCATATGACCATTAGGCCACTGGAGAAATCATCTCCAAATAGATTCTTTCACCTACCACTAGGGTAGTATTATAATACCTTACCCAGCAATCATTCATGATATTTGTGGCATTAAAATGTGAGCATAAAACAAAGTCAGGTTATATTCATGAAGTGTTTTTCCTATTTAAAAACAGGAACTTTTTTTTTTTTTTGAACACACTATCTTGGCAAACTGGTAAGTCTGAGAACTATATTCCTTGGCATTTTTAAAGTTCATTTTAAAAAAATGCCTGCCATTTTAAAATCCAACCTTCTATCTCTCATCCATATAATGAGTGACTTGTAAATGGAATCACTAGAGATACTGCTTAAGAACAAAACACTTATTCATAGATGCATTATTTACTCTAGGGAGTGGCCGGTGTGCTGTCTTTATACACATCGGGTTTACATCTGCTTAATGCACCCAAATGTAATAATATAACAGACTGAAATATAGATGCCGTAGACCGCTTATGCAGAGGTCGGAAGCTTGGCTCTGCTCTTCTAGAATGACTTTCCGGGAACAATTTCCCAGATTGGTTTCCTTCAGACAAAATGATTGAACCGAATGCTCCCTGTCAATGCATGCACTTGGATTATTCACTTTAAAGTGCAACCCTTAAGGGCTTCAGGGTCCAGTGTTAAAAATTTGCTTTTGATCAAACCTCATCCTCTCCAACACATCCTGATTCATAACAAATTAGAAGCTATTATCACAACAGTTTAGCAACAGTTTTAATGCCCACAGTGCATCTTAAAATAAAAAGAAACAATTTCCCCATTATAATGGATGCAGTATCTTAGCTGGCCTCATTATAATATTTATCATCTGTTATTTGTTGCCTGTGTTACACAATAGTGAAAAATACACAGCCCCCCAGGGTTTACGGTTTAATGGAAAGCACATGTGAATTTAAGATCTACCTTATTGAAATAAACCCTTCTTATGCACATCTAAGGGGAGCAAGGACATATGACTTTGTGGCTGTCTTATTGAAAAGGAAGTTTCTTGTTTTCTGAGGAATGGTTCAACTTAAGGAGGACAATTAACATAATGATTCTTTGGCAAAGGTTGATTTTTACCGCATTTATAACTGTCATTTGTGAGCATCTAAGTTTTTTTAAGCATTTGCAAGCTTTGGATTCCAGATTAGAATCACCAAAAGAGATTTTCATTGCAACTCAGTTAGTTTAAAAAACGGAAAAATTGGTAAATTTTAGGCTGACTTAGGAATATGTAAGACACAGTGTTAAATATATGCACATTCCCTGGCCACTCAGTTTTCTGAAATCTTTTCCTCAAATATTTCATTTTTTCTTCCTATCTCAGCCCCCTCTCTCATAGTCAGAACCTATCCTTTCAATAACCAGTAACTTCACTCCCTCCATAACCTTAACTTTAAGCATCTGTATCATTGACTACCAAAACCTGTTTTTTGTTTTTGTTTTTGTTTTTGCTCACTACCTCTGTTTGCTTGATCTCAAACCTCCTTTGACACTTTTTTGAAACCTCTTGTCTACTAGTCTTGCAATCATCTCCATGTTTCTCCTCAATTGCTTTAAAACGTGTTTCTGCGAGCAGCTTCAGTTTTATGAACAATTGTTATTATCACTGCTTGGCAACTAGCCTCAACACCCTTGTCCTTGTGCTGTAATATTAATATGATGAACATGGGTGTATCAAGTGCAGAAGTCATGATCAGTCAGTCTTGGGTAATAGCAGCAAGGCCGTCATCATCACATGCAGATGACCGCAAGCAAAGAACAAGATTTACTCTGCAGCATTCTCCTCTCATGGTTCTCCCAGAGCATTGCTAGGTCAGTCTACTGAAGTTCCATTAAACGGAACACTCCCTTGCTCAAGTGCCCCTAATAGTATTTGATCTTAAAATATTTTCTAATGTGACAACACCGTACACATGCAAACTTATTTTCTGATACTATACTTCTCAATATCCTTTCTTTGCTGATAATCCCCTTCAAAAACACAGATACCTGATTAATTAACAACTTGCTATTTAAACTCATAGTTATTGAAGACCTGTCTGTGCCAGCTAGTGTACTAGGTTCCAGTCTTTCAACAGAGACCAAGATTGTTTATCTTTCCCAAACTTAAGAGACTAGCAGAACCAGGTGATCAAGACTAATGCCAGGTGATAAAGAACCTGCCTGCCAATGCAAGAGACAGAGGAAGTGCAGGTTCAACCCCTGGGTCGGGAAGATGCCTTGGAGGAGGGCATGGCAATCCACTCCAGTATTCTTGCCTGGAGAATCCCATGGACAAAGGAACCTGGCAGGCTACAGTCCATGAGGTCACAGAGTCGGACATGACCAAAGCAACTCAGCAAGCAAGGAAGAAAACAGAGTGAAAGTGAAAGATGTGATGAAAGAAAGTGGACGGGACCTGCTTTAGACAGGGGGATGAGGGGATAATTCATTCTTCACAGAAGATATCCTTTCCACTTCTGCAAATTCTACATGTCCTTTAAAATATACCATCTATTCATCCTTCAATTCACTCACTAATAGCTATTTCTCTAAGCTTCTCCACTTTCTTAGCCCTCAGAAGTGCAAATATAACAGATTTTTTCCCAATTAATTTCGTAATTTTGAGTTTTTGTTCCTAAATAAATTAGAAGTTCCTAAAGTGAGAAAGAGAGAATCAGTGCTGTCTATTACGCTTATTTTTAGCTCGCATAGGTCCTAGCACAGTCCTGAAATTTTAGAAGACTATATTGACAGAAAAATTGATCTACTAATATTTCTTTATAAATTATCAAAATAAGTACAAGTGTAAAATTTTTACAGTGAAGAAGTTAAATGAGCAGTACTAGTTAAATTCTATGTGATAAGCAAATAAATACTTTCAATTTTTTTTCCCAGCCAAATTTAAAGAGTTTAGATAAAGATGCATTGTTTTGGGTTGGTATTACTAGCTTTGATGATAGTGGTATAAGAAATATAGATATAAACAAGCTGCATATATTTAACATTCTTGTGAATCCAGGCTAACAAGATCTGCTCTCCCTCACCCTGCATAAGGACGTAAGTAAAGAAGTGATTACCTTGTGTATACAAGTTCGAAGAGCAGAAAGCAATCTGTGCTGTGCTAAGTCACTTCAACCATGTCTGACTCTTTGCACCCTACTGACTGTAGCCCACCAGACGCTTCTGTCCATGGGATTATCCAAACAAGAATACTGAAGTAGGTTGCCATGCCCTCCTCCAGGGGATATCTCCTCACCTTTTTTCCCACTGTACCTCAATTCCCAAGGCATCATTAACATAAATAGAAAATAACTTTCCCCTACACAATATGACCAAGTTCAGACAATACAAAAAAAACAAAAACAAAAAAAACTCATACCTTGACAGATACATGTGGAAGGTCTATTTTCAAACCATTTCTTTCAAACCTCTTTTACCCTTTCTGAGACACAGTTTCTTGGAAGGAATGAAATTTTATGTCTTGATTTCTGGTATCTTCCCTTCAAAAACCACAAGCAGGTTCTGGAGCAGAAATGAATGGCTAATTGAGACAATAAGGTGAATCCAGCCAAACTGGTCACTTCAAAGTAAAGTACTAGTGACTGAACCTAGGAAAATGAGAGGGTTTAATGTGTCTGCATGCATCACTGCAAATGACTCATTTCTGCCTTTTGAAATCATCCTCAAAATCAAGCAAACTAATACTTCCCTTTTTCACCCAGAGATCTAGAGACTATTCACAGAAAATCAGGTGACAGAAACTTTGGTTCACATCCAGTTTTGCGGGGAGACACACTCATTGAGTAATTTGTCTGGCTCAGTGAATGTCAGTGAGGTATGTGCCACATCCCTCATGTTCAAGGAACTGCCAGTGCTCCCACCAATTTGGGTTTATACAATATTTGCCTTCCTGGGAGTACTGAATGCTGTCATACTTTTCATCTGATGTGTCCTCACGAGCACATCCCCATTTTACCAATTAAATAACTGAGTAATAAAGAATGAAACTAGCAAGAAGAGACTTGGATTGGAAGTGAGATTCAAGAGGTAACTGGAAACATGGGCATAATTCATAGCTACTGAATTCCACTTTGAGTGGCTTGGGATGTCATTGGGGAGATTTCCAGTTACACGTGGAGCTGATTATCCTGGCTAGGCAGAACATCTGCACTTATCGTCCCAACTCCAAGATGACTTCACATTGCTGGTTTGAAATGAGTCACAATAGAAATATTTATACAGGTGGGAACTTAGCAAATGTCACCCATCAAGGCTCTTTTTTTTTATTGTCCAGGTAAAAGTGATTGTTAAAGTTTTGGTAATTTAAACAGAAGAGTGAGATGGTGTAAAGTTCCATGTTAATAATGGGAGTTGAAGGGTAAGAATGTGTGTGTGTGTGTGTGTGTGTGTGTGTGTGTGTGTGTGTGTGTATACGTGCTCAGTCATGTCCGACTCCTGGCAACCCCATGGACTGTAGCCCGCCAGGTTCCTCTGTCCAGGACATTTTCCAGGCAAGAATTCTGGAGTGGGTTGCCATTTCTAAAGGATCTTTCTGACCCAGGGATCAAACCAGCATCTCTCGTGTTTCTTGTGTTGGCAGATTCTTTACCACTTTGCCACCTGAGAAGCCCCAGAGCAAGAATAAAGTGAGATAGATCAAATGGTCAGGCCATTGTGCTAATCTTGGAGAGACCCCAAGTGACTTGAGATAGGGTGGTGACCATGGATACAGAAAGAAAAGTTTTCTTGCAAATCTGCTGTTAAGAAAACAACTCTGCTAGTCATGTTGGGAAAGTATAAAAATACTTTTGTGTAAAATCTCCCATTATTTTTATGTTGGTCTTTCTGTACACCATGTTTAGGTAAACATGGTGGTGAGCAGATGTTACTCTTCAGCTTTCAGTTCACCGCCCTGAACCAACCCATCTTCTTACTGAGACAGAGTATAATGACATCACTCTTTACTAATATATGCTTTGGAAATACATTTTAAATGCTCTTTTTAAAAAACATAAAAGTTGTTATAAAAAATGCTATTTTCCCTCTAAGCCTCAATGTAAAAAAATATCTCTCATAAAAGGCAGCCTCCCTACATTATCCTATCCTAAATCATGGTAGAAGAAAGAGCTCTGAATTAAAGATCAAGAACTCTTGACTTCTGGTCTTGGCTTTGTCAGGCATTGAATCTCTCTGATCCTCAGTTTTGTCAACTACAGAATGTGGATAATAACACATCTGCTCTCAGTGTTGTCAGGCAAGTCTAGCAGATACAAAGTAGCATATATAAATTGGGTAAACAAAATCCTACTGTATAACACAGGGAACTATATTCAATATCCTGTGATAAACTATAATGGAAAAATATGAAGAAGAATGTATATATATATATAACTATCACTCTATTGTACAGCAGAAATTAACACAACGTTGTAAATAAAGTATACTTCAATGAAATAAATTTTTTAAAATGTTCTTATTTTAGCAGACCCTACTTTATACTTTATACTTTGCACCATACTGACAGAATACATTGTGGAAATAGCATCCAAATGTAAAATGAGTATTTTACATTTATACAAGATACATTTATTCTTCAAGTGATATGCTTGTCACAGTGTCCTTGTGAATATGCCATATAGTATGATTATACCTGCTTTATGAATAAAGAAACACACCCCAATTGGGAAATGGACTGGTAGAGTCAATTCTGAAGCAGACCCCTTCTATAAACACTCTGTGTCCTGTGTGGAGTCACATGGCTCACATTTGAATTGAAGATTAATGATCCCAGGTACTTCATTTAATGAAGATGTGTGTTAAACGAGTGCATGGATTAAATTACCTGTAACAATAATGGTAGTGATATTGAAATCATAAACATCTATGTATAAGGTATTATCCTATACATGACTTACACATGACTTATTGATCCTATATATGACTTATCTCCAAACAGCCCTATGAATTAGAGACTATTAATTGTCAATGCTTTACAGATGGAATATGACCTTTAAGGAGCTTAATAATTTGTATGAGGTCTTAGAGCTTGCAACTAAGTTGCTTTTGAACTAGGCCTGCCTGTCCCCAGAATTTGTGCATAGGCTTATGACTCATGGATCATGGGGATTTTCAAAAGAAAAATTCTAAGTATAGACTCATAGATAAAAACATAATGAGTGGTTAAAATAGTGTGGCCTCTGATGGCCCTGATACAGATGCTTCTAACAAACAACAGGCAAAGGGGTTGCCGGTATGACCTGTGGACTTTGCTCTTCCTGTCACACACCAGTCCCATGGGCCATGGGGTAGTCAATATGTGAGGGGGACACATTTTTGCCCTTGATCTGCCCCACTTGGTTCCTGGACTCAACCCACGTCCTTTTGATCCTTACCACCACCTCCTCCATTACATCTGTTTATCATTTCCTGTTCCACAGCCAGACAGGATATAAGTTTCTAATCTTTTACTACCTGAGAATATGCAGACAATACATAATAAAAATACAAGGTTAAGTAATGAGCTTCCACAGGGTAGGGAATCTTTTATTGCATTGAAGGAAGTGTCACAGAATCAGTGAATTTTACAGTGAAGATGAGCCTTCCATGGATCATACCCAATCTGGAAATGTCTCCTGCAAAATTCAGCAGTGCTACAAGCATCTCTCATGGCTTGAAACATCACTAACTACAAAGAAAAGACTCCTGCTCAACCCACTGGGAAGAACTCATCAATAGCAGATGGCCTTGCAGCACATGCATTAAAGGAGGAGGAAATTTTACTAAGTTCTTTCTAAAGACAAACTATAGTAAAAATTATAGAATTACAGTTGGTGAAGTTTCTAGAGTTAAGTATGAATTTCAAGGAGCTGCTGAGCGATATTTGTAAATGTACAAAATAAATTCTCTGATATAAAATAAATATATAAAATGAATTCTGATATAAAATAAAATCAGAGACACATAAATTCTCTGATATAATACCTATAATGAAAGAAGAAGATAGTTCAGACAGGTGGGGTGATAGTGTTCCACAGGAGATGTCATGCATGCATAATAAGAATGTTAGGACCACAGTACCTGAGGAAGTAGAGATGGGTTGAATCAGCAATGGGACCTTCCCTTTAACCACAGTCCAGCCAAAGGATTCACTATCACTACCTCCTTAGAAAGCAAGTTGATTGCAATTTATCCCTTGCATCATCTTTCATGGAGTGTATAGACAGAAGAGCTTGGCAGTCTACAGTCCCTGGGGTCACAAACAGTTGGACACAGCTTAGTGACTGAACAATACCAGGGGCTTCCCTGGTGGCTGAGAGGGTAAAGCGTCTGCCTGCAATGCAGGAGACCCGGGTTTGATCC
Source organism: Oryx dammah (assembly GCF_014754425.2). Taxonomy (NCBI): domain Eukaryota; kingdom Metazoa; phylum Chordata; class Mammalia; order Artiodactyla; family Bovidae; genus Oryx; species Oryx dammah. The sequence continues at coordinate 22,065,090 of NW_024070211.1, forward strand.
CTGGGTCAGGAAGATCCACTGGAGAAGGAAATGGCAACCCACTCTGGTACTCTTGCCTGGAAAAATCCCATGGATGGAGAAGCCTGATAGGCTACAGTCCATGGTGTCGCAAAGAGTCGGACACGACTGAGCAACTTCACTTTCACTTTACATAATCATGTTACTGTTAATGCTGCTAAGTCACTTCAGTCGTGTCTGACTCTGTGCGACCCCAGAGACGGCAGCCCACCAGGCTCCCCCGTCCCTCAGATTCTCCAGGCAAGATCACTGGAGTGGGTTGCCATTTCCTTCTCCAATGCATGAAAGTGAAAAGTGAGAGTGAAGTCACTCAGTTGTGTCTGACTCTTAGTGACCCCATGGACTGCAGCCTACCAGGCTCCTCTGTCCATGGGATTTTCTAGGCAAGAGTACTGGAGTGGGGTGCCATCGCCTTCTCCACTACTGTTTTTTTTTTCCCCCACTACTGTTAATAAATAATAATTATTCTGTAATATGGTAATTTTATTTAACTTTTTCCCCCACTTTTAAAATCCTGAGTTAAGAACTCTTCAGGCACCATTAGGAAGGGACATTGGATGAGCCAGATGGTATTCAGAAGACCCCAAGCTTTGTTCATCTTGACTCTCAATCTGAATCCAGCATCAAGTATATTACTTGGAATGCCTTCAAGAAGCTCTGTTTAAATACAAACCAAACAAGCAATCTCATAAGGGCAGTCAAGAGTGTAAAGCTCAGGTGGGTGAATATGAATCTCAATCCCTCTCACCACACAAGTACCCAGACGTGTTTGAGATTCCTTGGCTAACAGCAAACTGTTGGACAAATTTAGGAAGTCCACATTTGAGAGAAAACAAAGGTCTATCAAAATTTTAATTTACATAATTAGTTATCTCTGTCTTCTCAGGAACCATATTGTCTAACACTCCTCTCAGACTCAACCTTGCAGAAACTCCTCTTTGGGGCTGTGGATTGGTGATCTTGGTTTGTGGTTACTTAATCCTCTCAAGCATTATGCCTTTCTTGGTCTCCTTGAAATTTCTGTTACCCAGGAGACTTCACTGTAGGAACAGAAGATGTTACTCACAATGTTTAACTTACAAAGCAGGTCAGGGAGAGGTATTTGCATCTACAAGGAAAATCCCCAATCTTCCTCAAAACTAATCTTCCCCTTCATTTAGCAACAAGCATTCAAAATCACTGCTCTAAAGCTTTGCTCATGGAGATGCCTTGAAAATTTCTCTTCAAAGGATAATGTTTATGGGTCTCACGTGTTGTTGCTAAGGGAGTCGAACAAGAGTTTTATGTTGTAAGTAATCAAAGGGATACCTTTGAGACAACACTGCATGTTGGATAGTATAGAACAGAACAGGATTGAATGGAAAATGAATCTCAGAGCTAGAAGCTTCCCTAAGTCCTTAGAACCTGGTGCTTATTGAAGTTCTTTGACAAGCTAGAAGCTACTCTAACGGGTGACAGTGAGTTAAAAGAGCTTCACAATCAAGTTATTAAAAGCAGCCAAGTTAAAGATGGTTCAGTAATTTTCTTACCTGCAGGTCGTGAGGATAAACAACATGTGAATGTGTACTGTGACCATCTTAGAAACTTTAACAGTTTTCAGTGTTTCCCAATCTGGTTTTCTGAGAATCTCATAGAGCTATGAGCATCCTTTGAAGAATGGACTTGTGGTTAGTGATTTTCATCCTGCATGGGGTCCATTTGGGGAGATTTAGGGTCGGGATCAGTCTCTGGAAGGAACTACTGTGGTATTGGAGAAGACTCTTAAGAGTCCCTTGGACTGCAAGGAGATCCAACCAGTCCATTCTGAAGGAGATCAGCCCTGGGATTTCTTTGGAAGGAATGATGCTAAAGCTGAAACTCCAGTACTTTGGACACCTCATGTGAAGAGTTGACTCATTGGTAAATACTCTGATGCTGGGAGGGATTGGGAGCAGGAGAAGAAGGGGACGACCGAGGATGAGATGGCTGGATGGCATCATGGACTCTATGGACATGAGTCTGAGTGAACTCTGGGAGTTGGTGATGGACAGGGAGGCCTGGCATGCTGCGATTCATGGGGTCTCCAAGAGTCGGACACGACTGAGCAACTGAACTGAACTGAACTATGTTATCTGGGCCAAGGTCCCTGGCTCTGCTATTTAAGAAGTTCCCAGAGTCTTTTAGTGGGCAAGTTAGGGTTGAGGAGCAGTGCACTGTGTGAGTTTAACCTCCATACTTTAGAGGTGAGGAAAGCCTGCTTACTTACACACCTAGATTCTTGTTGCATGCGCCCATATTGATTTTATGACCATCATAAATGTTGGGAATCTCAGAACATGGTGAACATAGGTACTTGTTTCATCTCTATAAAGGATTATAAAAATTTTATTAGACTTTTAATAAGAAAGAAAAACAGGGATCTATTGGCTTTTGTTATGATTAATTACCAACTATGGGCAAATGGGACAACACATATTTGAAAGAAAAAGGGGAACTTCTAGTCTACGAGGAAGCAACTAGAAAAACATGAGTACGATGCAGACTTTGAAGTGGGCGTGCAGCTGAGTGAAACTTTATTTCAATTGGGAGGTGATATCCTCAGTCATTGAATAGTTTTGTAGATGAAGTTGGAACCCCTCTCCTCCCTGGGTTCTTAGCAAACTTATGCTGGAAAGCCTCCATTTCCTTACCTGGAAATATGCTCATTTCCCTCTTGCCAAGCAATTTTGAGCTAGATGATTCTTTAAGGGAAGTGCTTGTTTCAACGCTACTGACACATTCACACTTAGCAACCATCACAGTGGAATTCATTTCATGACAATTGTTCTCCTAAAATCCACCCTTAAAGAATGTTCCTTATAAGAAGAATGAAGATGCAATCTGCCTACTCAGAAAGTTTGGGAAATAAAAGTCATATCAAAGAGATGAAATAAAAATTCCATTAAGTTTCCACGATTGGCAAAATGAGCAGTCTGATTTTCTTTCTTAAATTAAATACAGAGAATCTGCTTGTTCTATTTCTAAAGGCCAAGGATTATCATTCTTTTCCTGGCACTCATGATTTTGTTAGGCATATGCTGCCAAGCATGTTTGTTCTCCTTCAAACGCTGTTGGGAGAACAATGAAGATTTTTTTTTTCTCTGTTATTCCTTTTTCCAAGCAGCAGCAGGATTAAGAAATAGAAATAACATAGCATTTTAAGTCCAATGATGGTCAATCGGTACGGATCAGAAGAAACTTCTTAAGTGAACAAAAAGAACTTTGTGAATGCTGTGGACAAATTTTCCTTTCCAGTCCCCGATGGGACCTTTCCTCTCCTCTTCTCCCAAGCACCCTGAGAATGTCAGCCAAGCTTCTGCCAGAATTGCCAAAGATGTGTTACCATACACAGAGAAAGAGGATTAGTTTAAAATGCTGTCTATATAATTTTTCCTGTGGGTGTAGAGATAAGTGTGTGGGGGGAGGGGGAGGCCTTTGTGAGACTGATGGAAAAGGGACTGTTGATCTGAAAATACTAAACAAATAAATAAGCAGTACCACCAGAAATACTGCCTGTTGTCTTATAGAATGGGGTAAAACTGGTCTATGAAAACTAACTTTAAAAAATTGTATTCTGTCCAGTTGAAAGTTATGTATGAGAAAGCAGGAAAGGAGCTTGAGGCTGAGTTAGAGGTCGAGGGGAAGTTGAGGATTCTCCCAGATTTGAAGGTCACACCCAAGTATGTGTCTTGTCTGCTCCCATCATTCCCAGAGCAAAAGCAGAGAATGTGCCAAGATGCTCCTTCCAAGAGAGAAAGGGACATCGGCCCCAGAAAGCATCCAAGAGGACAGAAGCCAGAAAAGAGGGAAGCCAGAGGCTGGCCTTGGGTACCAGATGCAGTTGATGCTTTTGTCTCTTTGTGATTTCTGAAGTGCTGGTCATATATACCCTGCACCCCGTGCCATTGTTCCCCACTGCTGCTGCTGCTAAGTCGCTTCAGTCATGTCTGACTCTTCGTGATCCCATGGACTGCAGCCCACCAGGCTCCTCCGTCCATGGGATTTTCCAGGCAAGAGTACTGGAGTGGGGTGCCATTACTTTCTCCAGTCTCCCACACTGCTGGCTAGTTTCTGCTGTGTGGACTTATCTGGTTCCAGCTGGCTACAGTTCCTTTATCTGGAAAGGCCTTTCCTTTTGGAATATTTTTAAATGTGGGGGTTCTGAGGAAGAACTGGAACTTAAATGTACGGGGGGGAGGAGCTGTCAGACCATTTCCTCAAAGGGGAAGGGCCAGAGAGATTGGACTGTGCAGGTGAAGAGGGGAACGGGGTAGAGGACGAGAAAATATTCTCTCAGAGCCTGAAGGAGGGTGCCATCTCCAGCCAACCCACCTACCTCCTACGTGGGCTCTGATGGGGGTTCTTCTTCTGTATTTTAAAATAGCCACACATGCTTTTGTCTGGGGGCAATGAATTTACATGAACAGTGCCAGGAAATAAACCCAAAGGTTACTTCAAAAGGTTATTGATGAGAAGCAAATGTCTCTGTGGAGGAAATGCGTGGCATTTGAAAGTGGAGATCACATCTACCTAATACCATAAGCGCAGCTCAGCAGCAGGCAAGGTTCAGTGCCTGTGTCTGTTTGCTCCTCAGGCTCACCACTTGAGCTGTTTGCACAGGCCTTGAGAGAATTCTCTGTAGCATCAAAGCCTGGAATATTTACTTCCTACAGAAGTGCTAATAGCTGCAGTTCTCAAGCTCCTCTTCTTCCTTAGCTCCCACCCTTGGCTATTCTTTCAAAGTGGGTCTTCAACAGGAGTATCAGATCAGTGAATACCATCTTGGCTTCACCATCGCCCTCCTACTTTGCATTTATTTTCCATTCACAGCCACAAAGCTTCTCAAGAATCTGGTTCTTCTCTTTTTACATTGGTCCTGAAATAATGGCTAGGAGAAGGAAGTCTCAGAGGCGATGGCTATTTCAATCAGGGTACCATGCACTTAGCTGAGTTGGCACTGTGAGACGGGGAAAGTGAGAGGGTGATACCATGCAACACTAGTTCTCAAAGTGGAGGCAAAGTGGAGGGAAGTGTGCTCCCCAGGGGCCTAGCAACAACGTCCAGTGACACTTTTGTCTGCCATGATTCTAACAGGGCTAGCTCCTGGCACCTAGTGAGTAGAAGCCAGAGATACTGTTAAAGATTGTCATTACCTAGGACAGCTGCCACAGCAAAGAGTTATCTAGTCCAAAATAGCAATTGTCTACTTTATATATAGGACCAACAGTGTGGCTTCCCTGGTGGCTCAGTGGTAAAGAACCGACCTGCCAATGCAAGAGACGTGGGTTCGATCCCTAGGTCTGGAAGATGCCCTAGAGAAGGAAATGGCAACCTGCTCCAGTATTCTTGCCTGGGAAATCCCACGTACAGAGGAGTCTGTCAGGCTACAGTCCGTGGGTCACAAAGGAGTTTTACATGACTGAGCAACTAAACAACAACAATAACAAATCAGTAGCATATATATGTCAATATATATGTCAATAAAACTAATAGGAACCTACTGTATAGCACAAGGAACTCTACTCAATTCTCTATGGTGACCTAAATGGGAAGGAAATCCAAGAAAGAGGGGATATAAGTCTATGGCCCAACCAGTAACACCGAAGAAACTGAAGTTGAACGGTTTTATGAAGATCTACAAAACCTTTTAGAACTAACACCCCAAAAAGATGTCCTTTTCATTATAGGGGACTGGGATGCAGAAGTAGGAAGTCAAGAAACACCTGGAGTAACAGGCAAATTTGGCCTTGGAATGCGGAATGAAGCAGGGCAAAGACTAATAGAATTTTGCCAAGACAATGCACTGGTCATAGCAAACACCCTCTTCCAACAACACAAGAGACGACTCTACACATGGACATCACCAGATGGTCAACACCAAAATCAGACTGATTATATTCTTTGCAGCCAAAGATGGAGAAGCTCTATACAGTCAACAAAAACAAGACCAGGAGCTGACTGTGGCTCAGATCATGAACTCCTTATTACCAAATTCAGACTCAAATTGAAGAAAGCAAGGAAAATTGCTAGACTATTCAGGTATGACTTAAATCAAATCCCTTATGATTATACAGTGGAAGTGAGAAATAGATTTAAGGGCCTAGATCTGATAGACAGAGTGCCTGATGAACTATGGAATGAGGTTCGTGACATTGAACAGGAGACAGGGATCAAGACAATCCCCATGGAAAAGAAATGTAAAAAAGCAAAATGGCTGTCTGGGGAGGCCTTACAAATAGCTGTGAAAAGAAGAGAGATGAAAAGCAAAGGAGAAAAGGAAAGATATAGGCATCTGAATGCAGAGTTCCAAAGAATAGCAAGAAGAGATAAGAAAACCTTCTTCAGCGATCAATGCAAAGAAATCGAGGAAAACAATAGAATGGGAAAGACTAGAGATCTCTTCAAGAAAATTAGAGATACCAAGGGAACATTTCATGCAAAGATGGGCTCAATAAAGGACAGAAATGGTATGGACCTACCAGAAGCAGAAGATATTAAGAAGAGGTGGCAAGAATACACAGAAGAACTGTATGAAAAAGATCTTCATGACCCAGATAATCATGATGATGTGATCACTCATCTAGAGCCAGACATCTTGGAATGTGAAGTCAAGTGGGCCTTAGAAAGCATCACTACAAACAAAGCTAGTGGAGGTGATGGAATTCCAGTTGAGCTATTTCAAATCCTGAAAGATGATGCTGTGAAAGTGCTGCACTCAATATGCCAGCAACTTTGGAAAACTCAGCAATGGCCACAGGACTGGGAAAGGTCAGTTTTCATTCCAATTCCAAAGAAAGGCAATGCAAAAGAATGCTCAAACTACCACACAATTGCACTCATCTCACATGCTAGGAAAGTAATGCTCAAAATTCTCCAAGCCAGGCTTCAGCAATACATGAACCGTGAACTTCCAGATGTTCAAGCTGGATTTAGAAAAGGCAGAGGAACCAGAGATCAAATTGCCAACATCTGCTGGATCATGGAAAAAGCAAGAGAGTTCCAGAAAAATATCTATTTCTGCTTTATTGACTATGCCAAAGCCTTTGACTCTGTGGATCATAAGAAACTGAAAAATTCTGAAAGAGATGGGAATACCAGACCATCTAACCTGCCTCTTGAGAAATGTGTATGCAGGTCAGGAAGCAACAGTTAGAACTGGACATGGAACAACAGACTGGTTCCAAATAGGAAAAGGAGTATGTCAAGGCTGTCTATTGTCACCCTGCTTATTTAACTTCTATGCAGAGTACATCATGAGAAACGCTGGGCTGGAAGAAACACAAGCTGGAATCAAGATTGCTGGGAGAAATATCAATCACCTCAGATATGCAGATGACACCACCCTTATGGCAGAAAGTGAAGAGGAGCTAAAAACCTCTTGATGAAAGTGAAAGAGGAGAGTGAAAAAGTTGGCTTAAAACTCAACATTCAGAAAACGAAGATCATGGCATCCGGTCCCATCACTTCATGGGAAATAGATGGGGAAACAGTGGAAACAGTGTCAGACTTTATTTTTTGGGGGCTCCAAAATCACTGCTGATGGTGACTGCAGCCATGAAATTAAAAGACACTTACTCCTTGGAAGAAAAGTTATGAGCAACCTAGATAGTATATTCAAAAGCAGAGACATTACTTTGCCAACTAAGGTCCGTCTAGTCAAGGCTATGGTTTTTCCAGTGGTCTTGTATGGATGTGAGAGTTGGACTGTGAAGAAGGCTGAGCACCGAAGGATTGATGCTTTTGAACTGTGGTGTTGGAAAAGACTCTTGAGAGTCCCTTGGACTGCAAGGAGATCCAACCAGTCCATTCTGAAGGAGATCAACCCTGGGATTTCTTTGGAAGGAATGATGCTGAAGCTGAAACTCCAGTCCTTTGGACACCTCATGAGAAGAGTTGGCTCATTGGAAAAGACTCTGATGCTGGGAGGGATTGGGGGCAGGAGGAGAAGGGGACGACAGAGGATGAGATGGCTGGATGGCATCACGGACTCTATGGACGTGAGTCTGAGTGAACTCTGGGAGATGGTGATGGACAGGGAGGCCTGGAGTGCTGCAATTCATGGAGTTGCAAAGAGTTGGACACGACTGAGTGACTGAACTGAACTGAACTGAGAGCTGATTCATTTTTTGTACGGTAAAATCTAACACAACATTGTAAAGCAATTATACTCCAATAAAAATTAATTAAGGAGAAAGTAGCAACTGTGCCACTGCTGAGATAATGTAATCTCAGTGTTCTGAAAATTTTCAAGGTGATGACGTAGTACTCTCCTCTCATGCCCATCATTTAGTCATTTCAGAAATGTGGAAAATATTCATCTTCTCCTTCCTAGTATGGCCCTAAGTGTGGGGCTATGGAATTCAATGAGAGGGAGTTAAGTCTATGTGTACTCTGTGGACTTTTACTGGCCAAGTGAATATCTGTGTACCATCTACTTCTCCCTACTGCTCTGCTGCTTTCAAATAGTCCTCTGGAAAATATCATAAATAGAGTACATTATCTTATAGACATCTCACTCTGCTTCCGTCTCCAGTAATCTTCCTTAAAAAAAACTTTTGGGTTAAAGCAAGTACAAACCTAACTCAAGAGAGATGTTACTAAGGTTTCAGAGTCAGTGACCCACTAAGGCGAGTACATCAACATGAGTCTGAATAGGCCAAGCTAGTGATCCTAAACTTCATTCAGAGGACCTCAAAATCACCTGGAGGGCTTGTTGAGCCCCCAGTGAATGGGCTCTACCCTTAGAGCTTCTGGTTTGGTAGATCTGTTGTGAGGTCCAAGAATTGTCATTTTAATTAATAGCCAGCACCCTAGTGGCACTAAGGCTCAGCTCGTTGGGGACCACACATTGAGATCCACTGGACTAGGTGTGCCAAGTTTGATTCCCAAGCTCATGATCAAACATTAAGATTCACAAATAACATTTTAACACAGTAATTAACCTTAGTGATAACTCTGAAGAAACTCAGCATTAAGCTACTCAACAGTAAGCAAGAGGCTTAATGTCAGGTAGAAAGAGTAAAGGAGGTCACATCATAGCACCTGAATTTTAGACAGGAGGGTGCCTTAACCTATGAGTTAGTTGAACTAAGTAGTCTTAGGGAAGTCATTTAATTTCTGATTCTCAACCTCCTCTCTTCAATAGAGAGAAAATACTTGCCTTATCTACTTCACAGAGTCATGGAGACTACAAAATGAGATTATTTAAAATGATAAATAATGACACTAGATGCAAATAGATGTAAGAAAGCTTAGTATTCTGCAACTAGCCTGAACAGTGGCTGAGCCCTAAGAAAGGGCTGTGTTCCCAGCCCAGTACTGTTGCTAATGTGGGATTTATAAGCTGGAAAACTTCTATGATGGAGGATTATACTCTCTAAAGATCCTTAGCAATGCTGACCCTCAAATTTCCCCTGCAAACTACAATCCCAAAATACATCTTGGCAGATGTGAGTCCTCTGATTTTAAAAGCTGCATTTATTTTAAAATTTGACATTAAATTCCTTACATGTTTTTATCCTGCATTTGATACCTTAAGCAAACAGGTTTGCTCCTTGATAGAATTTTAAAAGGCTTAAAGCACACTTTTCAAGAGTTATTTTCTTGAGCATGAAATAGAGAAGTGGTTATAACATTTTTATTCATTTACCAATTGTTATAAATTAGTTCCATATAAAACTTGGAGGACTCAAACATTAATAAAATTATTCCCATTCTTCATGGAAAACTCAACACTTTAACTATTTTGAGCATTAAGTTAAATATTTACTTAGAATCAATATTCTTCCTAGGCATAGTTTTACTCATAATATATTTTAATAGTGTATACATGTTGTATATGTGTGTGTATACTTCATAACATTTCTATGAGTACCTTTCATCAAAATTACAAATAATTATTAAAAGTGTTTTACCCAGCATTTCCCAGTTCTAGAAAATAGAAAAAAAACCATAAGGAAACATGACACCAATACTTTTCCTTTTTAAAGTCTCTACTCCCACCAGGGCAGGGAAGTTGCATAATGGTGGATTAATTTTATGTTTAAACAGTTAAAAATAAATGAAAGAATTTCACAGTACTCATACCTACATACAAGTTACCAACGTGGAAGAGTCACGCAGGTGGACCATAGCAACATATTCTTTAAGGTAAACATAAGCCAATCTCTTCTCAATAAAAAAGATGAAATATTTACCAGCTATCTGAAGAAGTCCTGAACAGTCCATGGCATCCCTGAAATAATGAGTACACAGGCTTCTGCCTTCCTCTAAACACCATTTCATCCATTTCTCTCACCCTGTGGTTTCTCCCATTTGCAGCAAGACTGCACATTTGTTTACCTAAGTCATTTGCTTGGGTAGGGCCAGCTGGGGAAAAGAAACCACCTTAGGGATTCCAGCTAAGAGACCTGGAGGAGGGAACTTGAAGTGTAAAGAACTGATGACCCTAGAAGGGAAGGGGCGGCGGGGTGGGCAACAGACCGAATAGGCGTGGTGTAGATGAAGCGGCAAGTACATAAAATTACATTCTGGGAGGTCTGGTTTTCTGTTGCCTCTGAATAAAGAAGTGAAGAAGGGATGTGTATATGAATTTCCCCAACTGCTCAGCAATCTCCACCTTTCCACTAAAATAACTTATTTATCCATCGTTAGGAGCTACATTTTCTTTTAATATTCTTTTAAGCTGTTGCTGACCTAGGGAAGAAGAAAAAATATTAGATGGCCTGTTAGTTGGTATGTTACATAATGACAGCAAGGAAGGCCAAGAAGGGGAGAAACAGTGGAAGAGCCAGCATGCTTTGGGGATGAACAAGGGTCTACTACCCCAGCATATAGCATTCTGTTTTTAGTCTTTTTCCTTTCTCACATCAGTCACCATATACACATAAGCAAAGTTTAAGAGCAGCCCAACAAAATTGCCCCCAACCTTTATTTGAAGAAAAAAAAAAAACAGATAGAAAGATGTTTTGTAATGAAATCATCTTGAATGAAACTTTTTCTGCCAAATTGTTGATAGAGATGGTTAAAGGGTTTCATGACAAGAATTCTGTTTTAAAAAATAGAAAATGGAAAAGAAATGATCATGTACCCCATATAAGGATAAGATGCTTGTATACTGCTGTTTTATTTTTGTTCTTATTACACTTTTTCAAATTCTAGGTATCATTGCATGCATACTCAGTTCTTCAGTCTCATCTCACTCCTTGTGACCCCATGGAATATAAGCCACCAGATTCCTCTATCCATGGGGTTGATTACTGGAGTGAGATATCATTTCCTTCTCCAAGGGATCTTCTCGACCCAGGGATCAAACCCATAGCTCCTGCGTCTCCTACATTATAGGCGAATTCTTTACTGCGGAGCCACCAGGGAAACTCCCTATGTATTGTTGCTTTTTACCAGTTATCATAGACTTGCCATTGAATGTTTATGTGTATGTGTGTATTTGTCATTACTACTTTGATGTCTCTCTCTCTCTTTCAATTTGAATCACAAACTGCAGGGGGCTCTGAGTTTGCCTCATTTTGATCTCCAGCACTTAACATAATGTTTGGCCAAATCAGGAATCAAACACATGTATTGAGTACACGATAACAAATGCCTAAGAGTGAAACTTTGCTTCTCGAAGGCCCATTCTGAACCAGAACATCACAAACTTTATTTCACATATTTGGTTTCCAGTATAGAAAATATTCTGTGACCAAGTTTTGAGACATATTTCTTTACACCAGGGCTTCCCAGGTGTTGCAGTGGTAAAGTATCCATCTGCCAATGCAGAAGAATGAGAGACAGTTCAATCGCTGGGTCAGGAGATCCTCAGGAGGAGGAAATGGCAACCCACTCCAATATTCTTGCCTGGGAAATCCCATGGACCGAGGAGCCTGGCGGGCTACAGTTCATGGGGTATCAAAGAGTTGGACACAACTGAGCACACACACACGCACACTTAATTTACAACATTGTTTAAGGAGAGACCTGGTTCACAAGTAAATAGTATCCATTTAAATAAGTCAGCTGAGGTTGAAAACTTAATAAATTAGTAACAAGTCCCAACTGGGCTTCCCTGATGTCTCAGTGGTAAAGAATCCACCTGCCAATGCAGGTTTCATCCCTGGGTGGGAAGGATCCCTTGGAGAAGGAAATGACAACCCACTCCAGTATTATTGCCTGGAGAATTCCATGGACAGAGGAGCCTGGCAGGCTACGCAGTACTTGGGGTCACAAAAGAGTCAGACCTAATACTGACCAAACAAACAATAACACAGGTCCCAAAACTCTGTTCTCCCCATTTTTATCCTTAACTCATTCAGTTCTTCATTCAGTTCAGTTCAGTTCCTCAGTCATGTCTGACTCTTTGCAACCCCATGGACTGTAGCACAGCAGGCTTCCCTGTCCATCGCCAGATCCTGGAGCTTGCCCAAACTCGTGTCCATAGAGTCAGTGATGCCATCCAAGCATCTCATCCTCTGTCATACCCTTCTCCTCCTGATAAGTGCAATTATGCAGTAGTTAGAACATTCTTTGGCATTGCCTTTCTTTGGGATTGGAATGAAAACTGACCTTTTCCAGTCCTGTGGCCACGGCTGAGTTTTCCATTTTTCTAGCATATTGAATGCAGCACTTTCACAGCATCATGTTTTAGGATTTGAAATAGCTCAGCTGGAATTCCATCACCTCCCCTAGCTTTGTTCATAGAGATACTTCCTAAGGCCCACTTGACTTCCCATTCCAAGATGTCTGGCTCTAGGTGAGTGATCACACCATCATGGTTATCTGGGTCATGAAGTTCTTTTTCATATAGTCCTTCTGTGTATTCTTGCCACCTCTTCTTAATATTTTCTGCTTCTGTTAGGTTCACATCATTTCTGTCCTTTATTTAGCCCATATTTGCATGAACTATTCCTTTGCTATCTCTAATTTTCTTGAAGAGATCTCTAGTCTTTCCCATTCCAGTGTTTTCCTCTATGTCTTTGCATTGCTCACTTAGGAGGGCTTTCTTATCTCCCCTTGCTATTCTTTGGAACTCTGCATTCAGACGAGTATATCTTTCCTTTTCTCCTTTGCCTTTAGCTTCTCTTCTTTTCTCAGCTATTTTTAAGAACTCCTGAGACAACCATTTTGCCTTTTTGCATTTCTTTTCCTTGGGGACGGTTTTGATCACCACCGCTTGTACAATGTCATGAACCTCCGTCCATAACACTTCAGGGTCCCTGTATATCAGATCTAATCCCTTGAATCTTTTTGTCACTTCTACTGTATAATCATAAGGGATTTGATTTAGGTCATACCTGAATGGTCTAGTGGCTTTCCCTACCTTCTTCAATTTAAGTGTGATTTTTTTTCAATATATAGTTCTTGATCTGAGCCACGGTCAGCTCCTGGTCTTGTTTTTGCTGACTGTATAGACCTTCTCCATCTTTGGCTGCAAAGAATATAATCAATCTGATTTTGATATTGACCATCTGGTGTTATGTGCAGGGGCAAAGGAAAAGCCCCAACAAGATGGTAGGAGAGGCAAAATCACATTTAGAATCAAACTCCCTACCTGCCAGAGACACTCAGAGGGCTCAAACAAATCTTTGTGTGCCCTAGGACCCTGGAACCCCACAGAGAATAAGCCAGACCTGCCTTTGAGTGTGTGAGTGTCTCCTGTGGAGGCATGAGTCAGCAGTGGCCTGCCACAGGGACATGGGTTCTGACTGCAGCAGAGCTGAGAGGCAAGGCATGTGGCATAAGTCCTCTTGGAGGAGGTGGCTATTAGCCCTGTCATTGAGCCACTGAGCAAATGACCCACAGACTGGAGAACAATTATACCAAAGAAGTTCTTGCACTGTTAACAAAAGTTCTAGAACCCACAACAGATTTCCCAACCTGGGGATCTGGCAAATGGACTGAGAGCCCCCAGGGAATTTGACTTTGGAGGCCAGTGGGCTTTGATTACAGAACTTCTACAGGACTGGCTGGGGAAGTAGACTCTTGGAGGGCACAAACAAAACCTTGTGCACACCAGGACTCAGAAGAAAGGAGCAGTGACCCCCACAAGAGACTGACCCAGACTTGCCTGTGAGTGTCCAGGAATCTCTGGCAGAGGTATGGGTTGACAATGGCCTGCCACAGGGTCAGTGGCACTGAATACAAGAGTCGTGGCATAAATCCTTTTGAAGGAGGTTACCATTACCACCATTACCCCTAACATAGATTTGCTTCAGGTCATAAAACAGGGAGGGAACACAAGCCTACCCATCAATAGAAAATTGGATTAAAGATTTACTGAGTGTGACCCTGCCTCAGTTCAGTCGCTCAGTCGTGTCCGACTCTTTGTGACCCCATGAATCGCAGCACGCCAGGCCTCCCTGTCCATCACCATCTCCCGGAGTTCACTCAGACTCACGTCCATTGAGTCCGTGATGTCATCCAGCCATCTCATCCTCGGTCGTCCCCTTCTCCTCCTGTCCCCAATCCCTCCCAGCATCAGAGTTTTTTCCAGTGAGTCAACTCTTCACATGAGGTGGCCAAAGTACTGGAGTTTCAGCTTTAGCATCCTTCCTTCCAAAGAAATCCCAGGGCTGATCTCCTTCAGAATGGACTGGTTGGATCTCCTTGCAGTCCAAGGGATTCTCAAGAGTCTTCTCCAACATCACACTTCAAAAGCATCAATTCTTTGGTGCTCAGCCTTCTTCACAGTCCAACTCTCACATCCATACATGACCACAGGAAAAACCATAGCCTTGACTAGACGAACCTTAGTCGGCAAAGTAATGTCTCTGCTTTCGAATATGCTATCTAGGTTGGTCATAACTTTTCTTCCAAGGAGTAAGCGTCTTTTAATTTCATGGCTGCAGTCACCATCAGCAGTGATTCTGGAGCCCCCAAAAATAAAGTCTGACACTGTTTCCACTGTTTCCCCATCTATTTCCCATGAAGTGATGGGACCGGATGCCATGATCTTCGTTTTCTGAATGTTGAGCTTTCGGCCAACTTTTTCACTCTCCTCTTTCACTTTCTTCAAGAGGTTTTTAGCTCCTCTTCACTTTCTGCCATAACGATGGTGTCATCTGCATATCTGAGATTATTGGTATTTCTCCCGGCAATCTTGATTCCAGCTTGTGTTTCTTCCAGCCCAGCGTTTCTCATGATGTACTCTGCATAGAAGTTAAATAAGCAGGGTGACAATATAGAGCCTTGACGTACTCCTTTTCCTATTTAGAACCAGTCTGTTGTTCCATGTCCAGTTCTAACCATTGCTTTCTAACCTGCATACAGATTTCTCAAGAGGCCCTGCCTAAACAAAACAAAACCCAGATTCCCCCACAGCCAGCCCCTCCCATCAGGAAGCTTCCACAAGCTTCTTATCCTTATCTATCAGAGGGCAAACAGAATGAAAACCACAATCACAGAAAACTAACCAATGAATGTATCACAGTGAAACTATGAGCCATGCTGTGTAGGGCCACCCAAGACAGACCGGTCATGGTGGAGCGTTCTGACAAAACATGGTCTCCTGGAGAAGGGAATGCCAAACCACTTCAGTATTCTTGCCTTGAGAATACCATTAACAGTATGCAAAGGCAAAAAGATATGACAATGAAAGATGAACTCCCCAGGTCCATAGAAGCCCAAGATGCTACTGGAAATGAGTGGGAAAATAGCTCTAGAAAGACTTAAGAGGCTGAGCCAAAGTGAAAACAATGCCCAGTTGTGGATGTGACTGGTGATGAAAGTAAAATCCAATGCTGTAAAGAACAATACTGAATAAGAACCTGGAATTTTAGGTCCATGAATCAAGGTAAATTGGAAGAAGTCAAACAGGAGATGGCAAGAGGGAACATCGACATTTTAGGAATCAATGAACAAAAGTGGACTGGAATGGGTGAATTTAATTCAGATGATCATTTTATCTACTACTGTGGGCAAGAACCCTTAGAAGAAATGGAGTAGCCATCATAGTCAACAAAAGAGTCTGAAATGCATCACTTGGATGCAATCTCAAAAGTGACAGAATGATCTCTGTTCATTTCCAAGGCAAACCATTCAATATCACAATAATCCAAGTCTATGCCCCAACCATTAATGCTGGAGAAGTTGAATTTGAATGATTCTTTGATGACCTACAAGACCTTCTAGAACTAACACCAAAAAAAAAAAAAGATGTTCTTTTCATTATAGGGACTGGAATGTAAAAGTAGGAAGTCAAGGGATACCTGGAGTAACAGACAAGTTTGGCCTTGGAATACAAAATGAAGCAGAGCAAAGGCTAACAGAGTTTTGCCAAGAGATGATGAATTATAAATAAGGTAATTCTTTTAATTGACAAATATTTCATAGCAAACTTCCTATTCCAACAACACAATTCTTTATTGTGACACCATCATCATCATTATTATTATTGTGACCTAATAATTGTGTATTAGGACATCACAAAGTTTTTCATTCAAAAATTAGCATTGATGTTTAGGAAAAAAATATAAACGGAATAAAATGTATTCACTATATTAAGACAATATTTACATTCTAAAGCATTAGCTAGAATATAGTGGGCTTTCAATGAATCAACAGTAAGTAATTGAAGAAAATAAATAATCATCATAATTTTCCCATTTAGTGCAGAAAGTTTGACCATTGATAGAAACCTAGATAAAGCAAAGTTACAAGAAGTATATAGATAACCTGATTGTTTCCCAAGAGATGATGAATTATAAATAAGGTAATACATTTAATTGACAAATATTTCTGTAGAAAAGGCATTCTTGTTATAAAGAAAAAAATAGAGATCAATAGCCATCATCCAATTTTCCCCTGATTTCTCCCTTTGATTTCATGGTGCATAAATTAAGAATGATTCTGAATTTCAAAGGGATGTCAACTTAAGAGAAGAAATAGGAAGAAAAAATAAATCTCCATTTTAGATCTCTTGTTGAAGTGTAAGATAGCCCGTACATCAAACAAAGTGATTATAAATAAGCCGAGGGGTTGTTTACTTTAAATTTAAAATAATTAATGCAGACACATTACCTGGACTGTATTATTGAGGAAAAATATAGCAACTCTTTTTTTAAACAAATTTTTAACTTAAAAAATTAAATTGTATAAGAAAGTCAGATTGTCTTCTCACTACTCTTATATCAAACAAGTTTTAAGTCCTCTTCTCAAGCACAGCCATGGGTAGGCAATTCTCCTGCTTAAGTATCTTCAATGGATCTCTTTTGCCATTCTTTTTAGTTTTGCATTCAATATCCTTCTAGATATTCTCTGGGCCACCTTTGCCATGCAAAACTTCACAATATATCCTATGAGTCAATTACACTGACTAGTTGAGCTATAAAACCTGTATTCTTGGGTCTCAATATTCCTTCAAACCTATTTCCTTTCCCCTCCAAGTCCATCCCCAAAAAAGTTCACCCATCCTACTGAAAACATACATTTCTTCAAGGGCTAGCTCAAATGCTTTTGCATCTAAGAAATGATACTTAAACTCACCTAGTTGACCGCCACCTTCCTCTCTTTCATGTTTCCATCAGGCCTCCAATTCCTAGCAGTATATTTTGTTTTGTATTAGAACTTCCATATAAATCTCTATCTTCCATGTTGTATATTTAAGCATTTGGGAGGGGTGGGGGAAGATATCATATTCTCTTAATTTCTAGAATTTCTCTGCATAGACAACCCTAGTAACAACTGCCCTATGTATGACATCCATACATAGTAGACGTCCAATATTGTCTGATGAATTAAAAGGTTTTCTTAAAAAGAACATAGATTTTAGAAAATAATTTTCTAAAATTTAAGGTTATCTCAGACTATCAGAATGGCTGCTAGGAATTTACATGAGAGTGATTCAAATGTCCTTAGAAAGTCATGCATATTTTGATTGCTTTAACTACAACCAAGGTTGCTTGGTTGGTGAAGTCTAACACTGTCAGTAGACAGGTGAAGAACTAGAATTTCTTAATATATGTTCACCTTTGGGATTGGTTAGAAATTGAAGAGAGGAACATAGAGATGGAATAATGCTTTGCATTAAGAAAAATTCTCTGTAGAAAACAGGACTGGGGAAAGGAAGCCACTTAGGGAATCATTCAGTGAAATTCGATTTTGTACTCTGAAAAATTGAGATGCTTCTCAAATTCTAACAGCCTAGCTAAATTTAACCCCTAGATCTTCGAAAGTTTGCCCTTAAAGAAATGCTGATCATACTATAAGATATATAAGGTGATTGCATAAGCAAGTAACCTTTGTTCATTTCTGCTGATTAAAAAAGGAAACGAAAATAATTGTACTTTGGAAATCTAAGTGTTTTCATAATGCATTGTTCAGTTCAGTTCAGTTGCTCAGTCGTGTCCGACTCTTTGTGACCCCATGAATTGCAACACGCCAGGCCTCCCTGTCCATCACCAACTCCTGGAGTTCACTCAGACTCACGTCCATCGAGTCAGTGATGCCATCCAGCCATCTCATCCTCTGTCGTCCCCTTCTCCTCCTGCCCCCAATCCCTCCCAGCATCAGAGTTTTTTCCAATGAGTCAACTGTTCGCATGAGGTGGCCAAAGTACTGGAGTTTCAGCTTTAGCATCATTCCTTCCAAAGAAATCCCAGGGCTGATCTCCTTCAGAATGGACAGGTTAGATCTCCCTGCAGTCCAAGGGACTCTCAAGAGTCTTCTCCAACATCACACTTCAAAAGCATCAATCCTTCGGTGCTCAGCCTTCTTCACAGTCCAACTCTCACATCCATACATGACCACAGGAAAAACCACAGCCTTGACTAGACAGACCTTAGTTGGCAAAGTAATGTCTCTGCTTTTGAATATGCTATCTAAGTTGGTCATAACTTTTCTTCCAAGGAGTAAGGGTCTTTAATTTCATGGCTGCAGTCACCATCTGCAGTGATTTTGGAGCCCCCTCAAAATAAAGTCTGACACTGTTTCCACTGTTTCCCCATCTATTTCCCATGAAGTGATGGGACTGGATGCCATGATCTTAGTTTTCTGAATGTTGAGCTTTAAGCCAACTTTTTCACTCTCCTCTTTCACTTTCTGCCATAAGGGTGGTGTCATTTGCATTGTAACAGATCCAAAAAAGCTATTAAAGTTATTATTTTGTCTGGACCACCAAAGCCTGTGGAAAGTTGAAGCTTTGGCATGCCACACTACTTTATTAAGGGATTTTTGCTATGCATATGTTAACAGTGTCTTTTAACTATCCTCATGGGTCATTTGAAAGTGAAAGTTGCTCAGTCGTGTCCAACTCTTTGCAACCCCATGGACTGTACAGTCCATGGAATTCTCCAGACCAGAATACTGGAGTGGGTAACCTTTCCCTTTCCAGGGGATCTTCCTGACCCAGAAATCGAACCAGGATCTCCTGCACTGCAGGCGGATTCTTTACCAACTGAGCTATCAGAGAAGCCCAGTGGGTCAAAAAATTGTCTGGATTTTTTTTTTTTAATTAAGTATTCTTTCTGAGATTCACTTAATAAGTGAATCACATCAAGAGACTCTAATGCACTGAGGTGTAGTATTAATTTAGGACAACTTGCATTTTAAATTAAGAGTAACTGACCTGATTTTGCAAGAATTAGAAATTCCTGTGCAAATAATACTGAATTCTAAGGGAAGAACTTGATAACAGTGAACTTATTTACCTGAATTCCTCTTCCGACTGTGGGAAGACCTACTCCTTTGTAACATATCTCTCATTAATGTTCTCATCTTTCTGTATTGTTTTCTCCTTTGGTTCCCACTCATCCATCGTTCCCTGAATCATCTGTGGCTCCATCAATAGTCAACCTATTGTCATAATATTAAAACAAATTGGTACTGAATGCCGAATCCCTAGTTTCTTTACAACAACTGGATTCCCTGATGACATCTTGAATTCAACAAGTGAAACTTTTTACTCTTTTTTTCACTATTCAAACATGTTTCTTGTAAACTATCTGTGAAAAGTCATCTTCTATTCCTTCTACTACTTCCAGGCGAATTTCTGTACTATAAAAAAGGTGAAATAGCTATTTTGAAATTCTTGGTAATACTGTTTGGAAAAACCCTTTCTACATGAGGGTTTCAGTTCAATTCAGTTCAGTTCAGTTCAATCGCTCAGTCGTGTCTGACTCTTTGCAACCCCATGAACCACACACCACACCAGGCCTCCCCATCCATCATCAACTCCTGGAGTTCACCCAAACCCATGTCCATTGAGTTGTGATACCATCCAACCATCTCATCCTCTGTCATCCCGTTCTCCTCCTGCCCTCAATCTTTCCCAACATCAGGGTCTTTTCAAATGAGGCAGCTCTTCCCATCAGGTGGCCAAAGTATTGGAATTTCAGCTTCAAAATCAGTCCTTCCAATGAACAACCAGAACTGATCTCCTTTAGGATGGACTGGTTGGATCTCTTTGCAGTCCAAGGGACTCTCAAGAGTCTTCCCCAACACCACAGTTCAAAAGCATCAATTCTTTGGCACTCAGCTTGCTTTATAGTCCAACTCTCACATACATACATGACCACTGGAAAAACCATAGCCTTGACTAGACAGACCTTTGTTGACAAAGTAATGTCTCTGCTTTTTAATATGCTGTCTGGGTTGGTCATAATTTTCCTTCCAAGGAGTAAGTGTCTTTTAATTTCATGCTTTCAATCACCATCTGCAGCAATCTTGCAGCCCAGAAAAATAAAGTCAGCCACTGTTTCCACTGTTTCCCCATCTATTTCCCATGAAGTGATGGGACCGGATGCCATGATCTTTGTTTTCTGAATGTTGAGCTTTAAGCCAACGTTTTCACTCTCCTCTTTCACTTTCATCAAGAGGCTTTTTAGTTCCTCTTCACTTTCTGCCATAAGGGTGGTTTCATCTGCATATCTGAGGTTATTGATATTTCTCCCGGCAATCTTGTTTCCAGCTTGTGTTTCTTCCAGCCCAGAGTTTCTCATGATGTACTCTGCATAGAAGTTAAATAAGCAGGGTGACAATATACAGCCTTGATGCACTCCTTTTCCTATTTGAAACCAGTCTGTTGTTCCACGTCCAGTTCTAACTGTTGCTTCCTGACCTGCATACAAGTTTCCCAAGAGGCAGGTCAGGTGGTCTGGTATTCCCATCTCTTGAAGAATTTTCCACAGTTTCTTGTGATCCACATAGTCAAAGGCTTTGGCATAGTCAATAAAGCAGAAATAGATGTTTTTCTGGAACTCTCTTCCTTTTTCCATAATCTAGCAGATGTTGGCAATTTGATCTCTGGTTCCTCTGCCTTTTCTAAAACCAGCTTTAACATCTGGAAGTTCACAGCCATTTCCTTCTCCAGGGGATCTTCCCAACCCAGGAACTGAACCCAGGTCTCTTGCTTTACACTCTGAGCCACCGGGGAAGCCCACATAAGGGTTTATAATATGCTTTTCTCCTCTACTGTTCAGTAAAGCCCATGGTTGCCTTTTCCTGAAATATTCTACTGTCTCCTTTTTGAATCTTTCAAAATCACAGCCTTTCATGAAAGTTTGTGATTATCTATTTTAATACCCAGGTTATTCCTGAAAAAGACTTAAAGTTATATTGCTTAGGAAAAAAACAATATAAACAATGAAAGGATTAGAAATATATATCCCACCTCCAGGTTAAAACTGTAACTCGTTGTTTGATTTCCTTTCAGAAAATTTGTTTTGTTCTAAAGGCAAACTAGTAATACAAGATTCCGAATTTCTCACAAACTCATGAGGTTTATAATCATGAATTTCCTAAGGATCATGTTTCTAAACCTGCCATGAGGTACACCTTAGAATTACTTCAACCTTGAGAAAACATGGATTAACAAGCAAAGTTAATGCCTTCTGCCTTAATCTCAGCTTAAAAAGAAAAGAGAAAAATTAAAGACTGGCTTCTTCTCTTCCCAGGGCTACCATTTAATCAGCTACCCTATCATGTTACCAGTCACAGTGGTTTAGTATCTGATACACTTCATCCTCCATTCCCAGGACTCAGATTCTTCCTGTATTTTTTTCACCCTCTAGCACAGACATTTACCACTTACCCCTAATTTATGACAAACAACCTCTCTGTACCAAGTTTACTTTGGCACAAGATTAACTTCCTAGAGCATAATAAATATATTTTCATCAATCACTTATGTTCTTATAAATGCCTACAGCATTAATTTCAAGTGATCTTGGCTGCAATTCAAGGTTTTTTTTAATCTCTCCTAGGTCCTAAAATCTCACAAAGCTTGAACTGATTTGGTTTTTCATTAAACTTTTCTTTAATACTAGGATTGATAAGCTTTGACTTCAGGCCTTAAATCTGATTTTCTAATTCTTGCTTGCATTTTTCTAATTCTTGCTTGCACACATGTATTCTATATCTATCAGTCTCTCTGTATAGTTATATATAGAGTGAGACCAAAGTATGGTCTGTGGACCTGAAGCATCACTAACATCTGGGAACTTGTTAGAATATAGAATTTCAGAACTACTAGATCAGAAACAGCATTTTAACAGAATCCCCAAGAGTTTTATGCACATTAAAGTTTGAGAAGTGCTGCTTTAGAGTTATACTTTTAAAAGCACACACCCATAGACACAGACACACACCTCTCATGTTGATTATTATATATAAGATGATACATAATGCATTGTGTAAATTTTTACAGTTCCTTTATTCCAAAGGCATAAGCAGTGATGGCTAAAGCTGGTTTATACAAGCTAGCAAAATCCAATTATTAAAATTATAGTAAGTTTCTGAAATAGTCGCTAAATGCATCCATTCTTAACATTAAATGATGCAAACTTAGGAGGAAATCATACTGGGGACAAAAGTGGCATGCTAAAAACTCATAACTTCCTAGTTATTTTACTCATTCTACTATTAATATATGCTGAAGTGACAGAACTATTATGCCTGTTTGGTGTAATACTTTATAATAATGTGTATGCCTCTTTGCAACTGAGTGACCTTTGGTTAGTTGCTTTATATCAGTCACTAAAATAATATCTATGCCATGGAAATTCACAAATGTTACAAATCAGAGCTTGGTTTATTGTGTTGATTGTCTGGATTTGGAAAAGTGATGGAGAAAATGATAATAATGCAGATTAGACTTCAAGGTATGTCTTATCCATAAACAGATGAATGGATAAAGAAGATGTGGTGTGTATATATATATACATATATATATATGCTGTGTATGTATATATACATTTTATATTCACATCATATATATATGTGTGTATTTTTTAGACACACACAGACACACACAGACATAAACACAAAATGATATATTACATAGCCATAAAAGAATAAAATTTTGCCATTTGAAACAACATGAATGGATTTGGAGGGCATTATGCCAAGTGAAATAAGTCAGACAGAAGGAAATACTGTATGACATCACTTAAATGTGAATCTAAAACCCACGACAAACTAGTGCATATAACAAAAATAGAGGCAGACTCACAGATACAGAGAACAAATTAAAGTCACCAGTGTATGTGTGTGTGTGTGTGTGTGGTGGAGGGCGATATAGTGGAAGGGGAGGGAAAGGCACCAAGTTTTGAGTATAATATAAGCTACAAGGATATATTGCACAACACAGGGAATATAGCCAATATTTTGTAATAACTAAATGGAGTGCAAGATTTAAATTTTGTACAAAATTTAAGAAACCAAAGAAAAAAGATTTAGTTTAAAAATCACCTTTTAGGTACATCACAAAACATATACTAACGTGTTTTCTTTTTCTGAAGAAGACTGTTGAACATTGACTAGCACAAGGCTGGGCGAAGACACTAGAACTAGAATGTTCCTACAATGAGCAAAAACCTGGCGTGTTTTGGATATAACAAAACATACTACAGTAATCCACCCTATAGTTAGTTAGTTCAGTCTCTCAGTCGTGTCCGACTCTTTGTGACCCTATGAATCGCAGCAGGCCAATCCACCCTATAGGTTTTCATCAATTCATGCATAATATATTCAAAATTCTAAACACGTACTTCATTAGAGACTGGAATAAGTGTGTTTTTCAGTTTCTCATTAAGAAATCAGCTCATTGTTATTTAAATATATCAAAAAAAACTGAACTAGGAGATTTGAATTATAAATGAAATATTGATTTACTCTCTAGCTCTATCTACTCAAAGACAAAATAGTTGAATGAAATCTGAAAAGATCCATTATTAAGATATACAACTTACCTATTCAAACGGCAACTCTCACATCTGAATGTCTAACTGATTTCTTAGTCTAGATTTCTGGGTGTAACATAAACACAGGAAAATGCCAAAACATCAATCTAGCTTTACAAATTCAGGTAGAACTGTTTTATCCTTACCACATTTGGAATCTATACCCATAATGTATAAATCAAATAAAAATTCAGTTCAGTCTCTCAGTCGTGTTTGACTCTTTGCAACCCCATGGACTGCAGTATGCCAGGCTTCCATGTCCATCACCAACTTCCGGAGCTTGCTCATGCTTATCTCCATTAAATCAGTGATGCCATACAACCGTCTCATCCTCTGTTGTCCCCTTCTCCTGCCTTCAATCTTTCCCAGCATCAGGGTCTTTTCCAATGAGTCAGTTCTTCATATCAGGTGGCCAAAGTATTGGAGTTTCAGCTTCAGCATCAGTCCTTCCAATGAATTCCTGCATCTTTGTTTGGGAACAACCATGTGTATAGCACACTCAACAATACAGATATGGTTTCTGGCAGACATTCATAGTGGAATGGTCAGAGGAGCCTGTTTAATTTTCATGGACAATGAAGATTTGTTTAAATTCCTCCACACTGGATTGAAAGTTGATCTTCCATATTGCTTTAACATATACTGTGGTCAAATTTTCAAAGATGTGAATGCAAAATAATAAGATTCAGCAACATTTTTTGCATTGTCATATAAAAATTATGTTTCTTGTAAGATTCATGTAAGATTCTACACATATGTGTAGAATATATATGTAAATTTACTTATATTTGTATAGGTCTTACAGGCCAAGGCTACCACATGTACTAAGCTTTTGTTTTTCTCTACAGTCCTAGTAAAGGATTGGCTTTTATTTTGGAAGTTGCATTATTTTAGAATGCATGTGAAGCAGAGCATACAACGCCCTGTATTCTATGGGAAAGGAGAATTTCTAAACAAGCTCCCCTCCCACCCAAGATGTTTTTATTCTGATTGTTTTTTACCCGAAAGAAATGCTGAGTGCACTTTTTCTCAATCATGACACAAATTTAGCAAGACTCAACAGAAACTCAAAAGAGCCTATACTATGCATGCCAGACTTCACTTCTGTCCTGAAATTTGCAGTTTCAATTGATGCTAATGAATAAGTCCGAGTAAACTTAATGGGCTTTAATTTTATTTCTAACAACTAGGAGAATGGACGTTTATGTGTTTGCATATAATATAAAAATAAAGAGATGTTTAGACAATAAAGAAGGGCAGGATTTTTCTGTGGTAATATTTCAAGAGAACAGTTTTACCAGACATATTACTTCAGGCACGAAAAACTAGGTCACAAGCAACATTAGGAAAACACACCAACTTTTAAAACTGTGTGGGCTCCAAAAGGGAAGCACACAATGCAATTATTTACTGTTTACGCAGTGCCTAATAGATAAGAAAGCAGAAATATATTTTATTGTGAAATCTTCGGAATAACCTTGTTCAGTTGTTAAATTGTGTCTGACTTTTTGCCACCCCCTAGACTGCAGCACATCAGGCCTCCCTGTCCTTCACCATGTCCCAAGCTTGCTCAAATTCATGTCCATTTAATCAGTGGTGCCATCCAACCATCTCATCCTCTGTGGTCCTCTTCTCCTCCTGCCCTCAATCTTTCCCAGCATCAGGGTCTTTTTCAAATGAGTTGGCTCTTTAAACCAGGTAGCCAGAGTACTGGAGCTTCACCTTTAGCATCAGACCTTCCAATGAATATTCAGGGTTGATTTCCTTTAGGATTGACTGATTTGATCTCCTTGCTGTCCAAGAGACTTTCAAGAGTCTTCTCCAACACCATAGTTCAAAAGTATCAATTTTTCAGTGATCAGCCTTCTTTATGGTCCAACTCTCACATCTGAAGTAGAAAAACCAGAGCTTTGACTATATGGACCTTTTTCAGCAAAGTGATGTCTCTGCTTTTTAATATGCTGTGTAGTTTTGTGATAGCTCTTCTTCTAAGGAGCAAGTATCTTTTAATTTAGTGGCTGCAGTCACCTTGTGCGGTGATCCTTTCTTCTTTTTTTTTTTTTGAATTCTGAATAACCTATTAGCTATTAATTAGCACTTTTCCCCCTTTATTTTGTCAGTCTGAAATCAGTTTTGAAGTACCACCTTCCCACCTGACAGAGAAATTCTAAATATCAAGGTTAAAATTTAATTATATACTCAAAACTGTTAAATTTATAGGTTACATGAAATCACTCATTACCAAAGTCGGCTAGAGCCTCCTCTTTTTTCCATTATGTCTTCTTCATGTCTTCCGTGGCTTACTCTTTCTTTCTCATTAGGACGGTGGATGTTGTTCAGGTATTTGTCAAAATGACTAGTATAATTGATTTGCAATATTGTCTTGGTTTCAGGTGTACAGCAAAGTGAATCAGTTATACATATCCATATATCTACTCTTTTTTAGAGTCTTTTCCCACATAGGCCATTACAGAGTACTGAGTAGAGTTCCATGTGCTATAGGGTAGGTTCTTAATAGTTATCTATTTTATATAGGGTAGTGTGCTTATATCAATCCCAATCTCCCAATTCCTCAATGATTTTTTACTGTCTAGGTCTAAATTTTTCCATTTGTCATTCAATCACTTTCTTAATCTAAATGCCAATAGTCTCTAGAATATATTGCCCACTTGAATTGAACCTGTAGTTCCAGCGATCTTATTTATTTCCCCTCTTGCTGTTTCTGTTCTGTTTGTTTGTTGAACCTTCCTTTCTCACTGTCCTGTCTTTGTTTCTTGTATAAATTTCCTGGTGGTGCCATAACAAAACAGCTCAAATTAGATGACTTTAAATAACAGAAATTCTCTTGCAGTTCTGGAGGCCAGAAGTCATAAATCCAGGCATGTTGGCAGGGCCAGACTCTCTCTGAAGTCTCTCAAGTAGAACCTGTCCCACGGCTGTCTCTTAGCTCCTGGTGTTACCAGCAATTCTCCTTGGCTTTTGCTGCCTTGTAGACCCATCAATTCAAACTCTGCCTCTGCCTTCACACGGCTGTTTTCTCTCTGTATCTGAGTCTGGATTTCATCTCTTCTTACAAGGACATCATTTCTATTGGATTAAGATCTCAGTTCAGGACGACCTCACCTTAGCTTGCTTGTGTGTGCAAAGATCCTGTTTCTAAATAAGCTCACATTCACAGGTAACAGGAGGTTGGGACTTCAATCCATCTTTTGGAGGACACAATTCAACTCAGAAAATACCATTTCTCACTGCTCAAAATATGCCCCAACTCCATCAAGGAGATGCTTCTCATTTCTTCAGCTCCTACTTTTCCAAATTTTCATTGATTGAATGATTCATTGGGGGCATTAACTATGACAGTTTTGTTCATCCTGTACTCAAGGAGGCTGGAGGAGTGGCTGCTACATATTAATAGTAAGAACTCAATCAGTATTTGTTGAACAAAAGACTATATTCAACAAGCAAATGAATTTATACTATATAATTCAGTTATTTTTGGACTTAGTGGCTTAGGGTTATTTGCTTTATTTAAATTAATTGCTCCTCTAAAAGAATGTGAAGGACACTGTTTTATCCCTGTTTTCAATTTCATAGTCACAGAGTCCAGCATAGGATTCCCACGTGGATGATAATCTGATAAATGCTTTGCTAATTGATTGGTCTAGAAAAATCTGATTGAAAGGCACAGAGACATCAATTGCTTGTTTAGAGACATTTAGGAAAAGTGGAAGGCTATTTCAGGCAGGAAAAGGCCTATTGAGATTAAAGCAAAGCCAAATAGATTGGTGATTAATGTTTTGCTTAAACCAAATGCAAAGTCTTTCAATATTATAGAAAAATCCAGATATCTAGCTGATTAGAATTGTTTAGATACCATCTGGACATATCTTTCAGATTTCAAGTTTTTATTCTTTTGATGATATGTTTTTCTCTTCATTTGTAAGTTTTATTAGGAAAAAAACCACATATCTGTTTATATACCCAATTTAGTGCTAAATAGCAGTTTAACTAGAAAATCATAAGAACAACTCCCGCAGCCTTGACTATTAACTTTTCATAACTCCTCATCAGCTTCACAATGGGAAACAGAAGAAGCCTCACACCTGGGGTCATAAACACGACAAAGAACACCTGAAATAAGAGAATTAAACAATTTCCATCTTTCTATTAATGCTTTTACTTAAGTAGTCTCTTTATCCCAAAAGTAAGCCCAAATGCTCATTTTCTTAACCCTGCTGATTAAATATCTGCAAAATTTAACAGACATCCATGCCACCCACAGAAAATAAAGGAAATAAAAGAAACTGCACAAATTCCCATAAATCACAGATGGAGAAAGGGAAAACGGGATTTGTCAAGTGGGCATAAATCTTCTGCACATGTTTGAGGTGAAAATGTTTTGGGGAAATGGTACAGTTGGGAAATTTATGTATGTGCTCTTTTTTTTTTGTTTTTTTCAGTTGAGTATTGTGTGATAGCACACATATAGGGCAGACTCTTTCCTGTATCACAAAGCCCTCAAGCCATGAAAGGGTCTGGTTCAGGCCACCTTATTTGCAATGCAAATTAACAAACAACAAGGTGCCTTCAATTGCAGGTGAGCCTTAATAAGCCTGCTGATTGCTTCTTAAGAGTGCAGTTATTTTGTGCTTAAGGAATGCCTGAATGGTTGAGAAACAGCATTTCACAAGAACCCTCACAATGGACAGAAGTGATTGCATGTGGAAGAGCAGGTATGGTTATTGTGGCTGAGAAAAGAGTTCAGATTTTTGTCCACTGAAATGCATTCGTGGGATGTCAGACATGTTTTTCTACAAAGCTCTCAAGTGCACAGAGAGTAGGTTTAGAATGTATGCCAGTCTAGGAAAGACCCAACAGTATAAATTCCTTCACAAGTATCTTTCAGAGGTATAACTCTGGCAGAAACATAGAGGCTTAGAGGTTGATAAAAGATACAAATTGGCCTACCTGTGCCAGGACCAGGTTCTTATATAGGTAGAAAATCCATTTTTAGGAAACCTTCCCATGGTTCAGGCAAACAGACTTCTTGGCTTTCACTGGTGAAGAAAGTCCATTCCCCATTGCTCATTCCTTTGCTCTTGATTTTATGGGGAACCTAAGGAAATTCACTATTCCCCTTGGAACAGCTCTTTTCTGTACTTAAAATGGTATTTAATTGCCTTCGACATATTGGATTTCTAAATTTATACCCTATCTAAAGGCGAGATGGAAATACAACTTTTGCCAGTAATCGGATTAAAAGTCTTTAAATAACTCATCCCATGCTGACTTTGCTGCACAAATGCTTTCCCAAAGTGATCTAGAGCACTGCAGTGAACAAGCAGCAAAAAGGGAAAGAACCAAGTGTTACAGAGAAGACTGCTTGGTTTCTTGAACCTGCTCAACCAATGATCATCTCTTTCCCTGTGCAAAATAAGGGGACATCTGTGCTTCATAGTCCATGCGCTTACCATTCCCCCAAACCACCTATAGGATGGAAAATGTTAGAAGACTACAAGTTGATTACTCTCTCATAACTTATACTAAGAATTTTAGAAAGTTCACATTAATAAGATTGACATCTCCTTTAGTAAAGAAGGTGTGTCTACAAGAAATCACATGGTCCTGATGCAGCCAGAGGATAGAGTTGAGTTTGGTGAGAACCTTGCAGGGTATATGAGCCTCCAGTTGACTGCAGACAGCACTTTTCTCTGTTGGATTAGAATTTTAGAATTAGGATGCCTCTGTTTGGGAAACCACTGACCTAAACCACTCACCCTGGTCAGGCATGAGAGCAACCACTTGCATGAGTTACCTTATAGCAGGAAGTCCTGGTAAAGAATGCAGAACTGACAAAGCTTCCACCTACCAGAATGATATGAAAAGTGAAAGCAAAAATCATTCAGTCATGTCCGACTCTTTGCGACCCCATAGACTGTAACCAGCCAGGTTCTTCTGTCCATGGAATTCTCCAGGCCAGAATACTGGAGTGGGTAGCAGTTCCCTTCTCCAGAGGATGTCCCCAACTCAGGGATCAAGCCCAGGTTTCCTGTATTGCAGGAAGATTCTTTACCATCTGAACCATACAGAAAATGTCAAAAGGAGAGAGGAAATGCCAGTCCGTACATCCTACCAACCTCCCAGAATCCTCGCTGGAATCCACCTTGGCTGAGCAATGCACACACCATCAGGAAGGCCCCTGAATCAGAATGATTGGCCAAAAACAACCCTGAAACTAACCTTATCACCATAAAAGATGAGACTGGGGGTACATGGCAGAGCAGTCCTTCTGGTTTCCATTACCCTGCTGTTCTCTGCCTGGGCGCCCCTTCCCAGTAAAGTCTCTTTGTCAGCACGTGTTTCCCCTCAGAGAATTCATTTCTGTATGTCAGACAAGAGCCCCCTCCCAGGCCCTGGGAGGGATCCTCCTTCCTGCAACACTTCCATTACTCATGCTACTTTCTGGACAGTCAAGGTTTTTTGATTTTCTGTTGTTTCTGATGCAACAAATATGCTCCTATGTATGAGCACCTTCTCCAACAGGCCCTGTCACTCTGCTTTTCCCCAAGGCTTCATGATATCAGGTCATGGAGTTCCAGTTGCAACATGGTTCTGAAGGTTTCTTGGCTGACCCCACAAGGAATTCTGGAGTGCAGATGGCTGTCAGATTGGTCCTAAGTTTAGCCTAGTCCCCTGCCTTTCACAGTTGCTGAATGTGGACTGTGTCCTACTGACTGTACTCCCCTCAGCTGGGAAGACAAGGCTTTCCTTGACAAGCCTGTCAAATCACATCCAAGAGGCCACTTTGCACCTGCCTCATCCCTCAGCCCCTCCCACCTGATTTAATATTTAAGGAGACACTGATGGGTCCTTGCTGTGCACTAGCTATATTAGTCTACTAGGCAGACTCAAGCCTTGTAAGCCCAGAAGAGTCACCAGGATGGTCTATCTAGCTGTCTTTCCACATAAGCAGAGTCCCCCAGCATTGCTGGAGTATACAGGCTTAGAATCCAGACCCAGATAGACTGCTCTGCTTACCTTGCTTCTGCCTGCCACTCTATCATCTGAGTGCTTTCTGAGTCTCCTGGAAAGGACCTGGAGAGGGATTTGGGGTCTGGGTGTAAAGGAAAGGACACAATGACGTGCAGGAAAATGATTCCAAATGATTTGGCTAAAAGCAATTGTCCAAATGGCACAATTAAACATTGGTTTAATGATTTTTCTGGTAACTTTAGAGTACACTAGGGGCAGGTTCCCCTGCCCTGAAGTGTTGACTGTCACAAATAAAGCTAAGCAATGCATTTTTTTAAAGTAGGCAAAATTCTGAACAATAGACAAAATTATTATTCACAAATGACATGCTAATCAAAACTACAAATATATTATTTAAAGTATGATTGATTGACTGGTGACCTATTCAGTTTGACAAAATTATTTCTGCAGACTTGTTTGCCACTCAAGAATCTGCTGCAAAATCGTTCCAAATGCCAAGGATGGAACTGGGCCTGTCCTTAACCCACACTCCATCCCACACCCCAGCACCAACAGCAGGACCACCCAAAGGATTTTGCCTTATGATGGCAGCTAAATTCAAGCCTAAGGTGTTTTAGGCTCAAGTTTAATCCTGTTCTCAGCACTATTTATTTGGAATTTATGGTGCTGAAATGTATTCTACGTATGCAGTAAGTCCCCTATGTATGAACGAGTTCTGTTCTGGGAGTGTGCTCAGAAGTCCAACTTTATAAGTCCAACAGTTAGTCTAACTAACACAATCAGCTATATAGTATTGTAGGTTTCTAATACTTTTCACACAAATAATACATTAAAAACAAACACAAAAGATAAAGAAAGCATTTTTAATCTTATAATTAGTCTCTAAATTGTGTCTGAATTTTTGCGACTCCATGGACTGCAGCATGCCAGGCTTCCCTGTCCTTCACTATCTCTTGGAGTTTGTTCAAATTCTGTCCATTGAGTCCATGATGCTATCTAATCATCTCATTCTCTTACAATACAGTACTGTGAAAAATATGCTAGGACTAGCTATATCACTGCTGATTTTATACTTGTTTCTGGACATCCTGGATTTGACATAAAGATACTGTACTACTGAGCTATATACAGTGCTGTACAATAAAGTACACAAAAGCACAAACACTTGTAAAGGACGCTCTCATGCGATGGTATACACCAGACACTTGCAGTAACTTACATGAACGGACGTGCAAACGCACGTTCACATCTTTGAAAGTTCTCAACTTGAAGGTTTGAATGTAGGGGACTTATTGTGTGTTATTCAGAGAGGGCTGAGAGGCAACTGACAGACGTATATGGGCCATCCTTCACGGATCACTAGTCTCCATCTATTCATTTCTAACCTGGAATGCTTCATTATGTAAGTTTATACATCAGGACCCATGAGGTGGTAAGTTTGAACCTCCTGCTATGGATCATTTTTAAATAGGAAGCAATTGATCACTACCACTTGAAAATACATCAGTCACTAAGATGGCTCAAATTAAATCACCTCAATCAACATTTTAAAATGCTCTTGATGTATGCAATCACAGGCCACTAGAGCATAAAGTGGATTTTTTTAAGGCACCAACTGAAGCTATTTGAAGGAACTCTAAATAATATTCTGATCTGACTAGAGCTCAGAATTTCTAAAAATACTTCAATTGTTTTTAATTCTGATTCAGGTCATCTGCATTTACAAAGACAGAGATTTTAGTGTTGGATGGCATCACTGACTCAATGGACATGAGTTTGAGCAAGCTCCGGGAGTTGGTGACGGACAGGGAAACCTGGCGTGCTGCAGTCCATGGGGTCGCAAAGAGTCAGACACAACTGAGTGACTGAGCTGAACTTGAGGGGAATTAAATTTCTTTGGAGCTGGCCAGGAAAAAGATGATCTAATAAGATCAAGAAGATGAATAGCAGATGTGTTTATCCTCTGACCCCTATATAACATCATCCAAGTTATAAAGCCATTCATTGCGATGGAAGAATTGGAAACTGGAGTCTTCTAGTCTGAGTGGGTGCAGTGGTCAGGAAAACAGGTAAAACGTAACAAGACACAAAGGAGAGGCGAAGTCAGATCTTGGTAGAAAGATGATGGGAGTAACAGAGAGGCCAGGGAAAGAGTTCACAGCAAGAGAGTGAAAAATGAAGAGAGAAGAGAGAAATGTACCTTTCATTTCATTCTTTAAACCCAATTTTTAATCATTGTCATGGCTTAAACCTTCAGACTTTTTTCAAGTTTGATAATTCAGTGCCTTGCGCATTTATTTGAAGTCTCTACAGAAACATATTTAGAATAGCAAATCTAATGAACTAAAACAGTATATTAATAAGTAACCTGTGCAAAGACACAGCATATATGAAT
The DNA here is from genome assembly GCF_014754425.2 of Oryx dammah. Taxonomy (NCBI): domain Eukaryota; kingdom Metazoa; phylum Chordata; class Mammalia; order Artiodactyla; family Bovidae; genus Oryx; species Oryx dammah. Next base: position 22,098,684 of record NW_024070211.1, read on the forward strand.
CATATGCATTTACATGTTCAAGTTATTTAATTAGATAGTATTTTTTACATGATTTACATACAAATTTTAGGGGGAGAATCACTTTCTAATTAGGATCAAGCGATCTTAAAATTTACATTTCTAACTAATTAGTGTTGATGTTGAGAGACCCACATTAATTATACTGCAATCTGTGGCAGAAGAAGATACATGTTTTAACTCAAATAAATAATACAACAAAGGTACATAAATTATCATCTTTCTTCAGTTAACTGTAAACACTAAGCTTATTTTTTTTTAAGTCTATAGTCCTTGTTATCACTGTCAACGAACTTTCTCCCATCTTCAATCCATTAAGATAAATGGGAATTTTTAGAAGCATTCTTGTATTTCCTTACTACCCTGTGATGGCCCCTAAATTAAACATGGTAAAAGCTATGAAGCTAAAAGCAAGACAGGGCCATACAGGTCCCAGTGATGAAAGGTGAAGGTGGAAGCTGCAAGGACTTCCATCTCTTGAAGCACAGAAAAACTAACTTATCTGTCAAATTCCACTCCCCAAAGTCTATTCCAGGAACAGATTTTTCTCTACTGGTCTCCATTCTTATCATATCTGGCAATTAATCATTTCCTCCATAAAATAGTTCTCATGTTCAGTGAAGTGTTCAAATGCCACTTTACAAGGATGGTTGACAATGAGAATAGATGGATGGAGAATTGTATACAATAGCCAGAGCGGCAATTTCAGAGCTACCCACTGAACAGGAAAAAATGTGATATGTTCTCAAGTCCCTGGAAAGGTTAGACACAGACTTCTTAGGGACTGAATCTAGGATAACCTAGTGAGACTCCTTACATAGAAAAAGCAGATAAGGTACATCCGACATTTATTTAAGGTGAGTCATCTTTCAGCTTTAAGAAATGTTTGCATTGGTAAAACAATTTTGAAATAGTATATGAGCAACTTTCACCATGCCTATGTGCAAATGATCACTAATGTTCTCTTTTAAAAGAAGCATTATTCACTTAATGGATAAATTCCTTTCTCTTTCAGTCATCCCAGTTATCCTGGCACAATGAATCCATTCCACAGGAGCAAAGTACCCATCCCATGTTTTCTAAATGCCAGTTTTAAATTCAAAAGTGAAGATCCAGGATATGAGGATACCTTCTCCTCTGGCCATCTTACTCTTGAGAGAAAATAAGATTCTGTGAGATTCTGGTGAGGCAGGATGGATTTTACGGTAGTCATTGGGTGATACAAAGATGGACAGGACATTCTGATGCTACCTTGTGTGCGTGCATGCAAAGTCACTTCAGTCGTGTTCGACTCTTTGCAACCCCATGAACTGTAGCCCACCAGGTTCCTCATTCCATGGAATTCTCCAGGCAAGAATACTGGAGTGGGTAGCCATTCCCTTCCCCAGGGGATCTTCCCGACCCAAGGGTAGAACCAGGGTCTCCTGCATTGCAGGCAGATTCTTTGCCATTTGAGGCACCAGGGGGCCAAATTCTGGTAAGAAAGATGACATATATGAATAATCGCATAAAGTATGGACTTCCCTGGTGGTCCAGTGGTTAAGACAGAACACACATGGGTTTGGATCACTGACTGTGAAACTAAAATCCTCACATGCCCCATGATATGGCCAAAACAAAAACAATAGCATAATGTAGAATAGCTCAATAAAAAAATAAACAGTAAAGTATATGCAATATATGTGTTTCTTGGCCATCTGTAAATCTTCTTGAGAAATGCCTATTAGATCTGCCCATATTTTCATTGGGTTGTTTATTTATTTATTTATTTTTATATTGAGCTGAGTGAGCTGCTTGTATATTTGGGAGATTAATACTTTGTCAATTTCTTCATTTGCAAATATTTTCTCCCATTCTAAGGGCTGGTTTTTGTTTTGTTTTGTTTATGGCTTTCTTTGCTGTGCAAAAGCTTTCAAAGTTTAATTAAGTCCTATTTGCTTATTACTCAGCCATCAAGAGGAATAAAAATAATGCCATTTGAAGAGGCATGGATAGACCTAGTGAATGTCATATAGAGTGAAGTAAATCAGAAAGAGAACAAAGTATCATATAATATTGTTTATATGTGGAATCTAGAAAAAATGGTACAGTTCAGTTCAGTTCAGTCGCTCAGTCGTGTCCGACCTTTTGAGACCCCATGAATCGCAGCATGCCAGGCCTCCCTGTCCATCACCAACTCCTGGAGTTCACTCAGACTCACGTCCATCGAGTCTGTGATGCCATCCAGTCATCTCGTCTTCTGTCGTCCCCTTCTCCTCCTGCCCCCAATCCCTCCCAGCATCAGAGTCTTTTCCAATGAGTCAGCTCTTCTCATGAGGTGGCCAAAGTACTGGAGTTTTAGCTTTAGCATCATTCCTTCCAAAGAAATCCCAGGGCTGATCTCCTTCAGAATGGACTGGTTGGATCTCCTTGCAGTCCAAGGGTACAGATGAACTTATTTGCAAAGAAGAAACAGAGACTTGGATGTAGAGAACAAGCTTATGGATACCAAGAGAGGAAGGGGGTGGATGAAATGAGATTGGCATATATACACTACTATGTGTAAAATAGATAACTAATGAGAACCTACTATATAGCACAAGGAACTCTAACTCAGTGCTGTATGGAGACCTAAATGGGAGGAAATTCTAAAACAGGGGATATACGTATACATATAACTGATATACCCTGCTCTGCAGCAGAAACTAACACAACACTGTAAAGCAACTATACTCCAATAACATTTTTTTAAGTGCACATAATTTAAAACCATTTATATCAACAACTTAAATTGTTCAGCTATATGAGATGAATCTTTCTTTTTTAGGGGATACAATACAATAGAACAGGAGTAACTGTAAATATCTCTCCCCCTCACTTACTCTCCTCACTTCATGAAAATTTGAGTGAATTTCATCTTTATGTTTCTTAAAGGATTAAAGAGAAACTGGAAAGACACTAGATATGAGCTTCTAAAACTGGAAGTAGAAATGACCAATAAAAGATCCAATAACGAAATTCAAGCAAAATGTGTTACTTATTTCTAAAAAGGGGACTGTTCTTCATTATCTTCGCATGTGTCTGAAGATAAAGAAGAAATGGATTTAAATTTATCAATAAAGAGCTAGTTTAGAACCAGCTTGTAAATTCTTGACTAATTGGTAAGAACAAAGTAAACATTTATATTTCTAATAAACCATATAGCCATAAATTTAAATTTGTAGTTGCTAATGGTGGGACACATTCCGTGGAAACATTTAACTGAGCACCCACTTATAAGAGTTTTAGTGTAAATATGTGAAAAATTGTAAAACAAAGCAGAATCTTCTGCTCCAGTGGAACACAGAATCTAGCAGAATTTTCTTCTTTAGTATGAACCAGAGCTCAGGATTGTCTCCTGCACAAGGCAGTATTACTCTGGCATTCAGATAAATCAAAGTCTTTGTTATATTCTGTTAAAATTTAAAAAAAAATTTTAACTTTAAATGGTTTTCTTTTCTAAATGAAAAGATTAAAGGTATACTCATTAATTTGGTCAAACCTTACAATCAAATCTTACCTATAGACTGATTTGTATTTTGAAATTTTAAACAAAGCTAAAGAGAATGCCTTAATCTAGAAGAATTTCCTTAAGAGATCCATTAGGTAAATCTCCTGTGTACTCTGCATATTGGTTTTTTTTTTTCTAAATATTAGTGGAGATTATTTCTGTTGTAACACTTAATCAGGTAACTGAAGTAAAAGGAGAGAGAACTAAAGTCCAACAAATCAGTCACCAAAGAACCCTAAAAATGATACCACATTATTTCTGCCTGATCAAACACTTTTGTTCTAGAAAACTTCATATATTAGCACTGTTGTTTGTCACTACTGACTCATTTGGGCATTAAGAATTTTATCCTCTCATGATGTTGAACACAGAAAAGCAAACGTTTCATTAGGCACTATCATTTTCCTACCTGGCTGCCACAAGACCTTTGGTCTTGATTAACATAATAATGAATTACATTTATCTCTGTGTATTCACAAATACACTCTGGGGACCAATAAAATGGCATATGGCATAACTGAGTCATCTGTTCAATCATAATTATTATTAGCTAAACACATTCAGCCTGGTGGAAGTTCACGAGAGCCCATCTTGTTCTTCAGATTCAAGGGTTAAGATGTTGTTCTGGTCCTTGTTTTAGGTTTAATTACATTCAGTTTTTCCTATTTTCCTTGTAGCGTTTACATCAGGCGTTTCTATAATATAGCATTAGAGTTTTTGTTCCTTTGTTTGAGTCACAAAGGTAACCACAATAGGAGTTAAAGTGAGGTTAATTCAAAGTGATGTTTTTTCTTTTATCAATAAAAGACCGTTACTGAAGGCCTGATGGGCTCTTCCATACTTTACCAACAAACATTAGCAAGCCATCCAGCAATAAACCTGAGAGCCTCTTTAAAAGAATGTTAACAATTGTCATTAAATCTATATGATAAAACACTGTCCCTCAGTAACTTCAGAGCTGAATAGAGATCCACATGAGGCAAAAGACAGCTTAGGAAACTTAAAGGATGTGCACTGCATTCACTCTGGAACAGTGTTGGGCCAATGCCTGGTTGCAGGATAGTTTTGATAGATACTGAATCAATGAAGGAAGAAGCAGAGGATGGAAGGAAAGACAAAGGCAGAAATCAAAGCCAAATCACATTCTCAGTCTCAGAGGAGAAGGTGTCACAGCACAAGTCAGACAGGGACTAGATCTTGGACTATGAAATGAAGCCAGTGTAAGGAACTACTACTGGTGACAAAATGGTTCATCAGGAAATGAGGTCTCATGAAGAAAGTCAGACCCAGAGCGACTCAAATTCATTGAGACAGTATATTAAAAAGCAAAGACATCGCTTTACCAACAAAGGTCCATCTAGTCAAGACTATGGTTTTTCCAGTAGTCATGTTATGGATGTGAGAGTTGGACTATAAAGAAAACTGACCACCAAAGAATTGATGCTTTCAAACTGTGGTGTTGGAGAAGACTTTTGAGAGTCCCTTGGACTGCAAGGAGATCCAACCAGTCCATCCTAAAGGAAATCAGTCCTGAATATTCTTTGCAAGAACTGATGTTGAAGCTGAAACTCCAATACCTGATGCAGAGCTGACTTATTTGAAAAGACCCTGAAGCTGGAAAAGATTGAAGGTGGGAGGAGAAGGGGATGACAGAGGATGAGATGGTTGGACGGCATCACCAACTCAATGGACATGAGTTTGAGTAAACTCTGGGAGTTGGTGATGGACAGGGAGGCCTGGTGTGCTACAGTCTGTGGGGTTACAAAGAGTCAGACACGACTGAGTGACTGAACTGACGGACTGATCAGGTTGGCCTAGTTTTTTTTTTTTTTTTTTGAGAGGCAAATTGAACCCATTGGCAAATATTTGACAAAAGGCTTTCATCTGAGAACTCCTCCAAAAAAGTTATGAAAATGATGTTTTTAATGTTTGGATTCTTGGAGACTAACCTGCTTGGTGGGTGTGCACATGGTCAGTTATGTCAGACTCTTTTGCCATCCCATGGACTGTAGCCCTCCAGCTTCTCTGTCCAAGGGATTTTCTAGGCAAGAATATTGGAATGGGTTTCCATTTCCTCATCCAGAGTATCTTCCCTACCCAGGGATAGAATCCTCATCTCCTACATTGACAGGCAGATTCTTTGCCACTGAGCCACTTGGGAAACCCCAACCTGTCTGGTAAATATGTTAAATCTCATATGGACCGGTGCTTCTGAAAATCCCAGGACTGCTCACGCAATTCCTGATTAAGAGAGTGGATCATCATAAGACTTTTTAAAAATTATTTTCTAAAGATAAGTCTATGTATTACCTAATCAAACTGAAATTTTAAGAATTTGTTGATAATCTTTAATAAGCTTAGTGAAAGCTGAGCCTCTAACCAAAGTGAAGACAAGAAAAGTTTCCTCCAGTCTTCTTAGGGACCCTGACTGTGTCTGAAAATTAAACTGACAAAGATGAACTAACAAGAGAATAGCATACAAATTCATTTAATATAAGTTTTACATGATTTGAGTGACCTTACTGAGAGCTGCACCATAAAAAAAGGCTGAGTGCCGAAGAATTGATGCTTTTGAACTGTGGTGTTGGAGAAGACTCTTGAGAGTCCCTTGGACTGCAAGGAGATCCAACCAGTCCATCCTAAAGGAGATCAGTCCTGAGTGTTCAGTGGAAGGAATGATGTTGAAGCTGAAACTCCAATACTTGGCCATGTGATGTGAAGAGCTGACTCATTTGAAAAGACTCTGATGCTGGGAAGGATTGAGGGTAGGAGGAGAAGGGGACGACGGACGAGACGGTTGGATGGCATCACCAACTCAATGGACATGAGTTTGAGCAAACTCCAGGAGATGGTGAAGGACAGGGAAGCTTGACGTGCTGCAGTCCAGGGGGTCACAAAGAGTTGGACACAACTGAGCAGCTGAACAATAGCATAAGGAAATAACCTAAAGAAATGAGAAAACCTACAATAGGATGCAAAAAGAGAGGCGACTGTGAAGAAATGACCAAACTATGTGTGGAGGCTAAGAGAAGATGAGAATTGTTTTAACAAGGTCTGTTGGTACAGAATTCTTTCAACTTCTTGTCCTTAAAGATAAAAAAGTCGCTCTACCTCCCAGTCCAGGAGAGCATCTTGCACATGGGAGTTGGATCTCCTGTTGCTAAGGAAAAGGAAGGTCAGAGTACTCTTCTTCCACCTGCTGTTTCTCAAGTGCCTTTAATTCAAAATAACCAGTGTGCCAAAATGGCATATTTTGGAATGACAATCTCTGAACTCCTCAAAAGAAGTAAGTTGCTTAAGTGTTTACACCAGTAACTTTAAGAGTTGAGAAGTGTGAAATGACCATCCTAGAGAAGGGAAGAGGTATGTGAGGAGACTCTACAGCCTGCCAATGTTTCCTTTATTTCCCCTTAAAATCTATGGTCCTGTTTCATCTTCATCACATAGTCACTTGAACATATAAATGCAATAAAATGCTTTGGGAAGATGCATCATGTTTATTCTCACTTGACACACCCTAGTCACACTTGTGGGTAAAATGAAGGACATTTATACCTTAGTTTCAGACAAAGTCATGGCCATTTTCTATCCACTTCATCGCTGATAAAATTTATGACTAATTATGAGGATAACTTCACTGGCCTATATTTTGAAGGGTGTATGCCACTCATTGTTTCTCGAGCTTTGGGCCATTGAGTGGTACCTTGCACAGAGAATGTATTGAGACTATGAATGTCAAAGATGAGCATATTAGTTTGCTATTGTTACTGGAATAAATGACAGCAAATGTAGTGGCTAACACAACCTGGATTCATTTTCTTGTGCTTCTGGAGTTCAAAAATTTGAAATAGGTCTTGCTGGTTAATACCAAAGCATCTGCAGGTCTTTTTAGAGACTCTTAGGCGGAATCTGTTTTCCTTTTTTTCCTTCCCCTAAAGGCTACTCATAGTCCTTGGCTCATGGCCCTTCCTTCATCTTCAAAGTCAGCAATGAGTCGAAGCTTCTTCGAAGTCCTATCACTCTGACACTTCTGCCTCTTTCTTTTCCATTTAAGGACTCCTGTAATTACATTATGTTCACCCGGTTAATGCAGAACAATCTTGTTTTACAGTCAGTCAATTCCACTTAGCTATATATACTATATGCATGAGCCCTAGGGATTAGGACATGGACATTTCTGCAGAGTCATTGTTCTGCTGGCTATGCTATAAAGTTCAAGCCATTATCACCACCAAAATGGAACACCTGAGACACTAGAATAAATATGTAATTTTATCAAAAAATAATTATTAGTGGGACTTCCCAGTGGTAAAGAATCTGTCAGCCAGTGCAGGAGACACAAGTTTGATCCCTGGGTTGGGAAGATCCCCTGGAGGAGGAAATGGCAACCCATTCCAGTATTCTTGCCTGGAAAATCTCATAGACAGAGGAGTCTGGTAGGCTACATACAGTCCATAGTGTCACAAAGAGTCAGACACGACTGAGCATGCACGCACGACAAATTTTTATTAAGATTTACTGTGAAAAATCTATTAGTCAAGTTTCAAAAGTCTTGCAGTGTAACTCAAAACCACTAATTTATTTGTTTAAAAGGGTAATAGACTAGTACTTTGTTTGGAATATGTCTATGTGATCATCATAAACTTGAAAATTTCAGACAAAAGTGATTTCATTGGCTGTAATATTAAAAGAATGCTCTTAAAATTATATTTCATCCTGTTTTTCTGCTATGTATATATATTTATTTTTATAAGCATTCATTGTCCCAAACAGGATTCAATAGTCTTCAAAATAGGCATCACTTGGAATCTTGATAGAAGTAACAGAATCTTAGGGTCCACCAACTGAACCAGAATCTGAATTTTTATAAGATTCCCAGCTGATTTGTCAGCAGATTAAAGCATGAGAAACACTGATACAGCAGAGTCTCTTACTTATTGTAAACATTTATATTAGCTATCAATATGTTTTTCTGCTTAACTATTTAAAATGCCTTCAAAAAAGACTTTCATTAATGTTTTATACATAAAATTAACATCTTTCATAATCATAGTTTTATTTGCACAATAATAAATGAACACTGCACATCACTGATAAGATTTTCAGCCCATAAAGAAAGAAAAAGACTTATGATCTGAGTTACATTCAGAATGCTTACCTATATTTGAAAGTGAATATTCAAAGGTAAATACACAGAAGAGCTGAATGGCATGCCTTGTTCAATTTCTGAACTGAGTATGCTGATTGGATTTGAGAGTATCATAAAATATCTCATAATGGTTGATTACACAGAAATTTAGGAATTCTAGGGATTACATTGAAACAGGCATCTTGCTGCTCTGCCTTCCAAAGGCCCAGGATAAACCCAAAACCAGAGAAGATTTTAGAGTAACATTAAGGCTGAAGCTGAATTTTCTGTGTGTGTGTTAGTGCATTTTATTACTTTTTAACATGGACTTGGAAAGGAAACAAATCAAAATAAACAATAACAAAAGACTAGTCAACCTAACAACCCCAGGCATTCTTGGGCTGCTTATTAGCTTAGAGCAAAACAAATTCAATGGGAAACTTGAAAGTTGTCTTCACATATTTAGGAGGCTATCAAATGAAAGAAGAATGCAGAATGTACAACGAAGTCCTAAGGGACAAAACAAAAATCAACGTGAAGAAGGTACACGAAGGATTTTATTCTTTACAAGAAATAGTTTTTCAAACATTCAAGAGAGCTATTTAAAGATGAAATGGGCTGGATTGGGAGCTAATGAATTCTCTTCTGCCTTAAGTGTATAACTTTAGGCAGCATGGCCATTTGAAATGAGCGCTGCAGAGGGGACTCAGGTTTCTCTTGGAAGATTAATAACTAACAACAGATATCACTTACTGAGTCCTTCCTAAGAGGCTGGTGAGGTGCTATTGCAACTTACAACTCTGACTCCTTTAATCCCCATTCTATAAGATGGGTACTACTGTTTCCATCATTTTAAACAAAGGCTAAGAGAAGTGAAGTAATGAGTTGTTGGGACAGAATTTGAATCCAAGTCCCTCAAATTATTGAGCTACAAGACACTTCAAATGAAGTAAGATGGATTCAGAACCTCATCATCCCTCAATGGGAACATTGCTTCCTGGTAATTAATGCTTTCAAACTAGAGAAGACCCTTGAGAGTCCCTTGGGCTGCAAGAGATCAAAAAAGTTTTAATTTTCATTGAAAGGATTGTTGCTGAAGCTGATGCTCCAATACTTTGGCCACCTGATGCCAAGAGCTGACTCACTGGAAAAGATCCTGATGTTGAGAAAGACTAAAGGTAAAAAGAGAAGGGGTCGGAAAACGATGAAATGGTTAGATAGCATTACCAACTCAATGGACATGAATTTGAACAAACTCCAGGAGATAATGGAAGACAGAGGAGCTGGAGAGCTACAGTCCCTATGGTCAGAAAGAGTTGGGCATGACTGAAGCATGCAGCAGAGCAGCAGATCATTTAATACTTCTTACTACAAGTTATGTATGGATACATATTTGGAGAGAGGAGAAAGTGAGGTTAGTGTACTTACTGCACAGTTGTTGTGATGATTATACAAGTTAATGGATTAATAAAATAATGCGGGAGCATATGGTTTGGAAGAAATTAAAAAAATGTTTGTTGAATAAAAGTACAAAAGAACCAACTTTCCATTTATGTTAACACATCATGTAACAGAGTTTTGAAGCTAAGAAAAACAGTACTTGGTCCATTACTTTTTTCTTATTTTTATTCAATGCCACAGAAATGTGTACTTGAGTAAAATGAGAAATGTGAGCCATGTGAGGTTTCATGATCATTTGAACTAGAATTAGCCAGAGGTTTCTATCAGCATTAAAGTGGTCCACCCGGTACTTCAAATTAACGTTTCATTCATTAATGGTTTTCATAACGTGTACATCATCTGCTTGATCTGGTAAATGCACTCATCCTGTATCCAATTTTATTTTTAAAGGAAGAGCAATAATTTCCACTCTCTAAATTACTCTTATACACAGTGACAGAGCTTGGCCACATCTAAATCTTCACAGTGTAAGAGTAAAACCTCTTTGATTTCACTTGACTGCAATGAAATTATGCTCTGCATAAAAACAGATATATTTTGGGTTCCAAGATACACACACACACACACACACACACACACACACACACACACACATACATATTATATAAACAAGGCAAATATTAATATTGAAAAATCAAGGGCATCTGAAATCAGATAAAGCTCTTGTTATTCACTGTGGACAAAAACAGATCATGGGGACAGTTTCAAATTGATCCCAGAAATTTTTTATATCTTTCTGATGCCTGCCAGCTGTAGTCAGATCTTCTGTCCTCAGTGTCTCCTACTGTTGTTCAGCTATTCTCTCCAATGCCAAAAATCAAATACTTTCACAACCTGATTCCAACTTTCCTGTTTAATTTAATTAATTTATTTTTACTATTCCCTTTAAAGCTTGCAAAAGTAACTCATTGCATTACCTAGGTTTTAGTCATCCTAAAAGATGATGCTGTGAAAGTGCTGCACTCAATATGCCAGCAAATTTGGAAAACTCAGCAGTGGCCACAGGACTGGAAAAGGTCAGTTTTCATTCCAATCCCAAAGAAAGGCAATGCCAAAGAATGTTCAAATTACTGCACAATTGCACTCATCTCACATGCTAGCAAAGTAATACTCAAAAAATTCTCCAAGCCAGGCTTAAACAGTACATGAACTGTGAACTTCCAGATATTCAAGCTGGATTTAAAAAAAGCAGAGGAACCAGGGATCAAATTGCCAGCATCCATTGGATCATAAAAAAAGCAAGAGAGTTCCAGAAAAACATCTACTGCTTTATTAATTACGCAAAAGCCTTTGACTGTGTAGATCACAACAAGCTGTGGAAAATTCTGAAAGAGATGGGAAAACCAGACCACCTGACCTGCCTCTTGAGAAATCCGTATGCAGGTCAAGAAACAGCAGTTAGAACTGGACATGGAACAACAGACTATTTCTAAATAGGGAAAGGAGTATGTCAAGGCTGCATATTGGTCCCCTGCTTATTTTACTTATATGCAGAGTACATCATGAGAAATACTGGGCTGGATGAAGCACAAGATAGAATCAAGATTGCCAGGAGAAACATCAGTAATCTCAAAAATGCAGATGATACCACCCTTATGGCAGAAAGTGAGGAAGAACTAAAGAGCCTCTTGATGAAAGTGAAAGAGGAGAGTGAAAAAGCTGGCTTAAAGATTAACATTCAAAAAACAAAGATCAAGGCATGTGATCCCATTACTGCATGGCAAATAGAGGGGTAAACAAAGGAAAGAATGAGAGACTTTTTTTCTTGGGTTCCAAAATCACTGCAGATGGTGAGTGCAGCCATGAAATTAAAAGACCCTTGCTCCTTAGAAGAAAAATTATGACCAACATAGACAGTATATTAAAAAGGAGAAACTTTGCTGACAAAAGGTCCATTTAGTCAAAGCTATGGTTTTTCCAGTAGTCATGTATGGATGTGAGAGTTACACCCTAAAGAAAGAAGAGAACTGAAGAATTGATGCTTTTGAACTGTGGTGTTGGAGAAGAGTCTTGAGAGTCCCTTGGGCTGCAAGGAGATCAAATCAGTCCATCCTTAAAGGAAATAAATCCTGAATATTCATTGGAAGGACTGATGCTGAAGCTGGAAGCTGAAGCTGAAACTCCAATACTTTGGCCACCTGATGCGAAGAGCTGACTCATTGGAAAAGACTCTGATGCTGGGTAAGATTGAAGGTGGGAGGAGAAGGGACAACAGAGGATGAGATGGTGGGATGGCATCACCAAATCAATGGACATGAGTTTGAGCGAGCTCCGAGAGTTGATGATAGACAGGGAGGCCTGGCGTGCTGCAGTCCATGGGGTCACAAACAGACAGACACGATTGAGCGACTGAACTGAACTAAACTGATTTAGTCATCATTTATGTGTTCATGGCACTCCTATTTTGGTTTTTGAAAACCTCTCAACCCCTTCCTGTAAGGCTTATTTTCTCACGTTATTTCAAGGATATTCCATACAAAGCATTCAGGCTTGTTCAGAACATGGTATTTTTCTGGCCATAGTGATTGGTTTAAGGATGACCAACCAGAGCCATGACCTGGAAAAGGGCACTCTCTTTCCATTGGTCCTCATCTGGGAGCTTTTAGACACCTTGTTGTTCTTGAGACATGGAAAAAATCTTGAGAGACTGGATCCTAACAACTAAAGTTGACACTCATGGAGCATTTATGATGCCATGGGCATTGTTCTAAGCACTCATGCTCATGCTAAGTTGCTTCAGTGGTGTCTGACTCTCTGTGACCCCACGGACTGCAGAGTGCCAGGCTCCTCTGTCCACGGAATTCTCCCGTCAAGAATACTAGAGTGGGTTGCCATGCCCTCCTGCAAGGGATCTTCCTGAATCAGGAATTGCTAGACATGGGGGAATACTTTGTGTTGGTTGCAACAATCTTATTCCTGTTTTACAGCTGAGGAAACTGAGGTGCACAATTTTTAAAGGGTGCCAAGAGACACATTTGGCATTAAATTAAAAGATCTTTGCTCCTCCTTTGAAGAAATGTTTTGACCAACGTAGACAGCATATTAAAAAGCAGAGACATTACTTTATCAGCAAAGATCCATCTAGTCAAGGCTATGGTTTTTCCAGTAGTCATGTATGGATGTGAGAGTTGGACTATAAAGAGAGCTGAGTGCCAAAGAATTGATGCTTTTGAACTGTAGTTTTGGAGAAGACTCTTGAGAGTCCTTTGGACTGTAAGGAGATCCAACCAGTCCATCCTAAAGGAAATCAGTCCTGAATATTCATTGGAAGGACTGATGCTGAAGCTGAAACTCCAACACTTTGGCCACCTGATGTGAAGAACTGACTCATTTGAAAAGACCCTGATGCTGGGAAAGATTGAAGGCAGGAGGAGAAGGGGATGACAGAGGATGATATGGCTAGACGGGATCACCAACTCAATGGACATGAGTTTGAGCAAACTCCCGGAATTGGTATGGACAGGGAGGCCTGGTGTGCTGCAGTCCATGGGGTTGCAAAGGGTTGGACACGACTGAGTGACTGAACTGAACTGAACTGACCTGACCTGAACTGAAGAGTCAAACAGTCATCAAGAGACAGAACTAGGGGTTAGAACCTTAGAAATGCGATTCCGGGAGGACAGCCTTAATCACTGTCATCTGCTTCTTCAAGCACCATCCTTTGAGCTGAAGCCAGTTCTATTTTGTGAATTTCATTTTACTGAGCAAAAAAATAATTCCACGAGGACATTTTGAGTTGAGTTTGCCATCACTGCTAAAATCCAGACCAGTCTCCTCAGAAACAAAAGCACATCTCCTGTGTTTCACGGCTCATATTTACTGACATTAGAAGTATTCCACTAAATCTATTTTCCTAGCTGAGTAATTCCTACTGAAGTCACATTTCCAGCACATAACTCTCCTCATCCCTCCAGTCTGTGCCTACACCAAGCATTTCCCTTAATGGTGTTGCATTCTTTATTTCTAATGTCTGTGTCACCTTTTTTTCCGTCTCTCCCCAAAAATGTCCTTAAGGTAAGGAACAAGACTACATATTATCTTTCTCTGATTCCACACAGTATGTCCTATAAAACTGGTACCTAACAAATACTTATTAAGCATCAGATTATAAGAACTGGTTATGGTACATAGAGAAATGTGAGGTCTGGCTTAAGTGCTGTGAATTGAGAGATATCTCCTTTCCTTGGGTACAATGTAGAAAAGAATGTTGCAAAATGAAAATGCATTTGTAAAGAAACTAGTCTAGATTGTAATTTCCTTTTGCTTTACTAATATGCATTAAATGATCTCCTTGTTATATGACTTATCACTGCATATTTTTTGCTATATCAAGAACCAGCTCTCATGTCTTCAAATATATGGTAAAGTTTTCTTCCCAGTGGACCACATCTCATCTCTATAGTATTATAAGAACTCTCCTTATTTGCATAGCATATTGGAGTTTATACTATATAGAATACGTACTGTTTTCATTTGACCATTACTTGTGAGGTCAGTACTATTACTTCTTTTATTCAGTCAAGGTAATTAGACTCAAAGATAAATAACTGCTAGTGCATGGACACCTACAATCACAATATAAAGCTTTCCACTCTTCTATTTTGCCATTTTATGACCTGCAAAGTTAATGTCACATAGCAGATGTTCAACAAATATGTATCTGTTTGGCTCTTCTCTTTCTTCATTATTAAATGTATATATTCAGCATGTTATGTTGAATTCTATGAGATGCAATGAAATGCTGTAACAGACACTGTCCCCAAGGGATTCACCATGCAATTTGTGTAGAAGTGCTCTATCATAAATACATATGTGTCCTTTTCACTCACCAGAATTGATGGAGATCTGAATGTATACCAAACACAAGGGCAATAGCAGAAACAAAGCTCACAGTTTGCAAACCAATTTGAAAATTAACAACCTAAACTTAGAACTTGCTCACTGAATCTCTGCTGGACAATTTTGATCCTGAAGCATGACAAAGATGATGGCTTGTCACCACTCAGTGCTTCTAAACAGTGATGATAATTTGATAGCTTGAAAGGTGTAGCTTAATGTGTGAACCTTCTTTCAGGAAATGAGAACCATCATGATTGGAAATATTCAGACCTGGATACACCTATGCCCATTTACCAGAGATATGAACACATATATTATTTGAATTCTAAAAATCAATAGAGCAGAAGAATTCATTTCCTATAATTTTAGTTTAAGAGCTTTTTTTAAAAAAAAAACATATTTATTCATTTTGCTGCATTGGGTTTTATTTGTTGCATGCAAGCCTTCAGTTGCAGTGTATAGGATCTAGTTCCCTCACCAGGGATCAAACCTGAGCCCCCTGCATTGTAAGCATGGAGTCTTTGATACTTGACTACCAGGGAAATTCCTGAGAGATTTTTTTTAAGGACAAATTTATTCATACACCTTTTTAAAGTCAATAAGGAAGGAATGAGCACATAAATTATTTCATTAAAAGAAAGATATCTGTTCAAATAATCTAGGGCTTCCCTGGTAACTAAGATGGTAAAGAATCTGCCTGCAATGCAAGAGACCCATGTTTGACCCCTGGGTCAGGAATATCCCCTGGAGAAGGAAATGGCAACCCACTCTATTATTCTTGCCTGGAAAATTCCATGGACATTGGAGCCTGGTGGGCTATAGTCCATGGGGTCACAAAGAGTCGGACTTGACTGAATGACTAACACTTTAAGCAATCTAGCATCCTTCCCTGCTCCCCATCCCCTGAATATTTTTCTTTAAATCAATCATCCTCTGTTGCTTATAATACCTCCTCTCTCTTTCCAGCGTGACCCTCCACCACCACAGTGGTATCACTTTTCCAGATCTTTAATAATTATTGATGACTGTCACTGGATTACAGTTTGTGTCCTCAAAAGCAGGAGGTAGTGTGTTAACTGGCTGAAAAGATGCCAATTCCTCCACTTGGCCTGCTTTCTTAGTCACCTTTGTTTCTTTTTTTCTACCAAAATTCTTTCTTACTCTATATTTTTTCTATAGAGCTGAATCCATCACTAACCAGCCATGGCCGTGTGCTTGTATTTTGCCAGCAAAGCTGAAAAGGCCAATCTCAGGTGGCAACAAAGTGGGACAGCTTCCCAGGTTCATTTGCTTTTTGATCACAAGTTCAGTCTTCCTAAATTCCACTTCAAATGGAATCCCCACCTGAGTTCCTTTTAAACTAAACATCAGACCAAAGAACATCAAGAACATTCTCAGAAATTGCGTTTATTTGAACAGCTGTTTGGAACTAGTCTCACTGTATACACAGTCTTCGTTTATAACCTCTTGGTTAGGGAACGACAAGTTCAAATTGTTCATATTGAATTAAGCATAAATGATGCAGTGGATTGTAGAAAACATCGATTTTACCGTTCCCTGGCCATTGCCAAGTTTCTTCTCGATTAGGGCTCTGAGCAGCATAGATTTATTGCATTTGATCTTTTGACCCCTTTTATCTAATCATTTTGCCTCATTTTTTTTCATCCATTCTATATAATTTAAAGAATTGACAGTAGATTTAAGATTCTAGTCCTCATGTTTGGAATGTACTCAACATTATCCTTATTTATGTTCTCTTATTAGAGTTCTTCTTCAGTACTAACATTTCACAGCAGGTTTGGGGTTTGCAACTCAAATTACTTCATTTTTAGACAATTTTTATTGTCTCAATATTGAACTCTCTAGGTAATGAAGTTCACATTTATTTGATATTGGTATGAAATGTTATAATATTTTAAGACTAACAAGTTTATATATAAATAATTTATAAATGGTCTTTATAGTAAAAAGATTTTTAAACAAACCCGAGGGAGGCTGGGCTATCTGTTATGGGAACCAAGGAACGATGGGGTCAATCCAGGGGTGAAAGGGCACATCTACAGCAGGAGGTGTCCTGATGACCTTGCATGTCTCCACTGGGGCTATGTGGTCAAGGCTGGACCACAGTCTTCCCAGAGTCTTGGCCCAGCATCTGTCAATTTCTGCTGCGGTCAGTGGAGGTATGCAGTCTGATGAGAAGCTGCCATGAGGCAGTTTCTCATCAATCTTGCTACATCTTCACTGATCCTAGGCTATAGCTGTCAGATTCTGTATAGGTCTAAAAAATTCACTGTAGCTTGGTGTTGTTTTCTCAGTGGAAAAGATCCAGCGTGCACTGTCTCAAATATGGCTTCTTTGGTTCAAATCTTTCTCTGGGACTAGGACCACGGGGAGCAAACACCATTCTGATCTTGCTTTCATGGTCTGTACGTGTAATAAACTGTCTGCATCCATTTGGGTTCCTTGTCTCCCTTACCAGCCAAAGGTAACGGCTGCAGGAGTAATCCTTGTGGCTCTGTTAAAAACCCTGTGTACTGACTGCTTCACAACTTAACAGGGAAATTTTAATTGCCTTGAAGTATGTAAAGAATCCCCCTGCCAATGCAGGAGGCATGGGTTCAATCCCTGGGTCAGGAAGATCTCCTGGGGAAGGAAATGGCAACCCTCTTCAGTATTCTTGCCTGGCACATCCTATGGACAGAGAAGCCTGGAGGGCTACAGTCCATGGGGTTACAAACAATCAGACATGATTTGATGACTGAGCATGTATGCCCTTTTTAATAAATCAATATTATGTAATTGGATCTTACAATGAAACACTACTAAAAATGGTTAACACCTGTGAACACCATGGTATTCGGTCTTCTCATTCTGGCTCTTTTTCAGCCAGTACTTTCTTCCTCTGTGGTTCTAGGTAACTTCATATTTTCTCACTTTCAAGTGAACCAGTAATTGTTTTTCACATCTCTGTCTACCTGGTAAAATTAGTTATTCACACTGGAGAGAATAATTTGATTCTGAGTTCCAGATTCAGTAGAGGATAATTGATTCAGTGAATGAATGAGTTAATAAATAAATGAGCAAATTGAAAATTGTGGGAGCTAATATCCTTTAATGCTTTCTTAGTCTTATATACTTTCTAAGTCATTTGCAATTATAATAATAATTCTGTAAATTTGGTACTAATTTTGTAGATTTGGAAATTTAGACCAAAAAAGTTATAGCTTAAGGTAAGACTAGATATTTTTACTAATAAGTAAGTAAATAAATTAAATATTTTATTTAAAAATATTTGGAAAAAATTAACTTGTATATATATGTCTATAGATCTCTTTACCTAAAATGTTTTATTCTTAATGTCTTCTTTTCTATATTTTATAAGATATTTAACTCATTTTTGTTTTAGCCTAGTATTAAATTGGGATACTTAGATTTTAAGTTATACACACACATATATAAGTGTATATATATGTGTGTGTTGTATATATGTATGTGTATATATATTTTGTTGTTCAGTTGCTCAGTCATGTCTGACTCTTTGCCACCTCACTGACTGCAGCACATCATGCTTCCCTGTCCTTCACCATCTCCCAGAGTTTGCTCAAACACATGTCCATTGAGTCAGTGATGCTATTCAACCATCTCATCCTCTATAGTCTCATTTTAAGAGGTACCGCAGGTCACATAAACCACAGGTTAGCCATTCACATCAGAATTCAGTTAATTCAAATCCCAATATGCACATGACTGTGGATTAAAATATATAAATATATCACATCCAGTGTCAAAAAGTGGAGTAAGAGAGAAGCACAGTCTTTTCCAGATGGTACCCCTGAAACTTAGTTATTCCCTAATTCTAAGATCTTTTTGCTGTTTTGATATAAATTCAAACTCAAAGGAAGCACCAGAAATATCAGTGAATGAGAGCCATTTTTATGTTCATTTGGTACAATTTTTGTTGCTCTCTAAAATACTGAACAAAATTTTGATACACATTAGCAATCTGGTATAGGTAGTATTTTGAAAAAATTGTGTATAGTAAAGACATCAACATTTTCTAGTAAGAGTGGTTAAAACATCTGCAGATGTTATGAGTAACTCAAACATGTTTTTAATGTTTTGCTACAGAACATATCAGTGACATACCTCTATGTTTTTTAGCAAAACATATATTTTTTTATAAATTAGCATAGCTCATAGCTATGTCAAAACATAAAACATGGAATGACTATTTTTCAATCTATATGATTTGTGCCATTATAGGGATAGAGGAGGAAGATGCTGCAGGTTTTTAAAATTACTTTTTGAAACATGATGGAAGAAGCTGATGAATAACACAAATAAGTGGTATCAGTTTTTAACATATATTACCAAACTAGATTGACAAAGTATCTGTGTTGCTAAGGTTTTGTGTTGTTTCACCTTTGCATTTTAACTTGGCAACCAAACTGATAGGAAAGTGATATTGTTTCAGTAACACTTGGCCCATGATGACTGCAATAAACTCAGAAATCCACTTTCCCTTCCTCACCACCACAAAATTCTTGCTATTGTTTTTGTTTAGTCTCTAAGTCATGTCCAACTCTTATAACCCCATGGACTGTAGCACTCCAGGTTCCTCTGTCCATGGGATTTCCTAGGCAAGAATATTGAAGTGGGTTGCCATTTCCTATTCCAGGGGATCTTCCTGACCCAGAGATTGAACATGGGTCTCTTGCATTGGCAGGCAGATTCTTTACCACTGAACCACCAGGGAAGCGTGTAAAAATTCTAGAGATCCACATTCCTCAAAAAGTTTACTCCAAGTAAATTTAGTTGAACATGTATTATTCTCTTCATCTTGACTCCTACATTTTATATTACAGTGTCACTTTTATGTGTATGTATAAAAATAATAAATGAAATAATTGAGGCATGTATATAGGCTTTTATGAAAATCTTTGCAGCAAGACTTTACATTTTAGAAGCACTTCAGTCTGTATCCCATTTTAATAGTCATATATGTTCACATCATTTAGAAATACCACAGATGGCACGGGACACAGACAGCATGTGTGCTAAGAGAGAAAAACACTGAACTCAGGGTGGGCGTATTTGCCAGTGCACATAATTTAACTCATATTCATTCTGGCTAGGTTGGCATGAGAGCACATTTGTGGAGTTTCTGTGGGAAGTGTCAATAATGCCATAACTGAGAGAAGAAACAAATTTCCCTGAGAATCAATGAATTGAAAGATAATTCTGAGTAGTTGACTGCCTTTTGAGTACACAGAGTTTGAGTCTTTTAAAATAATTCCAAGGTCATCTGAAAAAAGTATAACATGAGAAGATGATTACCACTAATTTTAACTTATCCAATACGAACTGCCCATTGAGATCGCTTGAATCCAACTAGCATTTGCCATCTTGCTTTGGCACAAGACGGTGCAAAGAAATGTATTAAACTTCTTGGGAGCCAGCAGATCACACAAAACCAAGAATGTGATTTCTGCAAGTGTTTAATTCTCTTACATATCTTTCTATGAAAGTGAGAGTGATAGTGTTTGTCTCTCAGTTCAGTTACTCAGTCACGTCCGACTCTGTGACTCCATGGACTGCAGCACACCAGGCTTCCCTGTCCATCACCAACTCCCGGAGCCTACTCAGATTCGTGTCCATTGAGTCGAATTGGACTCGGTTGGTTATGCCATCCAACCATCTCATCCTCTGTTGTCCCCTTCTCCTCCCAACTTCAATCTTTCTCAGAATCAGGGTATTTTTCAATGAGTCAGTTCTTTGCATCAGGTGGCCAAAGTATTGGAGTTTCAGCTTCAGCATCAGTCCTTCCAGTGACTATTCAGGACTGATTTCCTTTAGGATGGACTGGTTCGAGCTCCTTGCAGTCCAAGGGACTCTCAAGAGTCTTCTCCAACACCACAGTTCAAAAGCATCAATTCTTTGGTGCTCAGCTTTCTTTATAGTCCAACTCTCACATCCATACAGGACTACCGGAAAAACGGTAGCTTTGACTAGATGGACCTTTGTTGGGAAAGTAATGTCTCTGCTTTTTAATATGCTGTCTAGGTTGGTCATAACTTTTCTTCCAAGGAGCAAGCATCTTTTAATTTCATGGCTGCAGTCACCATCTGCAGTGATTTTGGAGCCCTCCAAAATAAACTCTCTCACTGTTTCCATTATTTCCCCATCTATTTGCCATGAAGTGATGAGACCAGATGCCATGATCTTAGTTTTCTGAATATTGAGTTTTAAGCCAGCTTTTTCACTCTCCTCTCACTTTCATCAAGAGTCTCTTTAGTTCTTCTTCACTTTCTGCCATAAAGGTGGTGTCATTTGCATGTCTGAGGTTATTGATATTTCTTCCAGCAATCTTGATTCCAGCTTGTGCTTCATCTGGCCTGGCATTTCTCATGATGTACTCTGCATATAAGTTTAATAAACAGGGTAACAGTATACATCCTTGACGTACTCCTTTCCTGATTTGGAAGCAGTCTGTTGTTCCATGTCCAGTTCTAACTACTGCTTGACCTGCACACAGATTTCTCAGGAGGCAGATAAGGCAGTCTGGTATTCCTGTCTCTTGAAAAATTTTCTGCAGTTTGTTGTGATCCACACAGTCAAAGGTTTCCATGTAGTCAATAAAGCAGAAGTAGATGTTTTTCTGGAACTCTTTTGCTCTTTCTATGATCCAATGGATGCTGGCAATTTGATCTCTGGTTCCTCTGCCTTTTCTAAATCCAGCTTGCACATCTGGAAGTTCACGGTTCATGTACTGGTGAAGCCTGGCTTGGAGGATTTTGAGTATTACTTCGCTAGCGTGTGAGATGAGTGCAATTGTGTGGCAGTTTGAACATTCTTTGGTATTGTCTTTCTTTGGGACTGGAATGAAAACTGACCTTTTCCAGGCCTGTGGCCACTGCTGAGTTTTCCAAATTTGCTGGTATATTGAGTGCAGCACTTTCATAACATTATCTTTTAGGACTTGAAATAGCTCAACTGGAATTCCATAGCTTTGTTCGTAGTGATGGTTCCTAAGGCCCACTTGACCTCACATTCTAGGATGTCTCTCAGTCATGTCTAATTCTTTGTGACCCTTTGAACTATAGCCCTCCAGGCTCCTCTGTCCATGGAGTTCTCTCAGCTAGAATACTGGAGTGGGTAACTATTCCCTTCTCTAGGGAATCTTCCTGACCCTGGCATCAAACCTGCATCTTTTGCATTGCAGGAAGATTCTTTATGGTCTGAGCCACCAGGTAATTCCCATATCTATATGGCTAATGATTATTGCTTTTAAGTCTGAGGAAGTATTTCATAAAAGTACTTCACCAGTCCAAAGGGGAAAAGATCTAAATTGTGTGGGAAAATGAATATGCAGCTGCTCCTTAAAAGAAAATTCAAAACTCTATGTATAATATTTGTATGTAGTTCTAAGCAAACATAGATGGCACAATGATAAACAGGAAGTTATTATTTTAAAGATAATTTCTTGAAGGTCTAGTTCTATTTTTAATGAGATTATGCTGCTAAGTGGCTTCTGTTGTGTCCGACTCTGTGCGACCCCATAGACGGCAGCCACTAGGCTCCTCTGTCCCTGGGATTCTCCAGGCAAGAATATGGTACCAAATGTGAATCAGACCATCATTTCTCCCCAGACCCAGGAATTAGTTCTGCTCATGCCACAAGTATGGATGTGTAAAGGAACTTCTGCTTGTAGAGCATCAGAGAGGTCCCTTGCTTGGCACATTATATCTGCTCCCAGAGCTATGTGCCTGGAGTCTTTTTTTTTTTTTTCTTTTTCTATAGGAGAGGGTGGATACAGTTGCTTTACAAGTTGTGTTATATTCTGTTAGACAATGAAGTGAATCAGACATATGTGTACATATATCCCCTTCCTCTTAGACCTCCCTCCAACCTCCCCCATCCCACCCCTCTAGGTCACCATAAAGCACCGAGCTGAGCACCCTGCATTATACACCAGCTTCCCTCTAGCTATCTGTTTTACACATGGCAGTGCCCGCATGCCAGTCTCAGTTTTCCAATTCATCCTATCCCTTTCCCCACTCCCTCGTCCACACATTCATTTTCTAAACGTTTATTGCTGCCCTGCAGATAGGTTCATCTGTACCTTTTTCTAGATTCCACATATATGCATTAATATACATTATTTGTTTTTCTCTTTCTGTACTTACTTTACTCGGTATGACAGACTCTAGGTCTATCCACATCTCTACAAATGAACCAGCTTTATTCCCTTTTATGGCTGAGTAATATTCCATTGCATATATGTACCACATTTTAAAATGCTGCGTGAGCATGCATTAGGAAGGAGAGGGAATGACATTTCAGTACCTTTGGTGGATGCTTTCATTTGCAAAATCTCATTAAGCCTTACTACAGCTCTATCAAATTAGTAATTACCTCGGTATCATAGGTGAAGAAACTAAATCTCAGAAAATTAATAATATGCCAAGAAGCAGTGGCAGGGATACAATTCAAAGTCAGGCTTTTCCCATCCAAATACATTTCCAAAAAGCAGTTTCCTTTGTAGGCATTCTGGTTGATCAACAAAGGCTCTGACAAGTAAGTAGGAGGAATTTTAGAAATACAGGATAAAAATTAATGTGTTTTCTTTCCCCCGCCACACAACTTCTCAGACTTTCTAATATGAGAAAGTGCTTCGTATATCCTAAAGACGGGGCAGCATCAGGGTCATCCCCTGATGATAAAAATCAGAGGGTGTTTATAAACAAAGAGCATTTCCAAAGGACTAGTACCCCACAGAACACGCTTCTTACTGTCATGTCAGTCAGGTGAATCTCCTTGAGAGACTAAACTTATGCACACTCTGAGGTTATTCTGTTGTAGAGAGGAAATCGCAGGCAGCAGCTTAGGCATACACAGCTCTTGTACTAGCACAGACTGTTATCCCTCTCTCTACCTGTTACTCAGCTGCTTAGCCTAGAGTCTCCAGCCTGGAAGCTCATCTGCCATGTTGTGGAAGCTTGTTCCCTTACTTCTTGGGTTCTGAGTTCCTGCACTCTTGTACAATTATTCATTCTTTGCCTGAACAAGTCTGTATTTATTCTTTGATTTATGGAAGTTCTGTACTTGGGTGAAACTAGCCTTTCTCATTGAAATCTCAGTCCTAATCTCACCTAACTTATCGCTATTCAAGTCTTCTTATTCCATCTTGCCCTCGGATTCCTGTTGACTTATGGGCCCCTGAGTACTTTTTTTAAAAATGTACTTCGATACCTGTCAATATTTGTATCTTTTAGATTCTAGCATACCTCCCTCTCTTTAACCAGCTACCTTCCTTTGACCTGGGGTATCTAGGATTCCTTTTCAATCTCTGGAACCAAGATGACCTCTGACATACTCTAGATCCTTGTTTGAGTCTAACTATGGCAACCCACTCCAGTACTCTTGCCTGGAAAATCCCATGTATGGAGGAGCCTGGTAGGCTACCCTCCATGGGGTCGCAAAGAGTAGGACACGACTCAGCGACTTCACTTCACTTCACTATTCCCCTCTCTTAATTAATTTTCTACCCTTTGTTTAGTCTTAGCTTCATTTTCTAATCCTAGTTCCCTGCCTTCTGTTTCTAATCAATCAGGTCATGAAGTTCTTATGCAAACATTATGCATGTCCTTTTTTATATCTTTCACTGAATGGATTATCTTCACTAGAATTTAATATTTTATCAGCAAATAACTTAGTAACTTTAAGAAAATTAATATACGTTGTAAAAGCTGTAACTTTTAAAAATTATTGTGTCTGAAAAAAATCAGTTATTCATCAACTGTGAATCATTCCAAGTGATCATTGGAAAGTAGCATTGTAGTTCCTGGAATTGAAGATCTGATTTTAAGAATTATTCAGCTTCTACAAGGATTGCCTCTTAACTGCAAGCCCAGGATTGTGCATGATGCCAAGCACCCATGTGGCACACTGTCACCTTTTCCAAAATGACATCGACTTAAGTCCACTTAAATTAATTATCGTTCCTCTTTTAACTGCCTCACTTGGCAGGAACAACCTATTTATGTGCCAGTTTGAACAGAGACAGGAAGTGGGTCTTGAGCAAAGGAGACTTTAGGGAGAGGCATCTCACAGCACATCACATCCTAAGCATCAATGACTTAATATTTTTAATCTAAAAATCACTGCACGAACCCAAGACAAGCCTTGGAATTCATACGGATTAATTCTGTAGGCATGTCAAAGCTGAAAATTCCTAATGAACACATGGCAATCCAGAAGGATATCATTCCAGAAAAACTTGACGGTAGCCCAGACATACCCTCATTGTGGGGCATGGTAATGCTTGGTGAATTCCCCGCAGTCATGTGCAAGAATCCTTTCCATGTGCTACTTCTCAATAAGCAAATGCAGATTTTCAGTTGAAGTGTGGCTTGCAAATGGCACTCAAGTCCTGGTTATGTCATTCCCTACACATAGGTGTGAACCTGTCCCTGATTAGAGGTTTTGCTCCTCTTCCAGGCTCAGAACCTCATCTGTTTGTATGCAAGGAATGGATGGTCCCTCAGTGATGGCCTCAGGTTAACTAAATTTCCATACTCTTATATAATGCAATGGGAAATGGGCTTTCCCATTTTTCTTTTTTTTTAATATAAATTCATTTATTTTAATTGGAGGTTAATTACTTTACAATTTATACAAGGCATCTCCCATCAGAAGTAAGATTTACCCAAGCTGAGCAGGATTCTTAGAAGTCTGGGCAAACTTGCCTTCACCAATCTAGAAGATGTAAATCTTTTGGTAAACTTGAAGTGAAAGTAAAAGTTGCTCAGTCATGTCCGACTCTTTGTGATCCCTTGGACTATACAGTTCATGGAATTCTCTAGGCCAGAATACTGAAGTGGGTAGCATTTCCTTTCTCCAGGGGATCATCCCAACCCAAGGATTGAACCCAGGTCTCCTGCATTGCAGGTGGATTCTTTACTAGCTGAGCTATAAGGGAAAACCAAAATGTTGAAGTGAAGTGAATCTTATCCTAGATAACTTCTACTCATCATATCAGTCTTAATTCATTTATTACTTTTCCCAGGAAGACTTACTTGACACTCTAATTCTGGCCTGGTTGCACAACCAAATGTCCTTCCAAAGCATATGTGCATACCCTATCATAATTCTTTTTCTTTTTTTTTTTTTAATAAGAAAGTTTGCTTTTATTTTATTTTTGTTTGTTTCTTGGCCATACCCTGCAGCTTGCAGTATCTTAGTTCTCCAACCAGGTATTGAACCCGAGCTCCCTGCATTGGAAACAGAGTCTTAACCACTGGACTGCCAGGGAAGTCCTCTATCAAAATTCTTAATGCCAAAAAATGGTCAGTGTTCAACAAATGATTTGAGTGTATGAGTAAATGAATGAACAAATCATTTAGATTACCTTCTTATTTCACCCTTGGATATATGATGATAATATTTTAGAAATACCTACCAGCTTTAATTCTTTCATTTAGAAACAAAGATATTATATGAAATGTGAGTTATTATCTACTGAAACATTTTGATATTTTTATCTTTAGGAATGAAATCAATTGAAAAACCTGTGTAAAACCATCAGTCATTTGTCAATGATTTTATAATTCTTGCCAAATAAGGTCTTGGAATTCCCGGTTTAGAGTTCAGGTATGAGCCTGCCACTATAGTGCCATAGTAAAGGCAGTGCTCTATGAAAAGGGGAGCCTGGGTCTATCTTTGATAAAGCAAATGCACTTGCCAGAATTTTTTATTCTATGGTAGGTTCTTAACATCAACGTAATGGCATTGAATATATACTCAGATTTATTCATGGCGTTATTTAATGTGGTAGTTTTCAGATGAAATTCATCCATATGCAATAAAACTCATTTGTCCCTAGTAAAACGGAAAATTCAAAACCCACTCATAGTTTGAACACACCTTCTAGTCACTCAGTCCTGCACTTGGCATTGTAAAGGGTCCAAGAGGAGACACAAACTAAGATATGATGGGAAACTTGCTGTTTAGGAACATAGTCAGGATCTAAATAAACAGGTGGGCATGAAATCACAAGAAAGCAATCATGTTTTTAGCTGGTTGCTTCAGCATATGTATGTTCTACATAAGTTCAGAGAGAAGAAGAAAGAGACATAGTTAACCATCATTTCATCTGTGGTCATCTGGATTGAAATTCTTACCCATAAATTACCTAAAAAAAGAGAGCTGACATGAAACAATGCTTAAAAACAGACAAGTCTAGGTCTATTGTTCTTATATGCTTTCTGACACTTACTAGTTCTTTGGCATTGGGTTCCTTACTTTTACCTCCTTAGCCTCATCTGGAAGGTGGACTAAAGCTGATGATGTATATGAAGCACATAGCCCAGTGTCTGTGTCTAGAAGAAAACCTCATTTTGACTTGCAGACATGCTGGTTTAAGTTTATTTAAAATGGTGATGAAATGCCCTTCTTTTCTGAGAGAAGTTCAAAGAACTATCCTGTAGTATTACTTTTATTCTGTTTAGTGAGTTGAAGGGGGAAGAAAATGAAACAATTACGATCTGCAAGCAGTGTGTTCTGAGAATAGAGAACTAAACATCCTCAAATATTAGAGCTAGCTATGTTGGGTTTTATTTGTGAAAAGGGACAACCCAGCTGTCTTTTAGCTCATTCTAACACAAATTTACTCCCAAATATGGTAATACTGATATTTCGTACCAGCTTTTATCTTTAGATAATTAGAACATGGAAAAGCAGGAAATTCCTTTGCCATATATTGATTCCTCCATAAATATAAAGCATTTACTGCTACCACGAAGCCTTTCCAAGTGGCTTTGGAGGAGCACATGTGAAGTGCCAATGTTCCAGCCCATGTTCCAACCTAGCACAGAACCTAAGTCTCAGATGCTTCATTTTAGGTGCTAGACACAAGATAACACAATTGTTCTTATAGTTTTAAGGTGCAGTATAGTTTGCTAAATTCTATTTTTCATTTCACAGCTCACCTCATCTTTTCCTTCACATAGCCTATTTCATTCTGATAATTTATTGAGGTAAATAATGTGGCTACTCAAGCCATCTGTTTCCCCTGTGGGTATCTGCTCCCTAAATCACATTCAGTCAGTTCAGTTCAGTCGCTCAGTCGTGTCCGACTCTTTGCGACCCCATGAATCGCAGCACGCCAGGCCTCCCTGTCCATCACCAACTCCCGGAGTTCACTCAGACTCGCATCCATTGAGTCCGTGATGCCATCCAGCCGTCTCATCCTCGGTGGTCCCCTTCTTCTCCTGCCCCCAATCCCTCCCAGCATCAAAGTCTTTTCCAATGAGTCAACTGTTCGCATGAGGTGGCCAAAGTACTGGAGTTTCAGCTTTAGCATCATTCCTTCCAAAGAAATCCCAGGGTTGATCTCCTTCAGAATGGACTGGTTGGATCTCCTTGCAGTCCAAGGGACTCTCAAGAGTCTTCTCCAACACCACAGTTCAAAAGCATCAATTCTTTGGCACTCAGCCTTCTTCACAGTCCAACTCTCACATCCATACATGACCACAGGAAAAACCATAGCCTTGACTAGACGGACCTTAGTCGGCAAAGTAACGTCTCTGCTTTTGAATATACTATCTAGGTTGCTCATAACTTTTCTTCCAAGGAGTAAGCATCTTTTAATTTCATGGCTGCAATCACCATCTGCAGTGATTAGCAGACCCCAAATAAGAGCATGAAGGTCTGATATGACAGAAGTTCAGAGAAAGAAAGTCTTTTAAGCAGGAATGGGATGGCAGAATAGCAGGGGTCGTGGAGAAAGAGACAAGGAATGCATATGAAGAAGGCAGAATATGACCTGAGAACTATAAATATGGAAAAGGGCACTCATATCTTTTATGCTTATATAAAAGGCAGGCAAGTATAGCGTTATGGAGGTCAGTCAGCATTTTTTTGCCATGTGGCCAGGTTGTGGCACGCTTTCTATTATGAGTTAAACTGTGCTACCTCCAAATTCACGTGCTGAAGTGCTGGCTTTCAGTACCTCACGTGCTGCTGTGCTGTGCTTAGTTGCTCAGTCCTGTCCAACTCTTTGTGACCCCATGGACTGCCGCTCGCCAGGCTCCTCTGTCCATTGGGATTCTCCAGGCAAGAATACTGGGGTGGGTTCCCCCATCCTCCTCCAAGGAATCTTCTCAACCCAGAAATCGAATCCAGGTCTCCCATACTGCAGGCGGATTCTTTACCAGCTGAACTACCAGGGAAGCCCCACAGTACTTCGTACTGTGACTTTATTTGAAAATACGATCACTGAAGATGTTAAGATGCGTTCCTATTGGAGAAGGGTACCCGCCTAAACCAATATGACTGGGGTCCTTATAAAAAGGTGAAAGCTGGACATGGACACATGAAGGGAAAGCACCATGTGAAGATGAAGGCAGTGATGGAAGTAATGCATCTATAAGTCAAGAAATGCCGATTGCCAGCAAGCCACTGCAAGCAGGAGAGCAACGCGAAACAGATTCTTTTTCAGAGCCCTCAAGGAGAACCACCACCAATGTCTTGATATTGAACAGGGAGATAACTTTCTGTTTTTTAAATCATCCAGCTTTACTGTACTTTGTTACAGCAGCCTTAGTAAACTAATTTATGTTGAATGTTGGACTAAGGATTGCTTGGCCTTCATTTTGCAGGCAAAAGGAAAGCACAAACTTGCCCAGGAAAGAGACTTTCTCTGTCAATTAATTTGGCAGCTGAATGTCAATTTCATGCTTCCCAGGTGGTAAAGAATCTGCCTGCCAATGCAGGAGAAGCACGTTTGATCTCTTGGTTAGGAAGATTCCCTGGAGTGGGAAATGGCAACCCACTCGAGTATTCTTGCCTGGACCATTCCATGAACAGAGGACTCTGGTGGGCTACAGTCCATGGGGTCGCAAAGAGTCAGATACAACTGGGTGAGTGACTGAGCAGGCACATGTTAATCTGACTAAATGTGGGATATAAGAACTAGAGACAGTGAGCCCAGTAAGAAGTCCACAGCACAACTGAAAGTCCCAGTGCCTGACACCTAGGAAGTGATCAGTAATCTTACATTTACTAGTGCTTAATACCCGGCACATTATATGCATCACCTCACTGAACTCTTACAACCATCCCATGAAGGAGGTAATATCAAATATCTCCCTTTTACAAATGAGTAAAGTCATGCTCCGAAGGAGTGAGTGGTGGAGTCAAATATTAAATCCAGATCTGTTTATATGGTCCAAGTTCTTTACCACTATGATATGTGATCCTGAAATAAATTTACATGTAATAGCTGAATGAATGCAGGTTATATGCTTGTGTTTGTATGCATGAGCATAAGTATGATTGTGAAATAAAGCCAAAAAGAGCAACTGCTATAATATAAATTCATCCCTTTGGGTTACTAAAGTGGATAATTTACAGAGAAATTAATTAGTAAAAGGGATATCAATGTGTTGAAAATTCATAAGCATTTTAATAATTAGGAATGATAAACAATTTATTCTGCTAAAAGAAAACTGAATCAATAAGCAGATTGTAGCTATGGGCATAAGGAGATTTGAGTATTTAGCCAGTCAAATTAAATTAAAAAATTAAACTCATTTAGTTTCCACTCTGACTACTATCTTTGAAGATTTTTACCGATGTGTAACACATCATTTGACCATCAGGGTCCTTCATTTTAATTCATCGTCATTTATATCCCAGCTTTCGGCACTCTAAACATTTAGGGTCTTCCCTGGTGGCTCAGCCAGTACAGAGTCGGCCCACAATGTGGGAGACCTAGGTTCAATCCCTGGGTCGAAGATCCTCTGGAGAAGAAAATGGCAACCACTCCAGTATTCTTGCCTGGAGAATTCCATGGACAGAGGAGCCTAGGGAGCCACAGTCCATGGGGTCACAAAGAGTCAGACATGACTGAGTGACTAACACTTTCACTTTTCATTTATGTTTATAATGCAAGGACAACTGGGTTTAAGAGACTTTTATTCTTTATCTCTTTACATAGATCACTTTCCTTTTCTTACCTAATCCTTTGCTGCTGTATATACTGAATAATATAAAATGATACTTAAATTATCTCTGCTTAGTTTACTTTCCATGTTCATTTAATTACAGAAGATCTTTGAGGGTAAATAACAACTATCAGGGCTGCAAATTCAGAGGAGAAATGTCTGTTAAAAAAGCAAAACAAAATTTTATATATATATATATATATAGCTAGTAAAGAATCACAAACTGTGAGTCAGGATGCAGGAAGAGCAGTATTGTGAAATACAATAACCTTCTCATATCCCAGGACACTTTTTGGACTTGTCCCAGAGAACACTTTCAGCTGGTTGTTCAATAGCTCGTAAGAACAATAGTGCTTCACCCAACAAAGGATGGATTCAACGTTGATGTCTGGCACAGATGGGCAAGTCTGATCATATCTGAAAAGTCTCAAGTTCTCAAGGGGCTTTTTAATCATACCAACATTCGTTTTCCATATCTAAATATGTATATATGTGTGTGTTAATGTATTTATAGAAGCACAGTAAACATGTTAATTTATAATATATAGCCTTGTACTGTCTACAACAATGGCATCATCAGTACATTTATCTATTATGAAATAACTGGGTGCATAGTCTTCAGAAGAAAGAGTTCACAACAAAATGCATTATTAGGAAATGCCAGCTGGCTTCATACAGCACCTCAAATTCATGCTGTACACTCTAGTGTCTACTATTAATAGAGGGACCTAATGGACAATCCATCCATATCAAGTGAGTGCATAAACATTTTCAAAATAAAAGAATTGCTTTTCCTATTATGGAAGCCTAAAGCATTATATTTTAAAAGTATTTCCTTTTAACACATGATCACACTTCCTAACTCAAAGAACAGCCCCTTCTTGCCCTAAAACACTCAAAGTTCTGCTAGAATTTTAAGAAAGCAATAGGTTTATTTCCCCTAATTTATGTGTGGAAAGACTGGTCCTACCGAGGCTGTTGACTGCTAGAAATTCCTAAGCAGCTTTTAAGCCCCCCTTAGGAAGCTGCTGTAGCAGAGGACAGAGTGGCAGCTGTCCCCGAGGCCACTTGTGCAATGCTGATCTTCCCCATCCCATCCTTTGCAGCGTCCTCATTTGGGTACTCAACTGTCTTTATGTAGCATCCTATACAACACAGAAGAAAGCCTTTGCCATGTTCTCCTCCCTAACTCCTCTGAAAGGAACACAAAGAGCACCTGTCTTCAGTAGTCACACAGACCCTGTCTGATCACTGAATGGGAGAAACGCACAGGCAGCAGCCAAATGGCAGTCATCATTTTATTAAAATATATTGGCTCATGGTTTGATCGTTATAGAGATACATGTTTTTCCCACTCATTCTATTCACAGTCAGTTCTACATTCCATAAATACTGATCTTTGCAAAACACAGCTTAATGAAACAGCTGACATTTTAAGATTCATACTGCTTGACTGTAACATTTTTTGAAAGCCATTTACTCAGTTTCATTTGAAAAAAAAAAGAAAAAAAAACATTTGAAGACCATTAAGTCAGTTTTAGGACGTTCCTACTCAATTTTCCAGGGACAAACTAAAATGTGTATGCACACCAATACCATACTGATTATAGTATCCACCATAAAATTTTAAAATATTCTAACATTTGTTCTTTGAAAATATTTGGCTGTACATTTCTTGTTTAATTTTGAACTGACTATAATTTTTCAGTAATTGTTCCTATTCTAGGATTTTGGCAAAGAGGGAAAATACAATGTCAATATTATTTTCAAAAGAAATGGCTTTTGTTAACACTGAATTAAACAATTACACATTTGCAGTATATGTCTTAGAAACATTGTTTATTATTATCTTGCATTTAATTCTATTTTTTGTGAACATCAGACTCAGACTTTACTCACTGATGGGAACTTTAGTCAACCTTTCCTACACTCTGCTCTTCAATTTTTCTGCTGCTTTAACAGTACATGCAACAGGGTCCCACTTTTCTTATAAGTGGGCCTCTTAATGCATGAATCCATTTGCAAATGAGTTCCCAGAACATGTTAATGATATTTTGTTCTGGATCATTTCCAAAATGGTTGTAAGCAAACAAGCTCACTTGAGCCAGAGACAAAGAGAAAGAGACCAGAGAGGTGGGAGGAGAAGAGACAGAGAGAAAGAGGGAGAGAGACAGAGAGGTGAGGGAACGGAGAGAGAGAGAGAGTTAGTTTAGGGGCAGGCAATTACTCAATGGCTATTAACTAAAAACATTTGCACAGAAACGTGATTACTTGTGAAAAAACATTGGAGTCTGATGGACGGGCATTGGAAATTGAAAATGGACTCACTTGAAGTTCAAAAGCTTTACCACAAATCACAAGATTAATTACCCTATATAGGATCTTGGGAGTTGCCTGTTCATAAAACCTGCTGCCCTTATATTCTCGAAACTAAACTAGAGAGGGAGAGTCCCAGCAAGGCATTAAAGTATAGAATATTGTTAATAAAACCAATCTGTAAACTGAAACTCTGAAAAGAATGCCAAGAGTATACCGCTTGTGGATGTGGTTTGATTCCTCTGTAGCATATGGAAAGCATGTAACTGTGATGTGTTTAATCCAAATGGGTTAAAATACTAGTCTGTGATTTGAAATAACTTTTGCAAAAGATGGAGCCACCTCATTTTTCATCACTCT
Source organism: Oryx dammah (assembly GCF_014754425.2). Lineage (NCBI taxonomy): Eukaryota > Metazoa > Chordata > Mammalia > Artiodactyla > Bovidae > Oryx > Oryx dammah. The sequence continues at coordinate 22,132,342 of NW_024070211.1, forward strand.
TTTCAATAGATAGAATTTATATTCATTACATGGTCTGAAATTTTTATTTTGTTTTGTTTGCTTTGTTTTCCCATTTGTGCCTGGACTTATCTTTGGTTTTGGTTTTAATAAAATTAATAAATACTTTTTACTTAATAAGCAATTTTGATTCTGTTAAAACAATGACCAAACAAATAATAACCCCACCTAAAACTGAAGAAGAGAATCTGAATCATTTGTGTAAATTAAACCATTTATGCTATAGACATTTCTGATATTTTTCAGTCTTTGAAAGCTTGCATGTTACGTATATTCTAAGACACTGATACAGAAATTAATAAAGTCCTGGTAGTTCAGCAATAATGAATCCTCCTGCAATGAAGGAGACACGGGAGATGCAAGTTCAATCCTTGGGTCGGAAAGATTCCCTGAAGGAGGAAATGGCAACCCACTTCAGTATTCTTGCCTGGAGAATCCCATGGACAGAGGAGCCTGGTGAGCTACAGTCCATAAGGCCACAAAGAGTCAGACACGTCTGAGCATGCATGCATGCACCACATTGCAAAACATTTTTTTTCCAAAGTCATTGATATGTCGCTGGAAAGAATTATTTTGAAACAATCTGGCAGTGCCGTCTATGGGGTCGCACAGAGTTGGACACGACTGAAGCGACTTAGCAGCAGCAGCAGAGATGGTAAATGAAACTTTAACTATTGCATTCCATATCTACAATAAGATATGTAACTGAGAGAGAGAGAGAGGTAGACAGGGAGGGAGGGAAAGAAAGAGAGAAGAGAGAGAAGATGAGTGAGCAGATCTAAAGAAAGCAGAGAACTGCAGCAGTCAGAATAACCCGGAGTTTATCAGTTTACGCTGACACATTTCCTTGGCAAAGGCTGCTGACTGTAGGCAAAGTCACGTGGCTGAGAGTCTGGTGTGTGTCTGCCTGTGAAGCTCTTTGCCTCCAGACCAGCATGTGCACCATGTGATATCAGGTTGCCATGGTAAGTATATAGTGTGTAACTGAAGGGTTTTTTTTTTTTTTTCCGCTGATATGCAGCTTTAGCATAGATGCACCAGAATTCAAATTAATACTATAAGGAATTCACTGGAAGGGGAAGCTTTAAGGGGCTTTGGTTAAACACTCAACATACGTGTCAGATTCTATAAGCAAAGGTGCTACATCATTTATTATTTTTTCTCAAGTATAAAGAGTTTATCTTAAAGTGGTCAATGGATTATCAACACACAATTTTTTAAAATATACTAACCAGTTTCATTGTTTCCTCTTTTGCTATACTGAGGCTTATATTATAGAGGACTTCTTAGCTACCTGAATTGTTTTTATTTCACAATAAAATGATTCTTGTTGTTTTCGATTTTCAAAATATCACATGCATTGTAAAAAAATTCCAGATGTGCTGAACTTTGTGCACTCTAAAGACATCATCCTGAATTTGATGTAAAAGCTGCTCTGAAAACTAGATCACGGGTTTGAAACCTCAGGCTCTGTCTGAAAACTCAGAAGTTCCTCTCTGCTCTCTGCAGTGTCACTCTGTAAAAGGCAAGCTTAGCATTCAGTTCATGAACTTGGAATCCTGAAATTGCCCAGATGACCTGCCAGATTGGCTCACATGGAAGCAACTGATGGCTGAGTCATTGCCCATCCCTAAATCCCACTGCCAAAATAATGCATTATTTCTCACTCATTTCTTCTCTTCTTTACAGAATTGTTTTTAGAAGTCAAATATACCTGAGCTCTAGACCAGTCCTACCGCTCACTGTGTGATCTTGGCAAATTTCTTGAATTCTTCAAGACTCAGCTTCTCTATATGTGAAATGGAGCAAATGATAGAATCTACCTCAGATTATCATTTGGATTAAACAGACAGCATGTAAAATTGTATACAATCTTGCATGATATAAGCATTAAATTAATGTCAGTTGCTATTGTGATCTCTTTATGATTATTTGCATCTATCTTCCTTACATTGTGCACATTCTTAAAAACCAGCTATCCTAGAACTTCAAAACTTTCCCCAAAGAGCTGTTGAAGCTTTATTTTGCATCGGGATCAATAACCCGGCTAGGTAACTTGACAGCAAGTGTCTTTCTAAAGCCCAGTTTCTTGATGCTTCTGAATCACATATTTGGGGAGGATAGAATACCAGCAAAATTCCTTTCAGAAGAATTGGCCTCGATGGTGCCAATGAGGCCAACCAGAACCAATGGATACACTAATAGGGTTTGGAAAACTGTGACTCACAGGTCAAATTTGGCCCTCTACCTATTTTTCTAAATAAAGTTTTATTGGAATACTGACATAGTCATTGGTTTAAGTTTTTTTTTTTTTTTGAAGTTACTTTCACACTTTAGTAGCAAAGTTGAGTAGCATAAATAGAGACTTTATGGTCCTCAAAGTCTAAAATAAGGAACATCTGAAAATGCTTGCTGACCCATGGATGCAAAGCAGCAGTCCCCAACATTTTTGGCATCAGGGACTGGTTTTGTGGAAGACAGTTTTTTCCATGAATTGGGACAGGAGATGGTTTGGGGATGATTCCCATAAGGAGCGCACAACCTAGATCTCTCACGTGCACAGTTCACAGTAGGGTTCGTGCTTCTATGAGACTCTAATGCTGCCACTGATCCGACAGAAGGTGGAGCTCAGGAGGTAATGTAAGTGATGGGAGTGGTTGTAAATACAGATGAAGTTTTGCTTGCTCACCTACCACTCGCCTCCCAGTTCCTAACAGAACACAGACCTGGCCTGTAGCCCAGGAGTTGGGGACCCATGAACCAAAAGATAACTGGGATACCTGAGTAGGGAAAAACAGGTAAAGTGGAGGTTTTTTAAAGGCAGAGCAGCAAAATGATGTTTGGAATGGCAATCTGTCATTTTTTTTCCGAACTCTACCTTATATTAAGCAAGAACCCAAACTAGCAGTGGAGGGGAAGAGTCAACTATATGACTAGGATAAAAATGAAAATTTTGCATTATAAGTGATTATAAACTTCTCTTCTTCACTTCCCAAGGAGGAAGAATGCTGTGTTGCACAGCTAGTCCAGGGACCTGCTCTCTTGTGCAAAGTTCAGGTACTATACAAAGAATGAAGGCTAAAAACAAGCCTCTTCCTCCCCATAAAACCCCAGTATTCACTTATCTTGATCTACACAATAAAAAGTTTATCCAGACAGCAGAGGAGTAGAGAGAGGAGAGCCTGGGTTGTCTCGTAATGGGAAGGAGAGTCATTATGTCAGGTTTTCTGAATGAAATGGCCCTTAGGCTATTCTTTGAGAGATTCCAGCAAAGATCTATACCACTTAACAGATATTCCAAGTGGCTAAATTCTCATTTGTTTGAATGGGACTCTGTGCCAGGATCTGGCCATTATTTGGCTGTTTTTAATTTGATATATAGAAATCATTCCAGAAGGTGCATTAAATGTTAGAATCATAGAGTATAATGAAAGAAAATAAGAGAGAATAAACAATAGTGTCTGTGAAAATCAGAGAAGTTGTCAGAGATACTGCTTGAGCTGTCTTGAAGGAATCATAGGAACCTAAGACACAGGACCATGAATGGCTCAAAGTACAAGAGGCTGAACTTTTGGGGGAACACTCATCCTCTATGACTGGAGAGTAGTGGTCCCTCTAGCAGTATTTATATTCCACTTAATACTCACTACTGTTTGGCAAAGAGGACATTATGACTGATTTTCATCAAGGAGGAAACAGATAATTTGAAGATAAATAAATTTGACTAAAATTACACAATATAGAGTACCATTATTTGCATTTTCATTTACTATTGTATAAATGATGGTGACATTTTTCCAGGTGTTAAATACTGAATGGGGATTATATTAGTAACACTGAAAATTTAGCCAATCTAGATATTCCTTAATATTCATCCATCTATTTGGAGTTTTGTGGGGAGAATTGTAGGATGAGAAGCATTTTATTTGTTCAGAGACCTTAGTAGGTTTTTTAACTTTCCATTTCTCTTACCTAAAGATTCCATATTTTATTGCCCAACTGTCTTCTGTTTTCTATTATCCACCAAAATTTAAACTAAGAGAGATAATTAGATCAGTTATAGCAGGAAACTAGTTTGGCTACTCTTTCTAAATTCAGCAATTATATGCTGCATGATTTCAGGAAACCCACTTTTCTGCTGGTTGACATTACATAGTGATCTACATCTGAGAAAAAAAGTGCAAAACTGGTCTCTTATCAGCCCATTGCCATTCCCTTTAATTCATAATCTCTATGTCTCTTATATGTTCCCTTAAAAGAATACTGATTTATAACCTATTTATTATTAGGAATGGGTGTGACAAATCATTCACAGTAAAGCAAAATTGACTAATGCTGATGGGCTCAATAAAGGACAGAAATGGTAGGGACTTAACAGAAGCAGAAGATATTAAGAAGAGGTGGCAAGAATACACAGAAGAACTGTACGAAAAAGATCTTCACAACCCAGTTAATCATGATGGTGTGATCACTCACCTAGAGCCAGACATCCTGGAATGTGAAGTCAAGTGGGCCTTAGGAAGCATCACTACGAACAAAGCTAGTGGTGGTGTTGGCATTCCAGTTGAGCTGTTTCAAATCCTGAAAGATGATGCTGTGAAAGTGCTGCACTCAATATGCCAGCAAATTTGGAAAACTCAACAGTGGCCACAGGCCTGGAAAAGGTCAGTTTTCATTCCAATCCCAAAGAAAGGCAATGCCAAAGAATAAACTACCACACAATTGCACTCATCTCACACGCTAGTAAAGTAATGCTCAAAATTCTCCAAGCCAGGCTTCAGCAATATGTGAATCATGAACTTCCAGATGTTCAAGCTGGATTTAGAAAAGGCAGAGGAACCAGAGATCAAATTGCCAACATCCGCTGGATCGTGGAAAAGGCAAGAGAGTTCCAGAAAAACATCTATTTCTGCTTTATTGACTATGCCAAAGCCTTTAACTGTGCGGATCACAATAAACTGTGGGGAATTCTGAAAGAGATGGGAATACCAGACCACCTGACCTGCCTCTTGAGAAACCTGTATGCAGGGCAGGAAGCAACAGTTAGAACTGGACATGGAACAACAGACTGGTTCCAAATAAGAAAAGGAGTATGTCAAGGCTGTATATTGTCACCCTGCTTATTTAATTTATATGCAGAGTACATCATGAGAAACTCTGGGCTGGAGGAAGTACAAGCTGGAATCAAGATTGCCGGGGGAAATATCAATAACCTCAGATATGCAGATGACACCACCTTTATGGCAGAAAGTGAAGAACTAAAGAGCCTCTTGATGAAAATGAAAGAGGAGAGTGAAAAAGTTGGCTTAAAGCTCAACATTCAGAAAACGAAGATCATGGCATCTGGTCCCATCACTTCATGGGAAATAGATGGGAAACAGTGGAAACAGTGTCAGACTTTATTTTGGGGGGGCTCCAAAATCACTGCAGATGGTGATTGCAGCCATGAAATTAAAAGACACTTACTCCTTGGAAGGAAAGTTATGACCAACCTAGACAGCATATTAAAAAGCAGAGACTACTTTGTCAACAAAGGTCCATCTAGTCAAGGCTACGGTTTTTTCAGTGGTCATGTATGGATGTGAGAGTTGGACTGTGAAGAAAGCTGAGTGCCGAAGAATTGATGCTTTTGACCTGTGGTGTTGGAGAAGACTCTTGAGAGTCCCTTGGACTGCAAGGAGATCCAACCAGTCCATCCTAAAGGAGATCAGTCCTGGGTGTTCATTGGAAGGACTGATTTTGAAGCTGAAACTCCAATACTTGGCCACCTGATGGGAAGAGCTGACTCATTGGAAAAGACCCTGATGCTAGGAAAGATTGAGGGCAGAAGGCGAAGGGGATGACAGAGGATGAGATGGTTGGATGACATCACCAAGTCGATGGACATTTGTTTGAGTGGACTCTGGGAGTTGGTGATGGATAGGAGGCCTGGCGTGCTGCAGTTCATGGGGTCGCAAAGAGTCAGACACTACTGAGAGAATGAACTGACTGAATGGCTATAATTTTACTAATATGTAGTCTCTTCATTCACAATATAAAGACTGAATCAATGCAAGCCAAATGAATAATCTTATACTTTGAGATGTATATTTATGTGTGTGTATTAATGGCTTAGTTCATTATCTGACTCATTGTAACCTCACGAACTGTAGCCCACCAGGTTCCTCTCTCCATGGGATTCTCTAAGCAATGGAATGAGTAGCCATTTCCTCTCCAGGGGATCTTCTCAGTCCAGGGATCAAACCTTGGTCTCCTGCATTGCAGGCAGATTCGTTACCATCTGAGCCATCAGGAAAGCCTGGTTATTTTATATTTGTTGCTGTTGTCCAGTCACTCAGTCTTGTCTGACTCTTTGCAACCCCATGGACTGCAGCACACCAGGCTTCCCTGTCCTTCAACATCTTCCAGAGCTTGCTCAAACTTAGACCCATTGAGTTGGTGATGCCATCCAATCATCTCATCCTCTGTCATCCCCTTCTCCTGCCTTCAATCTTTCCCAGCATCAGGGTCTTTTCTAATGAGCTGGCTCTTTACATCAAGTGGCCAAAGTATTGGAGCTTCAGCTTCAGTCCTTCCAATGAATATTCAGGATTGATTTCCTTTAGAATTGACGGGTTTGATCTCCTTGAAGGGACTCTCAAGTCATGTATTGATCTCCTTGCAGTCCAAGGGACTCTCAAGTGCTATGATGTGTAGCACTGGTTATATTGAAAAGGAGATTTTCACAGATGCTGAGAGTTACATTAGCCTCCCCTCAAATTACACCATATCACTAAGTGAAGTGAAGTCGCTCAGTCGTGTCCGACTCCTTGTGACCCCATGGACTGTAGCCTGCAAGGCTCCTCTGTCCATGGAATTTTCCAGGCAAGACTACTGGAGTGGGTTGCCATTTCCTTCTCCAGGGGATCTTCCCCACCCAGGGATCGAACCCGGGTCTCCAGGCAGATGCTTTACCGTCTGAGCCACCAGGGAAGCCACCATATCACTAACTTCCTATTAACTCATGCACACTGCTGCTGCTGCTGCTGCTAAGTCATGAACAAGGTTTCATAATACAAATTAATATTCAATAAATCATTCAAATATATTTATTAAGCATTTATTAAACATTTTCCAGATGTTGAAGATAAGCCAAGGCCCTGTCTTCATGCTGGGAACATTTCATTTATAAGAGCTAATGTTCATTTAGTGTTACAAGTCCTGTTTTTAGCTCTTTGCATGCCTGATGTCATTGGTTTCTTGTAACAACATGAGTTGTAGACGCTATCATCATCACCACTTTATCATAGAAAAATCTGCAGCCCAGAGAGTTTGAGTACTTTGCACATGATCACACATCCAGAAGGAGTTAGGAACAAAGCATAGCCTGGAAAGAAATCTGATGCTGTAAATCACCTGCTATACTATACTATGGGTTCAGATGAAAATACTGAAGAAGTAAAAAAAGAAAAGAAAAAAGAGATAGAGATAACATGAAAGTAATTTTATTTCAAAACTAAAATTTTATTGATTTCAATTATTTTATTTTGATTTCAATTATTAAGAATTTATGTCTGAAAAGCTACCTCATTTTTCTTCATTTGGATTTTCCCACTATAATGAATTTAAGCTTGAATTTAAATATTAGTGTTCTCTCACATACTCCACACACACTAATAGTTTCATTGTCTCTTAATCCACCATCAAACTGAAAATTAGACATTTATATAACATGTATATTGAATTAGTCCAATTCATTATTAAAAAGTATTTGTCTAGTTTGTTACAGTAGCTGTTAAAATCTATTAGAATGCAACTCATACTGCTTGTATAAAATCTAAAAATAAAATAAATCTAAAACCCCAAACATTTATCTCTGCTTGTATACCACTGGAACTTTCTAATCTGCCATAGGACAAAAGATGTGAATCCTTAGATCAACCTCTTTTTAAAGGCCCATTTTCCAACAGAAACTTGACAATAGAAAGCCATCTTTAATTGTCCCTTTTCCATTGTTTCTCATTCCAAGTGTGTGTCAAGAATTTAATTGCAGCAGGAAATTAACCAGTTATAAAATACTGTACTTGTGCCCTTGCCTGCTAAAGCAGAGTGCACTAAATAATTTGCTTAATGGCCTCTAACATGAGACCTCAATTTAATAACCAAAGTGCCTTGACTTGTTGGATAAATTCCTGGTGAGAAATGCTTCGTGTATAATCCATCAAAACATCAATGGCTCAAACACACACGCCCACACAGAGAATGAAAATAAAAATAGAAATTCTGATATGCCAAGTTAACTAGTTTGAAATAAACCATATAAGTGACCTTTTGTATGAATGCACGAACTTCCTTGTCTTATAGCTGTGTCAGAGCTGCGTCTCACTGACCACAGTGGGAAAGGACATGGTCACTCCAAAGACACACATTTGCCAGGCACCTGACGTGTTTCTGTCTCCTTTTTATTAAAGCTCTATCCCTTAAAAAAATCAATGTCTATTGTCGAGGTTGCTAAAAGTTTGGTTTCTAGAAAAACAACGTTACCATAGTGATTAAGTGCCAGTTTAGGCATACAACTTTGAGTCTTCAAATTATTTTTGGCTTATTTTGCAAAACTACAAGGACTCTTTTAATGACTACTCTTAACAAGTATTTTGCAAACTTACTATAAATTCAGAGACTAGAGAAGAAAGAAACATAGTCTGGCATTTTAGTGACCAGGCTAAGATTACCCTGATCTCTTCGGGAATTTCATTTTTCTCCTTTTTTTTTAATATATATATATATATTTTATTTATTAATTGAAGGATAATTGCTTTATAGAATTTTGTTGTTTTCTGTCAAACCTCAACATGAATCAGCCATAGGTATACATATATCCCGTCCCTTTTATTTCCATCTGATGTTTGGATTTTAGGAGGACATTTAAGCCACGGACAATAAAGCATTCTTCATACATTTTATATGTGGGGGTTGTATTATTTATGTGGCTATTTGTTTTGCTTAGAGATGATAATTAGGGCTAAATAATAGAAATTGAGGCTGGAGATCATATATAGAAAGTATGTAAATGGGGCTTTTGATAAATTTGACATCCTTGAACATGAGAAAAAAATAACTTGATGAAACTTTATTTCATTGTCCCACTATCATTTTTAATATAAAGTAACATTTTCTTCATTCATTTTTAAAAATCTATCTGATTGAATTTAGAAGGAGTAAGGGAAATGCTTTTTTTCTTCCAAAGTTCAGACACAAATATAAAAAAAAAATAATGAAAAGTTTATTTTCAGGTCTGATCTTAAATATATGAAATTGCATTTCATCAAGTGTCTTGGGAATTTCATGGTCCACGTGAGGAATAAAATGTCTCCAAATCAATAAAAACATTATCCTTTAACTACATGGATCATGAATGAAGAAAATAAATTATCTTTTTTAGAAAATTTTCTAAAGTGAAGATTTTTGTTGCTGTTCAGTTGCTCTGTCATGTCTGACTGTTTGTGACCCCATGGACTGCAGCACGCCAGGCTTCCCTGGCCTTCATGATTAGTTAAAGGATAAGATTTTTATTGACTAAATTGACTACTCCAGGAGTTGAACGTGTTTCCATTACATGCTAATTCTTGACTCCCAGGATATGCTGCATCGTGATCAGGACCTAATAGAACAAGGGGACTCAGACAGTAAAGAATCCAGCCTCAGTGCAGGAGATCTGAATTCAGCCCCTGAGTTGGGAAGATCCCCTGGAGAAGGGAATGGCTACCCACTCTGGCATTCTTACCTGGAGAATCCCAAGGACAGAGGAGCCTGGCTACAGTCCATGGGGTTGCAAAGAATCAGACATGACTGAGCAACTAAGACTTTCACTTTATCAGGACCTAACAAGAGCTGCTAGTTGGCACATGGAGATAATTTTTATTGCATCAAATTGATTATTCTGAGCTGGTTCATTAAGATGAGTTTTATCTGTGTGACTGAGGTAACATAACACACACATTATCAAAGCACATCTTTAGAAGAGATCAGGCCAGAAGAGGGTGGCTACATCCATTCTTTCACATGTTCATTGAGCTCATTTCATTTTGTTCCCAGGTTATCATTTCTACAATAGTTCATACATGCCATCAAGCCCGGACTGAGCTCCTCATTCAACCCCGGGGTGACAGAGGTGATCCTGTTTTCATGTTAACTAAATCACAGTCTGTCTCAAACCAAGATTGCCAACTGTGTTAAATTAGAGGTTCTTTGCTGAAGGCAAGTTACACAAGGGATTGTGTTGACACCTTTAAGCTGACTTCTTTTTAGAATTCTAAGTCACATTGAAATGGAAGGCTTGGGCAGATAGGGTCACGGCATTAATGACAAATCCACAAGCAGCATTCTTCTTAAACCCAATACCAGCCTAATCTTTCATTCTTCCACTTTAATGCAATCATGGGACAGCACAGGCTTAGTGTTCCCACCTCATTTCAAAATGCTCTCTTACATGCACGATATCTCCTTAGAGATTTTTTAATCTTGTAAGGAGTGATAGAAGACTTTCCCTTCCACTATAGGTGAGAAAGCAGATGCTTTTGTTTGCAGGTTGTATGTAAAACCGATGGACTTCTTCAGAAAAATTATGTGTTATCAATTCAAACCAGAGTCTCACAAAGACATATTATACCATGTCTTTAAAAAGTATCTGTTTGATAGACACACTACCATGTGTAAAGCAGATAATCAGCAAAGTCCTCTGTATAGCACAGGGAACTCTACTAAATATTCTATGATAACTTATATGGGGAAAGAAGGTGAAAAAGAATAGATGTATGTATCTATATAACTGAATCACTTTGCTACCTGAAATTAATACAACATTGTAAATGAACTATATCCCCATATAAAATTTTAAAAGATGTTTTAAAAGTATCTGTTTATAATAATGAATGCTCTGACAGCCAGCTGTGGGGAAGTAGATTAGTTATGGTATTCATCAGTAAATAGAATTGTTCATGGGTAGAAACTAGACCAGATGCTGTAGTTAAAGTATTCATTGAAAAAATTTCATGGAAGTATCTAGTTACTGTGTTTCCTATTCCCTTGTATCTTCCTTGTATTATGCCTGGTTTTCCACGATGGATCTCTTTATACTACAGTAATGCTCTCATCTGGCTTTGCAAGTTCTGTATTGACTGCACACTTTTCTGGTTGTATTTTTAGCTGACACTTTTGGCAATGATGTTTCGGTGGATTCCTCCCTGTCAGTTTATTTTTGGTAGATTGGTTGAGTGTCCTATTCTCTAATTTCACTGTCCAGTTATCTATCGTTTTGGCTGCTGATGGTGGTGTTCATACAGACATACATCATTCTTCTCTTTCACCTGTTTATCCCAGTCTAACCTGTGAAAAAATTCATCATGAGTCAGGGGAAATTCAGCATGGCATGTATTATCGGTATTGTGATTTGAGTGGCAGGCGACCAACACTTAGGGAACAATTTATCTACCTGAATTGGGCTAGACGTCACTAATGCACACGGCAGATTGATTGTACGGTTCTAGTGGATGTATTCTTTATTAATGAGATTCAGTATGATTTGCTAAAAAGCCTTTTACTCGGCAGTCATTTTCTAACCCCCTCCCCCATCACTCTTTATTCCATTTAATCTGTTGAACCATGTACCATGTTTTGAAAATGTATTTCTCTCCTCTATTTTTATTTGAAATACCTAGGCTTTTTAAAAATAATTATGCACAAACTGAACACACACACACACACACACACACACACACACACACACCCCAGATTGGAATTGAAGTGTATTATAAAACACAGGAAAGCAATTAAAATCCTAAAAAGACATTAAGGTAAAATAAAAATAAAACTCTATCAAAAAGACATACTCTAAGTGAAATTTGACATTTGAAAGAACTAATTGCTAGAAATGAATGTGTCTGTACTAACAAGAGTTGCAAAGTGCATGGGATTTCTTTCTAAAACGATGTTATTTGTACTGATCTGCTGAGAGTTGGAATTTTCTGAGGTTTTGCGTCTTCAAAAAGAACTCTGTAAAAATCGTGAGAAAAGGCATAAACTACCCACCTCTTAACCTTTTGCTTCATTATCCAGAGGCCAGAAAGCAGAAGAGAATAATGTTTATCAATTATAGTGAGTTTTTTTTCTAAAATGCTTTAAAGATAACAGAAAAGTAAATTATTTCAGATTCTAGTTTCACTGTGATCAAACATTCCCTACAATATAATTTCATACTTGGTAGGGGAGGAGGGTAAAAAGGAAGTCATCCCCCTTCTCTTGAGAGAAGAGTCTGTTCATCCTCTCATTGGTACAAACATGTCTCCCCATTGTCTTTTCAAAAAAATTCTCCATTACTCTTTTCTTTTTTGTGTGTGTAAATCACAAAATGCCATCTCTCCCTAAACAAAATAAAATGCCAGCTGCTAAAAGAACAATGTTTCCTTAAAAATGATCTATAAAATAACTTGCTCAACAAATGATATCTAGTCCTGTTTTGTCATTTACCCCCAAAACAAATACTATTTCAATTGTGTACTGTAACTGGCTTCAGAGCATTTTTAAAGTTTGTTTAAATTATATGTGTGTGTGTACTTAGTTGCTCCGTCATGTCTGAGTCTTTGCAACCCCATGGACTGTAGCCCACCAGGCTCCTGTGTCCATGGGACTCTTTAGGCAAGAATACTGGAGTGGGTTGCCATGCCCTCCTCCAGGGGGTCTTCCCAACCCAGGGGTCGAACCCAGGTCTTTCACATAGCTGGCAGATTCTTTACCGTCTGAGCCACCAGGGTGCAACAATCTAAAAACAAGCCTCCTAGGAGGTTAAGAATCCCTCTAGGAAAATTCTCAAAGGCTCAAGTGTCTGCATGCAATTCTGGCTCTCTTTAAAAAAGAGCTGGGTAGGTCAGAGTTACAATTACTGCATCAAGGGGTTTAAAAGGAAGAAGAGTTCTTTCCTGGTGTGAAGGGCAGGTGGAGGCTTTCATGTGATTAGTCTCCCAAGTAAGTCTCAAAATAATAGAAAGCTGAAATCTTTTAGCAGTATTTACACTGCCATGTTGAAAACATGTTGCTCTCCAGAAGAGAAATCAAATAATCAAGTATTTTTAAAAACATATTTTAGCTTCTATCTCTTGTAGACATTAAGTTGTTATTTTATCTTCATGAGTCATTATTCCTTTCTCTGTTTAGCTTTAGCCCAAGTGTTATAAGCAGTTTCTTCACAGAAAGTATGTATTTCCATGAAAAAAGTCAAAATTTAGCAGCTCATATGCCATGAGGGAAAACTTTCAGGGTAGTTCCCTGTAAATATCTGGAAATTCATTAATGATTTACATTTCAAATATCACATATTATGCTAGTTTATTTACTATTCCTATAGGAAATAGATCATCAGTGAATGGACTGAGTTTGATACAATCTTATATGACAAATATTTCAAAACTTACTACACACAAGGGGCAACTTCTCTGCTCTTGAAAACCAGTTTAATAATTAAGACGAAGACTACCAATTAGTGTATCCTTTTGAATCTATTTATGTGCTAAAATCTTTCAGCCCTCATATAATTTTAACTATTTTAGGAGAAGAAACAAAAATATGTGTACATGGAGAAGATGAAACAAAAGGAAGAAATTCACATTTGAGGCTGGGTGTCGGTGCCATTTGCAATCACTCAAAGCAAACAGTCCAATTCTTTTCCTTGTGTTGCTTTCTACCTAAATGGAGACAGATTTTTTTTTTAATTGGTGCAGTATGTCATTATTAATGTAGCTATATTATATGATGAAGATGAAGGTCATAATGTTAACTGTGAAAGCAATAATAGTGATGCTAATAATAATGCTAACAATAATGGCAGCTACCAATTCTAAGCAGTTATGATACACTGACCACTCCACTGGTTGGTCCATGCGAGCTGTACCTTTATTTCTCTTAACAATACAAGAAAGGGAATATTATTATTTCTAATTAACAAGTGAATTAATGTCACTTTAAGGATTAAGGACCCCTTTATGGGTCTCACCTTAGTTAGAAAGTAGAAGAAACCAATTCTACATTCTGTCTGGGCACCAGGATTTTCCCACTACTTAGTTATCCTCTCCTGTAGCCCAAGACACACACCGTTACTTCCTGTCCGCCAACACACACACAACTTTACTCTGAATTTACATTTTACAACAGGATGATAACTCTGGTTTATTGAAATACCTCAGGACAGGGAAAAGGTCCCATGTGTATCAGTTAACAAACTACTTATCTATGTCTCCATCATCGCAAAAAGGCCGTAAATAAACATAGCCAAAGCTACCCATTGTTAGAGCAGTCTTACTTTTTAGCAATGTCAAGTATTGTGCCTGTCTACAGCTGCCTTTCATTCTGCTTCTAAGATTACCGGATGAGGGTCTTTCTTTCTGTCTTAATTGGAAAGCGTCCGAGAGTGTGGCTCGCATAGCTCGAGGAATCGAGATCACTTACCCCACTAAATCTGCACAAAGGCAGAAACCTTCAGGCAACTGTTCATTTGCTCTGGTTGATCTACACACTTGCCCTTTGCCGAATAAACACTAAAAAAATATCTTTCTTCAAATCTTTCTTAAATATGTGTGTGTACAACTTTGAGTTTTATAAAAGTATTTCAAATTTCTATGCAATTTTTCAATCCTGTACCCAAAAAACATGAAAAAGGAAACATGAAATTCTCATAGATACCAACAAACCATTACAAGCCTGAGAAATCTCAATATGCCCCGAACCTTTCTCACCAAAACCCATTTTCTGCTGTCTTCGCCATGCCAGCTAATGGTAATATCATCCTTTATCTTGCTTTCATACCCCACAGCCAATCGACGTTGCCAAATTTCATCAACTCTACCCTCAAAATGCACCTCCAATTCCACCACTTCTTCCCCCTGTCCAGCGCTGCTGCTCTGGTCCATGCCACCATCTGTCCTCCTCATGATGGTTTTTACAGCCTCCCAACTGATGCTCCTGCCCCACAGAGCAGCCAGAATGATCCTCCTCTCTATTTGGGAGTCAGATTGTGGCATTCTTTCTTCCCAAACCCTGCAACAAATCCTCCTCTCATCTCAACTTAGTGACAGTGACCTTCATGGTCAGTGACATCCAAGTGTGACATCCATAGTGAGCCTTTTCCTGACCCATTTATGTGCCACTGCACTCTTCATCCACATCCTTGGCTTCAATGTCCTTATTTCATTTTTTTCCAGATAACTCATCAAATTTTAACTTATTCTCTAATTGTTTATTGTCTGTCTACCTCACCCAACACATACCAGATTGTAAATCCTATGAGGACAAGCTTTTTTTTTTTTTTAACCTATTTGTTCACTGCTTTATCCCAAGCACCTAGAACTATACCTGAGTTGTGACAGACATTCAGTAAATGCTTAATGAAAAACTTTATATAGAAACAAAATACTGCACAACACATATTAATGCCACCCTGATAGAAAATTATCAAGTCTTCTTGGTAAAGCTCTTCTTCACTGCTGAGCCACTTCATTTTTTATTCAAACATCAGGATATGCTGAGTGGTATACTTAGTCCCAAATCAGAGACTAAAATGAAATTTACTAATTAAAATAATGGATTTTAAATGCTGGTGTTTTTATTTTTAAAACAGCTTCCTTGTGCCTCTTAATGAAAGTGCTTTTCTTAAAAAATATTGTTCCCTCTGCTTCCTGGCAGGCTAGTTATATTCATATTGTAGCATGGCTATGAATATTCTGTCCTGTACTTCCAAATATGACTGTTATTCAGAATAACTTTTCTCCAGAGGCATGTGTTTCAAGCAGAGATTCATTTTGGAAGAGGAGCTTGATTTTCCTTCTATCAGTGCATGATTAAAATTAATTTCAAGGTGACCCATACATTTATAATGAAGATGTTTTCTTTTAGGCTGTGTCAAAGTTGGACAGAAGCCTTGGAGCTATTTTATTAACATGCTCAGCCTATGCTCTAGCTGTTTCATTTGTTACATTAGACATGTTCTCTAAGCTATATTGCATTTTTAGTAGTTATGAAAGTCCCCTGACTCATACCCTAGCTCCATAATAATTTCTTTTCCTTGTCTGGATTTTTGAACCTTTTCCAAAGGCTATGTTTACCTAAAGATTGAGAATATCCTCTGATAGCCTGAAGAGTATAAAGAAACAGCCTTAAACTAAAAACTATTGCCCCATTAATCTATAAGCATCTCTAAATATTTAACACTGCTTTTGAAAAAAAGATTACCTTATACTTTCCAATGGGTTTCTTTTCAATGATTCAGGTAGGCGTAGGTTTGGATATTTGAAAGGTCCATTCTTTGCCGTGGTATCCTCTGCATAACAGCTGAATTCTCAGGCTGACTGACAGTCGCACATGGGATTGTGTTCTAAAAAGCCCCTCCTCTTGCCAACATCTGTCTATTTATTTCAGATATAGAACAGAGGTTCTTAAAATGTAAAGTCAATGCTAGGTCCCAGATGTAATTAAAGTTGCAGCAACCAGAGGGATAAATACTCTCCAAAAGGTACATAAGAAGAATAAAGTCTTACCTTAACCTGAGCCATTAAAGGTCCCTCTTAATGTGACCTCTAAGTGCCCCAACAGATGATAGAAAGAAAAACCTACAATCAACTCTATTACAAATATAGGTGTAATGTGAAATTCTAAAAAGATGAATACTAATGTTAGTATAAATCCTCTTAGGTCTGTGACGACCCTTACTGAAAACAGGAGGCCAGCAGTCAGACACCATTCTGACTTATAAAGTGAACTGGTACAGCAAACAAAATGGACGAATGTAGTCCTTAGGGTAAATGGGGAAAGTTAATATTAATGAGCATAAGTGGTGTCCTTAGATACATGCTCATTAATATTAACTTTCCCTTCCAGCACTGGAAATATAGAACATTTTTAATAAATCAATTTATTTAGGATCACCCTTGTAGATTTGGCTTCTGGCTCAATAAAGAGCAGTGAGGGATGTACAGGCAAATTACTGAATTCTCTCTTCTAATCGTAGGGTCCTATGAATTAAAAATATCCACATAAATTTGTATAATAAAATTACTCCAGTGTCTAGATATCGTGTTTAAACTTTGAAGAAAGAAATCTGGATACACAATTTTAACAACAATTGAAAAAAAAAAGTAAAGCAGCTTGTGGTCCTCTGAAATAATTAATAGAAAAGTGACTGGAATTAATCACAAACACAAGAGGAAGCTGAAATTAGAGAGGGTTATTAAGACACTGTCCACTGTTTAATCTCACCCCCTTATCAACACATTAACCTTGTTTTCGTTCTCTGCCTAAGCCCTGAGTCCTACAGCAAAATTAGGTCAGAAATTCACATCAGATCAGATCAGCTGATTCATTCCAGCACAGCCCTGACATGCTGCAGATTTGGGTTTTGTTCTAGATAGATGAATATGGCTGAAGGTTTTGGGGGTTTGTTTCCTATGCTCTAAGCATTGGAGGTAGAGCTGGCTATAGAGTCATTCCTAAGGCTAGCAGTAGAGTATTCCTAAAGTTGAGATGGTAGTGTTTCTGAACTCTGGTTCATTTAACTGTCCCCACTTCACCTGAACAAAGTGAACATCCATTTTCATGCATAAACGGGGCATTTCATTTTTCCACATACCTGCAATTAAGTCAAATCTAATAAGATTACCTATCTGTGACTGTTCACATTGTACTGAAGGGATATTTCTTTCACTCAAATGCTCTTCAGTAAATGCTCCCTATTTCCATAAAGTCTTCTGCCACAAATCATGAGTATGATTCCAGAAGCCATAACAATCTAAAGAGGATTTATGTAACTGTGAACATTTCTCTAATAAGAGCTCTCAATGTAATTATGTCTTTGGGTAATCATTTCAAACAGCAACCAATTCTAAATTTTGGTATCACAGTCATTTGCTTTCTAAGTAGAAATACTTTAATAAATAGGAAGCAAATATTTTCTTTAATTTTATTTTTAGTTATTTTTTTCTCTATTGTCTAAAGGATGAACTGTCCTGGCCCTTTGTTTCTTTTGACTAACAGAGATACTGAAATCTTCAAATATAAATGGCTTCCAAGTATATATCTTAATATACAATTGCATGTATTTTTTTAAAGGAGCTGTAATTAATCTAATTCTGTTTCTGACTGTCACTTTTAAAGAGGAAATATAACCTCATATAGATCCCTTGAGGGCATCCATAGGGAATAGAGATATTCCTAATCAGCCTAAGTAGTCCTTTGTGTCAGAACCACTTTGCTAAAATCGAGAGCTGTCTCCCAGACTTGCAATGTTAGAGGGAATTTCACTAATGTAGCATTTGTTTTATTAGAAAAAAATATTCGACTCTTTTAATAGAAAACGTACTCAGAAAGATATGTACTGGGAACACATTTTTTCCAGTAGTTTTTTTAAAATAAAGGATATGTCTTATATTGTTTTGAAAATACTAATCATTGTACTAATAGTAAAAGGAGACAATGCAAGAATGAATTCCAGAATCCAGATAGAAAAAAAATCACATGAAGAGAGAAGCCTCGAGCCTAAGCATGCATCACTGGGTTTACCAGATGATCTTTTGATTGCTCTTCTTGATGTTGCTGGTAAAGAGTGAATCTTCAAAGATCTTACATTAATAGGTACACATAAGTACTGCCTTACTTGTTGTCTGCAACCAGCTTGTTCTCATTTGTCTGTTGCCTCCCCTTAATAACTAGTGCCTATGTGTGTCAATGGTTCAATATATCTATTATCCTTGTGTCTTAAACATCCTTCTTCATCCACATGTGTAACAAACTAGGGTTTTCTAACCTATCTCAAGTGATCTTACTAGTTTGAAATGATAGGTTGTGCATGTTTGTTTTCTGATAGTTTTTTTTTTAATGAAAAAGAAATCTCATTTAACAATGCCTGCAGAAAACCATTAGAATTTTATCATAGCAGAAATGATGAGCTACTGAAATAGTTTTTCATTATCCATTAACTTTTCGCCTTTTGAGTCTTTCTTTTTCCCACCAAATGTTATTTGGAGCTATTAAATACTGAGTATCACTTTTTATTTATTTAAAATTTTCTATCCAATAAGACTTTTCAGTGAAATCCCACTTGGGAAATGGAAGTGAAAATATAAGGAAGTTAGTAGCAAAAAATGGGCTCAACTTAGTTTAAAAATAAGTAATTGGGCTCAGAAAGCCCAAGTGACTTGGAACACTGAGAATGTGATGAGAAGATTTTTTCCTAAGAGCTCAGTGTTTTAAGCTTCCCAGCTTCAACACAAAAGGCATTTCAGCACATATGTGATCTAGAAGGTCAATCACATGAAATCCTATTTCCATTTTTTAAGCAATCCCTGGCAGTCTGCACATTTCTGAAATTGCAACTGGCATATTTCACAGAGAATTATCATCAATGCCTTTTCAAGGTCAAACATGCCCCATCTTTAGATTTTCAGCATTTACATTAAATAGTAGTATATATTAAAGAGAGCATTCAGCAGATATGACAAAGAATTTTAATTGATTAGACTGTTCATGTTGAATTTTATGTATAATGACATAAATTGCATGTTAAAAGTATTACAATATGTGTGAAGTTTAGATGTGGATATTCTGCCTTGGTCACCATCTCTGCAAGCTCAAAATGCCTGTGTGGCCAGAATCTTGCTGAGGAGTTTTCAAAAATTTTAAAAATGAACTTCCTATTAGCAAAGTTGAAGCAACTCTAAAAATGTACTATGAGAATATTCTATATAATATTTAAAATTTATTATATCCTTTAATTGTCAGAATCCCAGAACACTGGCCCCCATATGAACAATATAAATTGAATTTGAACATTTCAGCAGGTACTGAGATGGAATAATTTGAGAGCCCCATCCCAAAGACAAGGAGGCCTTGAACCTCCTCCTCCTGCTCAGTCATGACTTTTCTGGCTCCTTTCCTGATTCTTCCTCCCTTTACATCATCCAGAAACTTCTACGTATGTCCTCACACTGCACACGTGTGTGTGTTTGTCACTCAGTCGTGTCCAACTCTGCAACCCCATGGACTGTAGCCCGCCAGGCTCCTCTGTCTATGGAATTCTCCAGGCAAGAATATGGAGTGGGTACTCTTTTCCTTCTCCAGGGAATCTTCCCGACCCAGGGACTGAAGCCAGATCTCCTGCACACTGCTCATGAGCCCCGCTTTTATAAAACAAAGCCATCTGAGCAACATGGATGGACCTAGGGACTATCATACTAAGTAAATCAGACAGAAAAAGACAGATGTTATATGACATCGCATATATATGGAATATAAAATATGATACCAGTGAACTTAATTTACAAAACAGAAATAAACTCACATACATAGAAAACAAACTTATAGTTATCAAAAGGGAAAGGAGGGATTTTGGATTAGGAATTTGGGATTAAAATGTATACATTATTATATATAAAATAGATAAACAACAAGGACCTACTGTATATCATAGCATATCGCTATTCTCTATACTCAATATCTTGTGATAACCTATAAAGAAGAGAATCTGAACACATATATATATATAATATAAAATAGATAAATAACAAAGACCTACTGTATATCACAGTATATCACTATACACTCAATATCTTGTGATAACTTAAAACAGAAAAAAAACCTGAATATTATATATATATGTAATATACAAATATTATATATTTATATATATTATATTATACCCCTAATATAGGTATATAAAGGGCTTCACATGTGGCACGAGTGGTAAAGAACTTTCCTGCCAATGCAGGAGACATAAGAGAGATGCAGGTTCGATCCCTGGGTCAGGAAGATCCTTGCACACTCTTGCACGCCTTCTCATGCCCTCGCAACCCACTCCAGTATTCTTGCCTGGAGAATCCCATTGACAGAGGAGCCTAGCAGGCTACAGTCCACGGGGTCTCAAAGGGTCAGACATGACTGAAGGGACTTAGTATGCACGCATATATATCTTAATCACTTTGCTGAGGACCTGAAACATTGTAAATCAACTGTACTCAAACAAAAAACAAAACAAAGGAAAAAAGAAAGTCATCTGAAAAAGTTTCCAAATTTAGGAGATTTTACTAGTGTTTTGCTCCTTCCAAAAATATTTACATTTTAAACTTGAATTCCAGAAAAATATTTGATTAAAGAGTGTAAGAGAGAGTAGGTAAGAGTTACTGGTAGCGAGAGACATGCTACATCTTTCTATTCCCAGCACGTGTGACAGCTACGGCACAATAATAAGGTGGTGCTTGAGGAGTCAGGTTTGGGGCCGCTTCACGCAGGAGTAGTCATCCGTTCATTCATCGTCCAGTCACCCATACATTGTGGCTGAGCAGTCTGTGCTCCAATCTGAAACACTTGAGATCCCATCCCTTCCCACCTACTCAAGGACATAATCACAGTAATTTTTTCTTCCCTCTCCTAAGTCATTAACATTTCCCTTTCTATTGTAATCATTTATATCAGCATTTCAAATAAGCCAACTTTCTCTCTTCTTGAAGGAAGAAAACCAGGAAAACAGAACACCACAAACTTCTCTTCCTCCTTCAACTACTCTCCATATGTGTGAATTTTATTTAACTTCAAAAATCCCTACAATAATTTTCTATTATTTTCTTCCTTAAGTGTTGGCGGCCTGGGTTCAATCCCTGGGTCAGGCAAATCCCCTGAAGAAGGAACTGGCAACCCACTCCAGTATTCTTGCTTGGAGAATCCCATGGACAGAGGAGCCTGGAGGACTATAGTCCATGGGGTTAAAAGTTGGACATGGCTGAGCGATTAACACACACATATTTTCTTCCTTGTTTCAATTCCTCTTTTTCCATCCTCTCATGAACATAACGCCACTGGGTTTTGTCCCCAGACCACCAGCAAAACTTTTCTTGTCAACACCAATGTGGTAAAAAGCATCATTCAGTCCTCAGGCTTCAATATATTTGACCCACCAGTAAAATCTCTCTTCTTTAATCCCTTTTGTCATTTCACTCTGATGCAACACCCACTTTGGTGGTTCTCTTATCTCACTACCTCTTCTTGTTGGATTCTTCCACTGTTCCTGTTGTGTAAGCAATCATATGCCCCAAGGAACTGTCCTGGGTGCTTTTATCCTATCTAATTTTAGGTCCTAGGGATTCTTAACTAGACTCTTGACTGTAGTATCTATGACTCTCATATTAACATCCCCAACTTTGATCTCCATGAATCCTGGATCCAACTGCCCATCCAGAATTCTCCATTTGAATATCTAAAAGGACTCCCAACACTGGCGATGAAAGCTGAACTCCCATTCCCCCACCATTCAACCTAAACTTACTTCTCTTCAAATCTTTAGCATTTCATTAAGTGTAAGCATCATTCTTCCAGTTGTCTCAGATAAAACCAACACATGACAACAGAATCCAGAACAACAGCAAAACACACTTGAGAACCATCTTCAGTTCCTGTCTTTTGTTCTATTTCTACATCTCATCAGTTAGAAAATTCTAATGGAGCCCATAATCTTAGTATTTGATACCACCTCTGTTAGTATCACCCTACTCCAAACTACCACCATCTCTCACATGAATCACAGCAAAAGCTTTCTCTCTGAATTCCCTGCACCGAAGGAAACCATAGTAATCACTGTGGGATGATCAGTTAGCACACATCACACCTATGCTCAAAAATCTGTAATCTTTCTTCCATCAGAGTAAAACATGAGTGTTTATAAGGCTTTGTATTACCTGATGGTCCACTACCAGTCTGAGCTTATACCACTGCCCCCCAACCTCAGTATCTGCTCGGTCACAACAGGTCACCTTACCCTTGGAACACATCAAACTTTGTCTTCTCTGCCCAGAATCCTCTTCCCATAGATAGCCGTACTTGGTTCATGTCTCCAGCAACAGGCTCCCAATGTCTCATACTCCTGCTCAGATGTTATAGGATCTTAGAGTTCTTCCCTGGAGTCTATTCTTATCTTCCTCATCTTGGCTTGTTTTACAGTGTGAAAAACTGTTACCACCTGTCGTATACATTTATTTAAACATATCTTTCATGTTGCCTCTCCTTTACCCTTCTTTCAGAATGTAGTCTTTTATAACCAGGAACTTTGTTCTGTTTATTGATATTGCATAAAAGCTTAGGGCTTCCCAGGTGGCACCTGTAGTAAAGAATCTGCCTGTCAATTCAGGAGACGTAAGAGATGCAGGTTCGATTGCCGGGTTGCGAAGACCCCCTGGAGAAGGGCACGGCAACCCACTCCAGTATTTTTGCCTGGAGAATCCCATGGACAGAGGAGCTTGGTGGGCTATAGTCGGTGGGGTCACAAAGAGTCAGAAATGACTGAAGCGACTTAGCACACACACATAAAAGCCTAAAACATTTCCTGGCATTCAGTAAAATTCCAATAAATATTTTACCAATCAATGAATATATTTGACAGCAAGTTATTGGGATGGCCCAAAAACTGCATTCGGGTTTTTTTCCATAAGACATAATGGAAAAACCCATACGAACTTTTCGACCCAGTAATTATTGAGCAATAATTTGGCTTAAGATTCTGTTCTAAGAACTGCACAGTCACTTACCTAAATTCCTGTCCCTGTTCCCTGAACTATAGACTTCTTGGAATTATGCCTCTTTGAACACTTTACTACCTAAGAATGAGTCATTTTTGCTGTCTTAACATCTATAGATCTTTAGATAGAAACTTTCTGAAGGTTGTTGATGAAACACAGAATCTAATAGTACAGTGATAAGCACACTGTGGGTGCTTTGTATAGTCTAATAGAACAATTCAGCAAATAATTCTGTCCCTATGCTTAGAGAAAATAATGAATTTATGAGTTTTAATGGCAAGATTGGGAAACTTCAGATTTTATATATGAAGTTATTTTAAAAATCATGTGGGGTTTTTTTGTTTGAGTTTCAGAAATGTTAGACTCACAGAAATAATTTTAAATGTTCATATACATATAGAAGTTTATCAGAGGTACTTTACAGAAAAAAATTTATTGTAAGAAAGGAAACTGTGATGTCAACTAAAACTGCTGCTGCTGCTGAGTCACTTCAGTCGTGTCCGACTCTGTGCAACCCCATAGACAGCAGCCCACCAGGCTCCCCCGTCCCTCAGATTCTCCAGGCAAGAACACTGGAGTGGGTTGCCATTTCCTTCTTCAATGCATGAAAGTGAAAAGTCAAAGTGAAGTCGCTCAGTCATGTCCGACTCTTAGCAACCCGATGGACTGCAGCCTACCAGGCTCCTCCGTCCATGGGATTTTCCAGGCAAGAGGACTGGAGTGGGGTGCCATTGCCTTCTCCAAACTAAAACTGGGTAGAAATAAATAACATTTTACAAAAAGCATATGCAATTATTAACATGTTTATGAAGCAATTTTATAAATATCTGTATATTTAGTAATAGAATGGATTTCCATTTTAATAGTCCAGAGAAAAAGATTGCACTCTTTCACAATGATCCTCTACAAAAGTTCTTTCTATACTTTTGATTCCAAATCTCTCTCCTTGTTTCTCTCCCTCTTCTTCCTCATCAATCATTAAATGACTGGAGTAGTGCATCCTTACTTTGCTTCTTTATAAGAATGAGTGTGTGTGTATGTGTGTGTGTGTGTGTTTGTCACTCAGTCATGTCCAACTCATTGTGACACCATGGACTGTAGCCTGCCAGGCTCCTCTGTCCATGGATTTCTCCAGGCAAGAGTAATGAAGTGGGTAGACATTTCCTTCTCCAGAGGATTTTCCTGACCCAGGGATTGAACCCTGTTTCTTGCATTGCAGGCAGATTCTTTACCACCTAAGCCACCCGGGAAGCCCATAAGAATGAATAGTCCACCTGAAAAGAATATTTTCTTTTCCTTTGTATTATAGTGTTCACAGAGAGTAAGCAAAAGGATTAATTTCAGATTAGATGAAAAATCCACCAACTATCAAGACAGCTTACTATTACCATTCAGTTATCCAGGCAATTCATGGATTAATTTCCTGAATTCTGTCTCTTTGCCCTTAATAAATATACTTCATTGAATAAATAGGACTCCATCAAATACACATTTCTACCTGTACCCCTACAATATATACACTCAGAAAATGCTGAACATTTTTTTGGAAAAATCAAAAAATGTGTATCCTTCTTTTGATGTCAATACACTGGAAAATGTAGCCTCAGTTTGGAGGCTGCAATTGAGGCTCATTTGCACGTAGCAGGTAGGTTTTGAAGCATAAAAGTCACTTCTTTTGAACAAACCTGGGGCGCTTAGTACCAGGCAAGAGATGTAATAGCCACAGAAGAGACCGCACACTGAAGCTCCCCCTTCAGAAACTCACAAAAGGCTAATTATTGACAAGTCTTTGGCTCAGACGGTAAAGTGTCTGCCTACAATACGGGAGACCCGGGTTCGATCCCTGGGTCGGGAAGATCCTCTGGAGAAGGAAATGGCAACCCACTCTAGTACTCTTGCCTGGAAAATCCCATGGACGGAGGAGCCTGGTAGGCTACAGTCTATGGGGTCGCAGAGTAGGACACGACTGAGCAACTTCTTTTTTTCATAGAAAGATGAACTCTACTATAAGATAAGGATGATACAAAGACCTTTAAAGGTGGGGATTTTTCATTAAACATCAAATAAGTGTGTGTTCCCTTAAGCTTTTATCAAGAGATTGTTCAGTATGAACTTTTACTTAAAGGAAACTGAATTTTTTCTTCATCCCATCTGCGCCTCCATAATCATAACATAGAAGTAAACAACTTTTGTTAACTAGGGCAAGAGTCCTGTCCCTAAGGTGGGTTGTTTTCTGTTACAGTTGAGGAGACATTTTCACTTTGTCTTTTCAAGTCTAACTTTGGCAAACCCCTTCTTGAGCAGGTGACAACATCACAGTCTTCGAAGGACTCACAGACTCCCTGGAGTGAACAACACTCAGGACACTTTCGTTTATACTTACCGTTTTATTGCTTCTTCCTGTCTTCGGCGTTTTTCATTCTTCTCTTTCAAGTAGGCCAGGTTTGTCTCGTTTCTCAAGCGATCGTTCTCTCGAGCAATGTCTGATGCGTTCTGAATAACCAAGCCATCATAGGCTTTCATCCCCATATCCTCAATGTACTGGAGAAACGTGTCCAAAGGGTCTTCCTCGGGATTGGAGCTCATCATCTTGGAGGATTTCATGTGAAAAGGAACACTTCCTGTGGGGTGAGAGCACATTTCACTTTCATCAGAGATGCGGGTAAAAGCAAGGTGTTGCTTATTCTCCTAACATCTCATCAGCCCCAAACTCTAGTGTCTATGGTAGAATCTACTTGGAGAAAATGTCTCATTAGAAAGCACAGTTGCATGTTAAAAGTAAATATTAAATGAATTTTGCCTGGGTAGCAAACACTTCCTCAAAGCGGCAAAATGAACAAATCAATGGTCAAAGCTCTTGCTCTGAAGGGTGATGTGAAGGTGTAAACATTTGGGGGGAAAAATAACATAGGTTATGGGCTTATCTGGTAGCACAAGTGGTAAAGAATCCTCCTGCCAATGCAGGAGATGCGGTTCGATCCCTGGGTTGGGAAGATCCCTTAGAGAAGGAAATGGCAACCCACTCTGGTATTCTTGCCTGGGAAATCCCACGGACAGAATAGCCTGGTGAGCTACAGTCCACGGGGTGGGTAGCAGAGCGTCAAACACGACTGAGCACACATACACCACACCGTGTAAACAGCCATGATTTTGTTTCTCAAAAATGTGTTCATATGCTAATAAGATACATTAGAGCCAAGCTCTATTTCTTTTTTGAACACCATAACAACTTTTCTGTTTAGTTTCAAATAAAATAATGTAATAATTTGGAATGAACTTTCTTATTGTATGTTTTCCTTGCAATTTAAAGTTAAGATTTATGAATCTGAACAATTCATGCAAAACAGAGCAGTGATCAAGGAAATGCATTTTTCTAATATAAGTTGGCTTAGAAATAATCTCTTTGGGGTCCTCCATTGTTCTCCAAAATGGCTTCATATTATAACTCAAAAATCATGGATCACCAGAACCATGTTAATACTTACCACTCTGGTCATTCAAGCAATGACAATTTTGATTATCCTTGCTACTTGAAGGATTAAAAACCTGAGCCACAGAAAGGAAATCTAAAAGCCAAAATCAAATCAAAACAAAAACGTAAGACTTTACAAGCTCACCTATAAAATGATGGAAATAATAATGCTTAGCTCCTACTGATATGAAGATTATGGGAGGTGATGACTATAGAGAATTTCACATAGAATTCAACAATAATAAGTGTATACATAATAAAGCTTGTTGATATTATTGACAGTAACAATCATGTAAAAAATACATATATATAGATGAATGGGTAGATAGATAGCCAGCAGGCTATAGAAATCAGCATGGCTTGAAGTAGAAGTATCCAAAGAATCATAGAAATAAATGAAGCCAGAGGATAGAGAAATTGTGTTTGTATCAATCAAAATAGAACTGAATTTTTATTAATTACATGCAGAATAAATATTTCACACTTATAGCTTAATAATGCTTACTGTCCTCAGTCACATATTCATTGTGGTAAAGCAAAATCAATTAGCAAAGAAAATGTTGGCAAATTTAAAAATTATAAATCACCTTTACATCTTTTACTTTCTTCAACAGTCTCAGAAAGATTTTTTTTTTAATATCAGCTGAGCTTTTTAAGGTAGAAGTCCTAGACCTTTATTTTTACCATTTCAAATTATTTCCATTCTGATTTTTTTACAAGAATAATCATGTTCCATAACCTGGATCGTAGCTATGGAAACTTCACTTCTTATCAGAGTTTATTAGCATTTCAGCTGCCAGTCAATCCATATGTTACTTGAAGCCCACTCTAAATTTAAGGATTTATTCTTCAGCATGTAAGAAATTGTTGAAACCAGAGGGTTGATGAATTGTTCTTTCACTCATGGTTTTCTGTTATGTTGTTTTCTTATGTTTAATTTGGTTTTAAGCCGTAATGGGTTGGTAAATGAAATGGACTTCTAATTGCCACCACCTAATGTGACAAATTGTATTTCATTATCATCCTATCAGAAGTGGTGAACATACATAGGAATAAAAAAATTCTGCTATGAATGATTGTAATTTGTCGGGAGGGGATGCAACATGATACTCAAAGAGCTAAAGCATTAGTATTATTGGGAATTCACTTCTACCAAGGATTTCAGCACTGGGTGTGCTTCAATAAAAAAAGATCTGCATAACTTCATGGCAATTATTTCTACCATAGTTAAGCAAGCCAAGTCAGTATTACAAGGAGTCTAGAGAGAATGCCTCAGGGTGGAAGATGATCACTCCTACTCTGCCCTGGAGCAAATTGTCCATTTCCCATTGTGTAAGGCATTATCCAAAGATTTTTATTTCTTCCCTTAAGTTTTCCTCTCCATCCAGATGACACTTGCGATTCTTTATGGAGTTTATATATTCTAAACATTAACCAGATTAACTGTGCACCTCTGAAAATTAATTATCTCTTTAAGTGGCCTTTCAACTTGGTTAGAGTTCAAATTTGTTTATTTTGTGAAAATATTAAATAATAACATCATAAAATATGTATACTATGGAGAGTCCTATTATAAGGTGTTTTTTTAATTGAGATGAAAATTTGGGGGATGAAAATCAACTGTGAAATCTAGTAACACTTCAGAGCAATGAGAACTGGATGTTGGTAAACATGCTTTAGTCATCCAATTCTAGAGGATATTTGCTTCGACAATCATTCATTTATTCAAGTATTTCTTGAGCACATGTTATACGCTGTGCTGCGTGCTAAGTTGCTTCAGCCGTGTCCCACTCTGTGCGACCCTACAGACTGTAGCCCACCAGGCTCCTCTGGCCATGGGATTCTCCAGGCGAGAATACTAGAGAGGGTTGCCATGCCCTCCTCCAGGGGATCTTGATGCAAATCCACATCTCTTGCATCTCCTGCATTGGCAGGCAAGTTCTTTACCACCAGCGCCACCTAGGAAGCTCCATATTATGCATTGCTGCTGCTGCTGCTGCTGCTAAGTCACTTCAGTCGTGTCCGACTCTGTGCGACCCCATAGACAGCAGCCCACCAGGCTCCCCCGTCCCTGGGATGCTCCAGGCAAGAACACTGGAGTGGGTTGCCATTCCCTTCTCCAATGCATGAAAGTGAAAATTCAAAGTGAAGTCGCTCAGTCATGTCCGACTCTTTATGACCCCATGGACTGGAGCCCACCAGGCTCCCCGTCCCTTGGATGCTCCAGGCAAGAGTACTGGAGGGGGGGTTGCCATCGCTTCCTGATATTATGGATTAGGCAGTGATAAAGGCAAAATTGTATCCCTCTAGACATTCATTCAGCAGGGAAAGAGCACAATAAGTAAATAACTGCGACGCAGTGTGACATGGGCACTAATTCACCGGGAAGTGTTGGCGTTCCCGAGTTTGTCACGGTGATGGCCGGCATTTTTGACGATGAACACCTTTCAATGGTTATATGTAGTCTTCAAAAGTAAAAGTAAAAAAAAATGATGGGCTGTATCACTATTTAAGTATCACACCTTTTTTCCCTTTTTAGTGCTAAGTATTCTATCATGTCTGACTCTTTGAGGCCCCCTGGACTATAGCCCACCAGGCTCCTCTGCCCATGGAATTTTCCAAGCAAAAATACTGGAATGAGTTGCCATTTCCTTCTCCAGGGGATCTTCCCGACTCAGGGATCGAACCCATGTCTCTTGTGTCTCCTGCATTAGCAAGTGAATTATTTGCCAGTAGGGCCACCTGGGAAGCCCTTTTGCCTTTTTGTCCACATGTAAAAGGTAGTTTGTAATGTAGAGGGAAACGGTGGCAGTCTTGAAGGACATATAGTGGAGTAGTTGACCACAACAGCCTAAAAGTCCTAAACTAAAGCACCCCTAGATCTATGACTTTGTGCAAGTTAATTAACCTCTTTAAGTTTCAGTCTCCACATTTTAAAAATCGTTATTTACCTCCTTATGCTATTGTGAGGATTCAGTTAGAAAATGCATGCTCAATATGGGACCAAATTTATTAGTCATTAACATTAGATGATTTTCACAGTTTTCAACTGTGGTGAGGATAAGGTTTTGTAATAATTCCTCTATAAATATAGTTTTACTGGAAACAGAATCGAATGCTTAATGTTCAACTTCCTTAATCAAAGGTATGCAAATAGAGGCCGTGAAAAGGGTTAATCGATTTGCTCACTAACCAAAAGCATTTAAAAGTACTTATCCATTCTGCCCCTTCCCTGATGGCTCAGCAGGTAAAGAATCCATCTGCAATGCAGGAGGTACAGGAAGCACAGGTAAAATCCCTGGGTTGGGAAGATCCCCTGGAGAAGGAAACGACAACCCACTCCAGTATTCTTGCCAGGAAAATTCCATGGACTGAGGAGCTTGGCAGACTAGAGTCCATAGGTTCACAAAGAGTCCGACACAGCTGAGCATGCACGCACACCCATTTTTCACATCTAGAAAATAAAGGCTTTGGGGAATATGAACCAAGACATGTATCCCATCTCACAAACACTTGGACTCCACCCATCCAAGCCCAATGGTATTTCTCAGAAAACTGGACTATGGATGAACAGATTCATGGCCTCCCCTAAGAAAAGTGAATCATATTAAGTGTCTACCTCTTTACAACTGCTACCATGCCCATGCAGGGAGAACCCACAGACAAGTGTGATCTTAAATCAGCCTTTCAGAAATGTGTATTCATGGCTAACACAGATATTTAATCAGATATATTTGTTATCACTAAAAATTTGACTGTGTTTTGATTGTTGGATTTAAATCAAGTTCAGTTCTAGCCCTTGAAGGACAATCCTATATGCGAACATTTTATGAAGGCTTGTTTTGAGCACCTAATTCCTAAAGTTGGCATCATAAAAGAAAATAATTAAGAAGGAAACAGGCAACTTCCTTCAGGTAGCATCTTTAGCCATATTGCAATTAATTAATTAATGAGTCTATGTCAGTCAGTAGGTCAAAATCATTGCCTAGTATATTTTAACAGAGCCTGTGAAATTGTATGGAAAGTTTGCATTTCTCCAGGCATCTCCTTTATTTGAGATATGTGTCTTCAGCCATTTTTGCTCAGAACCAATTAGAAAATTTAGCACCCCACCCCCCTCCACAGTGGTTGAAAGCTGGCATCCATGGTCTCCACCCACAAAGCAGATACGTTTTCTTTGGAATGCAAAACATTGATTCGAATAGCTCAAGATTTTTTTTGTATATGTTCTTTTTCTTGGAAGTTGTGGTCAATATTTAAAATTTGTGTCAGGGGCTCTTCTGGGAAAGCATCTAAAATAATGGAGATCAGAATTCCCATACAAATCACAGATAACTTCAAGTATTCACTTTATGCCTTTCTTGTACTGCTGTATTCTGCATTTATAAGGCACTCTTTTTATTCAATTTTTGGATCACTATTTAGAATCAGCTTATTCTAATAAAGAGCTACAGAAGTTGGATTAAATACAACTGAATGGTTACTCAGCTTTCTTTTATTTTATTCTTAAACTTTTGTTATTTCCTATTGACCACACCCTTTGTAAAGATTACTTTGTATAATATTGTGATACTTATCAGAATTTGAAATTTCACTTTACTCAGCTAAGAGGCACCAGGTGGGAATCAGGTCATATTTATGACATTAAAAATTTTATCTTTTAATCAAAGTAATCATTTCTTTATTTTCTTTTAACATCATCACTTGACTTTACTAATGCTGAACCTAGAACTGAAAGTAACATTACATTTCTTTATAAATATCTTCACTGAAATGAAACTATCCATTACATACATATATAGAGCAGAAAATATACATACAGCTATTCAAACACAGTACATGGAAACATTTAAAAATATTTCTTTCTCTTTCTGTAGCCACTGCTTGCATCCCAGGAACCCAATAAGATGAGACACTATATGAATTTAAGTGTTCAAGCCAAAAAAATGGAAGCATATTTTTGAGAAGCAAGTACATGCAAAAACTTTGGCTAAGATCATATTAATACATTCACATGGGTTATTCCCTTTGCAAATCAAGAAACAAATCTTATATGGCTGCAGGATATTTAGTGTGGCTCTAAAAAAGGGTGTCAAGCTTGGGTTCCCCCATAGTCAGAGGGCTTTTGATTAACTATAGGCTGTTTGGTTTTTTTTTAAGATATACCAAAAGAGTCAGATAAATATCAGGTATGCCATCTTCTCATACACGTGAAATAATTTTTCTTTTCTTTAAAAGTCAGAACAGATTCCTTCTGTCCTGTAATTTCATGCATTTTGACATCAACCACTCTAACTCCATAAGAAATGGTTCCAGTGGATGTGTACACTGACTTCTCTGGCAGAATCTTCCTGTGAGCCACTTATTACCATTTACCCAAAGCAGAGTTCTAGCATACCAGCATCCTCTCAGTGAATTAGCCCTTTGGCCCTTAAGAGTACTGCTTCTTTTTTCCTTTCTTGTGGTGTTTATTCAGAATTTCTGAAATGGAGCTGTGCTCCATCTAAATCCTTGGTTTTCCAAGATATAAAGTTGTGAAAACTCTACCTATCCAGATATTTTCCACATACACTGAGGGGTAGTAGAATCAAGAACATATATGTGGGAGGGAGCTGCTTCCCAATCTTAAAGTTCTGTAAGAAATGTCTTAAATTTTAGGTCACAGTGAACTCCATATGATAATGTTATAGGCAGAATAAGATAAAGTTCATTTTGTGCTATTATTATAATGTTATTTGAGAAAAACAAAATACATAGAAGGGGATAAGTTTCATGGTGGAAACGTGAGACACTTTGCTTTGGTTTCATGTTAACGTTTTTCACTTTATATGCATATGGGAAACTTTTCTAGTCCCCACCCCTTATTCATTTCTTAGGTTTTCAAACCACACCTGTCTCAACATTATGAGGAAGCTATTTGATTTTGGCTTATTACAATTTGATTTTTCCCTCCCACACCAATTATTGCATCTTCTCTGTGACAGAGAATCTTATTTTGTCCAGTAGTATCTATTCATCCAAAGTTTCTCATGGCAATTTTGACTATATTTTTTGTTCATCAGGAGAAAAAGATCTTTTACATTTTTTGCATGTACTCAAATCAATTTGAAAAAATAGGTATTTAAATAATCAGGCTTCATATACATATGTAAAATACATATGCAAATTAATATCAAATTTGCTGACTTCACGGAGGACCAAATCAACAGACGAGATTGCCTGGTTCCACTCCACAACCCATGCAAACCATATCAAAATTATTTTTCTGATCAAATCTTATAATGTGTAAAAATAAGTCCTATAATTTCACTTTGATTATGCTTGAAATCCTGCTCTCCACCCCACGAATGGTCACGCTTAATTTTTCATTCCACTGTCATCAAAATGCAGCTGTTCTGCCCAAAATGGGAAATGTTAGAGTTAAAAGCAAGAGAGCTTGTTGAAGTGACTATAAAGACAGTGATTGCTTTTTTTTTTCCCCCCTCAGAAAGCAGATTACTTTGTAGTGAGTTTTTCTCTACTATCTCTCTTCCCAAAATGGTTAACATGGCCATTGATCACGTTAACGTAGAAGCATTGTAAATCAGATATCCACTCCCACTCCAACTTTCAGGTTGTCATGGGACTATTTGCCTATGTTCTGAAAAGACTGCACATTTCACTAATACTAGGGACTCACTCAAAATGTCAATGGCTGAGGTACTTTTTGGAGCCTTTGGCCAGATGTTTCCAGACGCTTACAAGGCAGTATTTGCAAACTAGATATAGTCAATATAATAAATTGCTGACTGGAGCAACAATAGAAATCATTTAATTGGGTTGGAAGGCTATGATTTATTAAAAAAAAAAAAAAACAGCCAATCTTCCTGTCTCCAGGATTTTTACACTTCTCTTTCTAAACTTTACGAATGCGCCACGTCCTTGGGCTTCTCTGCAGTTCCTTGTGAAGTTGTAGTATTTTTTTCCCTTCAGATCTGCTTTCACTGATTTGCTAAATCGGTACTGTCCTTCACAGAGTCCCCTCCTTTGCTGAGTTGGCAAACATATGTTGCTTTTTCCATAGAAAAATGAAATAATTTTGTCATTTGTGGCTCACATTTTCTCATGTTAATTTGTTTACCACTCGACTATCTACAAAATACGTTGAAGCATTGTCTGAAGTGTGAAATATTAAGAGAGAAGTTAATTTCCTCTTGTGTTCTACAGTCATTAATCCACACTACTCAGTTATAAATTGTTGCGTGTTAAAATGACCAAAACTACATAGTGGAAGCTCTTCTATTGAGTTCTCTTATTTTTGGACTATATTTAGAACAACATCTCAGTTCTTGGTACTGAAACAACTTTAAGATTTCCTGATGACAATGAACAACATCCTTTCATGTACTAGTTCTTCCAGATAGGGAGTACCTGCATTTCTTGTATTTAAAATTTGCCAATAGTTGGAAGAATTAGAACGGAGACACCCCAACAAAATAAGTGTGTGTCCCAAGTAAAACGGGTCCACCTAAAGTTCTCAAATATTTATTGTGATGAGAATAGTGAAATCTTCCTGGCATTGACTGATACTAAAATATATATTTCTCAAAGAAATTTATGTCTTATCAGTTAGGAAAAAGCAGTTTCAGCTTTGCTCTAGTCTGATAGTTTGGATTTTTACGTTTTGGTACTGTGCCTTTTCTTTCTTTTTTCTTTCTTGAGAACACAAAACTGGGCTGAAATAAATGTGCTAAGACATTGTTGTAAAATATTTATGGTATGGAATAGCAGATAAATAGCTAGCAAGCACCACATGAATGCCAATTAATACCCTGGAAAATATTTTCAATGCTTTTAATAATTCAACATGGCTTATTTTACCAATGAAGATCTGGTTTAACCATTTCTGCGGTAATATGACTAAATGGCTCATTAAAGCCTTGGATGCCTTTGCTGTGGCTTTCTTTCTGCTCCAGCTAATAAGACATGCAAACTTCAGCATTAAGTATCCCCAGCTAAAATCCAATCCATCTTATAACCAGATGGCTTGATCTATTTAGTGCTGGATTCAATTAGCATGCTTAGAGAATCTGAAAAATGAGATACATACCAAAATTTTAAGTCCCCAGGGACAGCTAAGTGCAATATTCAGAAGGTGACTTGTATCTGTCAGAGCCCTCTCTCGTGGCCGATCTCAGGGCAGTTCTGTAGGAGTCATCCAGCACCATAAGAAATAGACTTGTAGTTCAGCTCAGTTTTTCTTCAATTAAAGTGCATTGTATCTGGATGGGAAAAGTGTCCACTCCCAGATTCTTCATCACTAGAGATCAGAGCATTCTTGATGTTCTTTCTATCAGATAAAATGGCCTTTAAAGTTTGCTAGGAAGATTCAGTGGCAGAAGACAGGTGCTTGCTTCCTTAAATCGACATTCAGAGAAAAGAGGGCATAGCTAATGGGTGGGGATGAACACACAGCCTCTCGCCTTCCAGGTCCAGCAGGGAAGAAATTGAATAATTTTACCCACTTTGCTACACAGATGATTATAAGACTCGAAGCAATCACCCAGGCTGGCTAAGGTGCCTCATTTGATTATATTCTGTGAAGGCAAAAATAAATAAAAACAAAAAATCAGAAACATCCTTTCTACATGTCTCCTTTCAGCCAAAAAGATGCTCTTTCTCATTGCCACTTACATACAGAAGGTTTGGAGCAGCCTAGCTTGTGGCATCGTCCCTCCCCCGTGACAACCAGCTCTCTCTCTCATTCTCTCTCTCCCCTCCCTCCCTACCCCTGACTCCCTCCCTTTCTGCTTCTCTCTCTCTCCTCTCCAGCTGCCTTAGTCTGTTGATGCTGCTGCTGATTAATCAGGGATTCTGAAACAAAGAACCTACCTTCTGAAATAAGCAGTAATCTTTCTTCTCTGTTTCTGCAATCCGTCTGCATTGAACGGCAAAGCTGCCAGCGTTCTAGCACCTTGGATAGTTCCTGCTCACTAGGCCCATTGGAAAAGGGAGGCGAAGCAACTAAAGAAATGACAAGAAACCCAAAAGCAGCATCGTTCTACTTCAGATTTCGGCTCCCTGGGGTCTCTCATCCTCATTAAAGGCCTCACATCTAGGCAACAGAGCCTCTCTCTTTCATCTATCTGAGCTGAAGTCTGATTAGTAAATAATAAAATGAGAAGAGGATAAAGAAACCCCTTCATTTATAGCCACTACAACACTAATTCAGTCTTTATGGAGGAGAGAAATATAAATCCATCAAAAATAAATGTTCTTACTCCCAAGGATGTTTAAGTCATAAGCTTCACACCCCTGGCATGGCTAATGAAAATGAGCAACAACTTAAACGGAACATTCAGATCTCAGTTTGATACCCTTATTTGATATCAATTTTGCCTCCACCCTCTCTCTGCACAGCGGAGCCAGGCACACAATTACTGCTGACGTTCTTCAGGCTGCTGCTTGGGGAAAGAGGGGAGGAGCCTTTTAACCTCATCAAAACAGCTTCATGCCACCTGCTCCCATGGCATGAGAAAAAAACTAGCCCAGTTAGAAAGAACATGCACCGCACATGCTATGTGGAATAAAGATCTCACTTGGAGTGCACGTTATTTATTTACTTTTTAACAAAAATAAGATGTGAATTAACCATGGCATGTGTGTCATTAACTCCTATAGAATCACTGTGGAAATTATGTAAAGTAATCCTGTTTCCTACATATGCTGACAACTCCCCTAACACATGTCTTAATATCTTACTGAATATATACCTATATATCATGTTATATAATACAACCTATATAAACAGACACAGATACACAAACACACATATATCTACATATATATATGTGTAGATATATCAAGTCCTAAATTTTTATCTAACGTGCTTTTCCTCAGAGTAAAAACTGTAACAAAGTAAAATGTAAATGCTTTAACATATAGCTACTACAGTAAAAGTAACAGTAGGCAAAAATTTTCTGCTTCATTCCTGCTAAAATATAAATTTTAAGGGAGAAAATGAGTTTATTTTTCAATAGTGACTTCTAGATTTTTTTTCTCTTCAGGTTATTTTCTAATAATTCTTATTGTAAATTACCTTCACTCAAAAGCTGATTTTTCTCAAGGGTTAACCTAAACATCTAAATTCATAACTAATTTCTTAGAAAAATGTGTTCTGAATGTAATTTTTCATATATCAACAGGCCACGAAAAAGTAATAAACTTAAGTTCACCTTGTTGCTTTTTAAATGCTATCAGGGCCTGTGGTATTATTTCACAATTTTAAACTTGCAAGTATCTGTGGGAAAATGAAATCAGCACACTACATTTCTATATAAGACTTTCCGTTTTCACGTGTCCTAAAGTACTTTCCGAAAGTGAATCACAGCAGTCATTTATTTTCCAGTCTTCATGCATCTACTTTTTGTTCAGAACAGCACATATGTTTAATGAACTTTGAAAGATTAGACAGATGAAAACAGGAAGGGAAATATAATTGGGAAAGAGAAGAGGTCATCTCTCTCCTTATCTATCTCTCTCCCCCTCCTACCCCCATCTCATTAAAATTCTAAAAACTTAGCACAGTGTCTCAAGTACTGCTTATGAACTGAATAACAACCACCACGCTATGATCAAGAGGCTTAGTTGTGTATCATTAATACTAGTCAACTGTCCCTAAAGAAGTTGTCTTTCAGCACATGACCGAAAGTAGAAAAGATTCTTTATAAAGAAATTATATGACGGACATCTTGGGAAGTGGAAATATTTTATCATGACTGATCATTTTAATCAGATTTGGGAGGTTATATTTTTCAACTAGAGAGAGCTTGAATAGGCACGTGGGTAAAGTCCATTTCCGCATATGAGAAAGTTACCCCCTGGATAATGACGCTGACCTGCTTTAGGCCCCACTGCATTGGCTTGCTGGGACAGAGAACTAAGGTTACTGGGCTAGTCATGCATCTTTGGCCACAGAGTGGTTCTCAGTCACCTTGCTTTCAGGCACCAGGATAATTTCAAATAAAGGAGACACTGACATATGGTAGCAAACTATAAAAAGAAGCGACATTTTTACTACAAAATTTCAAGAGCTAAAGGGATTTTTTATCCCCCCAGAATAAGGAGCACATATTTATGATAATGTGTGGTTCTTAAAATTTAATGTTTTCAGCTTTAGGAAAATTTGTGATTATTGCAGTTTCCCTTCTTTCCTCCTATCTTTCCTTCCTTCCTTCCTTTTCCCACCATTTTCATAGAATAGGGCTTGAGAAACAACACATTATATCAAGCCCATCTTCCCAATTCCATTCTCTCCTCACTTCAGGCTGCAGAGTCTGTCAACTGGGCATTTTTTTTTTCCCTCTGGAGACATATTGATGTATTGGCATTTTTGGTACTTTTGAGAGTTGGTACCTAGAAGGTCCCAAGAACTACTTCTTCAGGTCTCGTTAAAGGAAACAGAAAAGTGTCTCTACTTTCAAATAATCAATCATAGAACCAAATGTAAAGCTCATTTCTACTCACTTTGATAATGTCTGGAGAAAAATGCATTGGACAAAATTAAAGTTAAAAATACTTAAAATATAAATATAGAGGCAAAAAAACTTGAACTGCAATTATGTGTTGGTTTATTTCTTGAACATCTTCATAAACTACATATATTATACTGATGTCAATAGGAAACCAGTCCCTGAAATGCCTCATGATTTATTTCTTTTAAAATTCTTAAGTCAGGGTGGCTTGGCTCTTTCTCTTATGCTATGCTGACTAACAGAGTTGATGCTGTTGGGGTTAAACAGGCCCCTTCTATGCACTCAGATAGACCAGGGGAGTCAGAGCCTTGAGAGTGCTTCTTAGTCTATAAATCAGCCAGATGGTGGAGAGAGCTTTTTGTATAAAAGTGATGCAAATGAGAAAAGTGAGAATTGAAATTGAGCGATCTAGCTACCTAAATTTTAAGGGGCTTATTTAAATATATCAAGAGGTACTCTCTGAAGTCATGTCATAATTTATAATAAAGCCTTTCTATTTTTTCCATGATCTGTAATTTTTCTATTATTCTCTCCACATTTAGCTTAAGGAGATGACACCTCTGTTATAATGAAATTATTCCACTAGGGAAAAAGCTAATCTCCTTCCCATCCAATCAGGATTTCTAAGCATTCTGGTAACAGCATGAAATGAAAGTCTTGGTAGAATGAGAACCATATTGTTCCTCATGATTTTTGCCTATACAGCAATATAGATGTCAACAGAAGTCATGCATACGATCTGGGAAAAATGGGGTAGTGGATAACAATATGGTTCTCAGGGATCCAGAATATTGAGCAACTAGGGGAAAAATTTTACTGTCTAGTAACATGCTACACTTGTACTGTTAAGGCATTGTCAATAAATGGGAGTTTCCATGGCAGAGAACTTATGAATTCATCCAGACATCCCTCACTTTTGTCCAGCAGATATTTTCCAGTAAATATTTCAGAAGATTTTACATCTATAAAAAATGTATCTATCTTTGTTGTTGCTGTTTAGTTACTTAATTGTGACTGACTCTTTGAGACCCCATGGACTATAGCCCACCAGGGTCCTCTGTCCATGGGATTTTCCAGCCAAGAATACTGGAATGGGTTGCCATTTCTTTCTACAAGGGACCTTCCCAGTCTAGAGCTTGAACCTGCATCTCCTGCAAGTCTCCTGCATTGCAGGTGGACTCTTACCACTGAGTCACTCAGTTATTATTATTTTTAATTGTTAAGAATGAATCTACATATTGTACCAAAAAAGACACTCCCATTCCAACCATCTCCCTTCTTTGTATGGATAATTTTTATTCATTTCAAAAATCAGGTTTATCATACCCTGGTAGCCTGTCCTGAATTACCATAATCCAAACTTGATGCTTATTCTCTGTTAGGAAATTCTCCACCAATAAATATTCCACCAATAAAAGGCAAAACCATATGATTTTCCATACTCTGCCAAACATGTCTATTTCATTCTCCATGTGTGCTAGTCTGAGATTACTGAATGAATGGAACCCTTCCTTCTATTCTTAGAACCCTAGGACATGGATTGCGTCTGGACAGTAGTAAGGATTTATTGAAAGAGTGCATGGCTCCAGATCTTAACTGATGACACGGCTTGTACAAATAGCAAATTCAAAAGTACCCATGTACTGAACA
This sequence comes from Oryx dammah, assembly GCF_014754425.2. Taxonomy (NCBI): domain Eukaryota; kingdom Metazoa; phylum Chordata; class Mammalia; order Artiodactyla; family Bovidae; genus Oryx; species Oryx dammah. Next base: position 22,172,571 of record NW_024070211.1, read on the forward strand.
TGAAATTCTCTTTTTAAAAAATTCTAAGTCAAAATTTCAAAATAGAATTAGTTTAAAATGCAAATTTTTAAGAAGGGAAAAAAAAAATCTTTCCAAAAAGGCTCCATAGTTTCTACCTGAAAAATCAAATATAGCCAGTTTGAAACTGGCTAGAAATAATGAGATAGGATCATAGAAAGGGCAACTAAAAATACAAATACAAGGACAGTATTTCAAGAAAACAAAATTTTTCTGAGAGTCTCTCAGTCAACTTAGGCTGCTATAACAAAATACCATGGATTCCATAGACTGATTGGTTTACACAATAGACACTTGCTGCTAAGCTGCTTCAGTCGTGTCCGACTCTGTGCGACCCCATAGACGGCAGCCCACCAGGCTCTTCCGTCCCTGGGATTTTCCAGGCAAGAACACTGGAGCGGGTTACCATTTCCTTCTCCAATGCATGAAAGTAAAAAGTGAAAGTGAAGTTGCTCAGTCGTGTCCGACTTGTAGTGACTTATACCTCACTGTTTCAGAGGCTGAGAAGTCCAAGGTCAAGGTGCTAGTAGATTCAGTTTATAGTGAGGATCCTTTCTCTGACTTGAAGAGAGCCACCTTCTTGCTGTGTCCTCATACAAGAGAGAAAGTGAGAGGTCTGATCTATCTTCCCCTTCCTTTAAAGGACATTAATCTCGTCATGGGGTCCCCACCCTCTTGACCTCATCTAAACCTAATAACCTCCCACTTTCAAATTCCGTCACTTTAAGAGTTAGTCTCAACATGAATTCTGGGATACCACAGACATTCAGTCCATAACCCAGACATTGAAGACACGTGAAAATAAAGATATTCCTTCTGGAACAGAAAGAATCGATTTTGTCAATAATTACTTCTTGCTAAATTGACTTCAAAATGAATGTAGTATCAAATTGAATGAAATGTGATGTTTGGTGGAATTTGGAAAGCCGATAGATATTTTGATAGATATTTGCTTGACCAAATATTAAAACATTCTGCAAAGCTACATTCATTTTATTGTAATATTGGACGGAAATTGACTGTGAATCAATAGAAGAGATTAGAACGTCCAGGAAAACCATATATCTGTATTTAGCATGTGATAAATATGGCATTTCATATCAGTAAGCAATACTATTAAGTAAGCAAAGGAATGCATACATACACAAAGCCTTTTTATAATTCCTTGTGAAATAAATCTAGATTTTTGCTAATGTAAGTGTGGTCCAAGGACCTGCAGTGTTAGCATCATGTGGGGGCTCACTAAGTATGGAAAACTCAGGTCTCTTCCTAGCCCATCTGAGTCAGGAGCTGCATTTTAACACAGGCTAGGTGATTAGTAGGCATATCAATGTTGCAAAGCATTATCCAATGCAAATTCATAGGATACACTGCCAAAAATGATAGCCATTAGCTACACATGGCTACTGAGCACTTGAACTGTGGTTAGTGACACTGAGAAAATACATGTTAAATTTAATTTATTTAAATTTACAATCTACTTATGGGTAGTGGCTACCATGTTAGACAGTGCAGCTCTAGAACTTCCTTTGAAATATTTACATATAAAAGCATTTATTTATTGAAATTTTAATATAATTTTGGAGTGGAGATGATCAATCTAAAGATAGTATCAAAGCTGGAAGAAATTAAGTGACAGTCAAGAAACCTGAACACATAAAAATGTAAGATACATAAATGGAAAGAGATTATAAAGTTGTCATTTAAGTGCAAAATTAGGAAAATGTTGGCAATTCATGTGAGAGCTTGGCAGGTACATATTCCTTTTATATTAGTAAAAGCAAAAAAAAAGAAAAATGCATTAAAAAAGAAATAAACACCACAGTAATAAACAAGAGTGAAAGATAAGAATGGGTCATTCACAAAATAAAAATTTGAAATAAGAAATAAATATGGAAAAAGATGTTTAGCCTCAGTTATAATAAAACTCAAATTAAAATAAATGGGTCTTTTTTTTACATAATTTGTCTTGATGGTAAACACATGGAGAAAGGACAGTTATATGAATTCATGCAACCAAATGAATGAAAAATTGATAGATTACAATTTTTTTTAATGAGCACAGTCTTTGAAACAATAATTTTACTTTAATGATGTGAGAAGTGTACAAAACTATGTTTCTGTCGTTTAAGGTTTGCAAGAGCAGAAATTTGAAAACTTCAAATAGGGGATTGAAACAATAGGAGATCAAAAAATAAATTATGACGTAAAGTATTAAATTTCTTATATAGATCTAGATTCACTTATGTAAATATTGGCATAGGAAGAAGGGCAAGAGCATTAGCTCTGGAAAAGAATTTCTAGGCTGGACTACCACTCATCTCTTTATCCTAACAGCCTGACAAGATCAAGCTACATAACTTCACCCTGCCTCAGTTTCCTGACCTAAAGAAGTGACAATAATATTAATGCAAAGTCATAAATTGATGATGATGATTAAATTAATGAATGACTGTAAAAGTCCCAGTAAAAAACTGTATCTATCACCAATAGATGCCTACTGCTGTTGGTAATGGACATAGTCACAGCAAGAGCAAGCAGTACTTGCAAAGACAACCAGTATCGTGTCTAGCACCCACTAGCTCATGGTTTCAGATCCAGTGGCCATTTCTTTATCATCCTTGTTGAGGTACAGTTTTCTTATTGTCCATGTCATTCCGTTTTCTCTCTTGTTTCAATGACTTCTCCGTCTTCTTTGTTAGTTCTCTCCTGGAGTTCTAAATGCTGGGATACCCCAGACCTCAGAACCAGACCTCTATCTCATCTTGTTCATTTTGCTCTTGCTCTTCAATCAAAAATAGAAAAACAACTGTCACTCATTATTACACCAACCAGACTGCTTTCTCGGCAAACACTTATCACCATTTTATATTATCTTGTTTATTCACACACACACAAGTATTTTTAACCCCTGTTTTAGTATTATCAGTTTCTCCTTACTAGAACACAAGTTTCATGAGAACAGGTAACTTCAGGGGCTTGCTCATCTATGCATCTGAGCAAAGGCTTACATATAGGAGGCACTGAACTAAAATTCATTGAATATATTACACAAGAAATAACATACTATAGTATGATGATATATGCATACATAAAATAAGACTCATACAAAAATATAATACTCACAATAATAACAGTAACAGCAAACACATGTGCTATGCTGTGTTTAGTCCCTCAGTCGTATCCGACTCTTTATGACCCCAGGGACTGTAGCCTGCCAGGCTCCTCTGTCCAAGGGGATTCTCCAGGCAAGAATACTGGAGTGGGTTCCCAGGCCTTCCACATGCATAATGTTTGTTACGTGTCCTACTTAATTCTTTTCATTCAATCATCACACCAATCTTCTAAGGTAGGTGCTCTACTACTCATTTTACACTAGAATAGTAAGGAAGAATTTAAATGATTTGTCTAAGGTTGCACAATTATTATATGAAGATGGAAATCCTAGTACAGAAAAAAAAATAGCACAATTGTGTTTATGTCCGATTGGCAGTGTGTGTGTGTGTGTTTCTTAAAAAAAAACAAACGTGTATGTGTTGCTTTGTTTTCTCAAATAAGCACATATAATTTTTAGCAATAATTTTACATAGTAATTTGGGGAAAAAAACATAAAATTCTGTTTTCACAAAATTCCCCAGAAAGAAGAGCCTTTGGAATCCATGGGTTTCCATTTATTTTTAAAATGAGAAGACTGAATCAGGAGGATTTGTGAAATGAAAATGTCACCAATGCATCATGGAGTTTGGCAATATCTGCAAAAAAGAGATAAAAATTCAAAAGTATGTGTGAGTAATGTATTGGCCAGATAAGATTTGGGGAAAAGTTACAAAGAAACAGGGAACTGCAGGTGGAAACATAACCTGTATAATGAAAATTTTTAAAATGGGGTTTAGAAGATTGTGCCTTTGGGGACCGTGGCCACGTTGGTTTCTGTGACTACCTTAATCAAAGCTAAACCAAGTCCTGCCCATTCTCTCAGCTTCTGCCCAAAAAAATGCTGTAGCCTGTCTTCCTGAATGGGGGTATATTCGTCTTATTTAAACTCACACAGAGTTAATAAGTACTTGAAAATACCCATCAGTAATTGGAACAGAGGAAGAAACAAGTGCAAGCTGCAGTGTACAACGTATTTCCCCCCAAGCCTACTTCCTTACTTCATTTCAGTTCAATCGCTCAGTCATGTCCGACTCTTTGCAACCCCATGAACTGCAGCACACCAGGCCTCCCCTGTCCATCACCATCTCCCTGAGTTCACTCAAACTCATGTCCTTGAGTCAGTGATGCCATCCAGCCATCTCATCCTCAGTCGTCCGCTTCTCCTCCTGCCCCCAATTCCTCCCAGCATCAAAGTCTTTTCCAATGAGTCAACTCTTCGCATGAGGTGGCCAAAGTATTGGAGTTTCAGCTTCAGCATCAGTCCTTCCAAAGAACACCCAGGACTGGCCTCCTTTAGGATGGACTGGTTGGATCTTCTTGCAGTCCAAGGGACTCTCAAGAGTCTTCTCTAACACCACAGTTCAAAAGCATCAATTCTTTGGTGCTCAGCTTCATTTAGTTAATCCAAATAAAATTATATGAGAGTATTTGTGGTTCAGCTGGTAAAGAATCCGCCTGCCATGCAGGAGACCTGGGTTCGATTCCTGGGTTGGGAAGATCCCCTGGAGAAGGTAAAGGTCACCCACTCCAGTCTTCTGGCCTGGAGAATTCCATGGACTGTATAGTTCATGGGATCACAAAGAGTCAGAGATGACCGAGTGACTTTCACTATGGCAGATGAAATTTGAGGCTCCAGGAAATGTATTACCAAGGTAAGGCATGAGGTACCAACACAACCTTCAAACATAGAAACAAAAAGTAAATTCAAGATTATTATTTCTAAACATCTGATCTTTTTTAACTCTAGATTAACTATGAATTAAATTTAAGGTGCTGGTGGATCAGGTTTCAACGTAATTGAGCTATATAGTTCTCTCTCTGGGTGGCTGGCCATTAATCTAAGGGCAAATTTAAATACAAAAGAGGACCTTGGAAATGACTCAATCTAACCCCTTCATGAAACTGATCAGGAAACTAAAGCAGGCATGTGCACTCAGTCGCCTCTGACCCATGGACTGAAGCCCACCAGATTCCTCTCTCCATGGAACTTTATGGGCAAGAGTACTGGAGTCAGTTGCCATTTCCTACTTCAGGGGATTTTCTGGACTCAGGGATTGAACCCACATCTCTTCTTGCATCTCCTACAATGGCAGGCATATTCTTTATGACTGAACCACCTGAGAAGCCCTAGGAAATTGAAGAGAGAATGGTAAACAGCTTGCCTCAAAACACAAAGTTGCTTCTTTGGGTTTCCAGGACTAGGTAGTTCTCTTTCTAGCCCGCAATATTCTATTTTCATTGATAAGACTTTTTTTCTTTAGCTCTTTTCTCTCAAAATTAGCAAGAATAAGAGAGCATATTTTAAATACAATCTAGGAATAAAAAAGCCTTTGTGGATAGGTGAAGTAGACGCTGAACTATTAACTCGGATCTGAGATGTATTAGGCAGGCCTTGGGTAAAATTGTGAGGGCTTTTTCTGAGATCCCAGGAATCCCTTTCAACTTTCCTCAAGCTAATGTCATGCTACACTCTCAGACAACTGCCTAACACCCTCTACGTGACTCTTAGAAACTGTGTGCAAGAGACGATCTGCTACTAGTTCAGTTTTGCTCATGTGCTGACCTCACAGGCGGTGCATTGGAAAAGAATCCTCCTGCCAGATCAGGAGATGTAAGAGACACGGATTCGATCCTTGCATCCGTAAGACCCCCGGGAGGAGGAAATGGCAACCCACTCCAGTATTCTTGCCTAGAGAATCTCATGGACAGAGGAGCCTGGCAGACAAAGATCCGTTTGGGGCCACAAAGAGTCGGACACAACAGAGCAAATGAGCACACACACAGCACACCGGCACTCATGCCTCCCTCCATTGGAAAAGCTCTTCCCCTGTCTGTATGCCTCCCGCCCTTTAGTACTCCCACCAGCCTCTGTCCTGAGTGTCCTCAGTTATCATCACACTATCTCGTTGACTTCAGAGCTACATCCACTTGGGTTTACAGCTCAGTTTAAGTCTTAGTTAACTGTGTGACTTTGAACAATAATTTAACTTCTCTGTTGTTCAACTTACCCATCGGAATAATTGTAATAGGACCTACCTGACAGAATTGTGATAATTAAGCGAGTTACTATTTGCAAAACACAAAATGTTAACTCTTATTACTCAATTTTCTTTTCTTTGGTGTATTTTTGTTATATGTTACTGTCTTGATAGTATAGTTATTTCTTCGCTTGTTTATTGTTTGTCTTTCAGTTCAGTTCCCTTTAGTGGCTCAGTCCTGTTCGACTCTTTGTGACCCTATCGACTGCAGCATGCCAGTCTTCCCCTGTCCAATTCTCGGAGCTTACTCAAACTCATGTCCATTGATTCAGTTACTGTGGTGATAAAATTCTAGGAGAGCAGGAAATCTGAGTTTCTTTTTTATTTTCTACCCCAAGTGTTCAGAAAGCTTCTTGGCAAAGAAAAGCGCCTTAATAAATACTTGTTAAGTAGTCTAGTGATTCCCATTTCAGGGCACTTAAGTATCTTCTCAGGCCCCTTCAGTTTCAGTCTTATTTCTAACCACTGAATCAAGTTCTGTTCTGATTGGAGCTGTTTCAAGCTTTGGTAACGAGAGTAGGGTAGGCGATTGTTGGCCTTTGGGGATAGGTGAGCCCAAATCTGTGTCTGCGAGAGTCACCTGTGAGCCCTGAGAAGTGTCCCTTCTCCAGACAATGTTCCCAACTAAATCACAACAGTTTCTGAAATTCTGTTCTTTTCCTCACTTTAGCTCTACCTTTTACTAAAGATCTATCTGAGAATTCGTGTTTACATACAGGTGAAATTTAACCTGGAATATTGACTAACTTAATATTTTCTCATTGTAAACCAGCCTGTGGCAAGAAAAGTAAAATTGTATTTATATTCTAAATTTTCTGACTAGTGCGCATGGAAGTACCCAGAAAATAATCTTGACAAAAAGAGAGAAATGAAAAATGGAGGTGACTTAGTTCACCAATTTATAGCTACCAAAACTTCATGTTTTATTAATTTCCTCAAATTTCAATTTTTTCTCATTTCTTGTGTCTGAAAAATGCATGTAAAGTAGAATTTCAAATAATGAAAATAATATAGAAAACCATGCTTTAGGGGAAAAAGTCAAGAATTAAAGCAAATCAGATACTCTCCCAGTTTAAGTTACAATTAATCTAAAGTTTATGAGGTTAGCAATATATCTGAAGGAAATATAGAAAATCAGGGCAAATACCAGAGCTCAGGAAATGGATAGAGTTGATTTTGGAAGTAAAAACTTTTGATGACATAGATACCTAGCAGCCTCTGAGCCCAGGGGCTATCTTCAACCGGTATCCAATAAATAGTACGTATTGAAAAATGGTTTTATAGAGTAGAGGCAATGGACAGTTTCTAACTTCTACTTTGTTGTCGTCTTTTTATTACTATCATTAATTATTATTGTTGTTTTATTTTATTTCCTATGGCTATCAAGCATAATTGCAAACAGTAGGGGTAAAAAAATAAACACTGAATCTTATCAGCAACAAACCAGTAAACAAACCAGTCAATCTTAAGGGAAATCAGCCCTGAATACTCATTGGAAAGACTGATGCTGAAGCTGAAGCTCTAGTATTTTGGTCATCTGATGCGAACAGCTGACTGATTAGAAAAGTTAGAAAAGTCCCTGATGCTGGGAAAGATTGCGAGCAGAAGAAGAGGGTATCAAAGGATGATATGGCTGGATGGCATTACCAATGGACATGAACTTGAGCAAACTTCCGGGAGATGGTGAGAGACAGGGAGACCTGGCATGCTGCAGTTCAAGGGGTTGCAAAGAGTTGAACATGACTTGTCTGCACGAGTCATTTCAATAAACTGTGTTTTATTCTCCAAAATTAAATGAGATAGAAATTACCTTGTCTACATAAACAAAATACAACCATATCAAAATTATAGGAATGCTATTATAAAAAACATTAAATAAAATCGATCCATAAAATTAATTTTTCCAATGGATTTATTTTATAAATGAAGGATGTGAAACCAGCAAATTTTGAGATTTGTTCAAATTTCATCAATGATAAGTTCATCATTAGAATCCAATATTCTGGCACAGTCATTATGGAAACAACATGGAGTTTCCTCAAAATTGAAATTAGAACTATCAAATGACCCAGAAATTCCACTTCTGAGTATTTATCTAAAGTAAGTAAAATCAATATCCAGAAGAGATATCTGCACTTTCATGTTCATTGAAGCATTATTCACAATAACCAAGTGTTTGAGGGATAAATGGATAAAAAATATAATTTGCAAGAAAGAAAATCATGCCCTTCGCAACAGCATGGATGAACCTAGAGGACATTGCACTAAGTAAAATAAACCAGACACAAAGAAATAGATACTGTATATTATTTCACTTACACAGGGAATCTAAAAACCTGAAACTCATAGAAGCAGAAGGTAGAATGGTAATTGCCAGGAGCTGGGGCTGGGGACGGGGGAGAGATGAGGAGATATTGGTCAAAGGGCACAAACTTCCAGTTATTAATATAAGATGAATAAATTCTAGGGATCTAATGAATAGCATGGTGGCTGTAGTTAAACACTTGAAATTTTCTAAGAATGGATCTTAAGTGCTCTCACCATTAAATACAAAATAACTATGTGAGGTGATGGATGTGTTAATTATCTTTGCCGTGGTAATCATTTCACAGTGTGTGTATATATATTAAATCATTACATTATATATCTTAAAAACCATGCTGTACTGCCTAAATATACAATTTTTATTTCTCAATTGTATATCAATGAAGTTGGGAAATAATTAAAATAATTAATAGAAAGAATCTAATATTCTAAGTCCTAGTTGGTATTCTTTTCCCCAGAGAGAAGACCTACATGCACAGAATCTGGAGTAAATGTGACCAAACTTCTAGCTCTTTATATAAGAAATAATATTTTGTGCTCAGGTGTGTTCCTGGGTTCATTCATCTGGAAAATCATGAATTGAACAGCTTACTGCAAAATGTATATAACCTGTATGAAGGAGAAATACATTTTGTGAAATTCTTACTCCTTGAATTCCTACTTAGTGATATAGCATCATGGATTTTTAAATCCTTTCTGCCCTATTAAAGACAATAGTCAGAAGGAAAACAAAAGTCATAAAAATATCAAAATACACCTTGAAAATACACAATTTTAGTAAATCTTAAAAATGCTATGTAAATATTACCTATATACTCACACATATAGATACAATATCTCTTAATATATATGTATATATATGTATGTACATATATATATAATTCTTAAAGTCAGTGCATCACTATAATTTTAAATTCTTTGAATGTTAATGTAAAATTATACTACTGACAAAATTTGACATAAATTGGTTTTTAGCAGATGCTCTAAATTTAATTTTTTAGTAGAATTAGGGAAAATAGTATGACTGGGTCAGCAGCAGAAAGGTAATGAATGTCGAGTATAATTACAAGCTATTTTTATTAATAGTAACATATTTTATTTTAGAGATTCTTGTTTAAAGTACCTGAAACTTTAATCATTAACTTTTTAATTGTCTATAATCATTAAATTTTTATCCTCATTAAGAGAAAACACAGAAGTGAAGGGATGCTATAGAGAGCAAAACCCAATATAAGACACTGAATACAAACAGCCTACTTTAATCTGGATCCTTATTGAAAAGTTAAATGGTTTTTAGCACTTTTTAGGGCTTCCCTGGTGGTTCAGATGGTAAAAAAAAAAATCTGCCTGCAGTGCAGGAGACCTGAGTTTGATCCTTGGGTCAGGAAGACCTGTTCCGGTATTCTTGGCTGGAGAATCCCATGGACAGAGAAGCCTGGCAGGCTACAGTCCATGGGGTTGCAGAGTCAGACATGACTGAGTGACTAACACACACTTAGCACTTTTTTAAAGAAGTAGATGTGGATTCATTTAAAATCAACTAAAAAAAGTTACTTAAAACTACTCAGATTATCTTGAACTTGTCTTTCAGCCTTTTAAATTAGTTGTGTGTTTTGAATGAGATATTACGCTGCTAGGAATGCTGGGTCTTAAACCCATTATAAACTGTGGTATTCGCTTTAAACTCAGATCCTAAAATTGAAATTGGTAACAAACAGTAGTATGCAGTCAATTATTTATAGTACCTTAAAAAAAGCGCTTTATTGATTGAGAGATTTTTTTATATAAATTCAAAATATTATACATATATACAAAATGTTTTTGTAAGTAGAAACACTGTATATCTCCTGAACTCATCTATGCCTTTTTCTATGAGTGAACTTGGATGCAATCAATGCAATCATTTGGTTCTCAATATTTAATTGAGTCTCCTCACACATTTTCATTTCAAGTCATATTGGAGGACTTATAATTTTTTCACATTGTTAAAAAGTGCTGGTTTTGCATGATGGGGCAATTCCATGAGAATATAATTACCAGATCAACTATTTTTGTTTGAGTCTATCTTGATTTATGAACCATAATTTTTGCTTTTGACAAAAAAAAAAAAAAAGACTTAACCTGGGAAAAAGAGGAGAGTTATTGGGAAAATACTATGGCTTTCATCTTAGCATGAGTTTCTTCCACTATGGATTGGATTTCTCTACATAACTGGAGACACGGCTGCCAACAGCTCCTAAGACTTATAGCTCACAAGACTTCAAGACCTAAAAGGACTATCCATTTCTGAAGTACCAGGGAAGGAGAAGGGGGAAGCAGAGGCTATATCTAGTCCCTTTAAGGGCATGACCTGAAGGCTGTACGAATCACTGCCACTCACATCCCACAAGTCAGAATTTAGATTCATAGCCATACTTAGCTAGAAGGAAGACTGGAAAACATGTTTTAACCAGGGCAGCCATGTGTCCCCATATATTTTAAGGAATCTACTAAAAGGAGAAGGGTTATATTAATGTTAGGAACACGTTTGAGCAGTTCTAGGGAGGTGGATGTGGAGAAGGCAATGGCACCCCACTCCAGTACTCTTGCCTGGAAAATCCCATGGGCGGAGGAGCCTGGTGGGCTGCAGTCCATGGGGTCGTGAAGAGTCAGACATGACTGAGAGACTTCACTTTCACTTTTCACTCTCATGCATTGGAGAAGGAAATGGCAACCCACTCCAGTGTTCTTGCCTGGAGAGTCCCAGAGACGGAGAGCCTGGTGGGCTACTGTCTATGGGGTCGCACAGAGTCGGACACAACTGAAGTGACTTAGCAGCAGCAGCAGCAGCAGCAGGGAGGTGGATGAAACTAGGGCCTATTATACAGAGTGAAGTAAATAAGAAAGAGAAAAACAAATGTTGTTTACTAATGCATATATATGGAATCTAGAAAAATGGTGCTGGTGAACTGTTTGCAAAGCAGCAATGGAGACACAGATGTAGAGGACAGACTTGTGGAAGCAATGGGAAGGAGAGGGTGGGACAAGTTGACAGAGTAGCATTGAAACGTATTCATTACTATGTGTAAAACAGGTAGCCAGTGGGAATTTGCTGTATGGCGCTCTGGTGCTCTGCGACAACCTAGAGTGGTGAGATGATGTGGGAGGTGGGAGGGAGGTTCAAAGGAAGGGACATATGTATATGTATGGCTGATTCCTGATGATGTATGGCAGAAACCAGCACAATATTATAAAGCAGTGATCCTCCAATTAAAAATCAATTAATAACAAAGTAAAAGTGCACAATGTCATGGAAAAGAAAGGTTAATAGGTGTGTTTTTCAGGGAATGCTGCAATGTTTCTTTTCAGAGAGAATATTGTTTCTTTGATAATAACACCTAAACTTCTGAAAGCTTCTTATTGAAGGATTAAAAATAATGTGCAGAATCCTGCCAGGTGAGTAACTACTCACTGGGTGAAAAGTAGGACATCAGCAACACAAAGTGATTTTTCTTAGGCAAATGGTAAATACCACTCCAGTGAGGCCGCACTGACAGTTCCTCCTAAGTACCTATTTCAGTCCTGGGAGCTGAGTCACTCGGTAGAACCTGACCCCATGCACTTTTCAATAGCTCCCCTGTTCTCCATAAAAATCAGAAACAATCAAATCTCTTCCAGGAACTCAAAATAGAGACACCTCCAAAGTGCCTGTCAGTCCACCAACATCCCTGATGTCCTGCCGCAAATCTCTAATGGAGAGGTTTCTATGATGTCCATTTAAACGTCTTTAGCATTTTAAATCTGATGCATAATCATGTGTATCACCTCCTGCCAAAATAAGCTATTGTATACTTTAACTGGGAGAGGATGGCCGCCACATAGCTAAATTGGAAGCATGGGTATTTTTAGTGCTTGGTGAAAGGACTTACATAAAGGGTGCCTTTATTCACCCTATTGGGATCCTCTTATGTAAAAGGCCTGGCACAAGTGTAAGGTATTATTATGACTATAAAAGCTCCTCACTCTGTAATCATAGGAAAGGCAGTATTATGGAGAAATACCATGCAGTTGCATGGCAACTAAATCCTAGTGGAGTTAGTTACCACGCAGAGGAGTTATAATGAGTGCTTCAAAGCAGCCCAGCCAAGACAGCACCCAGACCACAGGCAGGGAGACACCCACCTGTTGCCTAAGGATGCTTCACCTCCATCCTGAGAACTGACTGGGACCCAAGATGTGTGGTTTTGGCTTCCCTGGGAAAACCCTGAGCACCAGTAAAGGGTGCTTTTTGTTTGTGACACTTCTAGCATGTTTTTCCATTGTGAGAGAATGAAAAAGCACGCACATCATAAAGTGTCAGCCACAACGAGAAACCCACAGCTGCAGCTTTGCCAAATCCAGGGAACTATAGAGATCCGAGTAGACTTTACTAACCTCTAAAATAGGTGTAATATCTCAAAGTCTTCTCTAGTTTTAAAAAAAATGTAGATACTTTTAAATGTAATATTTGGCCTGCCAGCATCACTTTCATTTTGCAATCAATAAAATTAGATCTTCTTCTAAGAAACTACTCTTTTTCTCACTCTGGCCCATGTGGTTCAGGTGAACCAGAATCCATCCCCCCTCCAGAGACGGGCAGGTGATCCAGAAACAACCAATTGGCATATTTCATTTCCCAGAGCAAGTCTCAGGGTTGGGCTTATGACAAAGCCCAAAGGACAATAAAACTCATTCTGAGGCTTCTTTTGGAACTCCTGGCCTGTGTTAGTCTGGTGGAAGTCCTCTCAGGGTGGTTGTGGCCACCTTGCCTCCTGTGAGCATAACTTTCTCAGAGTGAAGCCAGCACAAAGAAATATAGAGCACAAAGCCACAGCTGGCACGCAGGTTGCCATCTTGGGTCCAGACTACTTGGGTCCAGCCTTAATATATATTCTATCCCCAGACTCTGTTGAAACACAAAGTTGTGTGCATGTGTTAAACTTGAGCCAGTTCAAATTAGGTTTCCACCACTCGCAACAAGAAGATACCCTGCCCATGTTCAGCATGAGAATGGGCTTTCGAATTTATATCCATGCTCTGCCACTAATGAACTGGCTGACTTGAGCCAAGTCACATACCTTTTCTGAGTTCTAGTTTCTTTGTTCTTAAAATGAGCCTAATAATGTTACCTTAATTCATAGTTTTGTTAGTGTTAAATGAGACAGTGCATGTGAAGAACTTATCCAACTGTCTAGAATTAAAAAGAAAAAAAAATGAGCTTAGTAAATGGTATTTAGGACTTCCCAGGTGGCTCAATGGTAAATAATCCACCTGCCAATGCAGGCAACATGGGTTCGATCCCTGGGTTGGGAAGATCACTTGGAGAAGGAAATGGTAACCCATCCAGTAATCTTGCCTGGGAAATCTCATAGACAGAGGGTTCTGGCGGACTACAATCCATAGGGTCTCAAAAGAGTCAGTACGACTTAGTGACTAAAAACAACAAACAAAAATGGCATTTATTATTTGTTAAAGATTTGCAAAGGTCTCTGTTGGAAATGAGTGAAGTATTCAGGTATGCAGAGAACATAACTTTCTGGGGTAGCTCAATCACTCATAGTTTACTCTCTTGAGGCAGTAGTTGAGTTTCGTTTAACTCGGTAAACACCAGTTGACCTTTAATAGGTGTAGAAAGATACTTCTCATACCAGCTTAACTGGAATCCTGCAAGCGAGCAGTGTGGGCCATTACAACTCAAGGGACCTTCAGATTGTCATCTCTATTCTCTAATTGCAGTAACCCTCCTCTTGTGTTGTTCCCACAAAGCACACATCTCTCTCTTCTCTCTCGAAAACTGGCATAATAAGCTTGGACCTTCAAAGCCATGCAGGTAACTGCTCTGCCTAAGAGCATTTGCTCTGCCATGCAGCTTCCCCGAAGTAATAAAAAACCGGGTACTGAGACACACTGTTGGAAGAGCAAATGAGATAAAAAGAACAAAAGTACAGAAAGTACAAAACACAAATTAATTTTTCAATATACTACCCCTACAAAAAAGCTAACATTCATTGAGTTGTCACCATTGCCACTGAGCTAACTAGAGGTGCCCATACTTTCTCAGTTCATTGACCCCTTAATAGCTTTTTCATGACACCTATGGGCCAAAAGAAATACCTAACACTTCCATTTATTACATCTGAATTACAATCTACAATTTCAAGTAACAACTTGAAAAAATTGATACACATCTATTGAACAAAAAATTATATTTTTGTTTAATTCTAACATATCCACAGGTATATTAAAAAAATATTGGGCAATACATACTTTCTCAAAATTTGAAACCTATGTGGGCACCATCACCCTCATTTTCTGTTACACATTGGTTTTTGCATGAGGCTTGCTTTCTGTCATAACCATCCCCCAAACTCAGCTTTGCAATGAAAAGACACCATCAAATGGAGTGTAGTGAAATTTCATGTTGAAATTATAAAGCCAGAAGTTTATAGAGTGTCTATTTTCCCTTGAAAACTCAAAATCTCTCCGATGGGTTGTGACAATACTCAGGGTACCTTGGTGCACAGTTTGGGGAACCAAGATGCTAAACCCCTTCTACATCTTGCCTCATATTATCCATACAGTTGTCTGATGAGCACAGGGACTTATATCAGCTTTTAAAGATGAAGAATCTAGATTTTTAGGTTTAAAGTTTCAGCTAGAACAGAGGAAGACAGGGATTTGAATGATGGATCCTCAATTTCTACCATCAATCTCTACCCTCCAATGATTACATTAGAATAAAAATATTTTGGATTACATTATTTTGTTAATTTCATCCACTAATGTATTCAATCATACACAGAATACTTAATGAACGCTAACACTATGCTCACTGCTGAGCTTAGGGCTGGGAATCCAGAGTGAGACCAATGTCAGAATAAATGACAGTGACCAAGACAGACAGTAAAGCTTGTAAAGAGACCATCATAGGGTTATCTTAGGGTGTACTGCAGGGTACAAGACCACATGGGATGATCATGAAACTTCACAGAGAATCTAAAGCAGGAGGAGAAACTTCGATGATAGAAGGTGCCATCATGTTAACTGGTCCTAAAATGCCATCTCCAGCAGAAGCAGTCATGTACATGAAAGCACAGAGCTATGACAGCATTCTTGCCTAGAGGATTCCATGGACAGAGGAGCCTGGCCGGCTATAGTCTATGGGCTCGCAAAGATTCGGACACAACTGAGCTAACATTTCACTTTCAGCCTGCCTGGGAATAGGGCAGCACAGGGAGTTAGGGAGCTGAGAACAGTGATATGTAGGTATATAGTTAAAGAGGGAGGGAGGGGTCAGAGTATCAGCGTTTTCTGGGAATATAACCCGTAATCATATTCAGTGTTTCCCTAGGAGTGACACTGATATTGCAAAGATACCTCTTAATAAAGGGATCATGTGAACGTTAGAGACCCCATCTTGGAGTTTCAAAGTGAACATAAGCATTTTGAAAGCTTTGAGAATATCTGATGATTAAATGCAGAAACAAACAGGAAAGCTTTGGGTTAATGGAGTGTTTATTTTCCTTGGATATTCTGCTCTGCAAGAGCCACTGCTGTAGGCAATGGGAGCTTTAAATTCTCATTTATGCACCTTTACTGATAACCTTTCCTTCAACAATTTCAGATCAATCTAGTTTTCTCTCAGAGAAAATTCACATGCTAGCATTGATTCCTGTTTCTCCCTTTTGGGAACTTGGCAAGATGATAGGTAGATGTAGGGACTATGTTTTAATCCTGGTGACTCACATCCATACCTTACAGATAAGAGATGCTAGTAGCTGCCAGAAAGGTGAGGTATGACTGTGAGTTCACAGCCACAGCATCTCTGGTCTAATGTATTGGACAGAAGCCTGCTTGCCTTCAGTCACACATTCCATTAAAGAAACAGAGCCCTGTAGACAGGATGGAGCTCAAATAAATATGTATGCCAAAATCACTTTCAAGGGGAGAGCAAGGTTGTCTCTACTCAAGGATAGAATTGGCTCTGTTACAATTCAAACATACCATAAAAATGCTTAATGATGTGTTTTCACAAGTCTTGCCCATCAAAATCCCCCAGTGTCTGATCTTGCAAACGCAATGCTAATGGATCAGAGTTTGGAGAGAGATTTATCACTAAATTAATGGCAGAAATGTTCACCTATCAATAATAGTGATAATATACTGAATATGTTCCATGTGCCAAGACCTGTGTAAAATATTTCATGTGTAGCTGTTGAAATTCCAAACAACCCTGAAGAATTGCTGTTGGCAGTCCCGACAGACAAGGAACTCAATTGTAAAGCCTCATACCATTACCATTATGTAAACAGAGAAGAAGAATGAGAATACAAATATAAATAAGCCTAGATCCATAGTCTTACCCACTTTTTCTTTTTTAAAACAAACATTTAGCAACAAAATCATTTCCGAAAACATGTGTGCTTTGGTTCCTGACATGATACCAAGAGATTCCTGCTTTCAGATCCCTGGGAAACTTTTTGAAGCTCCATTTCAAGCATCCTGGATCCTTGCCTCTGCTGCCAGCACACGTGGAGAGAGAAGAGATGGATGGATCCTTCTCACAGTGCTTTCTGACGACCTCTGGGATTTGACCCAGCAATGGTAGATGTGATTGAGAGCCTGCATGTCAATGGTCCCTTCATCAGAGGTTTTAAACACTAGGCTTTACTGAAATGCTTTCTAAACGTTGAGTGTGAATGGTCCCTGCATTGCTCTGGATAGTGGAAATCCAGTTAGCAAATAGTTCTAACCTATATGTCCTCATCAGTCAAATTCCTCTTATTATGAGTAAACTGAGAGATTTTCAAATAAAAAGGGAAAGAAACAAAACAAAGAAAGAATGTATCTTAAAGTTTTGGCTACTATTTGGGGAAAAGCATTAGAAAAAAAAATGAGAGATTTTTAAAGACACTTCAGATATTATTTGTGTAACAATCCAATTCTCAAACCATCACAACAATGAAAAAGATTTGAAGTACAGATGTACTGTTAAAATTAAAAAGAAAATTAGAAGAAAAGCCTGTATTATGCCACTCATCAGCAGGGCAATGGTGGATGATCTGTCAGTATTTTCATTAGCCTTTTTCCCAGCACCATTGACAGCTACATTCCTCCTAATTAAGATAAAGCAACTCTCCAGTGAATCTGTAGTATACAAAAAAACCTTTCCCAAAAAGTTGAAAATAGAGAAGCGCCAACATACCAAGTAAAACACAGCACAACAAATGATTGTAAATATCAAAACTTTAAAAACAAAGCAGGTTTATAAGCCAGTCACAAATAAATACAGTTGTATTTGATAATTAAACAGACCTTTCTTGGTTTTGAATGATCTCCACTTGTCATAGATTAGGTTATTGTTCAGCAAGTACTCACTCCTCACTCTTCCTTGAAGTAGGCTACTTCCTTATCTCAAAAGCTTTGGGTTTGGCCATGTCATCTACTCTGAACTTTGGATAGTGACCAGATGTGATGCAGGCAGAAACTTGAAATGTGCACATGTGTTTTGGCTTGTCTTCTGCAATCTTAGGATGGCTGTGAGAAAACCATACCTGGGGGGACCCATTGCCTATTCTCACACGGGGCAGAACCAATCCAAAAAATCCCAGCAGACATGCAACTCTTCTAGGTGACCAACAGGACCATGAATGAGAAAAATAGATGCATGTTGTTGTATTGGGTATGGCTTATTAGAATTACTGTAGCATAACACTCTACCTTGATTTATCTCCAAGAATGTCTAATGACAATTTATTCTAGATGAACTCTATCAAATCAAGCAGTTTGAGGGTCAAATTAAGTTATCTCTATCTCTGGCCAGAATACAATTCCCACTTCAGTGTTCCTATTCACTGGCAAAGATTTTCTCTTCCCATTCTTCTGATCCAGCTTCTAGTTGCATGTAAGCCAAATATGACCCTTACCCAAGAGGTAAAGGAGGAACTAGGCTGCCCATGTGACTGTCTGTATCTCAGGGTGGAGAGGGTTCTTGTTTGACTCCATATTGCTCTTCATTGTCTGGGTCCATTAGTAGAGTTCTCATTAGGTCCATTGCTGAGCTTTGGTCTCAGATGTTGTCTGGCCTAGCTACTCAGGTCTTGGTAGTGGCTCTCTGGTCATATCTGATATTGTCGAATTCTCTATTTTGAGAAGTGAGATGGCTTTTGGTGTCCAAATAAGTTCCTGCACAGCATTCATGGATGGATGAGACTATGGAGACCTGGTTCCTTCTCCTAACTCCCTCTCACTCTTGGCAATCCCTTCATCTTCCTCTTTGGGGAAATGACAAAATATAAAACTCTTTCTAATGACACAGATGTTCTAACCTCAAAGCCCATGGGGAACATGAGAATCCCTCCAGAAACTGGAGAGTGCTCTTTACTCTCTTCATGCCCAAGCATGCCACTTACACCTGTTTGTCCTTCCCTAATACCAGAGTCGGGGTTTCCCCAGCAGCTCAGTGGTAAAGAATCTGCCCAAAATGCAGGAGACACAGGTCCCATCCCTGGGTAGAGAAGATTCCCTGGAGGAGTGCATGGCAACCCTCTCCAGTATTCTTGCTAGGAAAATTCCACAGACAGAGGAGTCTGGCAGGCTATAGTCTATAGAGTCACAAAGAGTTGAACAGAGCTGAAGCAACTTAGCAGACATGCTCACAAAACCAGAGAGAGCCATCATGGGATTCTCAACCTCAACTCTGCTAAATTTCCCAAGTTCACCAAAGTCATGTGTTCTTTGCTATCACAGGCGGGACATTTAAAGAAGGATTCCAGCTGGTTAATGCCAGAATGACTAGTTTACTCATTGCTAAGGCAAAAATCAAGAAATCAAGTGGCTTTTTTCACAACTTGACATGAACCTGGGGTGAAAGTTAACAAGTACAAATTTAGGGGTGGAGAAGAGAAGATTTAATGTTGCTCATTAGAGAATTGTTTATGTCTTGGGCTGTTTTTTATGTCAGGTAGTTAAAAGAAGCAGAGGAAAGACAGCAGAAATCTAATATCTCATGTTTCAAGTTATTGCCACCATGTTTCTCATACCAAGTCACTGAGGTCATTTTTCTTTTAAGTGAATGCATAACAAAAAAGTTTGGATTTGAATGCTTAGATATTCCTCTACAGAATGTAAGTTCCGTGAGAACACAGACTTCTTTGTTTCATTCACTCCAGAGAATTAAAAAAAGTCAACTATTTTTTAAAAGTGCTAGTTGAATGAACTGATAAAATTAGCCTAAAAAGCTTTTCCCACCCCATCCCATTTGCCTTTGACTTAGAAGCATCTGAAAAAGTTGGGATCAACTTAAGGAAAATAGCCTGAATATTACTTTAATTTTTCCTATTTCAAATTTTTGTTTAGCCAAGTACAAGCTTGAGCTTCCCTGATAGCTCAGTTGGTAAAGAATCAGCCTGCAATGCAGGAGACCCTGGTTTGATTCCTGGGTCAGGAAGATCTGCTGGAGAAGGGATAGGCTATCCACTCCAGTATTCTTGAACTTCCCTTGTGGTTCAGCTAGTAAAGAATCTTCCTGCAATGAGGGAGACCTGGGTTTGATCCCTGGGTTGGAAGATTCCCTGGAGAAGGGAAAGGCTACCCAGTCCAGTATTCTGGCCTAGAGAATTCCATGGACTGTATAGTCCATGGGGAGGCAAAGAGTCGGACACAACTGAGCGACCTTCACTTCACTTCAAGTATAAGCTCTTCTTCATACTAGAAAAATCTAAAACATCACACATATATGTCTAGCTCTGTTATTCAAATCCCCACATTCTTTTCATTTTCCTTAGGTGTAAGCATCATTAAATATTAATAAGTTGATCATATTTAACAGTTTTTATTCCTAAAAGTAAGTAACCCATTTTCAGTAACAAAACTCACAAGGTCCTCTTAACTTAACCAAGGAAAAAATACAGAACTATTTTGAATAATGTAGCTGGAGTTTTCATAAAATATTTTCCAAAGTTAATGATTTTGTCTTCATTCATAGCTACAATCTCTTGACTACCTTTTTCCTGTGTGTGTACTTATAAAGAGAGATTTATTTTAAGAAACTGGCTCAAGTAATCACAGAGGCTGAGAACTTAACTTTTACACAGGAATTTTGTTCAAAGCTTTCATTAATTTCCTCTGGAAAATACAAGTCCAACTCCAAGGGAAAACATTTTTAAAAGGCAACTTCATGGATGTAAACACACATTATTGATTATAGACACTTTGGGAGATGAACACTCCCAAACTAGCAATTACATTGAAAACACAGAATCTCTCTTGTTTTCCTCTGGTGTCTTCATGTTCATCACCACCCCTTAAATTCTGAACATTATAGATACATCCCTGAGGACTGGAAAAAAATAATCAACTTTTTTCAGCTTACTTTATGCCCTTTTCATGTAGTAGCCTAAGATCTGATTTGAGAAAAAAAAATGCTGAATTTCAGCCAACTGTCAGTGTAAGTTTGGTGGGCAAGACATATTATTGAGAATCATCATGGAAGAAAATGTATGCCTTCACTATTGAACAGTAAGGTACAGAGTTCTCATTCACACAGCGTACCCAGTCCTTTTGGACCAGACACTTGGGAATATATTTTTCCCCGTGTGTGTATCCATCTCCTATGTAACAATAAGGATGATTTTGGTAGCTAGCCTGGAATAGAAAGCACCAGCCAAAATTGGCCTAAGCAATACTGAGACCTTTTGTGTCTTCTTTGGGAGACAATTCCTGATAGATCTCTTGTGTTTCTGTACATCTTGTGAGCAGAAGCATTGTGTTTCTTTCTTCCAGTCTAGTTTTTCAAAGCTGTTTGCATGATAAGTATCTTTTCAAAGGTGTTTACATAACCTTGGAAGATAGAGACAGTGAGTCCTTCCAAAGTCAATAGCAAGCTTCTTTAGTGTGTAGTATAATAAACAATAATGTCTCCTTCATGATCAAAGAGTAAGAGTGCTACTGCCCATTATCAAGACTCAGCTTCCACAAAAAGGAATGAAATTGGGTCATTTGTAGAGACATGGATGGACCTAGAAGCTGTCATACAGAGTGAAGTAAGTCAGAGAAGAAACAAATTATTAACACATATCTGTGGAATCTAGAAAAAATGGTATAGATGATCTTATTTCCAAAACAGAAGCAGAGACACAGACACAAAGACCTTAAGTGGGTTTTTTTTTTTTTTGATCCCTGAGTTAGGAAGATCCCCTGGAGAAGCGAATGGCTACCCACTCCAGTATTCTTGCCTGGAGGGTTCCATGGACAGAGGAGCCTGGCAGGCTACAGTCCATGGGGTCACAAAGAATTAGACATGACTAAGAAACGAACACTTTATAAATCAAAAGAACCACATCTGGTTATTGGCACTGAATGATAATAGATGCCTAAATTATCCTGCTGTCCAAATGACAGTGAACTTGTGTGCCCAGGCACATGTGACCAAATAAAACTGCCTGAGGAGTGAGTACTAGGATTCTTCAGAGAAACAGAACCAACAGTATGTGCACCCATCCACCCAGGGGTCAAATCCGTGTCTCACGTCTCCTGTATTACTAAGTGGGTTCTTTACCACTAGCACCACCTGGGAAGCCATCCACATATACACACACATGAAAAGATTTATTACAAGAAACTGGTTCACATGATTACAGAGTCTGAGAAGTCCCAAGATCTGCACTCAGCCAGCTAGAGCCCCAACAGACCTGACATATGGCTCCAGCCCAAGTCCAAGGCTGGAGAACCAGGAAAGCTGGTGTAAAATCCAGCCCCAAAGCCAGCTGGCTCGAGAGCCAATAAGAGCTGATGATTCCATGGGACTCTGAAGGCTGGAAAAGGCCTATGTTCCAGCTCAATGGTCAGGCAGTGGGAATTATTTGGCATTTTTCTTCTACTCAGGTCATCCCCTGATTGGATGAGTCTCACCCACTCTAAGGAGGACCCTTTGCTTTTTACTCAGTCTATGGATCCAAATGTTAATCTCATCTGCAAGCACCCTCACAGATATCCACAGAATGATATTTGACCAACTGTCCGGGCCCCTGCAGCCCAGTCATGTTGACACATATCATTTATCCATCACAGAGTATCTCTACTTAAACCTTATGGAGTCAAATTTCTTTGGGAAACTTGAGGCAACAAGCAGGACAGTAAGGTAAAATCTATCTGCAGCTTCCTGGTTTTGAAAACAGAAAGGAGAGGGAGCTTATGAGCAGGTCAGACTATGCTTTCTAATCACCCAGAAACTTTTTTTTTTAAATTTTACCTCTTGGTTTCTTAGCCCCTTATTCATTCACTCCCTATTTTGTTGACCTGTAAAAATTAGCCAAGTGCTTACACATTTGTCTCACTTGGTAAAAAATGTTTTCTCAGGGATTTTATTTTTCACAATTATGTAATTTAGGGGGAGATTTATTTTTATTTACTTTACCATTTCAACAAAGCATCAGTGTCACCTCTAATATTTTATATAGCCTATACTCTGTGGGGAGGAATGGTAGTTCAAAAACTATGTGCTAGTAATTGAGGACAACAGCAATTTATTCTTACTGTCTCATCACCAATGTGAAGAGGGGGAGAGAGTCAGACTTAAGTCATGGTTCAGTTCAGTTCAGTCATTCAGTCATCTCCGACTCTTTAAGACCCCATGAATCACAGCACACCAGGCTTCCCTGTCCATCACCAACTCCCGGAGTTTACCCAAACTCATGTCCATAGAGTCCATGATGCCATCCAGCCATCTCATCCTTGGTCATCCCCTTCTCCTCCTGCCCCCAATCCCTCCCAGCATCAGGGTCTTTTCCAATGAGTCACCTCTTCGCATGAGGTGGCCAAAGTACTGGAGTTTCAGCTTCAGCATCAGTCCTTCCAAAGAACACCCAGGACTGGCCTCCTTTAGGATGGACTGGTTGGATCTCCTTGCAGTCCAAGGGACTCTCAAGAGTCTTCTCCAACACCACAGTTCAAAAGCATCAATTCTTCAGTGCTCAGCTTTCTTCACAGTCCAACTCTCACATCCATACATGTAATTCATGGTATGCCATCTTAATAATCCTCTTTGTCCATCTCTACCACTATCAACTCCTGGAGTAGGAAATGGCAACCCCCTCCAGTATTCTTGCCTGGAGAATCCCACTGAGAGAGGAGCCTGATGGGCTACAGTCCATGGGATTGCAAAGAGTCGGACATGACTGAGTGAACACACACACACACACACACACACACACACACACACACACACTACTAAACACCCATGTGGAAGCAACTGATTCTTATACAGTAGTCTGTCTTCTCTGTTCCCAAACCAGCCATGCAGACCCCTTTTGGGACAAGCTCGGTTCATACTGCCTCGTCTTCCCTCTGCCATTACCATGGTTTATAGGAGAGACCATATGGCCCTCAGTGATGGCTGATCAGATGTCTTCCCACTGTTTTCTGTTCATTTGTTTATAAATGTGCATGTAACCCAGGACTGGTCAACGGATTGTGAGCAGTGCCTTATGGGAAAGTTTCCTTGTTCTTGAAAATTACACTGAAATGCATCACCCCTTCTTTTTGCTAAACAATGTTATGTTTGGATGCTTCTTCTGGAACTTCTTGTTGGAGGAGGTCATTAAAAAGATGTGACTGTGGGCTGACCTGCAAGCTGGACCCAGGCAATTAGAGATTTCTCACGCTGTTCCCTTTCCTCAGAATGTACCTTCTGTCCACCATTTCCACACAAGAAGCTCCTTCAAGAATGTGGCTTTGAGAGATAAAGGTGTTGTTGAGACTATCTGGACTGAAAATGTGACCAGATCCTTTTACGTCTTCTGTGTAAGCTTCTAAGATTCTGGCAGATGGGTGCAGATATCTATGCCTCGTGTGATCACCCAAGAAAAGTCTCATATGTAGTTTTCCTTGCTTGGTAATCCTGCTACCTACCAAGATGGAGTGGTCTGGTCTCTTTTTTTGCTCCCCACATATAGGACCGGTTTACAACAATTCTGCTGCCATCTCACTACCAGACTGAGGTTGAAGCCAATGCAGAGAAGAGGGCAAGCAAGAAGAATCCGAGAAGCAATTCTGGAGCCTGGATGTATACCTGGACTCAACCCTATCTTTAATCTTCTTGTCGTAAGACAGTCAAGATCTGTGAGACATCACATGATTGCAAGTCAATCAGTTAGCCTGCCACAGTTTTATGGATGCTAGCAGATAGCATGAGATTCCTGAGTAAGTAACAAAGGATGATTTAGTTCTTAAAACCATAGTGACAATCAGAGTATCAGCATGTGCTCTGGATCCCTGGGCCCCCAACCCCCTCAAGAGGATGTGAAGAGGGTCAAGTGATACCTACTCTCACAGTGGGTTGTGTCCAGAAGAGGAACCCTGAGCTTAGGGAACCTGAGTCTTTTTATCATTATTATTATTATTATTTATTCTTGGTGGAGGAATAGTTGCTTTACAGTGGGGTGTTAGTTTCCAATTTACATCACAGTGAATCAGCTATACACATATATCTCTTCTTTTTTGGATTTCCTTCCCACTTAGGTCACCACAGAGCAATGAGTAGGGTGCCCTGTGCTATACAGGTGGTTCTCATCGGTTATCTATTTTATACATAGTATCAATAGTGTATATATGTCAGTCCCAGTCTCCTATTCCTCCTACCCCTCCTTGCTGTCCATTCCCTTCTTCAGGGGATCTTCCTAACCGAGGGATCAAAAAAAAAAAAGAAAGAAAGAAAGAGAAAGAAATCTTAATGTCTCCTGCACTGCAGCCAGATTCTTTACTGTCTGAGCCACCCAGGAAGCCCTTTTATGATTCATAAAGAAATCATTAAAATTAATGAAAAGTGAAAATCCAGTCCCTCAGTCACACTGGTCATATCTTAAATATTGAGTAGTCACATGGATAGACATAGTCACATGGATAGACACATGAATAGTCACATGGATATCACATGGGACATCACAAACGTAAAATAATTCCTTAATTGAAGAATATTATATTAGCACTGGGTTATACAATAACAAATTCCTATCCCATTGACACTTAACAATAGAATGATCTTGTATCCCTTGATTACACTGGACAGTTGCCTACACAATAAAAACAAGTAACAAATCATATATAGCCAAAAATGACCCTTGGAAATCTGCTAAATCATGAATAGTTTGTGTATATACCACTACACAGATATGTAAAGATGTATAAAGCATTGCTTAAATACATGCATATGAAAAATGCATGTACATGTAACTATAATATAATACTTAAGTATTTCAATTATTCTCTAATACTGCCTCTCTGACAGAAGAACATTTCTGTATTTGTGTCAGCTTAAAAGTGAAACTCTTCTGCTCCTTTCTGGTTTCCAGGTTTACAAAGGCTCCCTTATATGTTGCCAGTTTATCTCGAAGCCTGGCTGCAAGAAGTCCATTTTTGAGGTGTGTCAATTTCACTTCTGGTCTGAAGGCACCTGTAGCAAAAACTGACATCAATTATTAGCAGGTACATCCCCACCGGTGGTAAGTGGGCACCTTCTTCAACCTGGATAAGCAGCTAGGAAGGAATTCATCTGGGAAAGAAAAGGGTATGATGAGAGAAATCATGATTGGTTTAAGCAGTATCAAAGGTACATCTTGAACAGAAAATATAATATAGCCATGTGAAGAACAGGTTAAGAAATTTCCAAGAAACTTGGAAAAAATGAAGAGATCTAAGGCACAAAGGTGGACAGTGGACATTGGCATAGTTTGTTCTGAGAAAGCAAAGACCAGGTCTGCCCAATTTCTTATCTAGGCATCACCCACCATACCTCCCAAAGTACAGTCTGCCTGAACTACTCTTTGCTTCTCAGAGCATCATTCGCACATCCTGTCTCTCTTCTTCCCACTGTATCTGCAGCCTGCTTCCTCTAAACCACCCTGAAGCTCCTTCTTCACCAGGAAACTTATTGCCCTCTCACCCCGTAATGTCCACCTCTACAAAGCCTTGTCTGAGTCTCACTCTTGCACATTCTTTGTGTACACTGTTTATCCTCTGCACTTTCTCAGCCACATCATATGTATATTTCTCTTTTCCCATTAAAATTTGAACTTTGGGGTGCCATACATATGTCTTACTAACATAAATTCTCAGGGCCCAAAACATAGTATGTGTTTACCTGGCTTTAAAAAAAATAAGCTGATGGATTAATAAATGAAAAACAAACAAAAAAGAATAATGGATGCATGAGGAAGAGAGTGACATAACAGCTCAAGCCATTTAATTATTGAGGCCTGTGTTGGAGACAGTGGAAGGGCTACTAAGGAGACAAGAAGCTTTTGCAACTTTTATCAATGTTTCTAAATTACTTAGGATTACTTGGTTTGCAAGTGACAAAAATCCAACTCAAAGCAGTGTAAGCAAAAGAAGGAATTTTGGGTTTCTGTAGCTGATGAGGCCAGTGGTACAAGCCTCAGAGATAGAAGGACTTATCGGGAATCAATTGTTCCAGCTCTCAGTCACGCTGTTTTCTATGTTCAATTTGTTTTCGGACAGTCCTCTCGGTGTGGTGATCTAGCAGAGCCACAGTGACAAAAGACTATGACTGCTTCCTGTTCCAGCAGCCTTCAAGGAAAGAGATCCTCCTTTTTAAAGAAAAATTAGTCATTTGTATTTTTGGCTGCACTGCAATGATGCTCACAGGCTTTCTCTCGTGCGAGCAAGGTCTTCCCTTCCTTACGGTGCCCAGTCTTCTCTTCCTTACGGTGCCCAGTCTTCGCATTGTGCTGGCTTCTCTTGTTGTGGAGCAGAGGCTCTAGAGTGCAGGCTTCAGTAGTCGTGGTGCATGGGCTTTGCAGCTCTGCGGCATGTGGGATCTTCCCCAACTAGGGATCAAACCTGTGTTCCTTGCATTGGCAGGCGGACTTTTATCCACTGCACCACCAGGGAAGTCCCAAGATCCTGCTTTTTCTTGTTATGACAGCAAAATGCCAGGTGAGTCTATCTCTGAACCAGCATAGACTACTCTAGCACAGAGAACATGCTGTGGACTCTGAGTATGGGATACTGCGATTGTCCAAGACAGATGGTCATTCCTGAAGCTGGAACTGGGCTTAGCCCTTCA